>NC_090812.1:121260665-121980665 GCF_000390325.3 Nicotiana tomentosiformis
GAAGCATAAATATATAAATAAAGTGTGCCACCCCAACTAAAATCATTGCAGTGTCCTCACTACACAATATCAAAATAAAAAAGCGTAATAGTTAGAGGGGCTCCCTGAATCGGCCTCGGTCGGAGTCGGAGATGGAAGGAAATTTGAGCTCCTCCTCCTCCTCCTCATCATCCGAGTTATTTGAACTACAGAACGACCTCAGCTTATACATTATTTTGTTCAGGAGTTTGCTCTTTTTCTTTTCGTGCTCGTTGAACTTTCTCTGCCGCTTCTCAATCTTCCCTTACCGGCGGCTCATATTTTCTAACCTGTTGTTCATGGCCTCCATCTTGCCCGTTATTGCTTTTTGCTCTTTGACCACGTCATCTAGGAATGGTGGCGCAGTAGTTCCAGTAGATGTGCGAGCCCCAGATGGGCCATTAGGAAGGCTAGCTATAAGCTGCCTAATGTGTGTATCTACTCCATGTATCTGACTGGATAGGTGATGCATAGTGTGAGGTCCGGACTGGAGTGGTCCCATGAGGTCAAATGACCCTGGTGCAGTTGCAAAGGGTCCGGTGGGATCAGTGGTGGCCTCAGAGAACTGCCCAAATGAAGAGGATGCAACATCAATCGTCCTCTTTTTCTGCTTGTCAGTTGGTCCCCTTTTCAGCAATGGGTGGATCATCAGCTTTCCCGGACCTTTCTCATCATCATTTGGGCGTTTTAACACCCCAGCATCATAGCATAGTTGAGTAATCAATGATGGGAAGAATAGGCTCTTGGACCTCCTATGGGTGGCTTCCTCGATTTCTCTAAAACTGTGCTCCCCCACACTCACGGGTAGTCCATCCATAATAGCAGTAATTATCAGTGCCCTCTCTGATGTCACAACAGTGTCATTTGTAGAAGGAAAAATCCTTGCACAGATAATGGAGAGCCAAGTCTTTGCCTCAGTAGTGAAGTCATGAGAATCAACTCCCTTGTGCACTGTCAACCACTTCAGGGTCACCCCGTCATGCAATTTGTCCACTAACCATTGATTTCCTCATGCTTTTGCTCTGTCTCTGTAAACCTCATTATCGATATTGGGAAGACCATAAATTCTGTTGATTATCTCAGGGTGGAAGTTGACTTGCACACCTCGCACAATAGTAACTAAGGCTCCTTGGAAGTCGGTCCTCAAGGCATTTGCATAGAATTCCAACACCATAGTATAGTTGGCATCATTAGGTTGAGGGGAAAAACAAATCCACCTGCTTTCTACCAATATTGTGTAGAAGCCTAGCATTTTAGCTTCAACCTTCTCCATGTTTATGCCTCTTTCCCTGACGATGATTTTTGACAAGAGTTTGTCATACTTCCGTTCACATTCCGCAAATAAAAACCTGTCATGATCAAAGGGTTCCTCTTGTTCAGCTTCGGGGACATGTTCTTGTCATTGTGTTCTGGATCCATTTTATGCCCAATATACCTACAAAATAGACCAACAATGTTAAAAGCTCATATAGACACCAAAAAATAGACCTTCGCGTTCGCGAGCAGTCCATCGCGTTCGCAAAGGTCATCTTCATCACCCAGACCTGTATTTCTTTCAAGCATTTTTTCAAACAGTTTTCTTGCATTGGTTTATTGTTTGTTTTTCAGCCAACTTTAGCACACATCTCGCCTAAGATTTTACAATAACAATCATGCACTCACACTTAACCAACCTCACCTAGCAAACAATCATTTTGGCACACAAAGGTTTCACTTCAAAAGTTGAAAGTTACACCTTAAAACCTTAAGACAAAGCTGCTCTTCAATTGTTTCTGACCCAAGAAAAGAGGGAAAAGTTAACAGACAAGGGAGAAAACCACATACCTTGCAAATGGTGAGGGAAAATTTCAATGGACTTGAAGATTACGGAGAATTTGATTTCGGTGGTTAAGGAGAAGAAACGGTTCTTGAGCAAAGAGAGGGATTAAATATTGATTTCCAGTATTTTGATATTTTAAACTTACATGAGGCTCGCGTTCATGGGGGTTCTATCGCCTTCGCGAAGGGTTAATGTTGACCAAACAGTCGCGAACAAGACATATGTATCGCGAACACGAAGGTTTAAAATTTTGTTACCCTTCGCGATCGCGAAGGTTCACTGCGAACGCGAAGCAATGCTTCTGCAATTTCCAGCAGCTACTAATTTTTGGCTGTCCGGTCACCCCTACCTGCTCAAATCAACTCCAAAAATTCTAAAACTTAACAGATTAGTCAAAAATTATATACTAAGCTATTTAAAAAAAAGAAAATTTCAAAAATGACTTAAAATTTGTGAAAACGATGGGTTGCCTTCCACCAAGCGCCACATTTATCGTCGTTGTACGACGTGAATCAACTTTACTACTTTTCTTGCCACTTAGAAGATATGAACTGGGAACCTAACTTGGAATCAAGTTTGTAACCACGAGCGAGTTGGGGGGGGGGTGGTGGTGGTGGTGGTAAGTAGATGATCAAGCCACATGCCATTTGCTTCATTTTGCATTTCTTGGCTTTCATGTGAGGAATGTCATTTTGCGTTATTGAATATTCAAATTGCAAGATGTATGGCTCTTGTCTTTCTTCTTTACACTCCCACATGGATTCACATGGTTCAATTTCCATATCACCATACAAGTTCAAAGTTGAAAAGTGCTTGGAATGAGATATCAAACTCCCAACTTGCAACGTTTTCCGAATTTTGACATCCTCCTTTTCCCCCGAACTAGAGTCAACTTCAACCATATTTTCAATTACACCGGTTGACTCTAATTCTATATTTTTCTTGGCATCACCAACAAGCATGGAGTCGGTTGACGAATGTTCAATTCTTGATTCCTCAAAATAAAGCTCACTTTCTTCCTTGAAGTTGGACTATTCTTGACCTCTTTCCGCACTCTCAAATTGATAGGCATAATGAGCCTCAATCTATGATTTCATTTGATCTTCCAAAGTGCGGATAGTCTCATCATTTCGATGTAGTATTTGTTTTAAGTCCTTGAGTGCCAAGTTTTGCTTCTCCTCATTTTCAAGAATGGCCTCCAACATGATCATCATCCTCTCATTTTGAGCAATTGAGAATTCTACTTGATTTTAATACCAAAGAAGGATGTTCGGCTTCAACATCTAAAAAAAGTTCTTAACTATCATTCACTTCCGAGGCTTTTTGGACCTCTAAAGCTTTAAGCATTTCTTCCATTTGTGAGTTCAACCTTTCAAGCGCCAAATTATTTTGGAGATTATTTTTCAAAAGCTCCTCCAAGGCATTTTGTTCTTTGTTTCCTCCTTCAAGTAGGCATTCCAACATGAGCTTGAACTCTCCATTTTGACCCTGCTCAATTTCTTCCACTTCCATATCCCTATACTTTTGCATCACAGAAAGTAGAATCATCATAGCGGGGTTCGGGGAAGGGAAGGACAAATAAGCATAATTATCCCAATGATCATTTAGACTACCACACGTATCACAAATACTCCACTCATGGGTTTGAGATTGTGCGCACAATCCGCCCCAGGGAGAATTTAAACAATTTTGCCATGAGTGTGATCCTCCACAATAAGGACAAGGGTCATCAAAGTATGAACAACTACCATCAGACCAATTTTTATTACATGATGCCATTTTTCAAAATTAAGAAAATAAACAAGAAACAAACAAGAAAAATAAACAAAGATAAGAAATTAATTACACAAATATTCACAAGTTTGGACCAAAGCACGTACGCTTATTTCTCAAACAACCTAAATACGCCAAATTATTCCCCGACAACGGCGACAATTTTGATGACATCCAAATCCACTACTAAAAAGTAAATGGATATGGTCGCATGCAATATAATTTGCCCACCTATGAGTCGGGGACGAATCCCATTAGAACAATATGTAGGCGATTAGGCGTGTAAGAGAATTATCACTTGTTATGCTAAGCCAAACACTTAGAAGGTGATTGTGAAAATATTTATGTCTAAATACAAAAAATATAAACTAACCTAGAAAGCAAGTAAAATAATCAATGGCTACAAGCATGGGTACATGGGGAATTACACTCAAGTAACGATCCAATGTAATTCACGATTTTACAAATAAGAGCGAGTTTATGTTAATTAGCATCGGGTAATAATTCTATATTAACTTCTTCCGAAGACTAACAAGATTTCCTAATTGAATTATCCCTAAAACAATTAAGAGATTAAGCACACCCGATGCAACTACAAGTAGTTCAATCCTATCCCTAGGTAGAATCTATAAAATGAGGGTTAACGCTTCAAGTTCTTGTTAATTAATCTTTCCCAACCCCAAATTATCTTTCCCAAAATTAATTCGAAGTAAATGGGCGAGCCCTAGGGTTAGCTAATCCCGTTGGAAATATTAAAGAACAAGAATAATTAAAGAAATAATAACTCACTTCATAACAAATAAAAATCATTCAATACATAAGCACAACAAGATATTTAATCCACACTTTAAATAAGAATATTTCCATAAATAAGATTCAAGTGTTGGAAAAAATACTACACACTTAGATATACAATACAAAGCAAGAAAATGAAGAAATGAACATAAATGGGTAAGAAATTCTCAACCAAAATCTTCAAATCTTCAAGACCCAAGTGTGTGTGCAAGAACCCAAACTCCAAAACTTGTGTTATCTAGTCAAGAGACTGAAAATAAGCCAAAAGATGTGTTTCCAATAAGCTAGGTCGTGTATTAAAAGGTTTGGGGGTCAAAAACGTAAAATTCCAGAACTGCCCAGTTTTTCCGCACGTTTCTTCTTCGCGTTCGAGAAGATTTGTTTTCCTGTTGCTTCGCGTTCGCGATCTCTCCTTCACGTTCGCGAAGGTTTGTTTTCCTGTTGCTTCGCGTTCGCATTACTCCTTCGCTTCGCGAAGGGTAATTCACTAAGCAGATTTCCATTGTTCATTTTAGCTCCTTTTTGACTCGTTTTCACTTGGTTTCTTCACGATCACTTCCCTTGTTCATTCCTCCCAATTGAAAATGTGATTAAATTCACAACTCAAATCTCATGTGCCCTCACACTTAAGAGAGAATCCCACACTCATAAATTGCAATTCAAAACATAAATGGGATATCAAATTGAAAGAATTAACTCTCTCTCTCACAAAGATATTCAAATGCACATAAGTAGTGCCATAGGCTTGCCCTTCATGTATTTCTCCACTAATGTAGATATACTTGGTTCAAAATCAAGTAGAACTTAAAGGATTATAATGTAGGTCTTTGGGTAAGGTAGAGCACAATTTGGATAAGAGTGATTCGAAACCTCTGTAAGCACTACAATTTGCAATAATTGAAGCACACTTCCTTCAAAAACTTTTCCAATACTTGAATCTTGTTTATGAGAATATTCGTATTTAAAGTGTGGATTAAATATCTTGTTGTGCTTATGTATTTGAATGATTTTTATTTATTATGAAGTGAGTTATTGTTTCTTTAATTATTCTTGTTCTTTAATATTTCCAAAGGGATTAGCTAATCCTAGGACTCGCTCATTTACTTCGAATTAATTTTGGGAAAGATAATTTAGGGTTGGGAAAGATTAATTAATAAGAACTTGAGGCGTTAACCCTCATTTTATAGATTCTACCCAGGGATAGGATTGAACTACTTGTAGCCGCATCGGGTGTGCTTAATCTTCTAATTTTTTTAGGGATAATTTAATTAGGAAGTCTTGTTAGTCTTCAAAAAAAGTTAATATAGAATTATTACTCGAGACTAATTAACATAAACTCGCTTATATTTATAAAATCATGAAATACATTGGATCGTTACTTGAGTGTAATTTCCCATGTATCTATGCTTGTAGCCATTGATCATTTTACTTGCTTTCTAGGTTAGTTTATATTTTTTGCATTTAGACATAAATATTTTCTCAAAACCCTTTTTGATAAGTGATAATTCTCTTACACGGATAATTGCCTACATATTGTTCTCTGTGGGATTTGACCCCGACTCATAGTTGGGTAAATTATATTGCATGCGACCGTATCCATTTACTTTTTAGTAGTGGATTTGGACGTCATCAAAATTGGCATCGTTGCCGGGGACGTCAAAATTTCTTACTGCTGAAAACTGTTGAACTTCGCGATCGCATAAAATGACCTGCGTTCGCGCAGGAAAATTTTTTTCCTATCTCTACGCGATCGTCGAAAGACAAACGCCTTCACGTCTGATTGGTAAGTTTGTTCTATGAGACCGCTTTTGTTGAAACGCGATCGTGATTAACAGGTAAGTTTCTGAACTTTAGAACACTAGAAATAAAAATAAAGCCCTCTTCTTCTGAAAACACAGTAACGACACTCCCTACTCCCCTAACCCCTAGAAACTATCTCCAATCTCCTCTTGCTTCATGTCCATAGCATTACTCACTTGTCATTCTCAAGGTATGTGGTTTCTCACTTTTTCCAATCCTTGTTGTGAAATAGTTGAAGGGCAACCATATTTTCAAGGTTTTAAGGCTTGAGTTAAATTTTTTTAAGTAGAAATCTTGTGTGCTTTACATGATTGCTTGTTGGGTGATGTTGGTTGAGTGATTGAGCTTTAACTCTTGAAACATTTGGGTCTAGATCCATGCTTTAATTCTGTGAAATTGCTATGAAAATCTAATACCCATCATATGTTTGTTGAAATGCCTGAACGAACTGTTACTGGGCGAGGAAGAAGACCCTCGCGATCGTGATGCCCCATTCCGCAATCACGTAGGTCTAATTCTGCTGAGAACCAAGATTGCTCATCGCGATCGCGTTTACCTTTCTGTGATTGCATAAGGTTAAGTGTGCTGGAAACAAAATTGTTCTTCGTGATCGCGTGCCCATTTCCGCGATCGCGATTTATTAAATCTTAGGCAGCAAAATAGTAGCTTTGCCAATTCTGATCCTAAGGCTTTTTGGTCACTTTCTTTGGCCTAAATACCTCCTAATACAATGCTTTAAGTGTCCATGCAGGTGTTTAACATATTTACTCCTTTTGTAGATACTTTGAGCTTGAAAATGGCTTCGGCATCAAACGAAAATGTTCAAGAATATGCCGAACAAGTTGCCGAAGAGGAGTACTTTGATCGGGACATATTCTCATCACTAAGATTTTCCCACTGCTGTGACAAACAGTTATGTAGAAGCATTATTAAGTAAAAAGGCATTCTTTTGACTGACCTTGAAGGTCAGTGGCCCGAGTTCCATGGAAGATTGGTATCGAGTGGATGGATTTACTTTGCGGAAGAACCAAGAAAAGCTAATCATGAAGTGATAAGGGAATTTTATGCAAATGCCGTAGAGACTGAGTTCAAGAATTATTTGGTTACTGTCAGGGGCAAGCAAGTCCACATTGATCCAGAACTAATAAATTCATACTACAATCTTCCCAATGCTGACAACTAAGTGTACAGGAATAGATCTAAAGACTTGGACACACAGTGGTTTGTGGACCATTTGCACGGAGGAAAGATGCCAAATTAGATACGAAATCACTCAAGGATCGAGTCGTTTGAGTTCACTGCCGAGGCCAAGAATGGCTCTCAATAATCTGTGCTCGAGTCATGCCTTCACGTAATGAGATAGAGGTTACATTTGAGAAGGCAAGGGTGATTTGCACGATCATAGAGAGCACACCAGCGAATGTGGGCCAACTTATTGTTGATGAGATAGCAGAGGTTGTCGCGGAGTGGACTAAAAGTTTATTCTTCCCATCATTGATCACTCATATATGCTATGAGGCGGGGTGGAGAAAAGGCCTACAGAGAAGGTAAAGAACCCCGAGAATCTCATTTATCCATTACTGAGAAAGGGAGCTGGGAATGCACAAAAGAAAAGAAATATTGATGTCGCATCTCCCTCATTTGGCCAGTTTCCTGACGCCATTACTGAGATGCTTGATTCTCCCGCAGATGCCACAGGGACTTGTACTGCTATTGTACCACTTTAGCAGGGACCTCTCACACTCAGGTACATTTCTCGCCAGGTCTATGGTATGGCGACACAGGTACGCCAGCTTATCGCTGATCTTCCTTCTGGACCATCTGGAGAGAGCACATCCGCCGGTCTATCTGGCCAAGTAAAGGTCCCATATTTGACAGATCTTGATAAGGAGTAGCAAGCCATTAAAGTCAAATTGGGTAAGATTGAGCGGAGGCAGCTGAAGCAGAGAGAATATGAAAAGAAGAAGAGAAAGTTCTTGACAAAGATGATGAGCACAGTAAGAAAATTTTGTGGATCAGATGACGACGACGAGTATGACTTGGAGCTCACAGTTCCCACTACCTCCAGCTCGGAGTGATGCAGCTTCAGGGAGTACCTCTTTCATTTTATCTTGTTTTATTTTGTTGCATTGATGACAATGCAACACTTTAGGTTGGGGTGGCTCATTTATATATAATGTATGTATGTGGAACATGACTATTTTTTGTGAACTTATGTAGATTGGTTAATATTTGTAGTTTATTAGTGATATTTTGTAAATTATTTTTAGCGTTATTTTTTATTTTATTATTTTGTTACTCTATTTACTTATAATAGTATAAATTAAACTCCTTGATTTTTCTTTTTGCCGCGGTTGTTTTCCAAGAAAATAATTTGTGTCGAATGGGGTAACTTTTTCCTATGATGGATGGCATGACAACTTTCTTAAGGGAATTAGTCTTTTTTTTTTATGTGGAGACTTTTGGATTGTTTGGTACTAATAAAATTAGTCTTTTGTATGTGATGTGTGAAGTAAGAATACCCCTCCAAATTTTAGTTGTAAATTGAAAAAGTAAGTTGCATGGGGAAGAATAATTTTTATGATAACTTTTTGGCTCATTTTGTGACTCTTTGCCCACTAGTTGGCATGATATTGCTTTAACTGTTCTTGTTAAGAAGTGAAATTTATCCATCTTGATTAGTTCATATGCCATGTGTGTTAGTTTGTATTAAAAATAATTCTTGTGTTTACTTTTATCATCTAGAACTTGCCTGGTTAGTCTTTCAATGCTAATGCTAATTATGTTTGGTTGGAGCGATGACCTTAGGCATTCTTTGTGATCTTTGAAAAAGCCTCTTTAGCCTTTTCGATCCTACCATTGCATAAATACTATCACTAGTTAACCCCATTTGAGCCTTTAACCTTTTATTTGGCTACCTCATTACAAACCTTTACCCTTTTTGTGAAACAATTTCCTTTTTTGAACCCATCCCTCCTTTAATGTTAAGAATGAGGCTAAAAGCCTAAGTTGGGGGTGTCGGTGTTAATTGGGAAATGGGTGAAGATGTACATTGTGGGTAGAAGAAAATACCTCAAAGTTGTGTTAAATAAAGATACTCAAGCTCCAATGGAAAATCAAAAGAACATATATGTACATATATATATATATATATATATATATATATATATATATATATATATATATATATATATATATATATGGAGTCTTGAGAAAATTAGAGAGGTACTTTAAGGTGGTTCTATGTTGGTAACTAGATGTCAATAAGGATTATGTGGTTTAAAAAGAAGCAAAGTGCAAAAAGAAAGACAAATGTGAGTAGTGTTCAAGGAGGGTGTAGTCACTTGTATCCCAAATGTTTATCCTAAACCTACATTACACTTGAAATTCCTTGTTGAGAGTGAATGTCTTTGTGCATTTGTCCCTTGTGTTGTTATTGTAAATATGTTAATTTTGGGACTTTCTTTCTTGTGAGGGCACATGAATTATGATGGATTGTTGACATTGATATATTCCGAATTGAGTAAATTGAGCATATGTAGTAGACTAGTGCTTTTGAGTCACTTCTTGAGGCTTGGTTGTTGTCACTTGATTATTTTGAAACTCCATTGCATTCTGGAGATTGTTTTAAATGAGGGAGTTATTTGGTTGAAGTTCACATGCTTGAGCCTAATTATTAGTACAACCCAAAACCAGAAGTATTGTGCTTAATTGGAGAATGTGATTTGAAGATGATAGCGATGCTAATTGAGCTTTAAATGTTAGAGCCTCATTGAGTATTTGGTTTTGATTTGCTTGAGGACAAGCAAAAGCTTTAAGTTGGGGGTGTTGATGAGTGGTGATTTTACCATTTATTCTAGTCTCTTTTCTTTAGTTTTTGTGTTCTTTAATTACAAAAATGAGGTGATTTATGTTGTGCATTGCTAGATTTTCAGGTAAATGAAGTGGAATCGTGCAAAAAAGAGAGAAAGAAGTGCAAAAATCTCCAGTGGAATCGCACCTGCGACTGGAATCTCCAGTGCAAAAAACGGTCTCGCATTTGTGAGCATCTGCGGAATAAGGCATGCGAGATAGAAATCGCACCTGCGACTGGAGAACCGCTTCTGCGATAGCACTTCTAAGCCTTTTGTTCGCATCTGCGATTGTGCTTCTACGCGTGAAGTCCGCTTCTGCAGAGTAAATATTTTCCACCAACTGTCGCTTCTGCGAGCTGGTATCCGCATATGTGAAACCGCACCTGCGATGATTCTTCCGCAGGTGCGGCCAACAGGTTTCAGATCTGGGCAGTCTTGACAATTCACATTTTCCCCATTCCAAACCCACAAATACACGACCTAGCTTATTGGAAACACATCTTTTGGCCAATCTCTGCACATCTTTGACATCTCTTGAGAGAGAACACAAGTTTTGGAGCTAGGGTTCTTGCACACACACTTGGGTCTTGATGATTTGAAGCTTTTGGTTGAGCATTTCT
Source organism: Nicotiana tomentosiformis (assembly GCF_000390325.3). NCBI lineage: Eukaryota > Viridiplantae > Streptophyta > Magnoliopsida > Solanales > Solanaceae > Nicotiana > Nicotiana tomentosiformis. Next base: position 121,271,345 of record NC_090812.1, read on the forward strand.
TTCCCATTTATGTTCATTTCTTCATTTCCTTGCTTTGTATTGAATATCTAAGTGTGTAGTTTTTTTTCCAACACTTGAATCATGTTTATTGGAATACCCATATTTAAAGTGTGGATTAAATATCTTGTTGTGCTTATGTATTGAATGATTTTTATTTGTTATGAAGTGAGTTATTATTTCTTTAATTATTCTTATTCTGTAATATTTCCAAAGGGATTAGCTAACCCTAGGACTCGCCCATTTATTTCGAATTAATTTTGGAAAAGATAATTTGGGGTCGGGAAAGATTAATTAACAAGAACTTGAGGCGTCAACCCTCATTTTATGGATTCTACCTAGGGATATGATTGAACTACTTGTAGCCACATCGGGTGTGCTTAATCTCTAAATTGTTTTAGGGATAATTCAATTAGGAAGTCTTGTTAGTCTTCGGAAGAAGCTAATATAAAATTATTACCCGAGGCTAATTAACATAAACTCGCTCATATTTGTAAAATCGTGAATTACATTGGATCGTTACTTGAGTGTAATTCCCCATGTATCCATGCTTGTAGCCATTGATCATTTTACTTGCTTTTTAGGTTAGTTTATATTTTTGCATTTAGACATAAATATTTTCACAATCACCTTCTAAGTGTTTGTCTTAGCATAACAAGTAATAATTCTCTTACATGCCTAATCGCCTACGTATTGTTTTTTGTGGAATTCGACCCCGACTCATAGTTGGGTAAATTATATTGCATGAGACCATGTCCATTTACTTTTTAGTAGTGGATTTGGACGTCATCAGTGGTACTGGTGGCCGTCCGCCAGATTCGGTCGCACGTGTCTTCACCATCTGTGAGAGAATAGAAGAGTCAAGTTCAAATTCCGAAAATAACAAATCCACACGACAAGAATACAAGAAAGTGAAGTTTCCTAAGAGTTCGGTAGCCTCTCGAAGATAAGTACAGACGTATCCCTACCAATCCGCAAGACTCTACTAAACTTGCTCACGAATCGTAATATCTATGAACCTAGGGCTTAGATACCAACCTGTCACGATCCAAAATCCCAACCTGTCGTGATGTCGCCTAACACGCCGGCTAGGCAAGTCAAAATATAACAATAAAGAACTAGAGCAACATAATTTATAAAAAATAGCTTAAGACTAAATCTCCATATAACCAAAATACTGCTGATACAAGATAACTCCCCCAGAAACTGGTAAATACGGAGTCATGAGCTCTACAATAGAATACAAGTCTAAAACTAAATCATAATAACACTGTCTGAACTGTAACAATAGTATGTAAGGAAAAGACAAGTCAAAAACTGCGACCAAGGATGCAGCTCTACCTTCCCACTCGAAGATAGTCCAATCAAGCAAGCCTGCTGCTGATAACTAGCCCCCATACCTGGATCTGCACAATTAAGTGCAGAGTGTAGTATGAGTACAACCAACCCAATGTACTCAATAAGTATCATAACTAACCTTAGCGAGATAAAAGAAGCGAGAACTATAAACGATACTAGCTATGACCTGTAGAGTTTCATCATTTTTAACAAGTACAGAACAATGTTGAAATCAAGTAATAAAGCACAAGAAGAAGCATCTGCGTGTGAATGTGTACAATTACTCAATTACTCTACTCAGTCAATGTTTAGCATATAGAGATGATATGCAGATAAGTTAGATAATAATCCATGGAATTTTGCAAGTAGAGATGAAATGCAATTCTAAACAACACCTAGTCAGACTTTCCTCAATATCCGCGTGTACACCATCAAGAGAGAAACATGAGAGGGTGACCCTAAGGGAATGGATCCGTATCCACACACTGCACGGACAACTCACGTACTGCACAGCCAACTCGCGTGCTAATAAGATAAACATCAAGGATAACTCACCTGTTGCATGGACAACTTACGTGCTAATAATACCAATATCTGAATCCACACGGACAACTCACGTGCTACACAGACAACTCACGTGCCAATAATATCAACCGTACGGACAACTCAAGTTCCAACAATCACAATCCGTCTGGCGTGGTCACACGCTACCAGTCCAGCTCATAACACAGAGAAAGCAAATTTATGACAATACGTGTACATGATCAATGATTACCAAATTCATACTCCTGGACTGGTATATCTAGCATGGTATAGTGTATGCATGTGCAATGTGTTCTATCACAGCTAAAACAAATAATTTCATCATGGAATAACAGTTTATTAGTTCCAACCGGGAAAATAACTTCAATGTAACATGAACATGGTACAAATAGCTCACAAAGGGGTGCATATAGGAGAAACATCTCAATTGAAGCATAACAATCAATTCAAGGCATGACATACCCTAACCACTACCCCGAGCGTGTAAATTCAAGGCATCTCTAATGTTTTGCATGAAAGGGTAGAAAACATGCCTATAGGGTTCGTATGGTCTACTTATTGTCCAACCTGCTATATATGTGCCATTCAATTTCCAAGTGCACTGGTAGAAATCATGCCATTAGGAAAATCACACACTCACACAACTTGCCTACTATCAAAGCATAAGTATTTTATTTATTCCTATGTCTACTGCTAGACAGCATGCCTATAGGAAGTAAAAATGTCGATGATCATTCTTTCAATTTGCATAACGACAGCATATTCATTAGATACCATGCCTATAGGATTATACTAACTTATGTTCTACTGATCTTCATCTAGAAATCCTGCCTATAGGACTTTAATTGGTTGATTTGCTATTGTTATCATACTGCTCACCTAGAAAACTTGCTTATAGGGGCCAAGTATAAAACAATATCAGCTGCAATTGTTAATCGTTAGAAATCCTGCCTATAGTGTATTACTACTCACTTTAAAGTGTTAATGCTGAACTTTCCAAACATTGTTTCATTACTTAGTCGTGCCACTATTAGAAAGCATGCCCATAGGATCAAACTGAGTAATTCTGAGTATTTCCAATGGTTATCACTGCCAACCACTGCATAAATCACCTAGAGATCATGTCTATAGATTTAATCTCTTATAACCTGTAATTTCAATACTAGATACCCCATAAACCGCATAGTTGTTTGGAAATCATATCTATAAGTTTAAAGTGGTACCTTGCATATGAAATTGCCTGTACGTTTGAATCTAAGGTCACATAGAAACCATATTTATAGGGCTTAATGGCTTTAATTTGCCTCAATTTCAAAACTGTCTAACGCCTAATGTGAGAACCTGTTTCACGTGCATTTGTTGTTTAAGTGTGGAGGCTAACTTGATCCCTTGACTGTCCGTACATGAAGTCCAATTTGTTTTGTATGTTGCCTAGTTTTATCATTTTGAGCAGCCTAAGTAAAGTCTAGAACCACCCAAATAGAGGTCCAATACCTCCTAGACCATAGGTATGGGACGGGTAGTGCACGCGTAGTGTACGGCTTAGAATTGAATTAGAGTGCCCTTAGGTAATCAACTTTAACATAGTAATTGGGTAGCAGGAGATGATAGTCTATGCTCGCTGGATAATATGAGTAACACCTTATCTCAAGGGAGTACAAAATATTATTTATGTTGCACGGGGTGATCCTTTAGGCTAAAAAACTTAGGAGCCCCCCCTCCCTTTTTCCTTTATTTTCTATAAGAATGAAAAAATAATTGTACCTCCCTACTCAAGATCTCTTTGTAATAAAATTCTTAGATTTTGTACTCTCTTTACTTACTTGATCACATAGACTAATCCATATAATTTAAGTTCGACCGAGACCCATAGTTGTGGACCTCGAAGAGTGCCTAACACCTTCTCTTTGAGGTAACTTGAGCCCTTACCGGATCTTTGGTAGCGTTGACTAGTTAAAACAGAGTTATTCGCAAATAGGTGCCCTAACGCACCTTAAAAATTGTTAGGTGGCGACTCTCCTCTTTTAATACCTCCTTTAAAAGAGTTATCACATCACGAAGCTCGATTTCGCGAGAAAGGAAAACAGGGCGTGACAGCATGGCGACTCTGCTGGGGATTTACACTTAGGCTCTTACCATAGCGAATTTGGCTTATATGGAAGTCTTCTTTAATATAAACGTGCTTCCCTTTTCTGTTTTTATTTGCTACTACATGCACATCCCTCTCCCATTTTGCTTTTATTTGTTTAAATTCGTTGTAATATACACATCCCTTCCCTCTCCACCTCCCTTTGGTTAAATTGGTTATAACATGCATATCCCTTTCCTATTCACCTTTATTTGCTCAAAAATGCTCTTCATTTGTTTAAAGATTTCTACATCATGTCTCTCCCGTCCCTACTCCCTTGTTTACTTTATTACATTCTCACATATATTCCACGGACTAACTTCTTCCTTTGTCTTTTTTTTTATGCATTTCATGTTTTACCTTAATACTGTATTTACCGTTTTTTATATATTTATCATACTTGGCAATGTGTTATTATCTCTGCATAAAGCATGCTCCACTTCATACTCCACTCGTGCCAATTATCAACATAGCGGCGCTTGATGAGTGTCCGCGCTCTTCCAAAATTTCCCTTTTAAATCGAAAAAGCTTATTTACAGTAGACTAGTCGATCAATGGTGCAGTCGACGGTCCCGTGCCTTTTCCTCTCAAGTTGTCCACTTGGGAGTACTAGTCTAGGCCATTCTAGAAGCCTCACTCCAATATTAAATGTGCATGCATCATGTTAAACCTAGTCCGGCGGGATATCCACAATCCCAATGGACACCGTCACGCTATGTGCATTACTTGGAGAAAATAGGCGAATATGTTGATCATTAGTGTGTAAATAGTCAAATCTGGAGGAGGAAAGGGCTAACTCTATTTGTTTGTAGAAAATGAAGCACGAAGTCCCCAGGTTCGGCATGGTCCAAAACATCCCACTTTTGCTGCTTGATTGGTGGAAGAATCTTTCACCTAGTGACAGGAATGATGTGAAAAGGGTCCTTAGTAATTTACCTTCCTTATTGGACATTCGGCCAAATAGGGCATTGATTGAGGCCGCCACTATATTTTTGGATGAGAGAAGAGCTGTCTTCTACTTCGGTAACATAGAAATGACTCCTCTCTTAGAGGAAATAGGAGGTTTCACTAAGCTACTATGGGATAGTCCAGGGTTTTTAGTGCCAGAGAATCGCACCCCTCGCGGTTTTTTGAAATGCTGGGTTTCAAGAAAAATGATGAGTTGCTTTGTTTGAAGAAGTCATATATCCCATTTGAATTCCTTTATGAACGTTATGGGCATAGCAAGTCATATCGCCTTCATCATGATGAAATTGCCATCACTTTCTTAAGTTGGACGCACCGCCGGGTTTTTGTGTTCATTGTCTGTTTCTTGGGATTGCTGATATTTCCGATGAAAGGGGGAAGAATCCACACTCGCTTAGCCATGGTCGCTAGAATTATAATGGAAGGAATCGAGGGACAAACTTATACTATCATCCCCATGATCTTGGCCGAAATGTATCGCGCTTTAGATCGATGCAAGCAGGGGCTGTAATCTGTTGCTGCAGGTTTGGTTATTAGAACATTTCCAGAGAGGTGAATATCGCTAAGAGCTTCTGCAATAACCATTGAATGACTACATAGCTTGCCATCATCCAAATAGAATGACATTTATCCCAGATAAGTTTGCACAACCTGGAAGTGCTGTGAGCTGGGTGCGTTTCTTCAGCAATCTGACTGACGAAAAGGTACATTGGATGTTTGAATGGTTCCCTAGCAGTGAGTTCATCATCAGATGAAGAGAAACTATGCATCTAGTGTTGATCGAGTTAAGAAGGATCTATCCTTATGCTCCTATAAGGGTAATGAGGCAAGCGGGAAGAAAACAGGTTATACCTCGGGTTTCCAACATGGTCCAATTCAAAGCAGATTTTAAAGGGAACATAATTCCGTTCAAGTTTGAGGCACAACATATGTGGAATCAAAAGGTCATTGTGGAGAAAGATACCATCGAGCCAGACAGGTATCATGCCGGCCATGTGTACTTCTACCCATCATGGTTGGTAGATAATATAGTAGGGGATGTCAAGCCAGGAATTAATCTGAAAAATAGGGTTATAGATGACGCTGCTGAAGCAAAAATCAAGTATAGGATGCTGCGCAAGAGGGTTTTCGAGTCTGAAGTTAGGCATTTGGAACAACACAAAGTGGATATGGAAGCAATCAACGAATGGAGGGAAACCGCCACTAAAGCAACAGAAAGATTAGAATATTTGGTGCAAGGGTTGATGGAGCTTGAGGAAAAGATGAGAAAGAGGCTTTCAGATTGTCAGAACACGGATGTAAATGAAGGGGGGCATCTAGCCAAGGCTTACATGTTGTTCGATATGCGCGACCTGGGGAATCTGATTGATGGAGTCAAGAGAGCCAAGCACGGGGAAGGTCCTTCTGGGACCAAGTAGATTAGGAAATGGTGTTCTTTACTACTTTCTAGCTTAGTTTTAGATTTTGAATGTAATAAGGCAAATGCCATTAGTGACTTTCTTATTATTGTCGTTTTAGTAAGGGTTTGATTCATTTTCGCATTAATGAAATGACACAATTATTGGCATCAATTTTTTCCAAGTCTATGTGTCACTTAGGCCTACCTTGGGCACAACAAGGTCCCCCAAATTAGGACGCGATTCTGTCACATGATTTTGCAGAGCATGTTCAATATTGCAAGCATTCTTTCAATATCCCTTACTGACTTGGTTACCTTTTGTTTTTCTTTCTTTTGATTATTACCCTTCCCAAGGTTGGTTCGTGCATACTTGCATCATCCGCATATCATACTAGATCCAGAGCTCGGATTAGAAAGGACAATGCAGAGAACGTTGAAACTTGGGACGGTCGGAGTACTCCTGCACAGAATGAATTGGTCCTACGTCTGGAACAGAAAATATTGGAGCTACAAGGGGAACTTGAGCAGGTCCGGAACTTGGCAAACCTTTCCCTCACCCTAAACGTCCCTGACATCAACCAACAAAACACAAGCGCCCAAAACCCGACACCTCCCCAAAACACGCAGAATCAAAACCCACCACCGAATCCTCCCGCACCACATCAATACGCTACACCTCCTCAGAACCACAACCCTCCACCGGTACCTACTCCTCAACAACACCATCACCATCCAACTCAATACCCACAAACAACCACATACCACACCCCTCAGAATGCACCACAGCCTACTCCTGATCCACAAAACTCAACCAATGACCACTATTACGCCCAGATTCCCGGAGTCCATCAAAGCAATCCCATATATATGGAAACTTTACCCCACAACCCACAACAGTACCTATATATACCCGAATGCACCAAGAAGGACCTGCTCATCAAGAACATGGCAGAAGAACTCAAGAAGCTTACTGGCAGAGTTCAAAGTGTCGAAGGTGGGAAAAGCATTTAGGGTTTGAATTATGAGAATTTGTGTATTCAGCCAAATGTAGAACTGCTAGAGGGTTACAAAAGAAATGTTCGACGGAACTGGTGATCCGAAGGTGCATTTGAGAACGTATTGTGTCAAACTTGTAGGGGTTGGCAAGGATGAACGAATCCGTATGAAGCTGTTCATGAGGAGCCTCACCGGAGACGCCTTATCTTGGTACATCAGTCAGAACCCAAAGAAGTGGGTTAATTGGGTGAGCATGGCGTCAGATTTCATGGATCGATTCAGGTTCAACACAGAAAATGCACCAGATGTTTTCTACATTCAAAATCTCAAGAAGAAACCAACAGAAACCTTCCGCGAGTATGCTACTTGGTGGAGGTCTAAAGCGGCAAAAGTAAGGCCGGCACTTGAAGAAGAACAAATGAATAGGTTCTTCGTCAGAGTTCAGGACCTGCAATACTACGAAAGATTGATGGTTATTGAAAACCATAAATTCTCTAACATCATAAAGCTGGAAGAAAGAATAGAAGAAGGGATCAAAAGCGGAATGGTGAAAAACTTTGAAGCACTCCGGGCCACAAATAAAGCTTTGTAGTGAGGAGATATCTCTAAGAAGAAAGAAGTGGGTGCAGTAATAGTAGCCCAAGGTCCGAAGTCTCCTCTCACATACCAAACACCTCCACCCATATATCAGCCTTCACCTACCAGATACCAACAACCTGCCGCCACTTACCATACCAATAAAACCCAACCAGCATACTACCACTCACCACCAACCCGCCAAAATTACCAAAAATCAAGACCAAATTTCGACCGCAGACCACCCAGACAATACACTCCAATTGCTGAACCCATAGACCAACTATACGAGAGGCTGAAGGTTGCCGGTTATGTCACTCCAATTCCCGTTATTGCTATGGAAAACTCTTCCTAGTGGATTAACCCAAATAAGACATGTGCCTATCACTCAGGCATGAAGGGTCATACTATTGATGAGTGTCGTACTTTGAAGGATAAGATTCAGACATTAATTGACACCAAAGTCATACAGGCAAATGAGGATGTACCCAATGTGCGTAACAATCCTCTCCCGGATCACAGAGGTGAAGGGGCAAACGTGATAGAGACCGATGAAGAATGGGACTCGGAAGGTTCAATTGGACTCATTAGAGAAGGGGATAATCATAAAACATCTCTAGTCACTCTCATAGCTATCGTGGTACAAACTCAGGCACCAATTGAAGTTGAGGTAGCTACACCCACTCCATTTGAGGTTGAAGTAATAACACCCTTCACCGTGATGGTAGCATCTACGCCGTCTTATAAGTCTAATGCTATACCATGGTATTATGTTGCGGAAGCAAGAAGGAAAGAAAAAGAGAAAAATGGAAGAAACAGGTGCAGCGCAAGGCATGACCAGAACCGGTAAGGTCTATACACCCGAGCATTTAGAAGGAACGAGCAAAGAAGTTGCATCTAAACTGCCTATCATTGAGACTGGCCCGGATGACTGTCGGATAAAGGTGCAACAAGAGAATATTATGTAGTTGATCATCTGAACAAGACCCCTGCTCAAATATCCATTTTATCACTGCTATAAAACTCCGAGGCATATAGGAATGCCCTGATGAAGGTGTTGAATGAAGCCTATGTACCCAATAACATCACCAGTGGAGAAATGGCCAACATGGTAGGGAAAGTATTGGAAAGCCACAAGATCACTTTTCATGAAGACGAGCTGCCACCAGAAGGACTAAGTCACAACAGGGCACTACATATCACAGTACAGTTTGAGGACAAATTCATTGCTAGAGTCCTGATAGATGGGGGTTCGAGTCTCAACATATGTCCACTAACTACTCTGAAAAGATTGGGTAAAGGCCTACACGAGATATGAGCAGGAAGTATGAATGCGAAAGCATTTGATGGGTCTCAAAGGGAAACAATTGGGGAGACTAACCTCAACCTACAGATGGGCCCAACCTTGTTTGATGTTGAGTTTCAAATATTGGACATATCCGCTACCTACAACCTATTGTTGGGTCGACCTTGGATACATGCCGCTGGGGCCGTAGCTTCTATTCTACATCAGGCCCTAAAGTTTGAGTGGAACCATCAGGAAGTGATCATCCATGGAGACGGAAGTAATTCCATTTATACCAATCAGACTGTTCCGGTCGTCGAGAATAGAAGGAAGTTTGGTGGAGAAATATACCATTGCATCGAGCGCGTCAATGCAATTGAGAAAGACAAATGGTGGAGCGGTAATATAGAAAGCATATTGTCATGGACAGGGTATGAACCCAGCAAGAGTCTCGGCAAGAATCTCCAGGTGATCACCAAATCGGTATAGCTAAAGCGTCATGGCATAACTTTTGGGCTCGGGTATGAATACACCTGGGAAGAGTGTCAGAATTGGTCGCCACCATGGCGTGGTCCTTATTACCCTCTAGAACAACCAGTACCACATTTGCACCAGTCATTTCATCAAGGTGACATGATGTGGGGGTCCGAAGAAGATGAAGTTTTAGCTGGCATAAGGAATTTATTTCTAGATCATGAAGACATGGATTGCAGTGCGATAGTTGAGGAAGAGGAGGAGGAGGAGGAGGAGGAGGAAGACCTTATTATTCAGACTATGGAGAAGGGAGTTTTTCTCAAAAACTAGACTGCTGCACCATTAAGGGCCCGTCGAGTTCCTGGGTAGCTTGGCAATTAGCATCATTTATTTTTGAAAGCAATTTTATGAGCATCTAAGACATTTTCTGTATTTTGTTTTAAGCATATTTTGTTTTGAAATAATTGCTCGAGTCATCGAGCCGTACTTGTTTGATGTTTTCAAGATTTATCTAATGCATTGTCATTTTTAGTATTTATTATTATTCTTTATATTTTTCTCTACAGCATTGTTATTACCTATCCCGACGAACCTGCGACTGTGACATGTAATGAGACAACACAATGTAAGGATAGTGATTCAGAGGATCTGGAAGAGGATGTAATACCTGAGGAAATTGTTAGAGAAGTGGAGAATTTTGAAAACAAGCCTAAGTCCAATTTGGATGAGACTGAAATAGTTAATTTGGGAGACTCCGAAACAGTCAAGGAAACATGTGTAAGCATTCACCTATCACTGTCAGAGAAGGAAGAGTACATCCAGTTCCTGAAAGAGTATGAAGACATCTTTGCATGGTCTTACAATGATATGACCGGTCTGAGCACATCCATAGTGGCTCACAAGTTACCCACCGATCCCAGGTGTCCACCAGTGAAACAAAAGCTTAGAAAATTCAAGCCAGATATGAGTTTAAAAATAAAAAGAGGAAGTCACCAAGCAAATCAAAGCCAAGGTTCTCAGAGTGATTGAATATCCGACCTGGTTGGCTAACATTGTGCCGATTCCAAAGAAAGATGGGAAGGTCAGAGTATGTGTCGACTATCGGTATTTAAACAGAGCAAGTCCCAAAGATGATTTTCCTTTGTCCAATATACACATACTGATTGATAACTGTGCCAAGCATGAACTTTAATCCTTTGTGAATTGCTTCGCGGGATATCATCAGATCTGGATGGATGAAGAGGATGCTGAAAAGACAGCCTTTATTACACCATGGGGAGTATATTGTTACAAAATGATGACGTTTGGCCTAAAGAATGCTGGAGCCACTTATATGAGGGCCATGAGAACCATTTTCCACGACATAATACACAAGGAGATAGAGGTGTACGTGGACGACATCATCATCAAATCTAAAAAGGGTACATGTCACATAGTGGATTTGAGGAAATGTTTCGATCGACTTCGAAGGTACAACCTGAAACTGAACCCCGCAAAGTGTGCCTTCGGAGTCCCTGCGGGAAAACTGCTAGGGTTCATCATCAGTCACCAAGAAATTGAGCTAGACCCGTCAAAGGTCAAGGCTATCCAAGATTTACCACCTCAGAAGAACAAGAAAGATGTGATGAGTTTCTGAGGGTGTCTCAATTACATCAGCCATTTCATAGCACAATCAATTGTGATCTGTGAACCGATTTTCAAAATGTTGAAGAAAGACACTGCAATAAGTTGGACTGAAGAGTGCCAGAAAGCCTTTGACAAGATCAAGGAATATTTATCCAAACCACCTATTCTGGTCCCACAGACCTCTGCTTATCTGTCCTAGATGGGGCTTTCGGATGTGTCTTAGGACAACACGATGAGACGGGAAGAAAGGAGTAGGCCATATACTATCTGAGTAAGAATTTCACACCCTACGAAGCACGATACTCTTTGCTGGAACGCACCTGTTGTGATTTGACATGGATAGCTCAAAATTTGAGGCACTACTTTTGTGCCTACACCGCATATCTCATATCAAGGATGGATCCGCTAAAATACACCTTCCAGAAATCCATGCCTACAGGAAAGATAGCAAAATGGCAGATACTACTGAGTGAGTTCAACATCATCTATGTAACTCAGAAGGCGGTTAAAGGGCAAGCATTGGCGGATCATCTAGCAGAAAATCCTATAGACGGAAAGTACGAGCCACTGAAAACGTATTTTCCCGACGAAGAGGCATCATTCGTAAAAAGAAGATATCACCGAAGCCTATGATGGTTGGAGAATGTTCTTTGATGGGGCTGTAAATTTCAAAGGAGTGGGTATTGGAGCAGTTTTAGTATCAGAAACGGGTCAACACTATCTAGTATCTGCAAAACTCAGGTTTTTATGTACCAACAATATGGCAGAATATGAGGCTTGCATCTTGGGACTCAGGTTGGCCATTGACATGAACATTTAGGAGTTGCTGGTGATTGGATATTTCGATCTCTTGGTACATCAAGTTTCAGGAGAGTGGGCCACGAAGAACACTAAGATATTACCATATTTGTACTGTGTACAAGAGTTGATGAAGAGATTCACAAAAAAAATAGAGTTCAAACATGTTCCGAGAATCCAGAATGAGTTCGCAGATGCATTTGACATTTTATCTTCCATGATACAACACCCAGACAAGAATTTCATCGATCTTTTCCCAGTAGGGATTCATAATCAGCCATCTTATTGTGCTCATGTTGAAGAGGAAATGGATGGAAATCCATGGTTCCACGATATCAAAAAATATTTGGAAAAAAGAGAGTACCCCAGAGCACGCAAATCATACTCAGAAATGCACACTCCGAAGAGTATCCAACCACTTCTTCCAAAGCGGAGGAATTCTATACAGAAGGACTCCAGATCTGGGATTATTACGATGTGTCGACGCCAAGGAAGCATCCAAATTGCTCGAAGAGATAGATGCCGGAACTTGCGGACCGCACATGAATGGCTTTGTCTTAGCTAAGAAGATATTAAGAGCAGGATATTTTTGGATTACTATGGAAGCAGACTGCATCGGATATGTCCAAAAGTGTCATCAATGCTAAGTACATGCTGATATGATACGAGTGCCACCCAATGAACTCAATGCAACAAGTGCACCTTGGCCTTTCTCCGCTTGGGGTATGGATGTCATCGGTCCAATCGAACCCATCGCTTCAAATGGGCGCAGGTTCATTCTAGTGGCCATAGACTATTTCACGAAATAGGTTGAAGCTGCATCTTACAAGGCTGTAACTAAGAAGGTCGTCGCAGATTTTGTTAGGGATCGTATTGTTTGTCGGTTTGGGGTGTCGGAATCAATCATCACCGACAACGCCGCCAACCTTAACAGTAATTTGATGAGATCCATGTGTCAAACCTTCAAGATCAAGCATAAGAATTCCACAGCATACATGCAGCAAATGAATGGAGCTGTAGAAGCCACCAATAAGAACATCAAGAAGATATTAAGGAAGATGGTAGATAATCACAAACAATGGCACGAGACGCTACCATTTTCCCTACTTGGATATCGTACCGCGGTTTGCACATCAACCAGGGCAACTCCTTATTTGCTGGTTTATGGTAATGAAGTCGTTATTCCCGCCGAAGTAGAAATTCCTTCTTTAAGAATCATACAAGAGGCTGAACTCAGTGATTCAGAATGGATATGAAATCGCTATGAACAACTGGCTCTCATTGATGGGAAAAGAATGAATATGGTATGTCACGGTCAACTCTACCAGAACAAAATGTCCAGAGCTTTCAACAAAAGGGTCAGGCCTAGATAATTCACACCGGGGCAGTTGGTGCTAAAGCAAATCTTCCCGCATCAAGATGAAGCCAAAGGGAAATTTTTACCCAATTGGAAAGGGCCCTACATGGTTCATAGAGTACTAACAGGAGGAGCACTCATACTTGCAGAAATAGACGGAGAAATTTGGCCAAAACCTATCAACTTAGACGTAGTCAAGAGATACTACGTTTAGGATTGTTACATTTCTTCATATGATGTAACTGAACTATGCTTGACCTGATTCCCGTTTAAGAGGGGATACGTAGGCATACCTGTGGGTTCGGTTACATCTTAATAAAATCTTCATTTTGCCATGATCAGAAAACTGGGGCAGAATTTTGAGGAGGACCCTCAAAATTCTAAAGCAAGTTCGCCGACATCGTCATACACGGAATAACCAAAGTATTGCATGGGGCATAATTTTGAGGGGAACCCTCAAAATTCTAAAGTACGGAGGTCGCAATGTCTCTAAAATAATTTCACAGTCACCGGTTCATCTAAATTATTTGAAATCGCATACTACTATATTTCAAATAACTATATTTATCAAATGCATGCATATCTTTCGAAAACTTTATTTCTATGACAGCCAGATGCTACCCAGGGTAACTCAAACAGGACCTCAAGACATGAGCAAAGGCAAAACAGAAGACAAAAGCACAAACCAACCTTCCCCCACAAAACTCATGATTTTTCTTTAGATGTAGGCATGATAAGACAACAATACCCGCAGATACATCGAATCACTACCTTCATGACGACAAGTTACCTAACGCAAATACTTCAAGCTAAGAAATAATTTACTTTCTCACTGTCACCCATCGTGTTTATTGCATAAGGCTAAGCACTGCCTTACTTTGCATGAGACTAAGCATCGTCTCCTATTTGTATGAAGCTAAGCATTGCCTCCCTAATTGCATAAGGCTAAGCATTGCCTTTTCCGCATGAGACTAAGCATTGTCTCCTATTTGCATGAGGCTAAGCATTGCCTCCTTAACTGCATAAGTCTAAGCACTGCCTTTCTTTGCATGAGACTAAGCATCGTCTCCTATTTGTATGAGTTTAAGCATTGCCTCCCTAATTGCATAAGGCTAAACATTGCCTTTTTTGCATGAGACTAAGCATTGTCTCCTATTTGCATGAGGCTAAGCATTGCCTCCTTAATTGCATAAGGCTAAGCATTGCCTTTTCCGCATGAGACTAAGCATTGTCTCCTATTTGCATGATGCTAAGCATTGCCTCCTTAACTGCATAAGGCTAAGCACTTCCTTTCTTTGCATCATCTCCTATTTGCATGAGGCTAAGCCCTGCCTCCTTATTTGCATGAGGCTAAGCCCCGCCTCCTTAATTGCATAAGGCTAAGCATTGCCTTTCCTGCATGAAGCTAAGCACTACTTCCCTTACTTGCATGAGGCTAAGCATTGTCTCCTCTTCCTGCATGAGGCTAAGCATTGCCTCCCTAATTCCACAAGGCTAAACACTGCCTTTACCTCATGATTAAATGCTATCTCCATTACGCTATATAAGACCTAGCACTATCCTCTACTTACCTAGGGCTAAGCACTGCCCTTATCTTACACAAGACTAAGCCTTGTCTTGTCTCATTTCGCATATGACCAAGCATCATATCTTTACATTTCATGGGCTGAAACATCCCCAGTTTGTCCAAAGGCGTCATAGTCCAAATGCATCATCCTCATAGCCGAGACACACCATTCTATGGCCTGAGGATCTCTCAAAAGTGCACATCATTATTCAAAGGCGTCATATTCCAGAGGCACCATACTCATGGCCCGAGGACATCATTTCATGGCCTGCGAATCCCTCATCACATGATTCATGGCCCAGGACGTCATGGTCTAAGGACACTATCCTCACCGTCTAAAGACAACCCTCATAGTCCGAAGGGAATCTGCATCATGTTTAAATTCTCACAATAATCCATATATACTTGCAGGCATCGTGTTTTAAGTTTTGCAGGTAATCCAGGAAATAATAGTTCTCCTAATGGGAGCAATCTTCGCTCCAGTTTCCGTTCAATGCTCACATCCTGCAATTATTTCAAACATAACCGACCACCATCAATTACCCGCCTTTTACTCTATGACAGTTCAGATATTTGCTCAGTGATACATCCATAACATTTCAAATTCGCATTCATGACTTCGCATAAATTCATCCGATATTATCCTACCCAAAGGAACCCTTTCCGAAACATACGACCATTCCTATGACAACTCCATCGATTTCGTTCACTGTTGGATCCAGAACTACGCATGGCCTGATTCCCGTAACACCAGAGATATGTAGGCAACTCAGGAACCAGGGTTCGGCCCCCATTTTTCAAATCACATCATCCTTCATTCAATTCGGCCAAAATTGGTCATCATTGTTTTTTGTCCGACAACTCTTTCATCATTCTCGGGTAAAGAGGGGCAGCTGTTAATATCCAATTTTGCCCTCATATTTTTGCAAATAAGCGTATATTCTTTCAAAACATTAACTTGCATCATTATTTAATTTACAAGATTTATGCAAGCATCTTTTATAATTTTCCATAATGTTTAGAGCTTTAATATTGATTCTTTGTATTTAAATTGCTTGAATAATTATTAATTATTCCTTCAAATTATTTTGTGATGACTCAATTACCTAAATTCTTATTTTGCATCTATAATATTTTCTTCAGGTATTTTATTCTATTTTTTTATAATTACATTAGTATTTTCAGGCTATTTGCACAATCTCGCAATAATAGCCTATATTTTACAATTGTATTGCATTTGTCATTTTATTCAGGGTCAAAATAATATCTTACATATTTATAATCTTATACTATTGTTTTAAGGTATTAATTTTCCTAAACAACATTTTTATAATTTATTTAACTATTTTATTAAAATACTTTTTTCTTAATTTCTTATTTAAAGGCTGACCCAAATTTTGAGCCAATTTCCGGACCAAACAAGCCCCAAATCTCTAGCCCAACCCCCCAAATCCCAATCCAAACGACCCCTATAATTAACCCGATCGATACCCGTTCCAAACGACCCGCCCCGCTTATCCCTTAATCTCGACTGTTGATCTTTCAAGATCAACGGTCTATAATCACCCACCCTTTTTAATTGCCCTAGACATGAAACCCTAACCCATTTCTCTCTAACCTGCCGTCCCTAAACGCTCTTAACCTCTCCTTCTCTCTTCTGAAGAAGCCTAGCCGCCTCCCTTTAATTCCCTCTCTGAATCCCACTAATAATGGGATTCGACCATTATCTTTTTACCATGTTTGAAGCCCTTTTGTACTGGTCGTCCATTTGTGGTGTTACTTAGGTGCTTGTCTAAGTTTGGCAAGCAAGACGTCCTGAGATGGAACCAAAGTGGTTAGAACCTTTAATTCTGATCATTATTCTGTCTATATACATTCATGGAAAGACAGTATTAAGCCGATTCACCAAAACCTTTGGTTGATTCCTTGATTTCTATCAAATTAGGGTTCGGAATTTTATACTTTTCCTTTTATCCGTTCCATTACTGATAGCATATGGTACTTTCTTTCCATATTTATGTTTTATTGATTATTTTTCTTGTTTGTTTGCTTGATTCCTACTACTATATAAACCCCTCCCCTTTCCCCTTTGAGACAGACTTTTTAATCACCCGGATTCACTAAAAATCGAAGCGATTACTCTATTGTACTCTTATTCTCTAGTTCTACACTCTGATTCTTGGCCGGCTGAAAGCCAAGGCCACCGGGATTCGATTTTCAACTTTTTTTGGTGCTAGCATTGCCCGTGGTTCATTTGAATCCCTTGGGAACTCTTACGCACTAAGAACCTGGGTTCTTGCTCTATGTTGACATTCAGAGCACTGTGGAATTTGTTCTTTCTTGTTGTTTATTTATTCAACTGATAACTGGTAAGTCTCTTGGCTTTACGGTTTCATTCTTCTGTGGTCATGTCCTGCATATTCACACCTCTGAATTTCATTACCTAAATGTGCTCTTAGACCATCCCTATATGTAACTTTACTAGCATTGCACTCATATTCTGATTTGAACCTTTTTAGCATTTGGCCTTTTACTTAAAACCTCCAGTTTTTGAGATATGTTATTTGAATATGCTTCACCTGAATAATTTAGACTCTCTTAAGTCCATTTAGCCTAATGTATTGGTACTTGAATATCTACATTACTGTTTGATACGAGTTTGCTTTCCAACTCTCCTTTGAATTCCTACAATGACTGCCTCACATCTCTAATGTGTTATAATCTGTGACTTGCTCCCCTGCTATTATGTCAATCAGCATGTCTTTGGCTTAATTAATTCCATACCCCTTTAGTTATTATTTGAGACTTTAGAGTGGCTATCTTAATCTGTGTTTCCTTACAATATTTGAGACTGTTTGTCTTAGTGATAAATTGGCATGTTTGCTTTCTGGTGTTCTGGAGGATATTCAACATGATTTGGACCTTTAGGCTTTAGCCCTTTAAGTTAGTGCCTTACCTAGACCTGTTTAGTATTATGCACCTTTGTATGTTAACCTTGTGATCTCAGGAAAATTGCTTCTCCTCTAACTCTCAATGTGCTTTCTACCAATGTGTTATCTCTTGCTAAGTGTTGAACCTATAATAGCCATCTGCCTCTAAGTCTTGTTGACCTTCTCAACTAGCATATTCTGTGTTTTAGATAACTTTGCTATGTCTGCTTTCTAAAATACAAGTGCATCTCTTCAAAATCTGTCCCTTAACCATTGTTCTCTCACTCTCATTTGTTGCCTACACTATTCCGAATCTATCACCCTTGGCCAGCTGAAAGCCAAGGCCACTAAGACTCTCTCGATTGACCTCCCTAGTGTGAGCACTGCTCGGGGTCCATTTGAGACCTTTGTGAACTCTGACACACTAGGACTTGGGGTTCTTTGGCCACCCTCTTTACAACTGAGACCTTAGTTGTCTCTGACACTCAGTTCTTTCCTCATTCTATCTGCTGAATATGCAAATTGGGTTGTTTAAGTGGATTCTGTGTGATTCAATGTTTGGGTCATATGATCAATCTATGGTTATTTGGTTTGGTTTGAATTCCTCTATGGTTTCTGGGTTGTGCTGATGAATATAGCCCCTGTTAGGATCTGGGCATGCTATTTGTGAAGAAAGCGTTTGTTGAAGGCCCAGACAACATTGGGTAGCTCTTTTTGGGCCTGCTATAGGCCTAATGCTATTGCTTATATAATATGTTATAATTACATTCATCATTGGGTCTGTAATAATTTTGTAATAAACAATTGGGGTGTTAGTGAAATCGGGGAAATGGGTATACTCTAATGTTTTGCATGAAAAGGTAGAAAACATGCCTATAGGGTTCGTATGGTCTACTTGTTGTCCAACCTGCTATATATATGCCATTCAATTTCCATGTGCACTGGTAGAAATCATGCCACTAGGAAAATTACACACTCACAGAACTTGCCTACTATCAAAGCATAAGTATTTTATTTCTTCCTATGTCTACTGCTAGACAGCATGCCTATAGGAAGTAAAAATGTCGATGATCATTCTTTCAATTTGCATAACTGCAGCATATTCCTTAGATACCATGCCTATAGGATTATACTAGCTTATGTTCTACTGATTTTCATCTAGAAATCCTGCCTATAGGACTTTAATTGGTTGCTTTTCTATTGTTATTATACTGCTCACCTAGAAAACATGCTTATAGGGACTAAGTATAAAAAAATATCAGCTGCAATTGTTAATCGCTGGAAATCCTACCTATAGGTTATTACTACTCGCTTTAAAGTGTTAATGCTGAACTTTCCAAACATTGTTTCATTGCTTAGCCGTGCCACTATTAGAAAGCATGCCCATAGGATCAAACTAAGTAATTCTGAGTATTTCCAATGGTTATCACTACCATTCACTGCATAAATCACCTAGAGATCATGTCTATAGGTTTAATCACTTATAACCTGTAACTGCAATACTAGATACCCCCTAAACCGCATGGTTGTTTGAAAATCATATCTATAAGTTTAAAGTGGCGCCTTGCATCTGAAACTGCCTGCACATTTGAATCCAAGGTCACATAGAAACCATGTCTATAGGGCTTAATGGCTTTAATTCGCCTCAGTTTCGAAACTGTCTAACGCCTAATATGAGAACCTGTTTCACGTGCATTTGTTGTTTAAGTGTGGAGACTAACTTGAGCCCTTGACTGTCCCTACATGAAGTCTAATTTTTTTTGTATGTCGCCTAGTTTTATCATTTTGAGCAGCCTAAGTAAAGTCTAGAACCACCCAAATAGAGGTCCAATACCTTCTAGACCATAGGTATGGGACGGGTAGTGCACGCGTAGTGTATGACTTAGAAATGAATTAGAGCACCTTAGGTAAACAACTTTAACATAGTAATTGGGTAGCAGGAGATGATAATCTGTGCCCGCTGGATAATATGAGTCCGAAATATTATTTATATTCCACGGGGTGATCCTTTAGTCTAAAAAACTTAGGACCCCCCCTCCCCTTTTCCTTTCTTTTCTATTAGAATGAAAAAATAGTTGTACCTCCCTACTCAAGAACTCTTTGTAATAAAATTCTTAGATTTTGTACTTTCTTTGCTTACTTGATCACATAGACTAATCCATATAATTTAAGTTTGGCTGGGACCCACAGTTGTGGACCTCGAGGAGTGCCTAACACCTTCTCTTTGAGGTAACTTGAGCCCTTACCCGATCTTTGGTGGCGTTGACTAGTTAAAACAGAGTTATTCGCAAATAGGTGCCCTAACACACCTAAAAAATTATTAGGTGGTGACTCTCCTCTTTTAATACCTCCTTTAAAAGAGTTGTCACATCACGAAGGGTTGATTGAGATCCATCGTGTGCTGGAAAATGAGAAGGGTTATTTTGTAAGTATGTCAAGAGGATATTTGAAGAAGTTGGGTTAGTTTAGTAGTGGCTTGGATCAACATGGTAAAGGAAATGATCGGTTCCTTCACTGCGATAAGGCTATATAGGTATTTCGTGGCTATACTTGCGAGCTTGGCAGTCTTTATTATTTGGTTTGTTTAGAGGGATTCAATTCTAATGGTTAGGTTATATGCAAATGGGTCCCAAAAGAGTTTATGACGGTTTCGACCATGACTTAAGGTTTGTGTCCTCTCGGTTATGGAAAGTTGGTTGCATTTATTGATTTTTCTTCTAAAATAAGTTGAGTGAAAGGTTTCTAGTCGATAAAATATTATTCTACTGGTGGTTCAGTATTTATGATAAAATTCTTGTACTCTCTTGTAATTGTAGGATAGGTGCAATGAGCGGTGTGGAATTGGGATTGAAGGGTCAACGTTGCGGTTCAGTTTTGACAAGGATGTCACGATCTCGAAGGAGCGGGGGAGATTTCAGTTGTTCAGAGTATACTGGAATTATTTTAATGTCGCCTAAGAATGGTATCTTTTGTGGAAGAGGCGTTTATGTTTTGATTTGCAGATTCTTGATTAACACTATATAAATAGCCTGGTTGGTAGCCATGGATGTACAGATTTTGCTACTTGGTGTGGAAAGTTGTAGGAGTATCTCCCATGGGATGATTATGTAGATATGACGTGTTAGTTATTTAAGTGGGAGAGATTGAGATCAGGTATAAAGATTCTGGTAGTGTCGTAGATTAGAGTGTTTATGTCTAAGAGACGCACTATTCCTTTAGTTACGGACTATGGAAGTTTGCTCAGGATTTGACGGTCGATTGTATGTATCATGGATAGGGTCGTTGGGATCTTTGGAAGGCTATTGACCTATTTTGAGATGATCGAAATCTGTTTAAAGGTCTATTGGTAGGCCTAATTTGAATGTATATTCTACACTAGATTGGATATGTATATTCAGCACAGAATTAGTCAATAGATGAGTCTTCGGGCATAGTGGATGTTATTATTATCATCATCTATTTCCTGTGTTACTTTTCCTGCTATGTGGGCTGTGAGGCAACTTGATTATTTACCCGCGTGTCATGGTCCTGTGTAGGTTGTGGTCTTATATGAGCGAGATGGCTCTCGAGATGTTGGATTGTTTATTACACCTTAGTCATGCTTGGCCTCTTTATAGCGCAGGGTTATGTTTATGCACTTGGTGTGCTTATTCTTGATACACGTGTGTCTAGTGAGTATGACCATCTTGGCTCGAAGGGTATTCCCATGCAGATTATTATGCGTGGATCGGGTGGCAGGCCGCCACGGGGTATGATGTTCTGATCGGGTTGCACGCCGTAACGGTATCATATGTAGATCGGGTTGCATGCCGCAACGATGAGATATTGAGTACGATTCCTTATACCGATTTTTATGTGTTTTACTCCCCATCTATGAGATAGATTCATGGCATTTATTTGGTTGTTTATTTCGTTACGCGAGCTGGATAGTTCGGTACTTGGGTTTCCTTTTCTTATTGGTCATATTTGAGTTGTGGCTTGTTTGGCGCACGAATCGCTTCATATGAGACTTTAGATGGTGTCGGATGTGGCTCGTCGGTCGAGAAACTTGTACGGGATGAAACGAGGTTGTTGGACCTGGAATCAGTGTAAACATATTTGTATCATGTATGTTCGGAGAGAGAATGTCGCTAATCAGTTCAAAATGCCAAACGGAAGAACTCCATGATTTACCGATTTGATGGGTGGTTATGAGATTTTGCACATCTCTTTCATCATTTCAGTGTCACAAGGGTTGGAATGGGCTTTAATGTGTTATGAGGTATATTGCGGGTACCGAGTTCGGAAATTTGTAGCTATTGTAGTTGGAAGATAATGCTTTGGGCACATGAGCTATGTAATATATTGTGTGGTTATAACTTGGGTGTATGATTATGCTTTGGTAAAACTTGTTGAGGTTGATACAGTGGGGCCAGTGACCCATCAAAGTTTCACTATTCCTATGGAACCAGGTTGAACGCCTCAGTAGTACTATTATAGATCAGGTCATACGACCTTGGCAGCATTATGAGATGCATCCACGGATCGGGTCGTACGACCTCGGCAATGTATACTATTTTATGGATCGGGACAAACGACCTCGATAGAATTGTGCGTAATATTTGATCGAGAGTCCGCGTACCTATGAGTCTTCCTGACTTAAAATTCGGCATTTTGTTTGTTATTGATCGTATACATGTCCCATTCGAGGTAGTATTCGGTGTGAGGATTCATATCTACTCTTTTGTCGGGGATCGTGTTATGCACATATATCTATTTTAGTTGCTTTTACTTGCTACACTTCATACTTGTCTACCTTTATTGTATTTTGATTATGGACCACTAATAAGTATCGATGTCAACCTCTCGTCACTACTTCTTCGAGGTTAGGCCAGATACTTACTGGTACGCGTTGATTTACGTATTCATACTTCACTTCTGCACTAATTGTACAGGTACTGTGATAGGTACGTTTGGTGGTCATACCGGCGCGTAGGCGCAGTTGCTGTAGAGACTTTGTGGTAAGATGCTCTCTATTCTATGATCCACAGAACACGAAGTCCCCTTCCTATTCATTTACTACATTCTGTCTATTTTCTATTCGAGATAGTTGTTGTGGTAGTATTCTATATTCTAGTAGATACTCATGCATTTGTGACATCGGTTTTGAGGATTTAGAATATTGTTCTTGGGTGTATTTCTGTTACTACATTCGGTATTGTATTATTGATTATATTTTAATTATGAAAATGATGTTAGTATTTTCTATAAAAATAGAGAAATTCCACTTAATTACTTTACTGTTGTGTTAAAATGTATTATGAACCGACGATTTTTGTTTTGTTAAATTATTGGCTTGCCTAATGGCAGTGTTGAGCGCCATCACGGCCTACAGTGCGATTTAGGTCATGACATTAGACTACGAACATCATCCAAAAATTTATTTTTTGAGGATGCAAACTCTTCGGAGTGGCCGGAGTATAAGTTGACGGGTTCTTGGCTTTGAGTTGATTTTGTCTAGGCACTAGTACTTTTTCGGGTAGATGGAGTAAGATTTTTGGGAGTTTTAGTCATTGTTGAAGATGGTGATAGAAACTAAAAATGAAGAGATCGGATCCTTAAAGCCCTATTGTAACAGAGAGAAGGAAAGTGAGGAGATGTGGCAATATGTGTGTCAAGAAAGGAAACAACGGCAATTTAGGGAGACACATCGAATCACACTCGTTATTGGGAGAAGAGAAACGTGTGTGGAAGGAAAAAAACGTAGACGGTCAATAAATGAGATTGAAAATAATTATAGAAAAATAAAAGATTTACATCAGAGGTAAAAACAATTTGACAATATAACTAACCAATTAAAACAAAAAGAAGGCCAAGAAAAATTAGTGAGCACTTATAGGGGATTTGAAATTATACCAAGAGCATTTCGAAGAGTGTAAAATTTATCCTCAGCTAATAGTTTTGTGAAAATATCAGTAAGTTAGTTATCAGTATTAACAAATAAAATTTCAATATCTTCCTTAAAAATATGATTTCTAATGAATTGGTGCTTGATATCTATATGCTTAGACCTAGAGTGATGCACAAAATCTTTGGATAAACAAATTGCACTAGAATTATCACACAATATCTGAATAGATCTAAAAGATAGATTATGAGGGTGTTTGGATGGGCTTAAAAGCTGGTTTCTTTTAAGCCCTTTTTTATTTTCTGGAGTGTTTGGAAAAAACAAAAGCTGCTTAAAAAAAGCTAAAAGGTGCTTAAAAAAGCCAAAAGCAACAAGTTGGTTGACCCTAACTTTTCCGATTTTGGCTTAAAATTCATTTTAGTTTGACCAATAAAATTACTCTCTTGTCCATTATAAGTTTTCATAATACCAAAATTACCCTCAGTCAAAAAACCCTAAAACATCGTACTTCTCCTATTTTCTTCACTTCTGAAGACTGTCGTTCCTCTTCTTTCCTCTTCCTCTATGCTTCATCTTCATTTTTCTTGACTTTTCCTCAAGCATTTCAGTGGAAATCAATCGTCGTTGTAAGTTCTTCTTGATCCTTATTGTAATCGTGATAATTTATTGATATTACGGTGTCATTCTCGATTCCATCTACTTCCTCTGTTTCTACAATATATATTTTGTATAGCGTTTTAGAAGAGAACTACATTAATTCTTTACTCCTTATATTTGCGCATATTATAATTAAGGTCCTATGTGAAAAGTATCGGAGCCCTCCTTATGTGTTGGTTGTAGGCGTCGGTATTTTTGTAAATCTAGAAATAAATATAAACTGTGGCAATTGGCATAAGTGCAGTAACCTAGTTACGTTGTATATTTTTGTTAGCTTAACAGAAAAATTATCGTGGTGTGGAGAACACTCAAATGCTTATGAAATATCTATGTACCAAAATTGGGGACTAAACTTTCCTGACTTTTCCTGTTTATGAGCAAACCTGTTAAGTTATCACAGTAAATAGAGCCTACTGGATATATTGAATATTTCATTAGTCACTCCAACTAATGAGGACGTTTCTTCTACTTTAATTAGATATTTGTTTCTCCTTTATTCATTTTATTTACATTCAATCATGACGAAAAGTAACGCTAAGTGGGATGATGAGGTTCATATTACATTTATTGAGTTATGTGAGCAAGAGATTAGAAAGAAAAATAGACCAAACACTTACTTATCTAAAGATGGGTGGAAAAATATAATTAATGAGTTCGAAAAGAAGACGGGAAGAGTGTATAATAAAAAATAATTGAAAAACCATTGGGATTACATGAAAGCCGAATGGACACTTTTTAAGCAGTTGATGAGAGGAGAAATAGGTTTAGGATGGGATGTCACAAAAAATACAATTATAGCAGATGATGATTGGTGGGAGCGAAAAATTAAGGTACATCTCTCATATTGCTACATGTGTGGTTCTTTTTCTTTTTCATTGCTAAATTTCTTTTTTAGCCTAAAGTGACTTTGAATTTATTTTTAGGAGAATGCTCGATATAAAAAATTTAGGAACAAAGATCTTTTACTCATATGGTTTCGCTACGACACACTATTTGCTGATGTTGTTGCCACAGGAGAAAGAGCACGTGCAGCAAATCAAGAACAATCGTCCGACATTGGACTAAATCTTGACGAATAGGGAATAAATGATATTAATGGTTGTGACAAAGAACACTTTACTCTTCTTAATGATGAAATGAACGATGAAAGTGATGATCTACAGAATATAAATTCTGTTATGTTTCCAGAGCAATCACTAAAAAGACAAAAATCAACTGATGGTGTTAGCACTAGCAGTCAAGTAAGAAAAAAGAAAAAAACAGCTACAACATTAATAAAAGAGGATATACACTCTCTCATAGAGTTTATGTCTAGCAAAAGCACTGCAACGTCTCCTGCAGTTGATGAGACATCCATCGAGAAGTGTATTGACAAGTTGGAACAAATTCCTAATATTCTAGCAGGGAGTGAAATTTACAGTTTCACTATGAATATATTCCGCAAGAAAAATAACCGACAAATATTTTTTGGGATGCCTACTGATGAAGCTCGCAAGTCTTGGTTGGAGTTTAACTATCAGTTATACCTCAAGAAAAATGGATAATGTATTATTGTGGTTGAATATTTTTATTGTTCCGTATTCGAATATTATAGTTGTATGTGTAAACTTTATTATGGTTTCATGTGTAAGCTTCAGTTATGGTTTTTATGTGTAAACATGCATGGAATATTTTCCTACACATCTATGTGTAACCTTCAGTTATGGTGCTAACTTCATTGATGGTAGGACTCATCTTTGCTTTATGCGTTGCCTGGGATGTAGCTACCTTTCATTTGCTTGATTGTTGCCTTTCATTTGCTACCTTTCATTTGAGGATTAACAACATCAGATTAATGGCTACCTTTCATTTGCTTGATTGTTGCCTACCTATCTACACAAAAGAAGTAAAAGAAGATTATCATTTTGCTTGCCCCTTCTTTATATTATAGTGAGATGTGTTCTGGTGCTGTATAGGTAGCTACTAAACTTGGTGAGGCCCTTCGTAGACCAGAACTCAATTTTTCACGTCCAATTGAAAATAAGTATTATCTAGCGGATGCAGGATATCCGCACATGAAGGGATACATGGCTCCATACAAAGGAGATAATGTGAGATACCACCTACCACAATTCCGCCGTGGTGCAACAAGAGAATTGCATGAACCAAGAGGACGAATTGAAAAAATTAACTATTTGCATTCTTCTTGTAGAAATATTGTAGAGCGCACATTTGGGGTTTGGAAAGCAAGATGGTCTATTTTGCGAGACATGCCCTTCTATCACATTGACACTCAAAGAGACATCGTACTTGCTACTATGGCCATTCATAACTATATTAGAAAGAAATGCAATATGGATGATGCATTCTGAGCAGCTGAGAATGAGAGATATGTTCCATCTGTTGATCTTGATGTTGGTACATCTTCGAAAACTAATAAAAATATAAATACAGAAAATGTGGAAGAGCAAAGTGATCTCGTTTGAATGGGTCTTCGTGATTTGATTGCTAATAAAATTTGTGAAGCTTGATACTTGTAATTAGAGAGTAAAAACACTAGGTGGTTAGACATTTGTTAAATTTATTGAAATATTTTTATTAAGAGAGAAATTTCTTCTATGTATTTGTCCGCATATAAGTCAATGGTTACCATACCTGGCATAAAAAGAAATGAGCTTACTTCAACTTTCCATGGATGTAACTACATCTTTAATTTTTCAAGAGTAAATGGACAAAAAGGGAAAGAGGAATTCAACAAAATAATTTGGTATTTTAATTTGGTTGAGACTTTTATGGATGTTTACTTGATTGAAAGTGGTGAAAAATGAGCATTCAAGAATTATATTTATAAAAATTATCTAAAATAATTAATTAAATTGAAATTAAATTAAAATATAAATTATTTTTTATTTGCATTAATTCATAATTAAATATAGTGTAGTAATCAGCTCCTTTATAATGTTAACAGCTTTAAGGATATTTTTGTCTTTTTAATAGAAAAAAGTGCTTACCAGCACTTGTTTGCCAAACACTTCAACAATCTTTTTTAAGTTTCAGCACTTTTATCCAAACATGTAACTGCTTATTTATAAAATAAGCTCCAGCACTTAAAAGCCACTTTTTTTAGCCAATCCAAACAGGCTCATAAATCTCTAATAGCCTGTTTGGCCAAGCTGAAAAAATCAGCTTATTTTGAGAAGTGCTTTTCGAAAAATTACTTTTGGAGAAAAGCAGTTTGTGTTTGGCTAATCAATTTGAAAAGCACTTTTGAACAATAATTTGTGTTTAGCCAAACTTTTCAAAAAGTACTTTTAAGTGTCAAATTATAAATAAGGACATGAAGATATTTGCTTAATAGTTAATATTATATAAGTAGATAAATAATTATAAATATTTATTATTAAAGATAATAATTAAGTTTTTTTATTTTATTTAAGTAAAATATAAAAATAAAATTGAAAAGTACTTTATTATTTCAAGATAATTTAAATATATAAAAAAATCATTCAATATATATCAAAGTTCATCCCAAAAGTCATTTTATATTACTTAATAGTTTAAACTAAGTAAGGTTATTTTGGTATATATAATATTTTGCAAAGGGTATTTTTGGAAGGAAGAAAAGTCAAAACTATTTTTGCTTCTGCTTCTGGAGAGAAACTACTTTTTTCTGCTACTTCAAAACTGCTTCAGTTTCTAGCCAAAAGAACTTTTTTCCCCCAAAAAAACTTAGCCAAACACCTCAAATTAAGGAAAAAAGTACTTTTAAAAAAAAAATACTTTTGGCATGGTGAAAAGCTTGGCCAAATAGGCTATAAGTTTACGAGACATCCATAGTAGTTGAGCACAACACTGTCAATAGCAATATATTGTACTTTTGTTGTAGACAAGGCTATTTTACCTTGTTTCTTACTGTTCCATGAGATTAAGAATTTTCTCATAAATTGATTAGTGTTTTCTTTATCATCCTTATCTCCTGCAAGATCTGACCATTAGATATAGTAGTGAGCCAATCGATGCTTTGTCAGTTTGTCTCATCCACTCACTTTTCTTTTCATCTCTGTCAAGTGAGTAGGCGGGGCTCATAGGAGTTTCGAGTGCCTTTGCATTGTTCATACCAAACTTTAAAATTAGTTCTTTGGTATATTTGCTTGACAGATAAATATATCACTTTTTGATTGATGATTTATTTTGTAATCCAAAGAAGAAAGTGATTTCTCCCATCATGCTCATCTCAATTTTGCTTCGCATGAGATTTAAAAAGTTCTTGCACAAATCAGGGTTAGTACTACCAAATATAATATCATCAACGTAGATTCGAATAATAAGGTTTCCTGATGACGATCTTTTAATAAAGAGGGTAGTGTCTATATTATCTCTTGATAACTCCTAATCATACGTACGAAAATATATTAATCAATATGAGACTCATCAAATTCTATTAGAAGATTAAGTATCCAACAAGAGAAATCTAAATCATACGAGAGAAATATTTTTCAATACCTTGTGATTTGCTACTCAAGGTCGCTAAAATACCCTGTGACTTGCTACTCAAGATGCTGGAGCTAATTTAATTTTAATAGGAATAGCAAGATAGGTTTGAGAGTTCGCACAGTACGTGTTAATTATCTGTTGGCTTATATTCATTTCCATATGCCAAGGCCCAAGAATTTTTTAAATATTTTTGTTATTTTTAAACTTATTATATAATATATAATTTCATTCATAAATTTATTCTGTATGATTTAGTATTTTATCAATTTATCTTTATAAAATTAAAAATCTATCATATTTATTAGGTAAAGTTATATATTTTATAAGAACCCATGATTTTATTAGAAAAAACTTAATAATCGATTTTGCATGATTCGATTCAGTCGATTTGATCGGTTTTTAAAGATCTATCGGCACTCCTAATCTTAACTAACTCCACCTTTCTTGATGAAAATATCTTATAGAATAACAAAACTATTAATAATGATTAAAGTGGTTGGAGTTACTGTCTAATAAAGTCATTTAACTAGACACAACTTAATTTCAAGATCTTGTTTATGCTAAACACCATCCCACTTTGCCACCTCCTCCATTATTAAGTATTCATAAATATTCTGTGCTTCTCTATTTTTCAAACCCTGTCTTCCTTTTTAGCATTCATTAAAAGCTCCGCTCTGTCTGACAGTAACCCGTTGCCTTCAATAAGTTGACTTCCCCAATTTCAGTTCCATCCTTTTTTCTTTTCTTTTTCTTTATAAATTTTTGAAGAAGGAATAGATAGACGTGTGAATAAAGAAAAGAGTAGCAAGAAGCAGAAAATATCACGATGGGAATTTACTTTTACACTGGATAGGTGCAAATAAACTTCTAACTACTGGACATTAAACTTTGTATACGGTCAAAATCGAGTTTGTCCCTCGTGTGGTTAATCAAGGTTGGAGCATGATGGACCGAGGTTCGTCATCATAATATCGAGCTCGAAGACCCAGAGACCGATCAATATCGAGATCGAGTTAATATCGAGCTCGAGACCAAGAGACCGAGCAATATCGAGCTCGAGACCAAGAGACCGAGCAATATCGAGCTCGAGACCCAGAGACCGACCCATACCGAGACCGGCCGAGACCGAGATCGAGCCAAGGGACAAAAGAGTCGTTATAGCTGCATTTGGGGAGAGAATCTCCACGGAAATCAAGGGAAAGTTAATTAATTCGTCTATCATGGAAACCTCACTGTATATTTTTTATTATACCCAAAAATAGAATTCCCCCACTATATTAAGAGTGGTTATCATTTGTAAGAGGAGAGGCATTGATATACACATTCATTCTAAGATATACAGAAAACAGAGCTAATACTATTGTTTGGGTGGCTTTTGGTATTTTAGTCAAATTGTTTCCTCTATCAATCGTTCTTCACCAGATTTGGAGGTGATTAAACTTGAAGGTTTAGGCTAATTAGTTTATCTGGTTTGCATTCATTTTTTTTATAACTAATTTCAATATACATTTATTTATCTTTTTCGATTTGTACCAATTCATACTACGTATCCTTAGAACTACGTATAAATTCAACTCTATCTGTTTTTCGGGTAAACAGTTTGGCGCCCACCGTGGGGAAGTGTCTATCTGTGAAACATACTATTTTACACTTGCTCTTGGAAGTGTCTTTGATTTAAGGTTAAAAACGACGAACTCCCGATTAATGGTCCTACCTATCGATAATGAAGCTGGCCTTCAAGATGAGAATAACAACCTGATGCCCGGGGATGAAAGGCCACTCGTCGACCCCGTTAGAACTCGAGTCGTAGATCCAATTGACGTTAATTCACATGTGGCCATTGAGGCAAACCAACGTTCCGACCCCGAAAACAGCATTCATGGTAGATCTCAATCTGCAGTTCGAAATACCCAAAATGCTAAAGAAGACGGGATCAGCCTGCGTATGATTTTCAAAATGTTGCAAGCTCAACAGGTAGCGATAGCTCAGTTGCAGAGCCAAACCCAGGCACCGAGCAGGCTCGAGCCCAGTCCACCCCAAGAAGTCACCCATAAAATGGGGCCAGCTATAGTAAGGTCAAATAAATAAGAATCGGGGACTAATCCCGAAATTATTAAAATGCTCGAGGAGCTGACAAAATGAATAGAGTCAGGAGAAAAGAAGGATTGAAGCAAACGGCAAAAAAGTGGAAACTTATAACTCCAAGGTTGATCAGATCCCGGGGGCACCACCAATATTGAAGGGCTTGGATTCCAAAAAATTCGTGCAAAACCCTTTCCCCCCCCCGAGCGCGGCTCCAAAATTGATCCCCAAGAAATTCTGCATGCCCGAAATTCCTAAATATAATGGAACGACTGACACCAATGAATATGTCATCTCTTACACATGTGCCATCAAAGGGAACGATCTAGAAGATGACGATATCGAATCCGTATTATTAAAGATGTTCGGTGAAACCTTGTTAAAGGGAGCGATGATATGGTATGATAATTTGCCGCCTAACTTTATCAATTCTTTTGCTATGCTTGCAGATTCTTTCATAAAAGCACATGTCGGAGCCATAAAGGTCGAAACCAGGAAGTCGAACCTTTTCAAGGTAAGACAAAAAGATAACGAGATTCTAAGAGAGTTCGTGTCTCATTTTCAAATAGAATGAATCGATCTACCACCGGTCACGGACGATTGGGCCGTTCAAGATTTCACCCAAGGACTGAATGAATGAAGCTCGATGGCTTTACGATGGCTGAAGCAGAACTTGATCGAGTACCCGGCTGTTACCTGGGCCAACGTACACAATCGATATCAATCGAAGATTAGAGTCAAAGATGACTAGTTGGGTTTTGGGTCCATTATTAAAAGGGACACCGACCGGGAACCAAGGTCGAACAGGGACCGATATCGGCCATATAACGAAGATTGTATGGGTAGCGAACCGAGATGCAACCCCGTATGAGGTGAAAGGAGAAGTGATCGAGGCCAAGGATCTTAAGGGCTGATGAGCAAAAGTGGGTTCGATAGGCATACCGGACCTAAGGACCCACCACGGTTATCAGAATATAACTTCAATATTGATTCATCCGCCATCGTATCGGCTATCGGACGCATCAAAGATACTAAATGGCCTCGACCTTTGCAGTCCGATCCAGCCCAGAAAAATCCTTGGCACCCGTGGCCACAGAATGGAAGATTGCAGGCAGTTGAGAGAGGAGGTAGCCCGGTTATTCAATGAAGGGCACCTTCCAGAGTTTTTAAGTGATCGGGCCAAGAACCATTTCAAAAACAAAGAGTTCAACAGACAAAATGAACAAGAAGAGCCACAACACATCATCCACATGATCATCGGAGGGATCGATGTCCCCCAGTGGCCGGTGCTTAAACGCACTAAGATATCGATTATAAGAGAGAAGCGATCTCGAACTCAGGATTACATACCTAAAGGAATATTGTCCTTTAGTGATGAAGACGCGAAAGGTATCATGCAGCCCCACAACGATGCACTGGTAATATCTGTACTTATGAATAAAACTCAATTTAAACGTGTGTTAATTGATCCCGGTAGTTCGGCCAACATCATTCGATCAAGGGTCGTAGAGCAGCTCGGTCTATAGGACCAGGTCGTGCCCGCAACTCTGGTACTAAACGGATTCAATATGGTGTGTGAAACTACTAAGGGCGAGATAATTTTGCCAGTAAACATGGTCGGGACCATCCAAGAAACGAAGTTCCATGTGATCGAGGGCGACATGAGATATAACGCCCTGTTCGGGAGGCCTTGGATCCACAACAAGAGAGCAGTACCTTCGACCCTTCACCAGGTTCTAAAATTCCCAACACCATAGGGAATCAAGACGGTCTGCGGGGAGCAACCGGCTACGAAGGAAATATTTGTCGTCGATGAAGTGATTCCGATATCATCACTATCATCGACAAAGGGATTAGATTTGAATGAGAAATGGGACACGAAATAGCAATCACAAACGTCAGCCTCGACCCAATTAGAGAATCAAAGGACTAACGAAGATGATGATTATGGGATCCCTCGATCCTTCATGGTCCCGATGATTCCGACGTACCAAATCAACGATCGAAGAACTGGAGCAAATCACGCTAATCGAACATCTGCCCGAGTGAAAGGTATACCTGGGCACGGGGTTAAATCTCGAGCTCAGGAAAAAGCTTATTCAATTTCTTATAGCTTACATGAACTGTTTCGCTTGGTCCCATCTTGCCATGACAGGAGTCGCACCGGAAATAACCACTCATAGACTAAGTTTGGATCTGAAATTCCATCCGGTGAAGCAAAAAAGAAGGCCCCAGTCCGAGGTCAAACATGCCTTCATCAAGGACGAGGTAACCAAACTTCTTAAAGAAGGATCCATTTGAGAGGTAAAATATCCCTTATGGCTAGCAAACGTGGTGGTAGTCCCTAAGAAGGGAAACAAACTTAGAATGTGTATAGATTATAAAGACCTGAACCAATCATGCCCTAAGGATTCTTTCCCTTTGCCTAATATCGATCGTATGATCGATGCCATGGCCGGCCACGAGACTCTTAGTTTCCTCGATGCCTACTCCGGGTACAACCAGATATAGATGAACCTGGAGGACTAGGAAAAGACCTCGTTTATCACTAAGTACGGTACCTACTGTTATAACGTAATGCCATTCGAACTGACAAATGCTGGTGCAACTTATTAACGCCCAGTAAACCGAATGTTTGAAAAACAAATAGGAAAATCAATGGAAGTTTATATTGATGACATGTTAGTTAAGTCCCTGCGAGCAGAGGACCATTTAAAGCATTTGTAGGAAACTTTCGATATACTGAGAGAGTACAATATGAAGCTCTACCCCGAAAAATGTGCATTCGGGGTTGGCTCGGGCAAGTTTCTTGGTCTCATGGTGTCCAATCGGGGAATCGAGATCAACCCCGACAAAATAAAAGCTATCGAGGATATCACGGTAGTGGATAATGTAAAGGTAGTGCATAGGCTAACGGGACGGATAGCCGCCCAAGGACGATTCATTTCGAGATCCTCGGATAGAAGCCACCGATTTTTCTCACTACTTAAGAAGAAGAGCAACTTTGCATGGACTCTGGAATGCCAGCAGGCTTTGGAGGAACTAAAGCGGTATTTATCGAGCCCGTCGCTGCTTCATACCCCGAAAGTGGACGAACAGCTTTACCTGTACTTGGAAGTCTCGGAGATAGCGGTAAATGGAGTCCTGGTGTGAGAAGAACAAGGTACGCAATTTCCTATTTATTATATTAGTCGAACCTTAGGCGAAGCCGAAACTAGATACCCATACTTAGAAAAATTAGCGCTCGCTTTAATAAGCGCCTCTAGGAAACTAAAACCATATTTTCAGTGTCATCCAATATGTGTGGTAACAACTTATCCTCTTCGAAATATTTTTCACAAACCCAAGCTGTCGGGTCGATTGGCCAAATGGGCTATAGAAATCCGTGGGTACGATATTGAGTATCGACCCTGAACCGCCATTAAATCTCAAATCTTGACGGACTTCGTGGCTGACTTTATGCCGCCCTTCGTACCCGATATGGAAAAAGAACTATTTATAAAATCGGGTACCTCTTCGGAAGTCTGGACCCTCTTTACGGATGGTGCCTCGAACGCGAAGGGGTCCGGACTTGGCATCATACTAAAATCACCCACATGTAACATATTTAGACAATCTATCAGAACTGTAAAATTGACTAACAATGAGGCCGAGTACGAGGCTATGATTGTAGGTCTCGAATTAGCCAGAGGCTTGGGAGCGAAAGTCGTAAAGGCTAAGTCTGATTTCCTCCTCGTGGTAAACCAAGTTAACGGGACTTTTGAATTCCGAGAAGATCGAATGCAGAGGTACTAGGATAAACTGCAGGTGACTCTACATCGACTTAAGGAATGGGCCTTGCAACATGTACCCCCAGAACAAAACAGCGAGGCCGACGCCCTTGCAAACTTAGGTTCATCAGTCGAAGATAACAAACTCAACTCGGGGACTGTCGTACAACTCATGAGATCAGTTATTGAAGAAGGTCACGCCGAGATAAACTCCACAAATTTAACCTAGGATTAGAGGAAAAAATACATAGAGTACTTCAAGAATGGGAAGCTTCCATCAGATCCAAAGGAATCGAGAGCTCTGCACACAAAGGCAGCACGATTCACCTTGTCCGAAAATGGAACACTATTTAGGAGGAAGTTCGATGGACCATTGGCAATATGTTTGGGACTGGGAGATACCGATTACATCCTACATGAAATTCACGAGGGCACCTGTGGAAATCATTCCGGTGCCGATTCATTGGTCCACAAAGTTATCAGAGCAGGATATTATTGGATCGATATGGACAAGGATGCAAGGGAGTTCGTTCGAAAATGCGACAAATGTCAAAGGCATGCACCCATGATTCGTTAACCCAGGGAACTACTCCACTCGGTCCTATCTCCATGGCCTTTCATGAAATGGGGAATGGACATCGTTGGCCCCCTCCCATCGGCCCTAGGTAAAGCTCAGTTTATTTTATTTATGACCGATTATTTCTCTAAATGGGTTTAAGCACAGGCTTTTGAGAAAGTCGGGGAAAAGGAAATGATGGACTTCATTTGGGACCACATCATTTGCCGATTCGGGATGCAATCCAAGATTGTATGCGATAATGGAAAACAATTCATCGGCAGCAAAGTAACTAAATTTCTCGAGGATCACAAGATCAAAAGGATCCTATCAACACCTTATTATCCCAGCGGGAACGGACAAGCCGAATCAACCAACAAAACCATCATCCAAAATCTTAAGAAGAGATTGACCAACGCCAAAGGAAAATGAAGAGAAATACTACCCGAGGTTCTATGGGCATACCGCACAACATCAAAATTCAGTACCAGGGCAACACCATTCTCGTTGGTTTATAGCACAGAAGCTCTTATTTTGGTCGAGGTCAGAGAGCCTAGCATCAGGTTTCGATACGCAACAGAGGAGTCAAATAATGAGATCATAAATACGAGCCTAGAATTGTTGGACGAAAGACGAGAAGTCGCTCTTGTCCGACTGTCCGCCCAAAAATAGCAAATTAAAAGGTACTACAATCGAAGAACCAATCTTTGCAATTTTACCATCGAGCACTTGGTGCTAAGAAAAGTCACCCTCAATACCCGAAATCCAAATGAAGGAAAACTGGGTCCAAACTAGGAAGGACCATATCAGGTTCTCGAAATCATCGGAAAAGGATCTTACAAGCTCGGTATGATAAACGGCAAACAACTACTGAGCAATTGGAATTTATCGCACCTAAATGATACTACTGCTAAGGTACAACCCTCCCATGTTCATTTGTATTTCGAAACTAACCCTTGCAGGTGTTCGAGCAGAAACAGGGATCATATCTATAAGTTTAAAGTGGCACCTTGCATCTGAAACTGCATGCACGTTTGAATCCAAGGTCACATAGAAACCATGTCTATAGGGCTTAATGGCTTTAATTTGCCTCAGTTTCAAAACTTTCTAACGCCTAATGTGAGAACATGTTTCGCGTGCATTTGTTATTTAAGTGTGGAGGCTAACTTGAGCTCTTGACTGTCCCTACATGAAGTCTAATTTGTTTTGTATGTCGCATAGTTTTATCATTTTGAGCAGCCTAAGTAAAGTCTAGAACCATCCAAATAGAGGTTCAATACCTCCTGGACCATAGGTATGGGACGGGTAGTACACACGTAGTGTACGGTTTAGAATTGAATTAGAGTTAAAACAGAGTTATTCGCAAATAGGTGCCCTAATGCACCTTAAAAATCGTTAGGTGGAGACTCTCCTCTTTTAATACCTCCTTTAAAAGAGTTGTCACATCACGAAGCCCGATTTCGCGAGAAAGGAAAACGGGGCGTGACAGCATGGCGACTCTGCTGGGGATTTACACTTAGGCTCTTACCATAGCGAATTTGGATTATATGGATTAGTCTTCTTTAATATAAATGCGCTTCCCTTTTCCGTTTTTATTTGCTACTACATGCACATCCCTCTCCCATTTTGCTTTTATTTGTTTAAATTCATTGTAATATGTACATCCCTTCCCCTCTCCGCCTTCCTTTGATTAAATTGGTTATAACATGCATATCCCTTTCCTATTCACCTTTATTTGCTCTAAAATGATCTTCATTTGTTTAAAGATTTATACATCATGTCTCTCCCGTCCCTACTCCCTTATTTGCTTTATTACATTCTCGCATATATTCCACGGACTAACTTCTTCCTTTGTCTTTCTTTTATGTTTTTCATGTTTTACCTTAATACTGTATTTACCATTTTTTTATATATTTATCATACTTGGCAATGTGTTATTATCTCTGCATAAAGCATGCTCCACATCATACTCCACTCGTGCCAATTATCAACATAGCGGCGCTTGATGAGTGTCTGCGCTCTTCCAAAATTACCCTTTTAAATCGAAAAGGCTTATTTGCGGTAGACTAGTCGATCAGCGGTGCAGTCGATGGTCCCGTGCCTTTCCCTCTCAAGTTGTCCACTTAGGAGTACCGGTCTAGGCCATTCTAGAATCATCACTCCAATATTAAATGTGCATGCATCATGTTAAACCTAGTACGGGTTAGAACGTTGCTAACGTGATAGCCCGCTAAGATAAGCCTTGTCTAAAGTCCGACGGGATATCCACAATCCCAATGGACACCGTCATACTATGTGCATTACTTGGAGAAAATAGGCCAATATGTTGATCATTAGTGTGTAAATAGTCAAATCTGGAGGGGGAAAGGGCTAACTCTATTTGTTTGCATAAAATGAAGCACGAAGTCCCCAGGTTAGGCATGGTCCAAAACATCCCAACTTTGCTGCTTGATTGGTGGAAGAACCTTTCACCTTGTGAAGGGAATCATGTGAAAAGGATCCTTGGTAATTTACCTTCCTTATTGGACATTCGGCCAAATGGGGCATTGATCGAGGCCGCCACTATGTTTCTGGATGAGAGAAGAGTTGTCTTCTGCTTCAGTAACATAGAAATGACTCTTCTCTTAGAGGAAATAGGAGGTTTCGCTAAGCTGTCGTGGGATAGACCAGGGTTATTAGTGCCAGAGAATCGCACCCCTCGCGATTTTCTGAAAATGCTGGGTTTAAAGAAAAATGATGAGTTGCTTTGTTTGAAGAAGTCATACATCCCATTTGAATTTCTTTATGAACGTTATGGGCATAACAAGTCATATCGCCTTCATCATGATGAACTTGCCATCACTTCCTTAGGTTGGACGCACCGCCGGGATTTTGTGTTCATTGTCTGTTTCTTGGGATTGCTGATATTTCCGATGAAAGGGGGAAGGATCCACACTCGCTTAGCCATGGTCGCTAGGACTCTAATGGAAGTAATCGAGGGACAAACTTACACTATCATCCCCAAGATCTTGGCCGAAATGTATCGCGCTTTAGATCGATGCAAGTAGGGGTATGGACACTTCGAGGGCTATAATCTGTTGCTACAGGTTCGACAGAACTGGTGATCCGAAGGTGCATTTGAGAACGTATTGTGACAAACTTGTACGGGTTGGCAAGGATGAACAAATTCGTATGAAGCTGTTCATGAGGAGCCTCACCGTAGATGCCTTGTCTTGGTACATCGGTCAGAACCCAAAGAGGTGGGTTAATTGGGTGAGCATGGCATCAGATTTCATGGATCGATTCAGGTTCAACACAGAAAATGCACCAGACGTTTTCTACATTCAAAATCTCAAGAAGAAACCAACAGAAACCTTCCGCGAGTATGCTACTCGGTGGAGATCTGAAGCCATAAAAGTAAGGTCGGCACTTGAAGAAGAACAGATGAATAGGTTCTTCGTCAGAGCTCAGGACCCGCAATACTACGAAAGATTGATGGTTATTGAAAACTATAAATTCTCTAACATCATCAAGCTGGAATAAAAAATAGAAGAAGGGATCAAAAGCGGAATGGTGACAAAGTTTGAAGCACTCCGGGCCATAAATAAAGCTTTGCAGTCAAGCGATATCTCTAAGAAGAAAGAAGTGGGTGCAGTAATGGTAGCCCAAGTCCAAAGTCTCCTCTCACATACCAAACACCTTCACCCACATATCATCCTTCACCTCCCAGATTCAACAACCTGCTGCCACTTACCATACCTATAACAACCAACCAGTATACTACCACTCACCACCAACCCACCAAAATTACCAAAAACCAAGACCAAATTTTGACCGCAGACCACCCAGACAATACACTCCAATTGCTGAACCCATAGACCAACTATACGAGAGGCTGAAGGCTGCCGGTTATGTCACTCCCATTCCCGTTGTTGCTATGGAAAACTCTTCCCAGTGGATTAACCCAAATAAGACATGTGCCTATCACTCAGGCATGAAGGGTCATACTATTGATGAGTGTCGTACTTTGAAGGATAAGATTTAGACATTAATTGACACCAAAATCATAGAGGCAAAGGAGGTTGCACCCAATGTCTGTAACAATCCTCTCCCGGATCACAGGGGAGAAGGGGTAAACGTGATAGAGACCGATGAAAAATGGGACTCGGAAGGGTCAATTGGACTCATTAGAGAAGGGGATAATCATAAAACATCTCCAGTCACTCTCATACCTATCGTGGTACAAACTCAGGCACCAATTGAAGTTGAGGTTGCTACACCAACTCCATTTGAGTTTGAAGTAACAACGCCCTTCACCGTGATGGTAGCACCTACGCCGTCTTATAAGTCTAATGCTATACCATGGGATTATGTTGTGGAAGCAAGAAGGAATGGAAAAGCAAAAATAGAAGAAACAGGTGCAGCGCAAGGCATGCCCAGAACCGGTAGGGTCTATACACTCGAGCATTTGGGAGGAACGAGCTAAGAAGCTGCATCTAAACCGCCTGTCATTGAGACTGGACTGGATGACCTTCGGAGAACGGTGCAAGAAAGAGAATATTCTGTAGTTGATCATCTGAACAAGACCCCTGCTCAAATATCCATTTTATCACTGCTGCAAAACTCTATGGCACATAGGAATGCCCTGATGAAGGTGTTGAATGAAGCCTATGTACCCAATAACATCACCAGTGGAGAAATGGCCAACATGGTAGGGCAAGTGTTAGAAAGCCATAAGATCACATTTCATGAAGACGAGCTGCCACCAGAAGGACTAAGTCACAACAGGACACTACATATCATAGTACAGTTTAAGGACAAATTCATTGCCAGAGTCCTGATAGATGGGGGTTCGAGTCTCAACGTATGTCCACTAACTACTCTGAAAAGATTGGGTAAAGGCCTGCACGAGATACGAGCAGGAAGTATGAATGTGAAAGCATTTGATGGGTCTCAAAGGGCCAAACTTGGGGAGACCAACCTCAGCCTATAGATGGGCCCAACCTGGTTTGATGTTGAGTTTCAAGTGTTGAACATATCCGCTACCTACAACCTATTGTTGGGACGACCTTGGATACATGTCGCTGGGGCCGTAGCTTCTACTATACATCAGGCCATGAAGTTTGAGTGGAACCATCAGGAAGTGATCATCCATGGAGACGGAAGTGATCCCATTTATACCAATCAGACTGTTCCGGTCGCCGAGAATAGAAGGAAGTTAGGTGGAGAAACATACCATCACATCGAGCGCGTCAATGCAATTGAGAAAGACAAATGGTGGAGCGGTAAGATAGAAAGCATATTGTCATGGACGGGGTATGAACCCGACAAGGGTCTCGGCAAGAATCTCCAGGGGATCACCAAACCGGTATTGCTAAAGCGTCATGGCATAACTTTTGGGCTCGGGTATGAATACACCTGGCAAGAGTGTCAGAATTGGTCACCGCCATGGCGTGGTCCTTATTACCCTCTAGAACAACTAGTACCACATTTGCACCAGTCATTTCATCAAGCTGACATGATGTGGGGGTCCAAAGAAGATGAAGTTTTAGCTGGCATAAGGAATTTTTTTCTAGATGATGAAGACATGGATTGCAGTGCGATAGTTGAGAAGGAGGGGGAGGAGGAGGAAGACCTTATTATTCAGACTATAGAAAAGGGAGTTGTTCTCAAGAACTAGACTGCTGCACTATCAAGGGCCCGTCGAGTTCCTGGGTAGCCTGGCAATTAGCATCATTTATTTTTGAAAGCAATTTTATGAGCATCTAAGACATTTTCTGTATTTTGTTTTAAGCATATTTTGTTTTGAAATAATTGCTCGAGTCAGAAGATCTGGAAGAGGATGTAATACCTGAGGAAATTGTTAGAGAAGTGGAAAATTTTGAAAACAAGCCTAAGTCCAATTTGGATGAGACTGAAACAGTTAATTTGGGAGACTCT
The DNA here is from genome assembly GCF_000390325.3 of Nicotiana tomentosiformis. Classification (NCBI taxonomy): domain Eukaryota; kingdom Viridiplantae; phylum Streptophyta; class Magnoliopsida; order Solanales; family Solanaceae; genus Nicotiana; species Nicotiana tomentosiformis. Next base: position 121,312,669 of record NC_090812.1, read on the forward strand.
GAAACAGTCAAGGAAACATGTGTAAGCATTCACCTATCACCGTCAGAGAAGGAAGAGTACATCCAGTTCCTGAAAGAGCATGAAGACATCTTTGCATGGTCTTACGATGATATGACCGGTCTGAGCACACCCATAGTGGCTCACAAATTACCCACCGATCCCAGATGTCCACCAGTGAAATAAAAGCTCAGAAAATTCAAGCCAGATATGAGTTTGAAAATAAAAGAGGAAGTCACCAAGCAAATCAAAGTCAAGGTTCTCAGAGTGATTGTATATCTGACCTGGTTGGCTAACATTGTGCCGGTTCCAAAGAAAGATTGGAAGGTCAGAGTATGTGTCGACTATCGGGATTTAAACAGAGCAAGTCCCAAAGATGATTTTTCTTTGCCCAATATACACATACTGATTGACAACTGTGCCAAGCATGAACTTCAATCCTTTGTGGATTGCTTCGCGGGATATCATCAGATCTGGATGGATGAAGAGGATGCCGAAAAGATAGCCTTTCTTACACCATGGGGAGTATATTGTTTCAAAAATGATGTCGTTTGGCCTAAAGAATGCTGGAGCCACTTATATGACGGCCATGACAACCATTTTCCATGACATAATACACAAGGAGATAGAGGTGTACGTGGACGACATCATCATCAAATCTAAAAAGGGTACAGGTCACATAGTGGATTTGAGGAAATTTTTCGATCAACTTCGAAGATACAACCTGAAAAGGAACCCCGCAAAGTGTGCCTTCGGAGTCCCTGCTGGAAAACTGCTAGGGTTCATCATCAGCCGCTGAGAAATTGAGCTAGACCCGTCAAAGGTCAAGGCTATCCAAGATTTACCACCACCGAAGAACAAGAAAGATGTGATGAGTTTCTTAGGGTGTCTCAATTATATCAGCCGTTTTATAGCACAATCAACTATGATCTGTGAACCGATTTTCAAAATGTTGAAGAAAGATGCTGCAACAAGTTGGACTGAAGAGTGCCAGAAAGCCTTTGACAAGATCAAGGAATATTTATCCAAACCACCTGTTCTGGTCCCACCGGAACCTGGGAGACCTCTGCTTATCTGTACTAGATGGGGCTTTCGGCTGTGTCTTAGGAAAACATAATGAAACGGGAAGAACCATATACTATCTGAGTAAGAAGTTCACACCCTACAAAGCACGGTATTCTTTGACATGGATAGCTCAAAAGTTGAGGCACTACTTTTGTGCCACACCACATATCTCATATCAAGGATGGATCCGCTAAAATACACCTTCCAGAAACCCATGCCTATAGGAAAGATAGCAAAATGGCAGATACTACTGAGTGAGTTCAACATCATCTATGTAACTCAGAAGGCGGTCAAAGGGCAAGCATTGGCAGATCATCTGGCAGAAAATCCTATAGACGGAGAGTACGAGCCATTGAAAACGTATTTTCCCGACGAAGATGTATCATTCGTAGGAGAAGATATCACTGAAGCCTATGATGGTTAGAGAATGTTCTTCGATGGGGCTGCAAATTTCCATGTACCAACAATATGGCAGAATATGAGGCTTGCATCTTGGGACTCAGGTTGGCCACTGACATGAACGTTCAGGAATTGCTGGTGATTGGATATTCCGATCTCTTGGTATATCAGGTTTCAGGAGAGTGGGCCACGAAGAACACTAAATAGAGCTGATGAAGAGATTCACAAAAAAAATAGAGTTCAAACATGTTCCGAGAATCCAGAATGAGTTCGCAGATGCATTTGACATTTTATCTTCCATGATACAACACCCAGACAAGAATTTCATCGATCTTATCCAAGTAGGGATTCATAATCAGCCATCTTATTGTGCTCATGTTGAAGAGGAAATTGATGGAAATCCATGGTTCCACGACATCGAAGAATATTTGGCAAAAGGAGAGTACCCGGAGCACGCAAATCATACTCAGAAACGCACACTCCGAAAAGTATCCAACCACTTCTTCCAAAGCGTAGGAATTCTATATAAAAGGACTCCAGATTTGGGATTATTACGATGTGTCGACACCAAGGAAGCATCTAAATTGCTCGAAGAGATACATGCCGGAACTTGTGGACCGCACATGAATGGCTTTGTCTTAGCTAAGAAGATATTAAGAGCAAGATATTTTTGGATGACTATGGAAACAGACTACATCAGGTATGTCCAAAGGTGTTATCAATGCCAAGTACATGCTAATATATGATACGAGTGCCACCCAATGAACTCAATGCAACAAGTGTACCTTGGCCTTTCTCCGCTTGGGGTATGGATGTCATCGGTCCAATCGAACCTGCCGCTTCAAATGGGCGCAGTTTCATTCTAGTGGCCATAGACTATTTCACGAAATGGGTTGAAGCCGCATCTTACAAGGTTGTAACTAAGAAGGTCATCGCAGATTTCGTTAGGGATCGTATTGTTTGTCGATTTGGGATGCCGGAATCAATCATCACCGACAACGCCGCCAACCTTAACCGTGATTTGATGAGATCCATGTGTCAAACCTTCAAGATCAAGCATAAGAATTCCACAGCATACAGGCAGCAAATGAATGGAGCTGTAGAAGCCACCAATAAGAAAATCAAGAAGATATTAAGGAAGATGGTAGATAATCACAAATAATGGCACGAGAAGCTAAAATTTGCCCTACTTGGATATCGTACCACGGTTCGCACATCAACCGGGGCAAATCCTTATTTGCTGGTCTACGGTACTGAAGTCGTTATTCCCGCTGAAGTAGAAATTCCTTCTTTGAGAATCATACAAGAGGATGAACTCAGTGATTCAGAATGGATACGAAGTCGCTATGAAAAACTAGCTCTCATTGAAGGGAAAAGAATGAATATGGTATGTCACGGTCAACTCTAACAGAACAGAATGTCCAGAGCTTTCAACAAAAGGGTCAGGCCAAGATAATTCACACCGGGGCAGTTGGTGCTAAAGCAGATCTTCCCGCATCAAGATGAAGCCAAAGGAAAATTTTCACCCAATTGGCAAGGGCCCTACATGGTTCACAGAGTACTAACAGGAGGAGCACTCATACTTGCAGAAATAGACGGAGAAATTTGCCAAAACCTATCAACTCAGACGTAGTCAAGAGATACTATGTTTAGGATTGTTACATTTCTTCATCTGATGTAACTGAACTATGCTTGACTTGATTCCCGTTTAAGAGGGGATACGTAGGCATCCCTGTGGGTTCGGTCACATCTTAATAAAATCTTTATTCTGCCATGATCAAAAAACTGGGGCAGTATTTTGAGAAGGACCCTCAAAATTCAAAAGCAAGTTCAGCCGACATCGTCATACACGGAATAGCCAAAGTATTGCATGGGACAGAAAATTCTAAAGCAAGGAGGTCGCAATGTCTCTAAAATAATGTCACAGTCACCGGTTCATCTAAATTATTTGAAATCGTATGCTACTACATTTCAAATAACTATATTTATCAAATGCACGCATATTTTTCAAAAACTTTATTTCTATCACAGCCAGATGCTACCCAGGGTAACTCAAACTGGACCTCAAGATAGGAGCAAAGACAAAACAGAAGACAAAAGCGCAAACCAAACTTCCCCCACAAAACTCACGATTTTTCTTTAGATGCAGGCACGATAAGACAACAATACCCGCAGATACATCGAATCACTACCTTCATGACGATAAGTTACCAAACGCAAATACTTCCAGCTAAGAAATAATTTACATTCTCACTGTCACTCATCATTTTTATTGCATAAGGCTACGCACTGCCTTTCTTTGCATGTGACTAAGCATCGTCTTCTATTTGCATGAGGCTAAACATTGCCTCCCTAATTACATAAGGCTAAGCACTGCCTTTCTTTGCATTAGACTAAGCATCGTCTCCTATTTGCATAAGGCTAAGAATTGCCTCCCTAATTGCATAAGGCTAAGCATTGCCTTTTCCGCATGAGACTAAGCATTGTCTCCTATTTTTATGAGGCTAAGCATTGCCTCCTTAACTCCATAAGTCTAAGCACTGCCTTTCTTTGCATGAGACTAAGCATTGTCTCCTATTTGTATGAGGCTAAGCATTGCCTCTCTAATTGCATAAGGCTAAGTATTGCCTTTTCCGCATGAGACTAAGCATTGTCTCCTATTTTCATGAGGCTAAGCATTGCCTCCTTAATTGCATAAGGCTAAGCGTTGCCTTTTCCGCATGAGACTAAGTATTGTCTCCTATTTGTATGATACTAAGCATTGCCTCCTTAACTGCATAAGGCTAAGCAATGCCTTTCTTTGCATCGTCTCCTATTTGCATGATGCTAAGCCCTGCCTCCCTATTTGTATGAGGCTAAGCCCTGCCTCCTTAATTTCATAAGGCTAAGCATTGCCTCCTGCATGAAGCTAAGCATCGCTTCCCTTACTTGCATGAGGCTAAGCATTGTCTCCTCTTCCTGCATGAGGCTAAGCATTGCCTCCCTAATTCCACAAGGCTAAACACTGCCTTTTCCTCATGATTAAATGCTATCTCCATTACGCTATATAAGACCTAGCACTATCCTCTACTCACTTAGGGCTAAGCACTGCCCTTATCTTATACAAGAATAAGCCTTGTCTTGTCTCATTTCGCATATGATCAAGCATCATATCTTTACATTTCATAGGCTGAAACATCGCCAGTTTGCCCAAAGGCGTCATAGTCCAAAGGCGTCATCCTCATAGCCGGGAGACACCATTCCATGGCCTGAGGATCTCTCAAAAGTGCACATAATTATTCAAAGGCGTCATAGTCCAGAGGCACCATCCTCATGGCCCGAGGACATCATTTCAAATCACATCATCCTTCATTCAATTCGGCCAAAATTGGTCATAATTTTCTTTACCCAACAACTCTTTCATTATTCCCAGGTAAAGAGGGGCAGCTGTTGATATCCAATATTGCCCTTATATTTTTGCAAATAAGCGTATATGCTTTCAAAACATTAACTTGCATCATTATTTAATTTACAAGATTTATACAAGCATCTTCTATAATTTTCCATAATGTTTAGAGCTTTTAAATTGATTCTTTGTATTTAAATTGCTTGAATAATTATTAATTATTCCTTCAAATTATTTTGTGATGACTCAATTACCTAAATCCTTATTTTGCATCTATAATATTTTCTTCAAGTATTTTATTCTATTTTTTTATAATTATATTAGTATTTTCAGGCTATTTGCACAATCTCGCAATAATAGCCTATATTTTACAATTGTATTGCATTTGTCATTGTATTCGGGGTCAAAATAATATCTTGTATTTTTATAATCTTATACTATTATTTTAAGGTATTAATTTGCATAAACATCATTTTTATAATTTATTTAACTATTTTATTAAAAAAAAATTCCTTAATTTCTTATTTAAAGGCTGGCCCAAATTTTGAGCCAATTTTCGGACCAAACAAGCCCCAAATCTCTGGCCCAACCCCCCAAATCCCAATCCAAACAACCCTTGTAATTAACCTGGTCAATACCCGTTCCAAACGACCCGCCCCGCATATCCCTTAATCTCGACCGTTGATCTTTCAAGATCAACGATCTACAATCACCCACCCTTTTTAATTACCCTAGACCTGAAACCCTAACACATTCATCTCTAACCTGCCACCCCTAAACGCTCTTAACCTCCCCTTCTCTCTTCTGAAGAACCCTAGTCGCCTCCACTTAATTCCCTCTCCTAATCCCACTGATAAAGGGATTCGACTATTATCTTCTTACCATGTTTGAAGCCCTTTGGTACTGGTCGTCCGTTTGTGGTGTTACTTAGGTGCTTGTCTAAGTTTGGCAAGCAAGACCTCCTGAGATGGAACCAAAGTGGTTTGAACCTTTGATTCTAATCATTATTCCGTCTATATACATTCATGGCAAGACAGTATGAAGCTGATTTACCTAAACCTTTGGTCGATTCCTTGATTTCTGTCGAATTAGGGTTCGGAATTTTATACTTTTCCTTTTACCCGTTCCATTACTGATAGTATATGGTACTTTCTTTCCATATTTATGTTTGATTGATTGTTTTCCTTGTTTGTTTGTTTGATTCTTACTACTATATAAAGTCCTCCCCTTTCCCCTTTGAGACAGACTTTTTAATCACCCGGATTCACTAAAAATCGAAGCGATTACTCTATTGTTTCTCTTATTCTCTTATTCTACACTCTAATTCTTGGCCGGCTGAAAGCCAAGGCCACCGGGATTCGATTTTCAACTTTTTTTGTGCGAGCACTACCCGGGATTCATTTGAAGCCCTTGGGAACTCTGACGCACTAAGAATCTGGGTTCTTTCTCTATGTTGACATTCAAAGCACTGTGGAATTTGTTCTTTCTTGTTGTTTGTTTATTCAACTGATAACTGGTAAGTCTCTTGGCTTTACGGTTTCATTCTTCTATGTTCATGTCCTGCATATTCACCCCTCTGAATTTCATGACCTAAATGTGCTCTTAGACCGTCCCTATGTGTAACTTTACTAGCATTGCACTCATATTCTGATTTGAACCTTTTTAGCATTTGGCCTTTTACTTAAAACCTCCAATTTTTGAGATATGTTATTTGACTATGCTTCACCTGAATAATTTAGACTCTCTTAAGTCCATTTAGCCTAATGTATTGGTACTTGAATGTCTACATTACTGTTTGGCACGAGTTTGCTTTCCTACTCTACTTTGAATTCCTACAATGACTGTCTCACATCTCTAATGTGTTATAATCTATGACTTGCTCCCCTGCTATTATGTCACTCAGCATGTCTTTGGCTTACTTAATTCCATATCCCTTTAGTTATTATTTGAGACTTTAAGTGGCTATCTTAAGCTGTGTTTTCTTACAATATTTGAGACTGTTTGTCTTAGTGATAAATTGGCATGTCTGCTTTCTGGTGTTGTGGAGGATATTCAACATGATTTTGACCTTTAGGCTTTAACCCTTTAAGTTAGTGCCCTACCTAGACCTGTTTGGTATTATGCACCTTTGTATGTTAACCTTGTGATCTCAGGAAAATTGCTTCTCCTCTAACTCTCAATGTGCTTTCTACCAATGTGTTATCTCTTGCTAAGTGTTGAACCTATAATAGCCATCTGCCTCTAAGTCTTGTTGACCTTCTCAACTAGCATGTTCTGTGTTTTAGATAACTTTGCTATGTATGTTTTCTAAAATACAAGTGAATCTCTTCAAATTTTGTCCCTTAACCATTATTCTCTCACTCTCATTTGTTGCCTACACTATTCTGAATCTATCACTCTTGGCCAGTTGAAAGCCAAGGCCATTAAGACTTTCTCGATTGACCTCCCTAGTGTGAGCACTGCTCGGGGTCCATTTGATACCCTTGTGAACTCTAACATACTAGGACTTGGGGTTCTTTAGCCACCCTCTTTACTACTGAGACCTTAGATGTCTCTGTCACTCAGTTCTTTCCTCATTCTATCTACTGAATATGGAAATTGGGTTGTTTAAGTGGATTCTGTGTGATTCAATGTTTGGGTCATATGATAAATCTATGGTTGTTTGGTTTGGTTTGAGTTCCTCTATGGTTTCTGGGTTGTGCTGATGAATATAGCCCATGTTGGGATCTGGGCATGCTATTTGTGAAGAAAGCGTTTGTTGAAGGCCCAGACAACACTGGGTATCTCTTTTTGGGCATGCTATAGGCCTAATGCTATTGCTTATATAATATGTTGTAATTACATTCATCATTGGGTCTGTAATAATTTTGTAATAAACAATTGGGGATGTTAGTGAAATCGAGGAAATGGGTATACTCTAATGTTTTGCATGAAAGGGTAGAAAATATGCCTATAGGGTTCATATGGTCTACTTGTTGTCCAACTTGCTATATATATGTCATTCAATTTCCATGTGCACTGGTAGAAATCATGCCATTAGGAAAATCACACACTCACACAACTTGCCTACTATCAAAGGATAAGTATTTTATTTATTCCTATGTCTACTGCTAGACAGCATGCCTATAGGAAGTAAAAATGTCGATGATCATTCTTTCAATTTGCATAACTGCTGCATATTCCTTAGAAACCATGCCTATAGGATTATACTAGCTTATGTTCTACTGATCTTCATCTAGAAATCCTGCCTATAGGACCCTTATTGGTTGATTTGCTATTGTTATTATACTGCTCACCTAGAAAACATGCTTATAGGGGTTAAGTATAAAAAAATATCAGCTGCAATTGTTAATCGTTGGAAATTCTGCCTATAGGGTATTACTACTCGCTTTAAAGTGTTAATGCTGAACTTTCCGAACATTGTTTCATTGCTTAGCCGTGCCATTATTAGAAAGCATGCCCATAGGATCAAATTGAGTAATTCTGAGTATTTCCAATGGTTATTACTGCCAACCACTGCATAAATCACCTAGAGATCATGTCTATAGGTTTAATCACTTATAACCTGTAATTGCAATACTAGATACCCCCTAAATCGCATGGTTGTTTGGAAATCATATCTATAAGTTTAAAGTGGCACCTTGCATCTGAAACTGCCTGCATGTTTGAATCCAAGGTCACATGGAAACCATATCTATAGGGCTTAATGGCTTTAATTCACCTCAGTTTTGAAATTGTCTAACGCCTAATGTGAGAACCTGTTTCGCATGCATTTGTTGTTTAAGTGTGGAGGCTAACTTGAGCCCTTGACTGTTCCTACATGAAGTCCAATTTATTTTGTATATCGCCTAGTTTTTTCATTTTGAGGAGCCTATGTAAAGTCTAGAACCACCCAAATAGAGGTCCAATACCTCCTGAACCACCGAAATATTATTTATATTGCACGGGGTGATCCTTTAGTCTAAAAAACATAGGACCCCCCCCCTTTCTTTTCTATTAGAATGAAAAAATAGTTGTACATCCCTACTCAAGATCTCTTTGTAATGAAATTCTTAGATTTTGTACTCTCTTTGCTTACTTGATCACATAGACTAATTCATATAATTTAAGTTCGGCTGGGACCCACAGTTAGGGACCTCAAAGAGTGCCTAACACCTTCTCTTTGAGGTAACTTGAGTCCTTACCCGATCTTTGGTGGTGTTGACTAGTTAAAATAGAGTTATTCGCAAATAGGTGCTCTAACGCACCTTAAAAATCGTTAGGTGGTGACTCTCCTCTTTTAATTCCTCCTTTAAAAGAGTTGTCATATGTCGAAGCCCGATTTTGCGAGAAAAGAAAATGGGGCACGACAGGGGTCACTCGGAATGAGTGTTGATTGAGATCCATCATGTGCTGGAAAATGAGAAGGGTTATTTTGAAAGTAAGTCAAGAGGATATTTGAAGAAGTTGGGTTAGTTTAGTAGTGGCTTGGATCAACATGGTAAGGGAAATGATCGGTTCCTTCACTGCAATAAGGCTATATAGGTGTTTCGTAGCTATACTTGCGAGCTTGGCAGTCTTCATTATTTGGTTTGTTTAGAGGGATTCAATTCTAATGGTTAGGTTATATGCAAATGGGTCCCAAAAGAGTTTATGACGGTTTCGACCATGACTTAAGGTTTGTGTCCTCTCGGTTATGGGAAGTTGGTTGCATTTTGTGATTTTTCTTCTAAAATGAGTTGAGTGAAAGGTTTCTAGTCGATAAAGTGCTATTCTACTGGTGGTTCAGGAGTTATGATGCAATTCTTGTACTCTATTGTAATAGCAGGATAGGTGCAATGAGCGGTGTGGAATTGGGATTGAAGTGTCAAAGTTGTTGTTCAGTTTTGACAAGGACGTCATGATCTCGAAGGAGCGGGGGAGATTTCAGTTATTCAGAGTATACTGGCATTATTTTAGTTTCGCCTAAGAATGGTATGTTTTGTGGAAGAGGCATTTGTGTTTTGATTTGCAGATTCTTGATTAGCACTATATAAATAGCCTGGTTGGTAGCCATGGATGTACAGATTTTGCTACTTGGTGTGGAAGGTTGTGGGAGTATCTCCCATGGGATGATTATGTAGATATGACGTGTTAGTCATTTAAGTGGGAGAGATTGAGATCATGTATGAAGATTCTGGTACTGTCATAGATTAGAGAGTTTATGTCTAAGAGACGCACTATTCCTTTAGTTGCGGTCTATGAAAGTTTGCTCAGGATTTGACGGTCGATTGTATGTATCATGGATAGGGTCGTTGGGGATCTTTGGAAGGCTATTGACCTATTTTGAGATGATTGAAATCAGTTTAGAGGTCTATTGGTAGGCCTAATTTGAATGTATATTCTACACCAGATTGGATATGTATATTCAGTACAAAATTAGTCAATGGATGAGTCTTCGGGCATGGTGGATGTTATTACTATCATCATCTATTTCCTGTGTTACTTTTCCTGCTATGTGGGCAGTGAGGCAACTTGATTATTCACCCGTGTGTCATGGTCCTGTGTAGGTTGTGGTCTTATATGAGCGAGATGGCTCTTGAGATACTGGTTTGTTTATTACACCTTAGTCATGCTTGGCCTCTTTATAGAGCAGGGTTATGTTTATGTACTTGGTGTGCTTGTTGTTGATACACATGTGTCTAGTGAGTATGACCATCTTGGCTCGATGGGTATTCCCATGCAGATTATTATGCGTGGATCGAGTGGCAGGCCGCCACGGGTATGATGTTCTGATCAGGTTGCATGCCGCAACGGTATCATATGTTGATCGGGCTGCACGCCGCAACGATAAGATATTGAGTACGATTCCTTATACTAATTTTATGAGTTTTACTCCCCATCTATGAGATAGATTCATGGCATTTATTTGGTTGTTTATTTGGTTACGCAGGCTGGATAGTTCAGTACTTGGGTTTTCTTTTCTTATTGGTCATATTTGAGTTGTGGCTTGTTTGGCTCATGAATCGCTTCATATGAGATTTTAGATAGTGTCTGATGTGGCTCGTCGGTCGAGCAACTTGTACGGGATGAGACGAGGTTGTTGGACCTGGAATCAGTGTAATCATATTTGTATCATGTATGTTTGGAGAGAGAATGTCGCTAATTAGTTCAAAATGTCGAACAGAAGAACTCCATGATTTACCGATTTGACGGGTGGTTATGAGATTCTGCACATCTCTTTCATCATTTCAGTGTCACAGGGGTTGGAATGGGCTTTAATGTGTTACGAGGTATATTGCGGGTACCGAGTTCGGAAATTTGTAGCTATTGTAGTTGGAAGATAATGCTTTGGGCACATGAGCTATGTAATACATTGTGTGGTTATAACTTGGGTGTATGATTATGCTTTGGTAAAACTTGTTGAGGTTGATACAGTGTATGTATGCAAGGATAAGACTTGATAGGAAATTTCGGATGTTGGAATTTGGTTCTAAGGCTTGCTGGCTAATGTAGCAAGAAGGATCTTCAGTCGGGGTTGAGCTAATGTACTCATATGGACTGAGGTTTCACGGGTATGTGCACGAGTTGTTATACAATGATTCGGCAGCTTGGGGACGATTCTTGGCAAGTTCGAGGATGAACATATGTTTAAGTGGAGGAGAATGTAACGATTCAACCGGTCATTTTAAGCTCTAGCATGTTGTTTAATGGTTTCAGACCTTGAGTAGCTTCACTTTATATATTATCACTTGCACGTGTAGTCGGTTTTATTTTTTGAGAAGTTCAGAGTTGATTTGGAAGAATAATTTCCAATTCAGAAGCTTTAAGTTGGAAGAGTTGATTAAGGTTTGACTTTTGAGTAAACGAACTCAGAACCGAGATTTGAAGGTTCCTATATATTTGTAAGGTGATTTCGGACTTGGGTGTATGTCCGGATTGAGTATCGGATTGTCCGGGAGCGATTCAACATGTATTGCTGGAAGTTTGCATTTTGGAGTTTCACTTGGAGTGGACTTTGGTGTTATCGGACTCCGGGTGGTGTTCTGGGACTTTGGATAGGTTCATTTAGATGATTGGAACTTGTGTGTGATGTTTGGTCGTGATCTGTAATGTCTAACTGTGATTCGGACGCGTTCGGCAAAGTTTGAACGTTTGAAAGTTAAAAGAAGGATTTTAATCATCGATTCATCGTTTTGATGTTATTCGTGGCATTTTAAGCCTTTGAAAAAGTTTGGATAAGGTATGGGGACTTGTTGGTATGATTGGACGGGGTCTCGGGGGCCTCGGGTATGTTTCGGGATGGTTTTAGACCATTTTCTTTGATTTGCAAGTGTTGGTTTTTGGAGTCAAGGGTATGCATCGCGATCGTGGAGTGTTGTATGGAGCACGGGAGAATTTGTTCTTCGCAATCGCGGTAGAGGGTCTCACGATCCCGATAGGTGATCTGGTTGTGCTTCGCGTTCGCGTAGTGAGGGTTGCGAACGCGGTGTGTTAGTAGGGGTGGCCTGGTTTGGAGGGTTGCTCATCGCGATCGAGTGGGGGATTTTGCGATCACGGAAGATGAATTTCTGAGGCTGAAGGTTTGGCCTTCATGTTCGCTAAGCAAGGCTCGCGTTCGCGAAGGCGTGGCAGGATCAGGGTCGCGATCGCGGGAGGACCTCGCGTTCGCGAAGGAGGATTTCTGGGCGAGGATTGTTTGGCCTTCGAGATCGCGAGGGGGCTTCCGCGATCGTGTAGAACAATACCTGGGCAGTGTATAACAATGCAAATCGGGACTTAGCTCATTTTTTCATCTCATTTCCTCATTTGGAGTTGATTTTGGGGCGATTTTGGAGAGCTATTTCACCCACCTATTGAGGGTAAATGTTTCTAACCCACTTTTGATTATATTTCATGACCATGTATGAATTTAGGCTTGTAAATTCATGATTTGAGATAAAATTATAGGATTTTGGATGAAATCTAGAAATGACAATTTTGAGTTTTGACCACGAAATTGGACATGGAATTGAGAATAAATGATATATTTGCGTTCGTGGTGCTATGAGTAATATTTATCTTCGAAAAAGTTTGAAATCCGGGCGCATGGGCCCGGTGGTTGACTTTATTGACTTTTCGTATAGAATTGAGAATTGTTTCTAATTGTTAAAGTACAAGTCTTTGAGTAAATTTTGATGGGTTTGCACGTTCTTTGACTAGTTTCAGATCGTTTGGCATTGATCTGAAGTGCTGGGGAGACATTAGAGCCGGTTATCGGATTTTCGAGCGAGGTAAGTCTCCGGTCTAACCTTGTAAGATGGAATTTACTTCGTATGTGCTATATTTTTTACGTGCTAAGTGTTATGGGAACTATGCAAGTACGAGATGACGAGTGTCGGTGCGTATGCTAGATTCTTCATTATGTCCGGGTAGACTTCGACTCACACCATGTTTTAACTGTATTACTTGAATTATTCTTGCATGTGTAGATGCTTTAAGTTATATTTGGCATGTGACTAGACTTGCGTAGAATATCAAACTTTGCTACTGTAAATACTTGACGCATTACTTGATTAGTCGCGGAAATTATACTTCCTTTTACGGGTTTCTCCCGCATTGTAAATATTTGTCTAAGATTTTCTTGAACTTCATAACTCATACATATATTTGTGAGTGGGGCCAGTGACCCGTCAAAGTTTCACTATTCTTATAGGACCGGGTTGAACGCCTCAGTAGTACTATTATAGATCAGGTTGTACGACCTTGGCAGCATTATGAGATGCATCCACAGATCGGGTCGTACAACCTTGACAATGTACACTATTTTATGGATCGAGCCAAACGACCTCGGCAGAATTATGCGTAATATTTGATCGAGAGTCTGCCTACCTATGAGTCTTCCTGACTTAAAAATCAGCATTTTGTTTGTTATTGATCGTATACATGTCCCATTCGAGGTAGTATTCGGTGTGAGGATTCGTATCTACTCTTCTGTCGGGGATCGTGTTATGCACATATATCTATTTTAGTTGCTTTTACTTGCTATGCTTCATACTTGTCTACCTTTAATTTATTTTGATTATGGACCACTAATAAGTATCGATGTCAACCCCTCGTCACTACTTCTTCGAGTTTAGGCCAGATACTTACTGGGTACGTGTTGATTTATGTACTCATACTTCACTTCTGCACTAATTGTATAGGTACTGTGACAGGTACGTTTGGTGGTCATACCGGCGCGTAGGCGCAGTTGCTGAGGAGACTTTGTGGTAAGCTGCTCTCTATTCTATGATCCACAGAACACGAAGTCCCCTTCCTATTCATTTACTACATTCTGTCTATTTTCTATTACAGACAGTTGTTGTAGTAGTATTGTATATTCTAGTAGATGCCCGTGCACTTGTGACACCGGGTTTTGGAGATTTAGACTATTGTTCTTGGGTGTATTTCTGTTACTACATTCGGTATTGTATTATTGATTATATTTTAATTATGAAAATGATGTTAGTATTTTCTATAAAATAGAGAAATTCCACTTAATTACTTTACTATTGTGTTAAAATGTATTATGAACCGTCGATTTTTGTTTTGTTAAATTGTTGGCTTGCCTAATGACAGCGTTGAGCGCCACCACGGCCTACAGTGGGATTTGGGTCATGACATTAGACTACGAGCATCATCCAAAAATTTATTTTTTGAGGATGCAAACTCTTCGGAGTGGCCGGAGTATAAGTTGACGGGTTCTTGGCTTTGAGTTGATTTTGTCTAGGCACTAGTACTTTTTCGGGTAGATGGAGTAAGATTTTTGGGAGTTTTAGTCATTGTTGAAGATGGTGATAGAAACTAAAAATGAAGAGATCGGATCCTTAAAACCCTATTATAACAGAGAGAAGGATACTGAGGAGATGTGGCAATATGTGTGTCAAGAAAGGAAACAACGGTAATTTAGGGAGACACATCGAATCACACTCGTCTTTGGGAGAAGAGAAACGTGTGTGGAAGGAAAAAAATGTAGACGGTCAATAAATGAGATTGACAATAATTATAGAAAAATAAAAGATTTACATCAGAGGTAAAAATAATTTGACAAAATAACTAACCAATCAAAACAAAAAGAAGGCCAAGAAAAATTAGTGAGCACTTATAGGGGATTTGAAATTATACCAAGAGCATTTCGAAGAGTGTAAAATCTATCCTCAGCTAATGATTTTGTGAAAATATCAGTCAGTTAGTTATCAGTATTAACAAATAAAATTTCAATATCTTCCTTAAAAATATGATTTCTAATGAATTTGTGCTTGATATCTGTATGCTTAGACCTAGAGTGATGCACAAAATCTTTGGATAAACAAATTGCACTAGAATTATCACACAATATCTGAACATATCTAAAAGATAGATTATAATCACTAATAGCCTGTTTGGCCAAGCTGAAAAATCAGCTTATTTTGATAAGTGTTTTTTTCAAAAGTGCTTTTCGAAAAATTACTTTTGGAGAAAAGCAATTTGTGTTTGGCTAATCAATTTGAAAAGAACTTTTAAACAATAATTTGTGTTTAGCCAAACTTTTCAAAAAGTGCTTTTAAGTGTCAAATTATAAATAAGGACATGAAGAGATTTGCTTAATAGTTAATATTATATAAGTAGATAAATAATTATAAATATTTATTATTAAAGATAATAATTAAGTTTTTTTTATTTTATTTAAGTAAAATATAAAAATAAAATTGAAAATTACTTTATTCTTTCAAGATAATTTAAATATATCAAAAAATCATTCAATAAATATGAAATTTCAACCCAAAAGTCATTTTATATTACTTAATAGTTTAAACTAAGTAAGGTTATTTTGGTATATATAATATTTTGCAAAGGTTATTTTTGGAAGGAAGAAAAGTCAAAAGTGTTTCTGCTTCTGCTTCTGGAGAGAAGCTACTTTTTTCTCATTCTTCAAAACTGCTTCAGTTTCTAGCCAAAAGAACTTTTTTCCCCAAAAAAAACTTAGCCAAACATCTCAAATTAAGGAAAAAAATACTTTTTTGAAAGGAAAAAAAATACTTTTGGCATGGTGAGAAACTTGGCCAAATAGGCTATAAGTTTATGAGACATCCATAGTAGTTGAGCACAACACTGCCAATAGCAATATATTCTACTTTTGCTGAAGACAAGGCTATTTTACCTTGTTTCTTACTGTTCCATGAGATTAAGAATTTTCTCATAAATTGATTAGTGCTTTCTTTGTCATCCTTATCTCCTGCAAGATCTGCATCTGAAAATCCTTCAAGTTTAAAATGGTTAGAGTAGGGATACCAGAGTTCGTAAGTAGTAGTTCCAATAAAATAACGAATAATTCTTTTAACAGTAGTTAGATGAGACTCTTTAGGAGCTAACTAAACCTGGCACATTTATAAATACTAAACATAATATCTGGTTAACTGACCATCAAATATAGTAGTGAGCCAATCGATGCTTTGTCAATTTGTCTCATCCACTCGCTTTTCTTTTCATCTCTGTCAAGTGAGTAGGCGGGACTCATAGGAGTTTCGAGTGCCTTTGCATTGTTCATACCAAACTTTAAAATTAGTTTTTTGGTATATTTGCTTGACAGATAAATATATCACTTTTTAATTGATGATTTTAATTTGTAATCCAAAGAAGAAAGTGATTTCTCCCATCATGCTCATTTCAATTTTGCTTCGCATAAGATTTAAAAAGTTCTTGCACAAATCAGGGTTAGTACTACCAAATATAATATCATCAACGTAGATTCGAATAATAAGGTTACCTGATGATGATCTTTTAATAAAGAGGGTAGTGTCTATATTACCTCTTGATAACTCCTAATCATACGTATGAAAATATATTAATCAATATGAGACTCATCAAATTCTATTAGAAGATTAAGTATCCAACAAGAAAAATCTAAATCATATGAGAGAAAAGTTTTTCAATACCTTGTGATTTGCTACTCACTGTCGCTAAAATACCCTCTGACTTATTACTCAAGATGCTGGAGCTAATTTAATTTTAATAGGAGTAGCAACATAGGTTTGAGAGTTCGCACGGTATGTGTTAATTACCTGTTGGCTTATATTCATTTCCATATGCCAAGGCCCAAGAATTTTTTAAATTTTTTGTTATTTTTAAACTTATTATATAAAATATAATTTCATTCATAAATTTATTCTATATGATTTAGAATTTTATAAATTTATCTTTATAAAATTAAAAATCTATCATATTTATTCGGTAAAGTTTTATATTTTATAATAACCCACGATTTTATTAGAAAAGACTTAATAATCGATTTGGTATAATTCGATTCGGTCGATTTGATCGGTTTTTAAAGATCTATCGGCACTGCTAATCTTAACTAACTCCACCTTTCTTGATGAAATATCTTATCGAATAGCAAAACTATTAATAATGATTAAAGTGGTTAGAGTTACTGTCTAATAAAGTCATTTAACTAGACACAACTTAATTTCAAGGTCTTGCTTATGCTAAATACCATCCCACTTTGCCACCTCCTCCATTATTAAGTATTCATAAATATTCTGTGCTTCTCTATTTTTCAAACCCTGTCTTCCTTTTTAGCATTCATTAAAAGCTCCGCTTTGTGTGATAGTAATCCGTTGCCTTCAATAAGTTGACTTACCCAATTTCAGTTCCATTCTTTTTTCTTTTCTTTTTCTTTAAAATTTTTTGAAGAAGGAATAGATAGACGTGTGAATAAAGAAAAGAGTAGCAAGAAGCAGAAAATATCACGATGGGAATTTACTCTTACACTGGATAGGTGCAAATAAACTTCTAACTACTAGACATTAAACTTTGTATACGGTCAAAACCGAGTTTGCCCTTCGTGTGGCTAATCAAGATTGAAGCATGATGGACCGAGGTTCGTCATTATAATATCGAGCTCGAAGACCCAGAAACCAATCAATATCGAACTCGAGACCCAGAGACCGATCAATATCGAGCTCGAGTCAATATCGAGCTCGAGACCCATAGACTGACCCATACCGAGACTGGCCGAGATTGAGCCAAGGGACAAAAGAGTCGTTATAGCCGTATTTGGAGAGAGAATCTCGGCGAAAATTAAGAGAAAGTTAATTAATTAGTCCATCATGGAATCATCACTATGTATTTTTTTTATTATACCCAAAATGGGATTCCCCCACTATATTAAGAGTGGTTATCATTTGTAAGAGAAAAGGCATTGATATACACATTCATTCTAAGATATACAGAAAACAGAGCTAATACTATTGTTTGGGCGGCTTTTGATATTTTAGTCAAATTGTTTCCTCTATCAATCGTTCTTTACCAAATTTGGAGGTGATTAAACTTGAAGGCTTAGGCTAATTAGTTCATATGGTTTGCATTCATTTATTTTATAACTAATTTCAATATACATTTATTTATCTTTTTCGATTTATACCAATTCATACCACGTATCCTTAGAACTACGTATAAATTCAACTCTATCCGTTTTTCGGGTAAACAGTTTGGCGCCCACCGTGGGGCTAAGGATAATAGTAGTTATTTTGTATGAATCTCTGTGAAACACACTATTTTACACTTGCTCTTGGAAGTGTCTTTGATTTCAGGTTAAAAACGACGAACTCCCGATTAAAGGCCCTACCTATCGATAATGAAGTTGGCCTTCAAGATGAGAATAATAACCTGACGCCCGGGGATGAAAGGCCACTCGTCGACCCCATTGGAACTCGAGATATAGATCCAATTGACATTAATTCACAATGTCCATTGAGGCAAACCAACGTTCCGACCCCGAAAATAGCATTCATGGTGGATCTCGATCTGCAGTTCGAAATACCCAAAATGCTAGAGAAGACGGGATTAGCCTGCGTATGATTTTCAAAATGTTGCAAGCTCAATAGGTAGCGATAGCTCAGTTGCAGAGCCAAACCCAGGCACCGAGCAGGCTCGAGCCCAGTCCACCCCAAAAAGTTACCCATAAAACGGGGCCAGCTATAGTAAGGTCAAATGAACAAGAATCGGGGACTAATCCCGAAATTATTAAAATACTCGAGGAGCTGACAAAATGAATAGAGTCAGGAGAAAGGAGGATTGAAGAAAACGACAAAAAAATGGAAACTTATAACTCCAAGATTGATCAGATCCCTGAGGCACCACCAATATTGAAGGGCTTGGATTCCAAACAATTTGTGCAAAAGCCTTTCCCCCCCCGAGCGCGGCTCCAAAACTGATCCCCAAGAAATTCCGCATGCCCGAAATTCCTAAATATAATGGAACGACTGACCCCAACGAACATGTCACCTCTTACACAAGTGCCATCAAAGGTAACGATCTAGAAGATGATGAGATCGAATCTGTATTATTAAAGAAGTTCGGTGAAACTCTGTTAAAGGGAGCGATGATATAGTATCATAATTTGCCGCCTAACTTTATAAATTCTTTAGCTATGCATGCAGATTCTTTCGTAAAAGTACATGCCGGATCCATAAAGGTCGAAACCAGGAAGTCGTACCTTTTCAAGGTAAGACAAAAAGATAACGAGATACTAAGAGAATTCGTGTCTCATTTTCAAATGGAATGAATGGATCTACCACTGGTCACAGACGATTGGGCCGTTCAAGATTTCACCCAAGGACTTAACGAACGAAGCTCGATGGCTTCACGACGGCTGAAGCAGAACCTGATCGAGTACCCGGCTGTTACCTTGGCCGACGTACACAATAGATATCAATCGAAGATTAGAGTCGAAGATGACCAGTTGGGTTTTGGATCCGTTATTAAAAGGAACACTGACAGGTAACCAAGGTCGAAAAGGGACCGATATCGGCCGTATAACGAAGATTGTATGGGTAGCGAACCGGGACGTAACCACGTACGAGGCGAAAGTAGAAGTGATCGAGGCCAAGGATCTTGAGGGCTGATGAGCAAGAGTGGGTTCGATAAGCATACCGGACCTAAGGAACCACCATGGTTATTAGAATATAACTTCAATATTGATTCATCCGCCATCGTATCGGCTATCGGACGCATCAAAGATACTAAATGGCCTCGACCTCTGCAGTCCGATCCAGCCAGAGAAATCCTTGGCACCCATGGCCACAGAATGGAAGATTGCAGGCAGTTGAGAGAGGAGGTAGCCCGGTTATTCAATGAAGGGCACCTTCCAGAGTTTTTAAGTGACCGAGCCAAGAACCATTTCAAAAACAAAGAGTTCAACAGACAAAATGAACAAGAAGAGCCACAACACATCATCCACATGATCATCGGAGGGATCGATGTCCCCCAGTGGCCGGTGCTTAAACGCATTAAGATATCGATTATAAGAGAGAAGCGATATCGAACTCAGGATTACATACCTAAAGGAACATTGTCCTTTAGTGACGAAGACGCGAAAGGGATCATGCAGCCCCACAACGATGCACTGGTAATATCTGTACTTATGAATAAAACTCAAGTTAAACGTGTGTTAATTGATCCCAGTAGTTCGGCCAACATCATTCGATCAAGGGTCGTAGAGCAGCTCGGTCTATAGGACCAGGTCGTGCCCGCAACCCTGGTACTAAACGGATTCAATATGGTGTGTGAAACTACTAAGGGCGAGATAATTTTGCCAGTAAACGTGGTTGGGACCACCCAAGAAACGAAGTTCCATGTGATCAAGGGCGACATGAGATATAACGCCCTGTTCGGGAGGCCTTGGATCCACAATATGAGAGCAGTACCTTCGACCCTTCACCAGGTTCTAAAATTCCCAACACCAGAGGGAATCAAGACGGTCTACGGGGAGCAACCAGTTGCGAAGGAAATATTTGTCGTCGATGAAGTAATTCCGATATCATCACTATCATTGACAAAGGGATCAGATTCGAATGAGAAATGGGACACCAAATAGCAATCACAAACATCAGCCTCGACCCAATTAGAGAATCAAAGGACTAACGAAGATGATGATTATGGGATCCCTCGATGCTTCATGGTCCCCGATAATTCCGACGCTACCAAATCAACAATCAAAGAACTGGAGCAAATCACGCTAATCGAACATCTGCCCGAGCGAAAGGTATACCTGGGCACGGGGTTAAATTCCGAGCTCAGGAAAAAGCTTATTCAATTTCTTATAGCTAACATGAACTGTTTCGCTTGGTCCCATCTTGACATGACAGGGGTCCCATCAGAAATAACCACTCATAGACTATGTTTGGATCTGAAATTCCATCCGGTGAAGCAAAAAAGAAGGGCCCAGTCCGAGGTCAAATATGCCTTCATCAAGGACGAGGTAACCAAACTTCTTAAAGTAGGATCTATTCAAGAGGTAAAATATCCCGAATGGCTAGCAAACGTGGTGGTAATCCCTAAGAAGGGAAACAAACTTAGAATGTGTATAGATTATAAAGACCTAAACAAATCATGCCCTAAGGATTCTTTCCCTTTACCTAATATCGATCGTATGATCGATGCCACGGCTGGCCATGAGACTCTCAATTTCCTCGATGCCTACTCCGGGTACAACCAGATATAGATGAACCCGGAACACTAGGAAAAGACCTCGTTTATCACTAAGTACGGTACCTACTGTTATAATGTAATGCCATTCTGACTGAAAAATGCTGGTGCAACTTATCAACGCCTAGTAAACCGAATATTTGAAAAACAAATAGGAAAATCAATAGAAGTTTATATTGATGACATGTTAGTTAAGTCCTTGCAAGCAGAGGACCATTTAAAGCATTTGTAGGAAACTTTTGATACACTGAGGGAGTACAATTTGAAGCTCAACCCCGAAAAATATGCATTTGGGGTTTGCTCGGGCAAGTTTCTTGGTTTCATGGTGTCCAATCGGGGAATCGAGATCAACCCTGATAGAAGCCACTGATTTTTCTCACTACTTAAGAAGAAGAGCAACTTTGCATGGACTCCGGAATGCCAGCAAGCCTTGGAGGAACTAAAGCGGTATTTATCGAGCTCGTCGCTTCTTTATACCCCGAAAATGGATGAATAGCTTTACCTGTACTTGGAAGTCTCGGAGATAGCGATAAGTGGATTCCTGGTGCGAGAAGAACAAGGTACGCAATTTCCTATTTATTATATTACTCAAACCTTAGGCAAAGCCGAAACTAGATACCCACACTTAGAAAAATTAGCGCTTGCTTTAATAAGCGCCTCTATGAAACTAAAACCATATTTTCAGTGTCATCCAATATGTGTGATAACAACTTATCCACTTCGAAATATTTTGCACAAACCCAAGCTTTCGGGTCGATTAGCCAAATGGGCCATAGAAATCAGTGGGTACGATATTGAGTATCGACCCTGAACCGCCATCAAATCTCAAATCTTGACGGACTTCGTGGCTGACTTTATGCCGCCCTTCGTACCCGAGATTGAAAAAGAACTACTTATAAAATCAGGTACCTCTTCGGGAGTCTGGACCCTCTTTACGGATGGTGCCTCGAACGCGAAGGGGTCCGGACTAGGCATCATACTAAAATTACCCGCATGTAACGTATTTAGACAATCTATCATAACTGCAAAATTGACTAACAATGAGGCCGAGTACGAGGCCATGATTGTAGGTCTCGAATTAGCCAGAGGCTTGGGAGCGAAAGTCGTAGAGGCTAAGTGTGATTCCCTCCTCGTGGTAAACCAAGTTAACAGGACTTTTGAATTCCGAGAAGATCGAATGCAGAGGTACTTGGATAAACTACAGGTGACTCTACATCGACTTAAGGAATGGGCCTTGCAACATGTACCCCGAGAACAAAACAGCGCGGCCGATGCCCTTGCAAACTTAGGTTCATCAGTCGAAGATGACAAACTCAACTCGGGGACCGTCATACAACTCATGAGATTAGTTATCGAAGAAGGTCACGCCGAGATAAACTCCACAAATTTAACCTGGGATTAGAGGAACAAATACATAGAGCACTTCAAGAATGGGAAGCTTCCATCAGATCCAAAGGAATCGAGAGCTCTGCGCAAAAAGGCAGCACGGTTCACCTTGTCCGAAAATGGAACACTATTTAGGAGGAAGTTCGATGGACCATTGGAAATATGTTTGGGACCGGGAGATACCGATTACATCCTACATGAAATTCATGAGGGCACCTGTGGAAATCATTCTGGTGCTAATTCATTGGTCCACAAAGTAATCAGAGCAGGATATTATTGAACCAATATGGACAAGGATGCAAGGGAGTTCGTTCGAAAATGAGACAAATGCCAAAGGCATGCACCCATGATTCTTTAACCCTGGGAACTACTCCACTCGGTCCTATCTCCATGGCCTTTCATGAAATGGGGAATGGACATCGTTGGCCCCCTCCCATCGGCCCTAGGTAAAGCTCAGTTTATTTTGTTTATGACTGATTATTTCTCTAAATGGGTTGAAGCATAGGCTTTCGAGAAAGTCAGGGAAAAGGAAGTGATAGACTTCATTTGGGACCACATCATATGCTGATTCGGGATGCCATCCGAGATTGTATGGGATAATGGATAACAATTCATCGGTAGCAAAGTAACTAAATTTCTCGAGGATCACAAGATCAAAAGGATCCTATCAACACCTTATTATCCCAGCGAGAACGGACAAGCCGAATCAACCAACAAAACCATCATCCAAAATCTTAAGAAGAGATTGACCAACGCCAAAGGAAAATGAAGAGAAATACTACCTGAGGTCCTATGGGCATACCGCACAACATCAAAATCCAGTACCAGGGCAACACCATTCTCGTTGGTTTATGGCGCAGAAGCTCTTATCCCGGTCGAGGTCAGAGAGCCTAGCATCAGGTTTCGATACGTAACAGAGGAGTCAAATAACGAGATCATGAATACGAGCCTAGAATTGTTGGACGAAAGACGAGAAGCCGCTCTCGTCCGATTGGCCGCCCAAAAATAGCAAATTGAAAGGTACTACAATCGAAGAACCAATCTTCGACATTTTACCATCGGGGACTTGGTGCTAAGAAAAGTCACCCTCAATACCCAAAATCCAAATGAAGGGAAACCGGGTCCAAACTAGGAAGGACCGTATTAGGTTCTCGTAATCATCGGAAAAGGATCCTACAAGCTCGGTATGATAAACGGCAAATAACTACCAAGCAATTGGAATGTATCGCACCTAAAACGATACTACTGCTAAGGTACAACCCTCCCATGTTCATTTGTATTTCGAAACTAACCCTTGCAGGTTCTAGCAGACACAGGGATGGATTATTCAATATGAAGACTTTAGGTCTGAAAGCGCGCATTGCACTCTTTTTTCCTTAGACCGGTTTTGTCCCAAATGGGTTTTCCGACGAGGTTTTTAATGAGGCAACTATTGATCGTGCTAACTTAGAACAATTCAACAATATCCGATACCTCTTTACAATCAACCTCGAATACTGGGGGGCATTCCCCTCGAATATCAAGTTTATCAAGTTCGGGCAAGATCGTTAATTCATGGCAACAGGGTCTCGATAGGGAAAATTTGTAAGGGCCAAATGGTCAAACGAACCATGCCCGCATAGTTTGCTCGAGCCCTGGCACAAAACATGTACGCATGTATAATGACCTATAAAAGAAAATTTTCTTCTTTACCAATATCTCATACCTCAGAAAGGTTCTCCTACTTCATTTTCTCGATCCATTATGCAAACAGGCTTAAGAGCCGACCATGACCGGAGTTCAAATGATTACCCCATAAATCGGGGACTCTCATCCGAAAAAACAACAAAATCAAATGATACAAAGCCCAAGGGCTACCTTAATTAGAGTTTGAGAAATCATTCTCACTCGACTACAAAGCCTAAGGGATGCAATACTTCCAGTTCGAGCAAATCCTCACTTGACTGCTAAAGCCCAAGGGCTACCTTATTTCGAGTTTGAGCAAATCCTCACTCTACCATAGAGACTAAGGGCTACCCTAACCCGAGTTCGAGCAACCATTCTCACTTGGGGACTATCTATCGATCCCAAGGGCTGCCATTACTTCGAGCTCGAGAAATCATTCTCACTCGACTACAAAGCCTAAGGGATGCAATACTTCGAGTTCGAGCAAATCCTCACTCGACTGCTAAAGCCCAAGGGCTACCTTATTTTGAGTTAAAGCAAATCCTCACTCGACCATAAAGCCTAAGGGATACCCTAACTCGAGTTCGAGCAACCATTCTCACTCGGGGACTATCTATCGAGCCCAAGGGCTGCCATTACTTCGAGTTCGAGAAATCATTCTCACTCGACTGCAAAGCCTAAGGGATGCAATACTTCGAGTTCGTGCAAATCCTCACTCGACTGCTAAAGCCCAAGGGCTACCTTATTTTGAGTTCGAGCAAATCCTCACTCGACCATAAAGCCTAAGGGCTACCCTAACTCGAGTTCGAGCAACCATTCTCACTCAGAGACTATTTATCAAGCCCAAGGGCTACCTTGATTCAAGATCAAATTATTACCCCGAATCTAGGACTACGTATTAAGTCTAAGGTCTACCTTAATTCGAGTTCGAACATTCACTCAAGGCTTACCGATCAAAAGCGGTCGAGGGCAGTACTTACTATGAATCCTTACCATCTCAACCTTGGACCTTCGAATACAACTTCATAGTTTTATGCTAAGGCGCTTTGACCTTTGTATAAATCAACAAAAGACAACAGATTCAGAAGCCATGGAAGGGAAAAAGTTATATATATACATCAAAATCTTTTACAAAGGCAACACAGCCCGAAAGAAGTTATTTACAAAGGCCGAAGCAGCCTCGATAGAAATAACAAAAACTAGTTAAGATCCTAAATGGCTTGGTCTTCATCGCAGACCACGTCCTCGGGATCTTCCTCACCTTCAGATTCGTTCGAGCTATTGGAGTCTTCCTCAGGAAAGGCCAACCTTCGAGCCCTGTTTTTCTCTGCCTTGGCATTTTCAATTTCGGCCTCGACATCGAAGCCCTGAGCACTGACCTCCTCGAGATCTTCTCTCTGAGCCTTCCATTTAGCATGTTCGACCATGCTCTTGGCCTTGGCCTGATTAACCTCAACGTCATTCCTGAACTGGGCCACTTTAGCATCAGCTCTTTTATTAGCCTCGGTCACCTCAGATCTGACTACTTCAAGTTCATTAGCCAAGCTTTCCTTATCTGAAGTGGACAAATCTAACCGGCTTTGAAGCTCTTTAACCCTCTCGATCTGCACCGAGGTATTTTCTTTTACAGCCCGAAGCTGGGCCTCAGCCGACTCCAATTGCGCTTGAACAGCCTCTTTTTTGGAGGCAAGGATATCCATATTTTCTTTGAATTTTTCCCATTCGGCCATTAGCTCATCTACCTGCAAATTGAGCCGTCCGATCTGTTCAAGCCTCTGTCGAACCTGCAGAATCGGATTGTCAGTGGTTATCTCCAATTCGTCTTTACTATCGTGAAGAATTCGGAATACTTGATAGCCCATCTCCTCGTGCTCATCACGAGCCGCTGCCAAATCTGCTTGAAGCTTCTCGCTAAGAAGTTTATAGGAGTCACTCTTCTCAGTGAGCTCCCGAACCTCGGCCTCATTCTCCTCTCGGATTCGGAGGAAAGCCTCGTGATGCAACACTGAAGCCTACAAACATGGAAAAAATGTTAGAATTACCTGCAACAAGTATAAACAGCATAGATGCCATCGAAGTTACCCGATTCAGAGCATGCTGGGCCTCGTTGAAAAGGCAGGCGGGTCCTACCGCATTTATCACTGCTTGATCCTCTTCGGTCACTAGGGACCGAAGGTAACTAGCAACCCTTGGGGGAGAGAAAATTCGGGTATCACCACCTTTCGCCTACGATCAGGATCAATACTCGGGGCCAGGAATCGGTCCACCAGTTTTGGAATCGATGAAGACCTGGTAGAGCCTGACCATTATATTTTCTTTGGAATCGGTAATCCACCAAACCCGATAACCTCCTCCGAGGCAGCTGACTCGAGCCCATCCAGAAAACTGTGGATATCGGTCGACTCCTGAATGCCCTCGTAGGATCGACCTTCCATCATACTGTCCTCACAGATCATAGCATCCGAAATCTGAGGGGATCCGCTGACATCAACTATCCCGAGCTCATCCCTTGAGATATCTTTTGCTGCTCGAGAAGTCCTACCCTCGGTCTCCCCTTCGACCATCCCAGCTCGAGACCGAATAGTCTCGATTTTTTCTTGTTCCGGAATTATGGCCAGGGTTCCCTTATTCACTTCCGCTGATTCTGAAGATTGTTGTATCACAACATTAGCCCGTACACCAGCTAATTCCTTTTCTACTTCTTCGGGCTCGTCCCTTAATCGGTGGATAGATTCCGGAAGCATAACACTAGGGCCCCCCTTTAGCTTGCGATATTTCTTCGCCGGTTTTTTCTTTTTCGAGAACGGGGATCTCGGTGAATCTTTTCTATTCTTTTCTTTAACCTGCTTCGGGACAGGAACCTCCTCATCACCAGATGGGGGCCTCATGGCAACGTCCTTCCCAAGTCCTAAAAAAATGGGGAAAAGGGGGTTAAGCAAGTAAAGAAGAGCAAATAGCAAACAAATTAAGAGAGAGACTTACCATGACTACGGGCCTCCCATCGACCCTTTGATAATTCCACCCAAGCGTGCTCGGAGTACGGTCTCTACAGCACCAAACCTTCAACCCATTGTTTAAGATCAGGAATCGGCTCAGGCATCCGAGCCACAACTGTTACAAAAAAGAAAAAATGGATCAAGAAAAAAAAAGGCAATTGCAAAATTAAAACGAACAAAGGAAAATAAGTGCTCAAGGTTCATAATCCATTCCTCAGGAAATGACATGTCATCGGCAGGGATCAGGTCCGAGGTTTTGACTTGAACAAATTGGCCCATCCAACCTCGATCACGAGTCTCGCCTATGCTCGAGAACGACGCTTTGGTGGCTCGGCGAGCAAGCTTGATTAACCCTCCTCGATAAATTCGGGGACTATAAAGGCGCATAAGGTGGTCGAGGGTGAAAAGACACCCCTCGATTTTGCTCGAGAAAAATCGGAGAAGAATCACTATTCTCCAAAAAGAAGGAGGGATCTAGCCGAGGGTCACGTCATATCTCTTGCAAAAGGCGACGATGACAGGGTCTAAAGGACCCAACATGAAAGGATAAGTATAAATACTTAGGAACCCTTCCATGTGGGTAGTAATTGATTCATCAGGCAATGGGACTACCACATGCTTATCGCCCCAATTGTATTCTTGTTTTACTTTCTCGAGAATTTTATCGGTGATTATACATTGGTACCTCGACATCGGCTCACATCGGCCCGATACCGATGAAGGTTTTTCAACCTTAAAGTCACTGACAGTTGAACACCCAACCGGAATGAATTCCTCAGGGCGAGGCTCCGCCGCATCCTCACCGCCGGCGAGCCGTGATGAAGAAGCAACCTCTTTTTGTGGAACGATTTTAGATGTTTTGGCCATCTAAATTTTTGTGAACAAGGAAAAAGGGAGATTGAAGTATTTGGTATTTTTGAGAAGAACAAGCAAAGAAATTCCAAAACCTGGAAATAGGAAACTTTGAAGAAGGCGATGGACTGTGAAGATTGGAATGAAGAAGGTTTGAAGGTAAAAGTTTGAAATAGTGAAGAAAGAGGCTATTTATAGATTTCACAATGACAGTTCAAAATTGACAGTGGCCGACCATCGACTGACGCGCATTTAATGCCTTGGTAACTGAACCGATGGGAAGTTTGTCACATACGTCACAATCGGGTTCGTCGCAGACGTCAGCATTCATCTAGTCAGAGGTTGAAAAATCATATTGTTTCTCGGCACCTTCTTTCCGAGAAACGAGGGGACTATTTGTATATGGTCAAAATCGAGTTTACCTTTCGTGTGATTAATCAAGATTGGAGCATGATGGACTGAGGTTCGTCATCATAATATCGAGCTCGAAGACCCAGAGACCGATCAATATCGAGCTGGAGTCAATATCGAGCTCGAGACCTAGAGACCGATCAATATCGAGCTCAAGTCAATATTGAGCTCGAGACCCAGAGACCGATCAATATCGAGCTCGAGTCAATATCGAGCTCAAGACCCGAAGACCGACCCATACCGAGACCGGCTGAGACCAAGATCGAGCCAAGGGACAAAAGAGCCGTTATAGTCGCATTTGGGGAGAGAATCTTGGCAGAAATTAACGAAAAGTTAATTAATTAGTCCATCATAGAATCCCCACTATGTATTTTTTATTATACCTAAAATTGAATTCCCCCACTATATTAAGAGTGGTTATCATTTGTAAGAGGAGAGGCATTGATACACACATTCATTCTAAGATATACAGAAAACGGAGCTAATACTATTTTTTGGGTGGCTTTTGGTATTTTAGTCAAATTGTTTCCTCTATCAATCGTTTTTCATCAGATTTGGAGGTGATTAAACTTGAAGGCTTAGGCAAATTAGTTCATCTGGTTTGCATTCATTTCTTTTATAACTAATTTCAATATACATTTATTTATCTTTTCCGATTTGTACCAATTCATACCACGTATCCTTAGAACTACGTATAAATTCAACTTTATCCGTTTTTCGGATAAACAAACTTCTAATTTCAATTCCATGAGTCATACCAATTATTAGAGCCCTTTACTCAAATATAGTGGGAACAAAAATGCATAGTTAAGTCAGGTGAATAGTGAATAAGATAGTTTTTACCTTTATTTGGTAACAATATTCTGTGTTGTTTTTTAAAAAAATTTATTAACTTTGGGTTGTGGTTTAATGATTCCATTTTCCTCTTCTGTTTATAATTTCTTGGGTAGTTAATAAAACTAGGGCACGGAGCACCCAGCATTCGTGTAGGGTTAAAAAGTGTACTTCAGATTTAGACCTTTTATTTAATAGGGTGTGTGTCATTTGCTCTTTTCTGAGAAACTACTTTAATTTATCGACCCTGTGTATAACATTGGAATATACACCGTCTTAACAAAATGCAAACAAACAGAGAATTAAATAAAGCTATGCTACATTATTGTTGGCTCCAGGTCCCCCCCTTCTATTTGCCCTTACTTGTTACTTCTCTGTCCCTCCTGTCTATTTCTCACATTTTTTTGGATATCTAGACGTTTGCCTTTCTGTGTTTCTTGCCTTTTTTTCATATGTGTTATTGCTTTTTATTTATTTATAGAAAACAGTTTCTCTATTTTTTCAGATAAGAATTGTGTACATATTATCCTCCTCAAACACTACATATAAAATTTGACTGGATTTGTTATGGTTGGATCTTACTTTTTTTTAAAATTTCATACTACAAGTATCTAATTGAATCCTCAGTACCCGACTGCTGTAACCCTCCATTCCTTTACCTTTAAAAACCCAACAACAGTGACTCGTCTCATAAAGCAACCCCATTTAAGGCCCCTTTAAAAGAGCCCTACCGTAATACCACAAAACGTAGTCCTAGTTGATTTAAAGCAAGGAAATAAACAAAAAGATTGTAAGTTTGAACTCCATTGTGAGGTCAATCTTGCTGATACTCCACCATAGCACCGCCAAAATGGAAGTAAGCACTCATCTCCGCTTAATGTTTTTTTATTGGTTAACTTCATGAGTTTATTTTGTTTGTGATTTGTGTTTTTTCTTAGCAGGGGAGCAATTATTACTTCAAGAATAGGAGCCATGTTCCAGCATTTGGTAGCTGGGATTGTAACGATGATTTCCCAATTCCTTTCACACAGTGCTTTGAATCAGCTAGACAAGCTGATTTGCTTCAATACAGCTACTCTGAAGACCGTGATTTATACGTCGCCGGCGATCTGTACCAGAATGATATTGTAACTCCGACCATGATCGTCGTTCCTCGTCGTAAGGTAATTATTACGGAGGGAACATCTTTTGGTCTGTAGTTAAACAGAGAGTTGAAAGCATTAAATGTTTTTAATTTTGCTACTTTATACGCATGTCTTCTGAAATACTCTTCATTTCTCTACATTTAATAAGTTCAATGGAACCATTTGGAAAAAGCAGATGAAAGCAAGTAATGAAGCAGTTGGAAAAGCAGGAAAGGACAAATGGGTGGTGTGTGACTATGAATATGAGTATGATGTGAAAGAAGCAGCAACTCCATCTCCACCACCACCTAAAAGGGCAGTAGATGAAGATCTTTACAAGATTTCCCCTGAATTGCTCTACGCTAAGCCTAAAAGGGTACGCTATTCTTCTCCTAATCTTTATTACTCACTTTTTAATTTAGAGGGACATGTCCTATGTACTTAACCTACAAAGTGAAGATGATCGCCTTCTTTACTTTTAATTTCTTGTTCACACCAACTAAATCTTTTTCTTCTTTTCACTTTCAAAGTTTTAATGAAGTCAATTCCTTCACTAATAGAATTCTGCCGCTAGTAATTTGTAGTCTTTTAGATTTTTTTTGTGTGTGTACGAAATACAAGATAAATGTAATTCTTGTTATACGCAAATTTACAATCATTTGCAGTACACATGAGAGATCCAAAAGAGCTACTAGCAATTATTGTCATTTTATAAAGAACAAAAAAAAAACATCTCAAATCTAGCTAACTCCATTGTCTAAGAATATGTTATCATATTTAACATTTTTTTGTATATGATACCTTTAGACCTCCTTTTGCTAACGTTTTTCTTTTTATGTTCTTTTCCTAACTCTTTGTAGAAAGGCATTAGGGGTTTCTTTTCAAGCTGCTTACTGCCTATTTGTGCTTCTTGATCCTCAAGAAGCTAACAAAGCTTGCAAACAAGAGAAGATTCAGAGCATATAGGACTACTGGATTCATATTGAAGGGTAGTTTCGTTGTCTATACTATAAAATTAGTGTATAGAGGTATTTTCTTGGGGTTTTTTTAAAAGCAGTAGTACAAAGTGGCCCAAAAACAGATACTTAGTAGAATGTTGGCCAGCCCAAGAAGATAAATACCCATCATTATCTTATGATGATCACTGCGAAGCCTTCTCTAGTCTCTACTCTATTGCTAGTATATATGTTTCTTTTTGCTAAGTATTTGGATGTCCTACTCCTACTGAACTAGCGTTTCGCTTCTGTAATCTGAAAATATCATAGAAGGGGCAGTATTGGAATAGGGATTAAAAGGCTAAAATTACTTTATGAGAAAAGTTCTTCCCTCTGCCTTTTCCTTCTTTATCCTTCTATGCTTTTATTTTTCGCAGAGACCTTAATTGATAAAACTAGAAGTGACAATCTGCTCAAATGTGTTATTCATTCTTCTAATTCCTACTGCTAATAGAATATTGCTCACTAATTAAATTTTCAAAGAAAAGGTTACCACCTCCAACAAATCTTCGCAATCATGCGCTATTGTAAATTGCACCAATTAAGTTGTGGTAGCTTTACTAGCTGTCGAGAAGTGTTTCTAAATTGGAAAAACCAAAAGGGGGGAGAGAGAAATAGCGGGGCTTGCATGGAAAAGCTACTCGAATTTCTCGCGAGTATGGTCAACAAAAGTCTTCGTAAGCACGGGCTTAAAGAACAAAGAAAAGAAAAAGAAGACTAAGCCATCTCGTCTTTTGCTAAAGTTTTTCCTTTCTGATAGAGTATGTTTTGTTTTTTCTTTCGCTAAAAGAGGAATGAAGGGTCTTATAAGGAAATAATTAAAGGTGAGTGAAAGCATTGAACGAGTTGAAATGCGAAAATGCTAAAAGGAGAAGTAAATTAAAGTGCATGGAATAAATAGTCTCTACAACATGGATGCGCCTTTTCTTAGACGAGTTCCATGTAGCATATATTATATGAATACTCAATCTTTATTGTTCACTGGCTAGACAACCAGCACTTGAACGTCAGGTTGTGCCGATATTCAGCTCATCAGTTTGGACCCGTGGCTGAATCAGAATTTTGCACAAATTTTTCAATTTGAAACGAAAGTAACCAACTCGAAAAGGAAATACATACTCCTATAACTTAGTCATTATAGTTTATAGATGGTTACTTTCCGAACTGCAGCAGTACCGGACTAGTCCTTAACGAAAAAGCGCAAGGCGGAAAATCAAAACCTTCCTATGTGTACGAAAGGCTTGTTGTGGTGAGGAAGTTAAAACCCACTAAGTGTGAGCCGTTCGTGGTAATCGAAGGTTAAAATCACACATGAGTGCATGTGAAAAATCACTTAGTTGCGTGTGCTCAAGAAAATTAAACTTGAGCTAGTGGAACCCTTCGAGCAAAGGGAAACTGGACATAGGCGTGGCCCAACTAGTATAAAATTGAGTTTAATCTGGAATTTTCAGAAATCACTATTATTTAGTGTTATTAACCTTCTATAACTATCATATACATAATTACTTTTTATAGCTACAATTCAATTGTTACAATAGTGTATTCACATGTATTCGCGATGATGTATTCATGAATACATCAGCACAACGCGCCTAAAATCAGAGTTGTCCAGATGTACGCGCATATATTCACATGTATTCGCGCTGCTGTATTCATCAATACAGCAGTAAAAAGCGCCTAAATCAGGTTAGTCCAGCTGTACGCGCATGTATTCACATGTATTCGCGCCATGTATTCATGAATACAGCAGAAAAAAACGCTTAAAATCAGGGCAGTCCAGCTGTACGCGCATGTATTCACATGTATTCGCGCCATGTATTCATGTATACAGGTGTACGCACATGTATTCACATGTATCCGCGCCATGTATTCATGAATACAGTAACGGCAATCCCTTAAAAATAGGTATGTTCAGCTGTCTAAGAGAGAGGAAAAACATAAATAGTGTATTTCATACCTTATTTCATGCTTCAATGGTAGTATATACTATAAAATACTTATTTTTTTATAAAATATAAAAGGTAGCTATAGAAAATAATATTTTAAAATAATTTTGATTTATAATAAATAGGGTATGAGGTAAAATTTCCTTTATTCTTCGCCATCTTAATATCTTTATTTGCACATCTGTAGTAAACAATTTTCCCGAAGGTCGATAATTTTCCCAAAAAGTGTATTTTCACAAGAACGTAAAGTTTTAGTTAACTATGACTATTACTAATAGTTGACTCAGTATTTGCAAAATATTTGAAAACGCAAGAAACATCATCATGGCTCTTGCGTGTTTTAACCGCGAGCATAATTACTTTATGGATCTGTTGAACTGAGACAAAACCTGAATTTTAAGGCTCTAAAGAAAGCATGTGGGAGGGCCAAAAGCGAAAAGAAAAGCTTGAGGTTTTCGTGATTGATTCTGGACTGCCAAGTGCCAAGGCCCTCTTCATTAAGATGAGGGAAACAAACCCATTAAAAAGGGTTAGGGTGTACAAATGAAACCGATAAATCGCACCAATCCGATAATTCGAGTCAAACCGAGAAAAAAAATTCGATTATGATTTGGTTTGATTGGTCTGGTGTTGGAAAAAAAATCCCGACGATATTTGGTTTGGTTTGGTTTTAACTAAAAAAAGTCGAACCGAAACTAAACCAACCCGACATTATATGTATAAAAGTTTTAAATATATTTAATACATAAAAATATTTATTGTAGTGTAGTTTATAAATATTTCTTAAGCTTTTTCATAATTTTATCATTTAACGTATTATTTCAAGCTTGGACTTATAATTTTTGGATGCTCCAATAAGTTTTATAGTCCATAAATGTTAGTAACTCAAATAAATCTTAAACCAGAATCAAATCAATACTAATGATAATAAAAGACATTCAATTCAATTGTACAATGAATGAAAATAGTGTTTGATATCTATTTTTTAGTTTTTCCATAGTTTAGATAAAATGCATAACTTATTTTTCTTTTAGTGTTTAGTCATGTAAATAATAGTACTTATTAGTCGTACTTATTTTAGCAATTTATTAGTAATTTTAAATTATGTTTGTTTTCATTATGGCTTATAAATAATATTTATTTTATGTGATTTTCTCATCTTTATTGTTGAATATTTTAGTACAATGCCATGAATCGTCTCATATTTATGCTATTTTATTAAAAAACACCTTATATAGTTCTGTCTTACTAGGATTAAAGAAATATTTGGAGCACAAATTCTATATTTTGTGCTATGAAAACTTTATGAAAAAAAAACTCGAAACAACCCGAAAACCCGAAACACTCGAGATTTAAAAATTCGACTTTTATTGGTTTGGTTTGGTCTTTAGATTTAATAACCCGATATAATTGATTTGATTTGGTAATTAAAAAATCCAAACCAATCCGACCTATGCACACCCCTAAAAAGAGTGAAGTATACAAATAACCCTTAAAGTAGATGGTCTTGAATTTTTGTCTCCGCTTGTCTTATGGGTAGAACTTTAAATTTAACAAGTGTTGCTCTCTCGCTTGCCCCATGGATAATAATTTTAACTTTTAACCTTAAAGTTCTACTCACGAGTCAAATGGGGTCAAAAGTTAAAGATCACGCTACTAAGTGCCATGTCTCAGGATTAAGTGTAATGGAGGCTCGATAGAATTTCCTTAGAATTTCATTTTCTGCACTCACTAGGAAATCTTCTTTGTACCTGTAACATAAAAAGTACAAACGTTATAGTTCAAACTGAAGGAGGTTACACGTATAGAACTGTTAAGCTATGATCTTCACTTTCAAAAACTTCTTTTTTCGAGTGAAATTAATGCCCAAACACTACTAGAACTTTCACAAACTTATCTTTTACTTAAATATCGAATACTTTTTTCCCCCTCAATATCAACTCATACTGTCCAAATGAATGCGTGTGGGAGGGCCTAAACCGAAAAGAATATGTTGACAGAAAGTAAAGTAAAAACTAGTAAATAATTTCAGTTGAATAGACAAAATTAGACATGAAAAAAGTAAAGCTTTGAAGATTAACATTTATTCAATCAACATTGTAGTGGCAACTGGAGGAGAAGGGAGCAAACCCATTCCAAGTAGGACTAACTATTCTTCAAGGCCCAACAGAGTGTTCTTAGGCAATCCATTTATTGTAGTACTACTTATTGATTGATCACTCATTTAGGTCGGACAAAAGAATATCATATGGTGCTTTATGCAACAAAAAACATTTAGTTGCGAATTCCCAAATTATTATTAAGGTTTCACAAAAACAAAAAACCAAAAAAACAAAGCACAAACAAACAAGATTTTGGATAAAGTTTTCAACTTTTCTACTAGGAAAACTTGAAGAGTACCTTTTTCACGATCCAATTTTATAATAGGCCGTGATGGCGCCTAACGTTGCCACTAGGCAAGTCAACTATGAACTAGTCACGTGATTTTCTCTTTTTAACAAGTTCTTTTCCAAGTAATTAAACTTTTCTTAAATTAAAAAGAATTTGAGAAATAACATATTTAAAATAAATAACACGAAAGCAATTGTGTGCAATCATAATCATAGAACAAAACCAAAACCGCAAGTCTACTAATGTGTGTCAAAACTTGGTGTCACAAGTGTATGAGCATCTAGTAGAATGTACAAAAGAATACTAGTCTATTGTCCGAAGTGAAATAGACAGAAAAATACAATCAAAAGAAAGATTCTGGCTGCTGCAGAACGGGCTTAAAAGGCAGCTCATAGTGAAGCCTCAAAGTGGTAATCAAGTGTGCGGCTGGACCGATATCCAGATGCACCTACCTCAGATCCTACACATTTAAGTGCAAGAGTGTAGCGTGAGTACATAAACAACATGTACCCAATAAGTATCCAGTCTAACCTCGAAGAAGTAGTGACGAGGGGTCGACCTTGAAGTAGTGTCAAAATTTTAATTAAGCATGGATTACATGAAAAATACTGAAAATCCAATAACAGGAAACAGTAAATAATCCCTTCGCGAATATTAAGTCCCAAATTTATTTTTCATCATTTAACAATTTATATCTCAAGCCAAAGAAGCAATATCAATTATAATTGGTTCGAGAGATTTATCATGCGCAAATTATGCTGAGGTCGTACGGCCCGATCCAATATAATATTTAAACTGTGCACTGTCGAGGGTCGAACGGCACGAACCATAGATGCATCTATTTGTTACCGAGGCGTTCGGCCCGCTCCACAAATAGAAAATATTTTAAGAAAAACACAAATTCTCAATAACAATCAAGTGTTCCATTCACAATTTCAAGTAAGTGAAATTTAATTCATTTATCAGGTTTCAAAAGACTTAAGCAATTAAGTTAACAAGTAGGGTACAAACATTGTAAGTATAGCATGATATGGGTCCTAGACTACCCGGACAATAGCATAATTAGTAGCTGCGTACGGACTCTCGTCACCTCGTGCGTACGTAGCTCCCATGAATGGAAGCACATTTTAATTCAATTCACCTATTTGGTTAATTCCCTCTTACAAGGTTAGAAAAGAGACTTATCTCGCCTCAAAACCTACTTTTCGGTCCAAGATTACGCTCAAACCCTCAATTTGGTGCCGAAAAATCCAAAACTAATCAAATGGTATATAAACTAATCAATACATGTTCAAAAGTTCATATTCCAACTATTAAAGTGATTACCCAACCTTAAATGTAAGATTCCTAAAATTTACCCCCGGGCCCACGTGCCCGGATTCCGAAAAATTCCAAAGAAAATTGTTACCCGTAACCTTACGAACTCAAATATATAATTTTTATTAAATTCCATAACAAATTTCGTGGTAAAATCTAATTTTTATCAAAAATCTATGTTTTCACCTAAAGCCATGATTTTCACAAATTTACATGTTATAATC
This sequence comes from Nicotiana tomentosiformis, assembly GCF_000390325.3. Classification (NCBI taxonomy): domain Eukaryota; kingdom Viridiplantae; phylum Streptophyta; class Magnoliopsida; order Solanales; family Solanaceae; genus Nicotiana; species Nicotiana tomentosiformis. Next base: position 121,350,102 of record NC_090812.1, read on the forward strand.
TACTCATAAGCTATGTATTTAACTCATGTTATGTAGAAATTACTTACCTTAAAGTGCTAGGTGAAAAACCCCTTTCAAGAGCTCCAAATATCGCCCAAGAGATGAAAGAAAATGAGCTAAATGGCCTAAGTCCCGCATTTAATAAGGTTGTGTACAGGTCGCACATGTCGCATTTGTGACACCTGGTTCGCAAATGCGACAAACTCATCGCAAATGCGAACTTGGGCTCCCACTGCCAAGGTCGCAAATGCGACCAAAGTGTCGCAAATGCGAACACTGCCCAGCTCAAGCTTCTTCGCAATTGCAAAGCCTTCCTCGCAAATGCAAGATTCGCAAATGCGAATAAATTCTCGCATTTGCGAGACCTGTAACAGCTGCCAAGAAACACCAGAAAAACTGAAGTTTTTCTCATCCTCCCGAACATCCGAAACTCACCCGAGCCCTCGGGACTCCACACCAAACACACACAAAAGTCTAACAACATCATACAAGCTCGCTCGAGCGATCGAAACACTAAAATAATATCAAAAACCACGAATCGGACGCCAAAACGCATGGATTAACTCATGAACTCAAAAACTTCTAAAAGTACTTCCGCGCGTCCGATTTCTATCAAATCAACTCGGAATGACACCAATTTTTGCGTGCAGGTCTTAAATCATATTATGTACTTACTCCAACTTCCGGAACCGGAATCCAAATATGATATCAAAAAGTCCACCCTCGGTCAACTTTCCAAAAACTTCAAATTTCTATTTTTTACCATATGACCCCGAAACGACCTACGGACCTGCAAATCCACTTTCGGACGCGCCCCTAAGTCCTGAATCACCATACGGAGATATTCCCATGCTCGGAAACTCAAATGGACGTCTATAATGTAAAGATCCACTTTAACCCAAACTTAAAAAATTCACCCAAAATGCCAACTTTCACTATTAGGCGCTGAAACGTTCCCGAGTCATCCAAAACCCGATACGAGCATACGCCCAAGTTCGAAAACATCATACAAACCTATTGGAACCATCAAATCCCGATTCCGAGGTCGTTTACTTAAAATATTGACCGAAGTCAAACTTAACCTTTTAAGGCCAACTTAAGGAACCAAGTATTTCGATTTCAGCCCGAACCCTTCCAAATCCCGAACTAACTATCCCTGCAAGTCATAAAAGAGTAAAAGCACGTACAGGGAGTCTTATTTAGGAGAACGGGGTTCTAAAAAGCAAAATGACATGTCGGGTCGTTACATTTTCCACCTCTTAAACAAACGTTCGTCCTAGAACGGGTCTAGAATCATACCTGGAGTGCTGAAAAAGTGTGGATATATGCTCTGCATGTCTTCCTCGACCTCTCAAGTCGTTTCCCCGACTGGTTGGCTCCTCTACTGGACTTTTACCGTAGAAATATTCTTGGACCTCAACTAGTGAACATGTCTATCAACAATGGCAACTGGTTCCTCTTTATAACCCAAGCTCTTATCTAGCTGAATTGTGCTGAACTCTAACACATGTGACAAGTCGGCATGATACCTTCGGAGCATAGACACGTGAAAAACGGGATGAACTCCCGATAGACTGGGAGGCAAGGCAAGCTCGTAAGCAATCTCCCCAACTCGTCTCAACACCTTAAATGGGACTATAAACCTTGGGCTCAACTTGCCCTTCTTCCCGAATGTCATGATTCCCTTCATCGGCGAAACATTCAAGAGAACTTTCTCACCCACCATAAATGATAAATAACGCGCTTTCTGATCCACGTAACTCTTCTGTCTGGACTGTGCTGTACGAAGTCGCTCCTGAATCAACTTTAACTTTTCTAAGGCATCCTTCACCAAATCAGTACCATATAACTTAGCCTCACCGGGCTCAAGCCATCCGATGGGCGAACGACATCGCTAACCATACAAAGCCTCAAATGGAGCCATCTCGATACTGGATTGGTAACTATTGTTATAAGCAAACTCGGCCAAAGGCAAGAAATGATCCCACTGACCTCCGAAGTCAATCACACATGTCCTAAGCATATCCTCCAAAATATGAATTGTTCGCTCCGACTGCCCGTCAGTCTGCGGATGAAAGGCTGTGCTGAGCTCTACACGGGTCCCCAATTCACTTTGTATTGCTCTCCAGAAATGTGAAGTAAACTGAGGGCCTCTATCTGATATGATGGAAATTGGCACACTGTGCAACCGAACTATCTCCTGAATATAAATCTGGGCCAACCTCTTTAAAGTATACGTAGTCACAACCGGAATAAAGTGTGCCGACTTGGTCAATCTGTCAACAATGACCCAAACTGCATCGAACTTCCGCAAGGTCCGCGACAACCCAACTACAAAATCCATAGTAATGTGCTCCCACTTCAACTCAGGTATAGTCATCTGCTGGAGTAGGCCACCTGGCCTCTGGTGCTCATACTTAACCTGCTGGCAATTTAGGCACCTAGCTACATACTTGACTATGTATTTCTTCATCCTCCGCCACCAATAATGTTGCCTCAGGTCGCGATACATCTTTGTAGTACCTGGGTGAATGGAATATTGAGAATTGTGTGCCTCATCTAAAATCCTCTCCCTCAAGCCATCGACATTAGGAACATATAGACGACCCTGGAGTCGCAGAACACCATCCTCGCCGATAGTAACCTCTTTGGCACCACCCTGTAGTACCGTCTCTCTGAAGACCAATAAATGCGGATCATCAAGTTGTCGAGGCTTGATCTGTTCCAAGACTGGGCAACGATGCATGCAAGAACTCAGCTGGGCTCTGAAATATCTAACCTCACAAGACTGTTAGCCAAGGACTGAATGTCAAAGCTAGTGGCTGCTCCTCTGCTGAAATGAAGGCCAAGCTACCCATACTCTCTGCCTTTCTGCTCAAGGTATCCGCGACTACATTCGCCTTGCCTGGATGATAAAGAATGATGATATCATAATCCTTCAGTAACTCAAGCCATCTGCGCTGCCTCAAATTGAGATCCTTTTATTTGAACAAATGCTGCAAGCTGTGATGATCAGTGTAAACCTCACAGGACACCCTATAAAGATAATGCCTCCAGATCTTAAGAGCATGAACAATCGCGGCCAACTCCAAATCGTGCACAAGATAATTATTCTCATGGGGCTTCAGCTGACGTGAAGCATATGCAATAACTCGCCCCTCCTGCATCAATACACAACCTAAACCAACGCGTGAAGCGTCGCAATAGTATACATCCCCGAGCCGGAAGGTAACACTAGAATTGGTGTTGTAGTCAAAGCTGTCTTGAGCTTTTGGAAGCTCGCCTTATAGTCATCGGACCAACGGAACGGAGCACCCTTCTGGGTCAATCTAGTCAAAGGTGCTGCAATAGATGAGAAGCCCTCCACAAATCGGCGATAATAACCTGCTAACCCCAAGAAGCTCCTGATCTCAGTCAATGTAGTAGGGCGAGGCCAACTCTGAACTGCCTCAATCTTCTTCGGATCCACCTTAATACCCTCGCCTGATACAACATGCCCCAAGAATGCTACAGAATCTAGCCAAAACTCACACTTGGAGAACTTAGCATATAGCTTCTGTTCCCGCAAGGTCTGAAGCACCACTCTCAAATGCTGCCCGTGCTCCTCCATGCTACGTGAGTAGATCAACATGTCATCAATGAAGACAATGGCAAACGAATCAATATATGGCATGAACACCCTGTTCATCAAATCCATAAATGTCGCTGGGGAGTTAGTCAAGCCGAAGGACATCACTAGAAACTCATAATGGCCATATCTAGTACGGAAAGCAGTCTTCGGAACATCCGAGTCCCGAATCTTCAACTGATGGTACCCTGATCTCAAGTCTATCTTAGAGAATACCCTAGCACCCTGCAACTGGTCAAACAAATCATCAATACGTGACAACAGGTACTTGTTCTTGATGGTGACCTTGTTCAACTGGCGGTAATCAATGCGCATCTACATATGCCCCTCTTTCTTCTTCACAAATAAAACTGGTGCACCCCAAAGAGATACACTTGGTTTGACGAACCCCTTTGCTAGCAACTCCTCAAGTTGTTCTTTCAACTCCTTCAACTCTTTCGGCACCATACGGTACGGTGTGATAGATATAGGCTGGGTACCTAGAGCCAAGTCAATACAAAAATCGATATCACGATCCGGTGGTATGCCTGGAAGATCAGAAGGAAACACATCGGAGAACTCCCGGACTACTGGCACCGAATCAATCGCCGAGGTCTCTGCGGTAGTATCCCGAACATAAGCTAGATAAGCCAAACAAGCCTTCTTGACCATATGTCTAGCCTTCAGAAAAGAGATAACCCGACTAGATATACTGACATACGAACCCTTCCACTCCAATCTAGGCAACTCTAGCATCGCCAAGTTAACAGTCTTGGCATGGCAATCAATGATGGCGTGATATGGGGATAGGCAGTCTATGACCAGGATGACCTCAAAGTCGGTCATATCAAGCAATAGAAGATCCGCTCTAGTCTTATATCCATAGAATGTGACCACACAAGATCGATAGATATGATCCACAATAACAGAATCGCCCACAGGAGTAGACATATAAAAAGGAGTGCCCAAGGACTCACGAGGAATATCCAGGAAATGAGCAAACAGAGATAAAACATATGAATAGGTAGACCTTGGATCAAATAATATTGAAGCATCCCTACCACACACAGAAATAATATTTGTGATCATGGTATCTGAGGCAACTGCATCTGGTCTGGCTGGAAAAGCATAGAACCTAGCCGGGGCGCTGACTAGCTGGACCCCACCTGTCTGGGCTGCAGCTGGCTTTCCTCTACCTGCCTGGACCCCACCTCTAGGACTCCCATACCCTCCTATCCTCCGCCTCTGGGCGGCCGGACTACTCGTGCTATAATCATGAGCTGCTGGCCCTGTTGCACTGCCTTGCCCCGAAGCCTAGGGAAGAATCTCCGCACATGACTGAAATCCCCGCACTCGAAACAACCTATCGGTACGGTGATCTGTTGACCTGAAGTCTGACCTTAATGGCCTGAATACCCACTGGAAGAACCTTGAATGGTCGGTGGGCGGTATGAACTCTCCGGCATGGCGCTAAAGTAGGCACTAGAAGAACCATGATGGCCTGAGTACCCACTGGAAAAACCCTGAATAGTTGGTGGGCGGTAAGAACTCTCCGGCATGGCACTAAAGTAGGGTCTCGCCGGAGCACCCCGAAGAGGCGGTGGTGCTGGATATGTGGGCCTGCTAGGCTGACCCCTCCCAAACTGGCCTCAACCCCCTGCCGGGGCACCTCTAAACTCCCCAGAATAACGGACCCCCGTGTCCCTCTGCATCTGTTTTCTACCTCTCTGACGGTAACCCTCAATCCTCCGAGCTATCTCCACTACTAGCTGATAAAAAGTTCTCATCTCTACCTCCCGGGCCATAGTAGCCTGAATACCTGTGTGCAACCCCGCAACAAACCTCTGCACTCGCTCCGCCTCAGTAGGAAGTATCATAAGTGCATGGTGACACAACTTAGAGAATCTCGCCTCATAATCGGTCACTGACATCTGACCCAGCTGGAGCTGCTCAAACTGAAACTGCATCACTTCCCTCTGAAAGGGTGGAATATACCTGTCCAAGAATAGGCGTGTAAACTGGTCCCAAGTCATGGTAGGAGAACCTGTTGGCCTGCCAAGAAGATAAGACTGTCACCACCTACGGGGCCCTGCCCTCAAACTAGAGAGTAGTGAAATCTACCCCTTGGGACTTCAATATCCTCATGTTGTGCAGTCTGGCCCTGCACCGATAAATGAGGTCTTAGGGATCCTCATGTCTCTCACCTTCGAAGACAGGAGGGTATAACCTAGTCCATCTATCTAATAGCTTCTGCGGCTCGCCGGCCGCAGCTGGTCTAGGCTCAGGTGCCGCTGCTGTAACTGGCTGGGCATCGCCCACGGGTAGTGCACCCGGGGTCTGATATACGGCAACCGCATGTCCTGGAGCCTGAACAGTAGGGGTCTGTGCTCCCCCTACCTCCTGAGATGTGGCTAGGTCTGCTATAAATAAACAAGCATGTGTCATAGAATCCATGAACCGTAGCACACGGCCCATGACCTCCTGAAAGCCCGGTGCTGACATGAAATCGACCGGAGCTGGCTCTGTTGCGGGCACCTCGCCCTACTCCACAATAATAGGATCCTACATTGGATCCGGTGGTGATACAACTGGGGCAACTCTGGGACGTCCTCGTCCCCTACCTCGGGCAGGTGCCCTTTCCTGACCATTGCCTCGGCCTCTAGCAATATGGGGAGCAGCCCCTCCCGGGTTTGGAAGGTCCGTCGTGCGCGTTCTCACCATCTGTGAGAGAATAAGAGAAGAAACTTAGTACATCATCAACTGCACGATAGGAGATGAATGAAGAGTAGTTTCCTAACACCCTATAGCCTCTCGAAGATAAGTACGGACGTCTCTGCACCGATCCGCAAGACTCTATTAGGCTTGCCGATAACTTGTGAGACCTACATGAACCTAATGCTCTGATACCATGTTGTCACGACCTAATTTTATAATAGGCCGTGATGGCACCTAACGTCGCCGCTAGGAAAGCCAACTGTGAATTGGTCACATGATTTCCTCTTTTTAACAAGTTCTTGTCCAAGTAATTAAACTTTCCTTAAATTAAAAAGAATTCGAGAAATAACAGATCTAAAATAAATAACACGAAAACAATTGTGTGCAATCATAATCATAGAACAAAGCCAAAATCACAAGTCTACTAATGTGTGCCAAGACCTGGTGTCACAAGTATATGAGCATCTAGTAGAATATATAAAATAATACTAGTCTAGTGTCCGAAGTGAAATAGACAGAAAAATACAATTAAAAAAAAGACTCCGGCTGCTGCAGATCGGGCTCAGAAGGCAGCTCACTGTGAAGCCTAGAAGTAGTAATCAAGTGTGCACGCCGGACCGATATCCAGATGCACATGCCTCAGTTCCTACAAATTTAAGTGCAAAAGTGTAGCGTGAGTACATAAATAACATGTACCCAGTAAGTATCCGGTCTAACCTCGAAGAAGTAGTGACGAGGGATCGACCTTGACACTTACTAAGGGCTAACAATAATATGTCAAAATTTTAATTAAGCATGGATTACATGAAGAATACTAAAAACCCAACAACAGGAAACAGTAAATAATTCCTTCACCAATATTAAGTCCCAAATTTATTTTTCATCATTTAACAATTTATATCTCAAGCCAAAGAAGCAATATCAATTATAATTGGTTCCAGAGATTTATCATGCGCAAATTATGCTGAGGTCGTACGGCCCGATCCAACATAATATTTAAACTGTGCACTGTCGATGGTCGAACGACACGAATCATAGATGCATCTATCTGCTACCGAGGCATTCGACCTGCTCCACAAATAGAAAATATTTTAAGGAAAACAAAAATTCTCAATAACAGTCATGTATTCCATTCACACCTTCAAGTAAGTGAAATTTAATTCTTTTATCAGGTTTCAAAAGACTTAAGCAATTAAGATAACAAGTAGGGTACAAACATTGTAAGTATAGCATGATATGGGTCTTAGACTACCGGGACAATAACATAATTAGTAGCTACGTACGGACTCTCGTCACCTCGTGCGTACGTAGCCCCCACAAATAGAAGCACATTTTAATTCAATTTATCTATTTGGTTAATTCCCTCTTAAAGGTTAGAAAAGAGACTTACCTCGCCTCAAAGCCTACTTTCCGGTCCAAGATTATGCTCAAACCCTCAATTTGGTGCCGAAAAATCCAAAACTAATCAAATGGTATATAAACTAATCAATACAAGTTCAAAAGTTCATATTCCAACTATTAAAGTGATTACCCAACCCTAAATGTAAGATTCCTAAAATTCACCCCCGGGCCCACGTGCCCGAATTCCGAAAAGTTTTGAAGAAAATTGTTACCCATAACCTTACGAACTCAAATATATAATTTTTACTAAATTCCTTAATAAATTTCGTGGTAAAATCTAATATTTATCAAAAACCTATGTTTTTACCTAAACCCATGGCCTAAGTGGCCTAAGTCACGCATTTAATAAGGCTTTGTACATGTCGTAGATGTCACATTTGTGACACCTAGTTCGCAAATGCGACAAACTCATCGCAAATGTGAACCTGGGCTCCCACTCCCAAGGTCGCAAATGCGACCAAAGTGTCGCAAATGCGAACACTATCCAGCTCAGGCTTCTTCGCAATTGCTAAGACTTCCTTGCAAATGCGAGATTCGCAAATGAGAACAAATTCTCGCATTTTCGAGACATACAACACCTGCCAAGAAACATCAGAAAAACTGAAGTTTTTCTCATCCTCCTGAACGTCCGAAACTCACCCGAACCCTCGTAGCTCCACACCAAACACACACACAAGTCTAAAAACATCATACAAACTCGGTCGAGCGATCAAAAGACTGAAATTACATCAAAAACCATGAATCAGACGCCAAAACGCATGGATTAACTCATGAACTCAAAAACTTCTAAAAATACTTTCGCGCGTCCGATTCCTATACAATCAACTCGGAATGACGCCAAATTTTGCGTGCAAGTCTTAAATCACATTACATACATACTCCAACTTCCGTAACCAAAAACTATACCTGATATCAAAAAGTCCACCCTTGGTCAAACTTTCCAAAAACTTCAAATTTCCATTTTTCGCTAAATGACCCCGAAACGACCTACGGACCTGCAAATCCACTTCCAAACGCCCCCTGTCCAGAATCACCATACGGAGCTATTCCCAGGCTCGGAATCCCAAATGGATGTTTATAATGTAAAGATCTACTTCAACCCAAACTTATGAAATTCACCCAAAAATGCCAACTTTCACTATTAGGCGCTGAAACGCTCCCGGATCATCCAAAACCCGACCCAAGCATACGCCTAAGTCCAAAATCATCATACGAACCTATTGAAAGCGTCAAATCCTGATTTTGAGGTCGTTTACTCAAAACGTTGACCGAAGTCAAACTTAGCCTTTTAAGGACAACTTAAGAAACCAAGTATTCCGATTTCAGCCTGAACCCTTCAAAATATCGAACTAACCATTCTCGCAAGTCATAAAAGAGTAAAATCATGTACGAGGAGTCTTATTTAGGGAAATGGTGTTCTAAAAAGCAAAATGACATGTCGGGTCGTTACAACCTTCCTTTCGAATTGTCTTATTCCTTTCTTTTTCTTTTTCTTTTTCTTTTGGGTAATAAGACGAGAGTTTGATTGATTATTACATTTCATGTTCTCTAATGTGTCCATCTCTACTGATAAAGGCAGTATAACTCTACATGCTTTCATTGTATATATAGCGTTCGTGTTTATCTACTGACTGCAAATATAATTCTTCATTCTAGTTTTGACTTCTGAGACATCGAACATCTCAAATTGGTATGTATGTAATGGTTTCAAATTCCTAAAAGAATTTACAATGATTTTGAGAATGATAGGTTATGTGTCCTATTATATTTTGATGATCTAACAAACTTAATGATAAGAACCAGATAGAGAACCTGTTCCACATCCTCAACGTGCTCAAGATCAACAAGTCTCAAGTCTAAGACATATTCAAACACTCAGAGTCTAATAAATAACAGAGGGAACAGATGGACAACAGTTCCCTTGCTGACTGTACCAGTCAGCTCTCCACAGTTGTAAAGTGATTGCAATTGTTCCTCTGAACACATGCAACGGTGCAAATAGTGCAGCAGTCACTTTATGGGAAATGCCCTTGTACCAAATATATTTGCATCATTCAAGTAATGTCACTTGTGTAATATTAACATAAATCAAAGGGAAAACAAAACACTTGCACATTCCAAAATTCATCAAGTGTGTCGTGGACTTGCAAGTGATCTCCAGGCTTCAAGAATAAAGAACAACATAACGAAGGACCAGTTTCTAGCATTGTATCATCACATATCCCTAGTTGTGTTGTACCTTTGTTAGTGTGATTAAATTATAATTCCTACTTATCTTAGCTAGAAGCATTGTGTAGAAATAAATTGTAAAATCATAAACCTTGTGTTTGTATCTTGGCTAGAATTAGTCGAGTTGTGAACTTTGTAATAGAGTTATTACAAAGAGGCTTGTAATAGAGTTAGTACAAGTGGGTAAGGGATTAAGGTTTTAATTCCTAAGTTACAATAGGTTGTAATTTCAACTTGCTTGGTAAGTGAAGTTGAAATCCTACAAGTGTAGGTCGTGGTTTTTGATCCCGTGAGCTGGGAGTTTTCCACGTAAAACTCTGTTGTGTCATTTACTTATCTCTTTGTGTGTGTTTCTGTGAAAATTGATAGAGAACCTGGTTCTCTATGCAGTTTGGTGGACCCTCAGTTCCTATCAATTGGTATCAGAGCAGGTTCTTTCTATCAGGCTAACAACTAGAAAGGATCCTCATGGTTGCTCCACCAAACTTTGAAGAAGGTCAATCTACCTACAGACCACTAAGATTCAATGGTCAATACTACGGATGGTGGAAGACAGGGATGTATGACTTTATCATGGTTGAAGATTCAGAGCTCTGGGATGCTATTTGCGATGGTCCTTTCGTTCCTATGAAGACCATTGGGGAACCTGCAATGAATGTTCCTAAGACTAGGAAGGAGTACAACGATGCTGACCGCAAGGCTATAGAGAAGAACTTTCGAGCAAAACAAATCCTCGTCTGTGGTATTGGACTAGACGAATACAACAGGATTTCTGCCTGTCAATCTGCCAAGGAGATCTGGGAAGCTCTCCAAACAGCACACGAAGGAACAACTCAAGTCAAGCAGTCGAAGATTGATATGCTAACCACTGAGTATGAACTCTTCAGGATGAAAGATGATGCGTCCATTCAGGACATGCACACTCGCTTCACCTCGATCATCAATGAGCTCCATTATCTGGGAGAAATCATTCCAAGGAACAAACTTGTCAGGAAAATACTCAGCGTATTACCTGGTTCCTGGGAAAGCAAAGTAAATGCTATCACGGAGGCAAAGGATCTACAAAAGCTAACCATTGATAAACTCATTGGTAATCTGAAAACTTATTAAATGAAGAAGAAAAAGGATCATGAGAGAAGAGAGCCCACAAGGGAAAACAACCTGGTCCTCAAGACAGACAACAATGAATCAAGTTGTGAGGATGTTGATATGGCTTACCTGACAAAGAGATTTCAGAAGATGGTTCGCAGAAATGGAGGCATTCCAAAGAGGGGTAGCTCCAGCAAGCCAAGAGGGTGTGACTTATGTCATAAGTGCGGGAAGCCAGGACATTTTATCAAGGATTGTCCCATCCTCGAGCAAGACCAGTACAAGCACAACACAGATAAAATAGCCAAGAGGAACCCGGTACCAGACAAAAGATTTAAGAGAAAAGAAAATGCTGCCAATGTTATGAAACAAGCTCTTGCTGCATAGAGAGATTCTTCCAGCGAATCTGGAGAAGATGATGCACAAAGTAATACCTCTGTGATGTCAGTTGAAAGTGAAGCAACTGATTATGATTCTATCTTTTCCCTGATGGAAAAATCTGATGATGATGAAGACAATAATGATGATGAGGTAAACTTTCTAGATGTTCAAAGAAATCTGAAGTCTTACTCTAAGAAAAAGATTATATCTTTGGCAAATATTTTAATTGATGCTTATCGCAATCTTATAAATGATAAAAATACTTTAACTATAGAGCTAGGAGAGGTAGAAAATGAGAGAGATGATTTGGTAATCGTAGTGGCTGACCTAAAAGAAACCATCGAGGTTTTAATGAAAGAAAAGATTGTTCTGATTAAAAAGGTTGAAGTCCTTGAAAATGAGAGAGATGACTTGTTGGTAGTCGTCATGGACCTAAAAGAAATAATAGAGGAACTAAAAAGGGGAAACAGTTCTAGGACTGTCCAAAAGGGTAAGGAAGTTGCAAGTGAGGCACACATTAATCTTGAAAATGAATTCAAATCTGTGAAACCTAGTCTGTGTGTTGAACTTGAAAGAATCAGACAGATTCAAGAAGATCTAGGCAGAGTTAAAAATGACCTAGAAAAATCTCTAAAATGGAGGCGGTCCTCTAATACAATTGCAGCAATGTATACAAGCAATAGTGGGAACATAGCAAGTATGTTACTGTCCCTGATAATTGGCTTTGCACTCATTGTGGCAATACTGGTCACTTTAAAGAAAACTATAAGGCTTGAATTTAGTCCCAAACGAAAAACAAGGTTTTTATTGAAAAGGTAATTGCTGCTAAGGAACCTGATCCCTCTGTTAAAAAATGTGTATTGCCTGCCTGGCCAAAAAGAAGTTTAATTCGCCCTTTTTCTCACTACAAGGGACCCGAACTTGTTTTGGTTCCTAAGTCTAATCCTTGATTCTCTTGTGCAGGGAGCAGTGAAAGGAAGCAACCAAAAATGGTACATGGATAGTGGTTGTTCTAAGCACATGACTGGAAGCATCGATGATTTCCTTTCACTCAAAGCCCTGCAAGGAGGGAGTGTGTCCTTTGGCAACGGCAAAAAGGGATACATTCTGGGAGTAGGAAGAATTGAGAAGTCACTCACTCACTCAATTGAAAAAGTGTACTATGTGAACGGCTTGAAATATAGCCTACTGAGCGTATCCAAAATCTGCGACACAGGAAACAAAGTGGAATTTGTGTCAAAAGTCTGCACAGTCACAAACCTTGTGACTGGTGAAGTGGTCCTGATGGCAAAAAGATACAAAAACATTTATGTTGCTGATTTTGAGTCCTTGCAAAATGGGATCTCACATGTCTTAGTGTTGTTGATGATAATGCTGAACTATGGAACAGAAGATTGGGTCATGCAAGTTTTACTTTGCTGAACAAATTGGTCAAGAAGGACCTCGATCGTGGCCTGCCTAAGTCAAGCTTCAAAGATCACAAGGTGTGTGATGCATGTGTAAAAGGAAAGCAAGTCAGGTCCTCCTTCAAGCCCAAAAAAGAAGTCAACACCTCAAGGCCACTTGATCTTCTCCATATGGATCTGTGTAGACCTATGAGGGTGCCAAGTAGAGGAGGAAAGAAGTACATTTTTTGTTATAGTGGACGACTATTCTAGATTCACCTGGACCTTGTTCCTCAGAAACAAGGATGAAACTTTTCCAATGTTTGTTGCGTTTGTGAAGATGAGCCATAATATTGTGTGTATAAAATCTGATCACGGCATAGAGTTTGACAATGCAAAATTCGATGAATTTTGTGCTGAAAATGGCATAAGCCACAATTTTTCAGCTCCAAGAACACCTCAACAAAATGGTATTGTAGAGAGGAAAAATAGAACTCTTGAAGACATAGCAAGGACAATGTTGATTGATAGTGGTGTTGAAAAAACCTTCTAGGCAGAAGCAGTTAACACTGCTTGCTACTTGGTGAACAGGTGCATGATCATGTCCCTCCTGAACAAAACCCCGTATGAGCTGTTGAACGGGAGGAAACCCAAGCTAACATATTTAAGGACATTTGGATGCAAATGCTTTGTCCTCAAAAATGGCAAAGAAGCACTCGTAAAATTTGATGCCAAAAGTGATGAAGGAATTTTCTGGGATATTCATCACAAAGCAAAGCCTACAAAGTATACAGCAAAAGAACTCAATGTGTTGAGGAAAGAATGCATGTGATCTTTGATAAATCATACCACCTGTGTGGAAAAGATTCACATGATAAGATCGATCAAGACGGAGAGCAGTCAATGGTTCCTGGAGAAGTCATTGATATGGAAAATGGAAAGGCCGATATGATGAGTCACGTCAAGGAATCAAAGGAAAATGGTGCAGTTGTGTCTCCAACAGATGCAGAGGAACATGGTCCCTCAATCATAATAACTAAAGTTGAGAATAGAGTTGTTGATGATGTGAAAGGAACCCCAGATGTTGAGCTGAGAAACGGGACTCATGTCAACAATGGATCACATTCAGAAGAACTTGGATGCTCTCACAATGAGATTCAAGTATCTAACTGGAAGCACAAAATTTCACACCCTCTTCAAAATGTGATCACTCTTCTCAACTCAGGGATTCAAACTAGATCAAAGTCAAGAAACTCACTTGCCTTCTGAGTCTTTCTTTCTCAAATTGAGCATAAAAATATCAAGGAAGCATTGAAAGATGCTGACTGGATTACTACTATGCAAGATGAACATCATCAATTTGAGAGAAACAACGTATGGCACCTGGTTCCTCGACCTGCTGACAGAACTGTTATAGGAACCAGGTGGGCATTCAGAAACAAACTTGATGAATTTGGAAACACAATAAGGAATAAGACAAGCATAGTAGTTCAAGGCTCCAATCAAGAAAAAGGGATTGACTATGATGAAACTTTTTCTCTAGTTGCTCAAATGGAAGCCATCAAAATCCTCATTGCCTTTGCATCTCACATGGAATTCAAATTGTTCCAATTGGATGTTAAAAGTGTATTTCTGAATAGATATTTAAAAGAAGAAGTCTTTGTCAAGCAACCACCTAGCTTTGAATGTCATGAGTATCTTGAGCATGTATTTAAACTTGACAAAGCTTTATATGGGCTGAAACAGGCTTCTCGTGCTTTGTATGAAAGGTTGTCCAAATTCCTCCTAGAAAGTGGCTTTACAAGAGGAAAAATTGACAACACCCTATTTCTGAAGAAACGAGGGAAGAACCTGATCATTGTGCAGGTATATGTTGACAACATCATCTTTAGTGCAACAAATCACTGTGTGAAGAGTTTGCGAAGCTCATGGGTAGCGAGTTTGAAATGAGTATGATGGGGGAATTGAATTTGTTCTTGGGTCTGCAAGTTAAGCAAACTCCTAAGGGGACAATGATAAGTCAGCAAAAGTATATCAAAGAGCTTCTAAAGAGATTTGAGATGGAAAATTCAAAAATAATTGATATTCCTATTGCCACTGCCACTCGTCTGGACATGGATGAACATGGTTATCCTGTGAACGAAACCATGTACCGAGGTATCATTGGGTAACTCCGGTATCTCACAAAAAGTAGACCAGATATCGTATTCAGTGTAGGATTATGTGCTAAGTTTCAATCCAATCCAAAGGTATCTCATTTGAAGGCTGCCAAGAAAATTCTAAGATATCTCAAAGGAACACAGGACCTGGTTCTCTACTACCCTTCAGGTGATAATTTTGACTTGATTGGGTATGCTGACGTTGATTATGCTGGCTATCTCGTGGATAGAAAAAGCACCCTGGCATGGCACATTTTCTAGGATCATGTCTAATTTCATGGGGTACGAGGAAACAAAACTCAGTGGCTCTTTCAACTGTAGAAGCTAAATATGTGGCAGTTGCCTCTTGCTGTGCTCAATTGCTGTGGATCAAGCAGCAGTTGGAGGACTTTGGTGTATTTTCTGATTGTGTGCCATTACTATGTGATAACACCAGTACTCTCAACATGGCAAAGAATCCATTCTAGCACAAGAGAACGAAGAACATTGATGTGCGACATTATTTTCTCAAAGACTATGTGCATGAAGTTTTGCAGCATAGAAGACCAAAATTGCATATATATTCACCAAAGCATTGAGTAGAGAGCACTTTGAAAAGAATCGACTCGCTCTTGGGTTGATAAAGTCAAGTTGAGCACCTGGTCCCTCAATGATTGGCTATGAAAGAAATGAATAGGTAAAATAGCTAAAAAGTATTTTCTGGCAAGTTCTAACTCATTTCTATATCGTTATAGGTAGACACGCATGGCAATTACAGAGCAACCAGGAAGCTAGTGGCGCTGCATGTTGGTAAAAGGATGAGGCTCACATTTACAAAACTTGTCAGGGAACCTGGTTCCCTTGACACAGGTTAGTAGTTCCTTTGTACTCTCATACATAACTTTTTAACGGCTGAGAAAGTGCCACATCATTAAAATGTCAGTTTTTCATTGTAACCGGGTTTTCCCCTTCTTTAGAATCCAAGCGTCGTAACGATTCCTAATCGACCCGACTACCCAGAAAATTAATACCCATTCCTAACTGGTCCCTCGCCCTCTTTAAATAAACCCAGGCGTTGTCTATATCATCATTGTTCACATCAAAGGCCAAAATCTCCCTTTTTCTCTCAACAACCAAATACTCATTTTCTTTAATTTCTTACTACAAATCCCCACCATGTCTGAGAATCTAGAAGACCCAAATGCTCCTGGTATCGTCCCCAATGTGTCTTCATCTCACGAAGCACAGGCGATAGAGCCCAAGTCCCTATGCCACCAAGTCTAAGCCCCACACAAGATTCTCAACCACCCTCTGCTTCTTCTCCAGCCCAATCGAGTTCTGATTCTCATCGGAGTCACAAAACTCTGAACCCAAAGAGGTTTGTGGTTGTAACCTCTCTTTTTTCCTCGCCGGAAAAAATGACTGAGGGAGAAACAGTAGAGGGAGAAGAAAATCAGGAAGTCTCTAATCTGCAAGTAGAAGAAAACTCTAAGGCACAACAGAGTGTGGTTCGTAGTGGTGAAGAATCAATGTCGATTACCCCAAACCTTGACTTAAATGTTGCTAGTCCTACAGGTAATATTCTTCTGGTGCCTTCTGAATTTACTTTGGGGTTGCATGAACAAGAGGCCATAGAGAATATGTTGTTAATAGTTGTTGATGGGAGATTAGTTGGTGGTTATGAAGGTACTTCTGAAACCATTGGGTCTCAAGGGAGAAGATGATAGTTTACAAGTAAAGGATAGGGAACTGGTGCATGTTGAAAATCTGGCACCTGAAAGTATTACGGGGGAACCACATGAGGGACCTGATCCCTCAGCCCAAGAGGAGCCCTATGCTCCTACTTGGGATGAAACCCCTTGTTCTTCAAAAGAACCCCAGGTCAGTATCGATCCTGCTCCCTCACCTCATTTCGATGTTGAGCCATTAACCATTGTTGTTCCTGAGATGAGATCTCTTTCTGAGGAAGAGAATGAGGATAGTGAGGAAGATTATGACAATATCTCTGTTGCTAGTTTTATTGATGCTAGGAGTGGTAGGGCAAGTCTCAAAAAGCCCACTCCTAAAAGACCTACTACTAGGCTTCAAATAATCGGTTCTTAAGAAAAACAAAGAAGAAAAGAAGAAGAGGAGGTTGGTGAAGGGTGGAAAGATAGTGAATGAAGAGGTAGTACCTCCAGCACTTGTTATTGATGTTAATGACGAGGTGAATGAGGAACCTAGTTCCTTAATTCATAAGTCCTCTAAGAAACATACAGTTCCAAAATCTAGAAAAGAGTCATATGTGAGAATGATGGAGTTTAGCAATGTTGAAGTGGAAAAGTCTGGTGAAAAGGTGGCTGAGGAGTCTGGTAAGAAGGTGTCTGAGAAATCTGCAAAGAAAGGGAAAAGTGTGAGAAAACTGTGAAACGGAAGGCTGGTGCCAATGAGGAACCAGGTTCCTCCAAGAAGGCAAAGGTGGGTGTGGCCAAGGATGAAGGAAGAGAAAATCTGTGAGAAACTGGAAGGTGTTGTGGGGCAGAACATTTGCCCCTGATATTCTTGACATAACAGGGATGCGCCAACTGTTGATATTTGTGAATTTCAACAGTGGACATATTTTTTCACTACTGAGAGCCTTAAGGTGTTTGAGGTAGAGGTGTGCAGTTTCTATACTGATATGTTCACTGTAGAAGATGACAACATATGCCTGAAGGTGAATGGTGTTGATTTTGTGATGGATGAGATTGTGCTGGGAACAATTCTGGGAGTGCCTACTGGCGGAATATCATCCATTGAGGGAACTTGCTCTTCAAACTTCAGAAATGTCATTTTGAAGGATGATGCAGTACAGCAGGGGGAACGGGTACACAAGAAGGCCCTCCTTCCAGTGTACCAATTGTTGTTCGAGATGGTGAACAAGGTTTTGCTCCCTCGTGCAGAAAGGCGTTCCATTACGTCACGAGAAGACATGTTCCTCATGGAAGCACTGGATGCCTACTCCACTATATATCTGCCTGGCATTATGATTGAGCACATGAAGAGAGTGGCAGATTTAAGGATGGTAATCATGGGTTGCCTTACGTGTTTTTACTCACTAAGGTATTTGAGTTCTTCAAAGTCCCTTTGGGAAAGGCTACAATGGGTACTCGCAAGCAGACTTTCTCCAAGACCACCTTAGAAGAGTGTGAGTGCATCGATAAGAAAGGAGGGGTTGGCAGCAATTCCACTATCTCTCAACTGATTGAAGCTCAGAACATTGCTAATGAAGAGATAAGGAAGTTGAAGGCACGGAATATCATTCTTGAGGGACAACTTAGTCAGGCACAGAAGGCACCTGGTTCCAGTAGTACACAAGGCGCAGAGGTTGCCCGTCTGACCAAGGAAAATGCTGAACTCAGGAAATAGGTTGCTTAATGAGCAAGTGTCAGCAAATGCTCGAATGGATATTCTCCTTAGAACCCTTGCCTCTTCATCTCTGCCTCCCCCTTCCAGTGCTCCTTAAAAATTGTTCCCTTCCTAGTGTCCAGTTCAAGTTATTTGTCCTCTGTTTTGGTCTTTTGTTTTGATGTGTTTGGTGGCTGGTACTTTTTGTACTGTTTTATTTTGTGGATGGTTATGTAACAAATTGTACTTCTAATTATGTTCCCTGTTTATTTCCAAATTAATTGAGGGGGAGCAGGTTCAGGGGGAATACAGGAAATATTTATGGTACTCTGGTTCTTAGGGGGAACTTCAATTACAAGTTTGTGATCAAAAAGGGGGAAATTGATAGGTTATGTGTCCTGTTATGTTTTGATGATCTAACAAACTTAATGATAAGAACTAGATATGGAACTCATCCCACATCCTCAACGTGCTCAAGATCAATAAGTCTCAAGTCTGAGACATGTTCCAACACTCAGTCTAAGAGACAACAGAGAGAACAGATATACATCAGTTCCCTTGCTGACTGTACCAGTCAGCTCTCCACTGTTGTAAAGTGGTTGCAATTGTTCCTCTACACACACACACAACAGTGCAAACAATGCAGCAGTCACTTTATGGGGAATGCCCTTGTACCAAATATGCTTGCATCATTCAAGTGATGTCACTTGTGTAAGATTAACATGAAGCAAAGGAAAAACAAAATACTTGCACATTCCAGAATTCATCAAGCTTTCTCCCAAGTGTGTCGTGGACTTGCAAGTGATCTCCGGGCTTCAAGAACAAAGAACAACATAACGAAGGACCAGTTTCCAGCATTGTATCATCACATGTCCCTAGTTGTATTGTACCTTTGTTAGTGTGATTTAATTGTAATTCCTGCTTAGCTTAGCTAGAAGTATTGTGTAGGAAATAAATTGTAAAATCATAAACCTTGTGTTTGTATCTTGGCTAGAAGTATTGTGTAGGAAATAAATTGTAAAATCATAAACCTTGTGTTTGTATCTTGGCTAGAATTAGTCTGAGTTGTGAACTTTGTAATAGAGTTATTACAAAGAGGCTTATAATAGAGTTGTTACAAGTGAGGGAAGGATTAAGGTTTTAATTCCTAGGTTACAATAGGTTGTAATCTGATCTTGCTCGATAAGTGAAGTTGAAATCCTACAAGTGTATGTCATAGTTTTTAATCTCGTGAGTTGGGAGTTTTCGACATAAAACTCTGATGTGTCATTTACTTATATTTTTATGTGTGTTTCCGTGGGAACTGCCTGATTCTCTATACAGTTTGGTGGACCCACAGTTCCTATCATAGAAATAGAACGTTGAATCTTTCTATCAGATTGGACTATTTTGGCATCACAACCGTAAAACAGATGTCCTCTCCCCACTCCTCAGCTTTAATAATCCAGTGCCATTCACGTTAAGTTGTGCCATCGCAATTAAAAGATGGATTATGAAATGCAAAAACTTGGGTAAGTAGCTTTTGGCGGATAACACTTCTTTTCTCCGGATAACAAATTCAACAGTGGAAAAGATTATGATGGGAAATACAGATCTCTAACGCCGAAAGGGTAACTCTGCCCTATTCCTAGGACGCGTGTCGCATGCAAGGCCAAGTATTATACAGTAATGTATTAAAAAGACGAATTATCAATTGCGAAAAACTTGGGCACAGTAGTATTTGACATTTTGACTATATTATATTTATATAATAGAAGGATAAATAAAGCTAACAATAAATCTTTCTCCGGATTAAAAATTTACCAGTGAAAGATTATGACTCGAAATACTCGCAATCGCCAAAAGGGTAACTTCGCCTTTATACAGTATTTTAAAAGGTCTTTTATTCGTACTCTTTTAGGACGCGTGTCCGCATGCAATACCTGCCATAGTAGAGCGGTATGGTCACCTAGTCACCAACAGCCACCTGTAATTAACCACTGACCCATGCCTTGCTGCCACGACCAAGGAAACATTTCATTCGTTAAAGTCTCTCACACAGTTCTTAATATTAATTATTATAATCAAAGATGAAAAGATAACGTTTTAAAAGAACGACATTTAACTTCGAACGAGGAACGAGCAATAAAATCGCTACAACAGCATCTGATTCGCGTTGCCCCACCAACTAGAGACCAACTAGAGTGGCTGACAGTCGATAATAATACCTCTTTGCTTAATCAGTTTTTCAAGGCGAAATATATGGTTTTGATGATAACCCAGTATTTTAAAAGGACTGATTATCATAAGATAAAAAGCAGACTAGATGAGGTCAATATTCAGAAAACGTACTTGTAATTATATGCCAATAGAAGACAGCTGTGTCAGAGTTTAATGGTGTCCAACATTTTCACCGTTCAAAAGCAACAGATTCTGTTAAACTAAACCTGCCTAATTAACCTAATCCATCCACGCTTAACAGCGACATAAAAGTTTTTTCTACCCCCTAAATACCAAAAGAACCGGATTCCCCAACAAGCTGTCCTTAACAAAAAGTACTGAACTACTGATATTCATATCACTCGCACTTCTTGCTGGGAGAGCAGATGAGCCAGAGGTTGCCGTAGGGGTCCTTCAGCTTGCCGACGCGTCCACCGCAACAAGCCCCATCACCCTCGGCTATTTCACCCTCAGAGACAGCACCGGCAGTCACGGCCTTGGCCACAGCACCTTCCACATCCTCTGTCTCCAAGCAAAAAACGCATCCACTTGCAGTCTTGACACTGCCCAAAAATAACGAAACTATCATAACTAGCACAAGAAATCGGTAAACGGCAAAATAAATGATATTTTCCCATTTCTGAGTGGGAGCTATATATACAAATGCACTTAACTTCAACTTTAAAAGATCAAACTCCATAAGAAAACTGCATATTGAATGGGGTTATATGATGAGATTTCAAAATATTAGAAGTACTTTTAGAATGATTTTGACTTTGAATTTTGAATCCAATTTTTCTTAAATACAGACGGCGTAAGTTACTGAAATTGAAAAGCATGGGCATACACAGGATGGAATGGCCAAGTCATATACAGATCTCGAAAACTCAATAACCTCAAATCGAAAAGCAGAAAATTATCAAGTAATGATCGGACAAAAAACTTTGCGTCAATAGGCCCTGCCACGGAAAATCCATAAGCTAAAGACTCTAGAGCGTGATAAAACAAAATTCGACTTAAACTAGAACAGGAACAACTTCAGATAGAGAAGAAAAGTACACGGGGAAGACGATCATTGAGAAAAGACCAAAATAAGGAGACAAGTCTCCGGATAGAACAAAAAGAAGGAAAATGATATTATCTGATTCATCGTATGCTTGTACGGCAGTATTACTATTTAAAAAGAAAAAAGAGATTTTCAATTTTGTAAATTAAAAATATACCCTAAATTTTTAAAAGATTTTAATTAAATTTTAAATTTACATTAATAATATTACCCAGCTTTTTATATACAAATTTAATTTTAAAAAAAATAAGAAATTAATAACACGTAATGCTTTTTATAATACACACAGTTGACAAATATTTAGCTTAAAAAACCAGATAACATAAAAAGCTTAAATAAAGCAGCAAACAAAGTAGAGGTACTTTACAAAATACCGGACATAAAAGTGAAATAATAGAGAAAATCTCTACAGTGACAACATATTTCGTTGAACGTAAAACTTTTCAAACAACAAATGACGGAAGCATAACATATATAGCAACATCACAAAAAATGTAGATCATAAAAACACAAAAATAAAAATAAAAATCAATGTATCGCATCGTATAGCGTAGATCTAGACATAAAATAAAAAAAGAAAAGCAAGCCATTAACATGCAAAGAGAAAAGTAAAAGTCGAAAAAACGTACGGAGCAGAAGAGTCATCAGTGAGGTCGGAATCGGAAACAAGGAAAGTAGTGGAACCGAGTTTGAGTTCAGCAGAGAGGATGAGAGGAAGCTCCTGCTCGGCCTTCCTTTTTGGATGATTCACACGGTTCACTTCCTCAGCACCAAACGCAGCCTTGTAGAACTGTACGGCATCTCCAGCCTTAGGTGCCTCCACAATCAGCTGAGGCTTCATCGCCGTGAAGGTGACAGTCACATCCTTTGCTGCTCCGTTCTCGGCACCTCCATTCTGAACCTCTTCCGCCATTGAAACATAAAACCCTAAGAGAGAGAAAGTTAAGAAGAAGAACAGTCGAAAGAAGAGAGAGGAAATACTAAATGGAAAGGAGAAGTGGATAATTGTGCAGGTATGGTGGGGCATATATAGGAAGCGAAGAATCGTTTGTGCGCTTTACAAGGGTAAAGTGGGAATTAAAATAATTTCCTTCAACAAGTTTCACCTTGGTTTTCAAATATATTAACACATTTGCCATTGCCCGTTTTTGAAATTGGTTGGGTGAAAAGGATTAAATGAGAAGAAACTCTTAAATGAATGTAGTGATTTCTTTTTGTCCTTTTACGCAACGGCCATCGCTTAATTTGCTTTTAAGCCTTTTGGTGATTCGGGGTACAGAAAAGGATATATCACGTGTCAGCAACGTTACTGGGTCGTCGGTTTGCAAAAATCAGCGTGCATGCAATTTTCCTCGGCAGAAAATAATTTGCGACTTTTTAGAAACTCAACTTCTTTCCAAATACCATATATGTCCCTGTTCTGCTCGAGTAGAAAATGCCTTTGCTAAAAGGCTGGTTGGACACTTCGCTGCGTCCCTGTTGCACTCTGGCCATATTTCTTTCACAAGCCAAATGGTTGTGCATAAAATTACAGTATTTATTTAGGGGCTATTTATATGATAAATAATTTCTGTGTACCTCCATACTTTGTAGTTGATTTTCGATAGTAACCCCGCATATGAAGAGTTTATTAATACTACCAAATACCACACACACATGTATGTCTGCACGTGAAATTTTTACAAAAATCCAGCTCTCTTTCACTTGTATTGGTAAACGACACGGGGCTCGTCTGTGCAATGACACGTAGCGGGAATGGTACCTGAAAGCACGGAAGCTAAAGCCGGAAGAGTTGAAGAACCACGACCAGAATTATCCATTTGAATTCAGAACGAGAGTAACCGGAAAGGGGTTCAAGTGATTTGAAGTGCAGGGAGTTTCTGCGGTCCATTCTGCGGTCGCAGAACTGCCGCAGACTGAAGCAGAAGTCTGGGCAAATTTTTGGACCATTATACGGTCACATAATCATTTTGCGGACAGCATAACCCATCGCAGACCCAGCACAAAAATGTCCAGAGAAAAGTTCTGTGGCGCATTATGCGACAGCAGAATAGGTCTGCGGACCGCAGATCGGTCGCAGACCTGCCATTTCCGTTTTTGGGCATCACTTTCGCGGTCCATTCTGCGGACCGCATATCTGTTATGCGGTCCATTCTGCGACCGCAGACCTGAGTTCAGAGGGTCCATTTTCCTATTTTAATAACTCGACCTCATTTTGATAAATAGCCTTTGAGGCTTATTTTGAGTGATTACCTGATGATTTTAGAGATAGGTAAGAGCATTTTAGAGAGAGAAGGAGGAAACCTAACACTTTAATCATCCAATCTTGCACCAACCTTCAAGAATCAAGGAAATCAATCACTAGATTATCATTTATCCGGGTAAGTCTTACTCCTAAGCTTTCATGCAAGAGGTTATGAGTTCTAGTATATTGTGGGGGTTGGAAATAGGCCATGCATATGACAATAGATTGTAGTATGTGGGATTAATGAACCATTTTGGTTAGTTTCTTGTTGAAATTGGTTGAGGGAGGAAGGGATTACCATTATAGAGCCTTGTAGTCTATTTTGCATACTAGGTGTTTGACCAAATTCCTAAGAGAGTTACACCATGTGAATCCTTCTAATTATTATCCGATTTTCGCTATCTTCCTATAGATTATTATTGCTAGAAGTGTTAGGACGTTGTAGTAACTTAAGGAAAGCTCAAACAAGGTATGTTGGCTAAACTCCTCTTTTAGAATTGAACCCCACAATGACCTTGTAAGTCCCGTGTTGCTCATTATAAATTGATTATTCCGAATAAGCCTTGTGTCAAAAGATATATGCATTTAACTTGTATTCCAAACGTTCTTCTTTGTTGAGTTACTATTTGAGAAGGTGATTAAACATGGGATGTGTGTTAATATGTTATGATTTGAAACGTGATTCTAATGAAAACTAGCATGTCGAATTGTGTAAGAAATCACATGTGCCTAAGACCCTTTATTTGATTAGTTGCTCAAATGTGTATTTAAAGTGTTGAGTAGAAAAGCCTTGTTGTTGATAATCTATAAGGATGCTTAAAAGTAAAAGAAGTGGGTTGGAGATATAAAGTGTGGCTAACGTGCCAAGAATAAAAGTTATAATTGTGGCCAATGATGGCGAGGAAATGAAATGATGTGAGAAAGGTTATGAAATAGGCCTTGATTCAACTTCGAAAATGGATTTTTTCTATAGGCTTATGTACCCAAGTTATGCCCAAATGTGATTGTATTAACTAATGTTATGCTTTGTAAGTACTGTCAATGTGTTTTAAGCTCTTATAACTTCATGAGTTGAAATTATGTATTGCCCTTTTGGGGGAAAAGTATTTCAAGAATAAATAATGTGTTACTCATTTATGATTTTAACTTGTGCTTCGATTGCCAACCATTTTACTCCATTTCTTGGAAAGGAATACATTGTGTTTAAAGTCTTCATTACTAATGAACTTATAATTGTGATTTTCGGAATATTCTATATGTTGATGTTTATGTCGATGATCCTTGAAAGTAAAGAAATGAAAGTGTGGAATATAGGATACGGCCATCGTACCCCGGGATGAGGAATCATAAATATGGCCAAGAGAGCCAATGAAATTATAATGATGTTGTGAATGGTTGAAGGTACTAACGAGGCTATATATAGTGTGAAAGGTAATGAGGTGAATATAAAATATATCTGTGCTTTTGTTTCCCTTGTGTACAAACCAAAAATATTTTTGGGAGTATCATTAGCAAACCGAGGAAGGGTGGGTCATAAAGCCCATGCCCGAAACTACTCGTGCCGGTGTAGGGGTGGATTGAGATTATTCCCCTTGTTTGGGATGAGATTAAAATATTGATGTGATTGTAGTTATTCCCCTTAATTGGGATGAGGTTGATATTAGTTGTGAATTGGAAAGTCAACCCACACGGCACATGTGGGAAGGCGGCCTAGCCGATGGGTGAAGATCGGACGCCAGGTTGCGCACATGGTAGTACTACTCTTGGTAACACCTTTCTTTCGCGCCACATGTCAAACCACATTATTCGTGGGGAGATGGCCTAGACGATCGGGCGTGATCGGATTCCGTGCTAAAAATACTGTGGTATATCGGTGCTACTGATCTCCCAATCAAAAATATATAATAATTTTTCGTATGTTGAAAATTGTTGTGTTGTAACTTGATATTTGGATATCATTGATTGTTATTTGTTGCTCCATGGTGCTTCCCCTTCTGTTATTGGCGTTCTATTTTGAAAGAGAACATTTATCTTTACATATTAGTACTATTCTACATGTACTAACGTTACTTTTGCCGGGGGCGCTGCGTCTTCTATGGATGCAGGTGGTTCATCAGCGGACACCTTTGGTCCTCATTAGCAGTAACTCTCTATTCAGCATGTTTTGGTGAGCCCTACTTTATTCCGGGCTTTATGTCATTTGACGTTGTATTTTGTGCTTTGAGGTATAGCCGGGGCCTTGTCGCCGGGACTTCCATTCTTCACTTCTGTTGTACTTAGAGGCTCCGTAAACAGATTGTAAGTGGTATTCGATGTTAGAAATTAAACTAGAAATGTTGATATTTGGCAAACATATTTTTCATTACATCTATAGACTTGTAATATTTTAGGAATCATAAATGAATATCCTTTGAGTAATGGAAAAAGAATAAGGAATACTTGATTTTTCTCATATCTATCACTTTTATTGATTCTTATATTGTTAATGGGTAAGGTTATGTAGAAGGCATCTAGCAAGCTTGCTCGGTCGGGGTATCTCGGTTGAGCGTCGGACGCGCTCCCGGAGTCAGGGCGTGGCACAACATTCTATTCAATAAGAATTTCTCTCTTATGCTCCTTAATTTCGTTCTAATTACCTTTATCATTTATTATTTCATTCAAGTACTTTATATTATTCTGATTGCTAGAGGCCTAATAATACAAATTTAATTGTTGTCCTAAAATCGATTTTTAGGTTAGATAGCTTGGAGCCTATTATGAGACCCTAACAATTGAGCACTTGATTTAAAGTTTCATCAATTCTTCCAAATTTTTTGTTATTCTTTCTCGTTGATTATTTATTTAAAATATACCATATTTGGAGTCAATAACCAGCTAGTGGACCCAACAACTCAGCTAATTGATCAAACCGAAGGTATATGAATCCCAAATGATCAAACTCTCAAAACTTCACCATCATGTTCAAGGGAAAATTCCCCATCAAGATATGCTAGCATGGGCGGTGAATGAATTGGGTTAGAGGAAACAATGAAAAGTTTTATGACTCAACAATAGCAGTTGAATGCTCAAATCAAAGAGGCGTTAAGGGTTTTAACGGGTGGTGCAACAGCCGCAACACCAACTATACCAATGAGAGCACATCTCGACACAGAAACCCCCAACTCCAAATTGAGGAATATGGGGACATGGGGACTTCCATATGACACTGAAGCTGGAGGCTCAGGTATAACCGAAAACTCCTTATTATAAAATTTAATTCTAACCTTGCAACAACCGGTCAAAGAAGAGAACAGGCGGATTGAAAATTATAGGAGTTCCACCAATTATTAAGGGAATTGATATGAATGAGTATTCTCAATAGCTATGGAAGGTAAGTGCTGCCCTGCTGCCAATTCCAAAAAACATTAAGATCTTGGATGTTCCCGAGTATGACGGAACTTCGGATATGCGTAACCTTGTCAAGGCATACACAACCGGAATCAAGGGGAATGATCTCACGAAATGGTTAATCGAATATGTGCTATTCAAAAAGTTTAGAGAGATCCTAACCAAAGGAGCTTTAATATGGTACGCCTATTTACCTAAAAATTCAATTAGTTTATTTGTCGAAGTTATGTATGCATTTATCAAAGTGCACTCCGAAGCATAAAAGGTGGTGAAATGCAAGAAGGACATTTTTAAAATCCAACAAGAAAGCATGGAATTTCTTCGGAACTTTATAGATCGGTTTCAGAAGGAATGATGTTACTCCATATTGTACCAAATAATGGGAGGCCTTTATAAGGAACTTGAACAAAAAGAGTTCGAAAGCCACA
Source organism: Nicotiana tomentosiformis (assembly GCF_000390325.3). Taxonomy (NCBI): domain Eukaryota; kingdom Viridiplantae; phylum Streptophyta; class Magnoliopsida; order Solanales; family Solanaceae; genus Nicotiana; species Nicotiana tomentosiformis. Next base: position 121,377,738 of record NC_090812.1, read on the forward strand.
AGGATACTAAAAAATAGACTTCAAGAATCTCCACCAAAGACATGGACCGATGTACCTTAGGTATAGTACCAAAATTTCAAAAATATAAAGTAGACTCCCTTATTCCCAGGTTCGAAAGAAAAGATACAAGGGAGTATGGTCAAAGGTTGGATACGTTTCGTAGATGAGAAGATTCCACACACAAAGATACCAGTTGAAGCCCCATGAGAAGAACTACCACATTCATGATTTAAAGTTGGCAGTCATTATCTATGCATTGAAGATTTAGAGGCATTATCTCTACGACGTTTCTTGTGAGGTGTTTAAAAATTATCAGAGTCTACAGCACTTGTTCAAGCAAAAGAATCTAAACTTGAGGCAGCGGAGATGGTTGGAGTTGTTAAAAAACTATGATATTATAATTTTGTATCATTCCGGGAAGGCCAATATAGTAGTTGATGCCTTGAGTAGAAAGGTGGTGAGTATCGTTAGCCTTGCATATATTCCTGTTGGTGAGAGACTGCTTGCATTATATGTTCAGGCCTTGCCAATCAGTTCGTGAGATTAGATGTTTCAGAGCCTAGACGAGTTCTCACCCAATCAACAAGTCGTGAAGTTCTCTCGTCCGATATTTACCCATAGTTATGGTCATGTACTTTGAGTATTTTTTATTGATACACATGTGTTTGTTGATTGTGAGCATTGTGGCTCGAAGGATATTCCATGCAGATCGGTATGTCTGGATCGGGCTCCTTGATGTATCAGAGTTATGTTAGGATATAATTTTTTGAGCTTATTTCATGTATTTTTCTTCTCCCATTTGGGATGGCAGCATAGCATTATGCCTTGGCGGTTGTAGCTGCAGATCTTGTTGGGTAGTTCTCTTATTTGGTTCTCCTCCTATCTTTGGTTATATTCGAGTTGTTGCATGTTGGGTACGGATTGTATCGTATGCAGCTCTAGGTGGAATTTATTGTGGCTTGTCGGTCGAGCAGCTTGTATTGGGTGAAATGAGGTTATTTGAACTAGAATTAGTACAATCGATTTTGGATAAAGTATGTTGGAGGGAGAATGTCATTAGTCGGTTCAGAATATACCGCAGACAGAAAAAACGCGACTAAGGTGCTATAAACAACTCCACACCCTAAGAGCCATCTCGCTCAAATTTCGCCGCAAGGCCTAAACAGAATCACATCATGCGTATGAATAGTAAAGTAATCTCGCAACCCATCGTAGCATAAAAAAGACACACATGAAATAAATTAGAACATGAATAACATCCATTCTGCCCAATGACACACCCATAGTAATTGCTACGCAAGAGGAAGTAAACCATGTCCGATGTAGAATACACATTCTTATTAGGTTCACCGATGGCCCTCCAAAAATCAATTTTGATCATCCTAAAATAATAAATAACCTTCCAAAAGTCTACAGTACCCTATCCATAACATGTACAATCAAACTGTCCAACCCTTAACATACCTTTATAGTCTGTAACTAAGAAATAGTCTGCCTCTGAGAACGTCCAGTCTCTAAACCATAATAATACACGAATCTCTATATCTAGTCTCCAACTCTCCCGCTCAAATGACTGATATACCACTCATACACAAGTACCTCATGAGAAGTACTCACATACATCTTCCATACCATGCATCAAAAGCTAATCATCAACAATCACCAACCACGCGATTTTTATAGTACGATTCAAGCATCGGCAAATCTATACACAATGCGTGTTCTACGATATACAATAACTATCTAGAACATAAAATAGACAAAATATAGTAATGGATAGGGAGAGGGTTCCGTGTACTGCAAATCGTAACATAGAGCAGCTCACCACAAAGTCTCCTTAGCAGCTCCACATACGCGCCTGTATGACAATCAATTATACTTGTCATAATACCTGCACAATTAGTGCAGAGTTATAGTATGAGTACGTAATCAATGCGTACCCAGTAAGTATCTAGCCTAAACTTGAAGAAGTAGCGGTGAGGAGTCTATATCGACACTTATTAGTGGTCCAATAATCAAAGTACAATAAATTTAGACAAGTATGAAGCATAGCAAATAAAAGTAATTAAAACAGATATATGCGTACAGTACAATCCTCAACAGAAGAGTCAATACGAAATCCTCAAATACCGAATACTACATCGAATGGAATATAAATGACCAATATCAGGAGTAAAGGGCAGCCCGGTGTACTAAGTTCCCGTTATGTACGGTGTCCTGAAAAGAGTAAACGTCAAAAAATCTGAGTCAGGATACTCAATTATGCATTGACTCCCTATCGAAATATTATGCACAATTCTGCCGAGGCGAACGACCCGATCCCATAAGAGTGTTTCATATAACTGGCAAGACAACCGGCCCGGTACCCTCATTTGTTGCCTTTGTGGTTGATTTTCATGGAATGGAACCCCTCTTTGTGCATAAGCAGCTCGAGCATGGATCCCTTGTTGCATCAGATTAGGGTCCAAAGGAGTAGAAGGAGTTGATGGAGAAGCACTAGTTCCAACACCTTATTGATGCGGGAGAGTTCCACTCACTAAGGAGTTCACTTTTTCCTCTTGAACTTGCATCCTATTATCCATGTTTGTGAACCTTCCATCAATCATATCAAATCTCTTCATCATGGCCTCGAAAATAAATTCCATGTTGTTGGAAGATCCCTCACCCATATTGAACTTTCCTACAGAATAAACAAACAAGTTAGTGATAAAAGTCCTCACCAAGTCACTCCCTTAGTGTATACACTCAAGTTTTATGTCTTCAATTGCTCGTGTTTTACTCTTGAAAGTTGACTTTTAATTCTCTCTTTTAATCTCACTCGCTCTAGTATTTTTCTAATCAAAAGGTAAAACTCAAAGTTGCCTCTAAACTATTGTCCTAGTCTTTACAACAAGTCCCTTCCGTCTTCGGGATAGAGTGGAGTTGATGTTTAAACAAAAATGGATAATTTTAGCAAATTTGGACTTGAGCCAAGAAAAATCACAAGGTAAATAAAGAAAAAATTCATGAAACAAGTGAAGAATACAAAAGACGGGATATTACTTAATATAAACTACTATTAATCTAATCTAGCCAAGAATGAACAAAGAAATGAAGCTAGAACACTTAAAATGTAATTGCAAAGTTGCTGCAATTTTCAGCAGGTTTCAAGGCTCCCAATCTGGTGCACGATAGCTTTCAAATAATTGAAATAGGTCCAACAATTGCCGCTCTGTTCCACATCTCATAACCTATTCAAGTTCAAATTTAAGCATGTAAAAGAACAAAGCTTTTGATTTTCCATTCTTGATTCTCTTTTTTTCTTCTTCTTCAATCTCCAACTCAATGATTTATCGGAGTGAACTTTCAAGTTTGTTTCACTTTAAGTCAACAAAATCACCAAATCAATAGCCATGAAGTTTTTCCAGCAGCTACAATGAATTTCAGATTTCACAACTCTCAAAATGTTACCTAAATATCCAAGTGAAGAACTTTAATAATTTTTTTTTTCAATTTTTGTTCATCCCAAACAGAGAGTTTGAATCCTTCACCCAAACTTACTTCCAAATCTGTGAAACAACAACTAGACAATCAAGTTTACAAACTTTAAAAATCCTTTCATCAAATGGGTGTTCAAAATATTCCGAGCATTCAAGAACGAGAACAGTGAAAACAAATGGAATATCTCTTCTTTTTATTGATGGTTCAAAATTAGTGAAATAATTATATATTAGAATACCCAATTACCTAAAGTTATGATACCAAATGATAACAATCAAATTGCAAGAAGAAAAATTGAAACTTAGAAAGCAGATAAAAAGGGAAAAGCAAGACACAACTATTGATGATATATTGGCAATAATTAGAATTAAATCCTAATTACCCCTAATACCATCAATAAAAGCACATATACTAATAGGATCCTCAAGAGGAAGACAAACATCTTGCAAATTCTAGGACTAGTTCAAAGGCAACCACAAGTCTACCTTCAAGCTCATAAAATACGTAACAATATTCAATATAGTCTAAGAAATGAAAGATGACCTAATATTTTTTTATTTATACTAAGGTCTACATAATGACTAAAAAAACCCTTAGGTGCTTGGGCTCTCCACTTGTAATTGGGCCTCTTCACATGAACTTGTGCTATCATCCTTGAATATCATTTACACAATGACTATTGATGATAACAAACTAATATTAGCTTTAATAAAAGAACATTTACTTGTGATAAATTTATTTTGATACATGTTTATTTGACGAAGAAGGATTTGATGAAGATCCAAACAGATATAAAAAGGAAGATATTGTGAGATGGAATTACGGGAGAAGATATGGAAAAGAAAATATAGTTGGTGTCACTCCAATCAAATATTGGTGTCACTCCAATCAAATATGTTAATAAAGATTATTTCTAAAGAATTGATCTGCAAGTTTAATGGAAGGAATAACATTTGAAGTTCAAAGTTTCAAATGTTGAATGTTTTACTAAAGTTCTGGAAAAATTTACTAGGAACATTATGGAAGAATGCTCCCTAAAGTTTTGGACAAGATCTACTACGTATGGAAGAAAGAAATGTTCTTTCTATAATATTATGGTAAGAAATTATATTTCAAGAACAAAGGAGAAAATATTTTCTATATTGAAGATCTACTACGTTATGAGAGGAAGACTGGACAGAAAAATGGTATTGCTAAAAAGGAAGAAGTTTGAAGTGGAAAGAAGATTGGTACTACACTCAAAAAGGAAAAGTATTAATATAGGCTTGGTACTGCTATTAAGGAGGAATATGATCTTGAAAGATTTTTGCTATACATCTGGATGCCATAATATAAGGAAGTGTTTAAGACAAATTTTGGAGACAATCAAGCAAGATGATCAAGAAGCACATGCACATGAACACAACCAAATTCAAATAAGATCAAGCCAAAATCCTTAGGATGGACAATCAGTACTATTCATTACATGCTTTCCACAAGTAGCTAAACTCTCTCACCGAATAGCTATTGTTATGTAGCAATTTCAAATCTCTTGGGTCTTGCATAAATTAAAATAGCAATGAGTACAACAACAAAAAAGAACAAGCCACTTCAATTATGCGACAAATCAAGGAACCAAATCAAGGAAGATTTATACCAAATATGGAGCAACGATCAGAATAATTCCAAGCAAGAGGAACAACTATTTAAAGAGGATCTGAAGACACTTCTCAGCACCAGCTTCACAAATAACTTTCCTACTCTTTCTATACTTTAGTCAAGCAATATATTCTTAAGTTTACAAGTGTCATAAAATATAGAGAGAAAGGGAAAAATACTGAAAGGTTGTGTCATTATTCGTTTCTTTGGTGAGCGAGCGAAAACCAAAGTGTCGTTGTTGGTGAGCGAGTGAAAACCAACTCTTGTAAACGTTGGTGGTGAATGCTAGAAACCACAAAAGTTGTACTCAACCCAATTTACAAAGAGCTCTAAAAGATAACACTCTTGCAACCCAAGAGGACTGGATTAAGATACCACATTGGTTCCGAACCAGTATAAAAATTACTGGTGTCATTTACTTTATCACTCTCATATTATATTCTGTGCCTTTAATATTTGTTGTGATTTACACTTATTTAAATCGAAAGGACTAACAGTTTTGTGCAGTCTGTCTCCGTATCAGTCGACTAAGCCTATACCATAGTCGATTAGTTTTTAATAGGCGTACAATTCACCCCTCCCCTCTTGTACTTTCAGTTCGGCTGTAGGGAAAAGATTGTTCAAAATTCAGCTAATTCTAGCAGTGTTTTTTTCAGAAAAAATAACTACATATATTTAAACACATTTTTCTTTTGCACAAGGAATTTTTTCCCCAAAGGTTGTTCAAATAATTTTAAACTTGTAAGTTCATTTATTTTACTACTTTTTTACGAACACTATGTATAAGCACACAAGCTTGATTTCAAAATTGAATTTCATTTATAGATAGTATGCATTGTTTTTGGTCGGACTGATTTTTTTATTATTCATCTAGTATTATTATGTACATCAATTAGTTCTTTTTGACTCTCTAACTAGTTCTCCAAGACTATTCCTTAGCTATCTATATTTGAAGAAGACTATATATTTTGGCGTATTACATCAAGATAAGGAAACTATTCAAATTATTTAACAGCTTTCTCCAGTGTCGATTGTGTTGTCCTCTGGTGTGTAGCTGTAGGACAATCTCTCCAGCTCTATGACTTATCTCTCTTTTGTGACTTTGAAACCGCTGCAAATAAGAAGCTTAGAAGTCCAGCTCTAGCTTTGCTATTTTTTATTCGCTCGGCCATCCAGTTGACTTTGTTTTCCCAGTTGCCCACTTGCCTCTTTTCCCCATCCACGTTAATAGGGACTTCCACATGCACTTAAGAGTTGGCACAAGAGTAGAAGAGGTGTGCAGTGTGCTGAAGTTTCCTCCAGCCCAGAATCACATAACACACATGCGCTTGGCACCTGTATTCCCCATTTTTGTAATCTATCTACTGTAGCAAGCCTTTTGTGAACAGCTATCCATAGATAAACTGATGCCTTGGTAATAGACAAGGTTCAAGGACAAAGCTTACTTTTTGATACAGTGGGAGAAGGGCCAGATAATTAGCTTTCTTAATGGAAAAGCTCCCATTTGTACAGTCCTTTTGCAATTCTAATCTAGGATCCATATTTGGAAACCATTTTCTAGCTTCAATTATTTTTCTAACAATCTAGCTGGACTGCCTAGGAATAGCTGTTAAAGCCAATTCATTGCTTTTTACGTAGAAACTATGCACCCATTGAATCAGTAAAGTATCTTTCTTTTCATCTCCAACCCAAAGTAGTTCATATGATGTTCAGTTCTCCCGCAGATTGTATATAGTTAAATCTAGTATGCATTATTTGTATATAGTTAAATCTAAGTGCAAATTATACCTATAACTCATGTAGGAATAATAATCATAAATTTGAAATACAATTCAACACATTCATATCCAAGCAATATTTTCCCTTCCTCGACTTTAAGGTTAGCGGTCAAGTTTCTTCCATTCTGAATTCTCTATGGGAAAATGATAGGAGGAGTTGAGCCTTCCTAGTTCAATAAATTTTTAGCATTGATTTATGATTATGAAAACATGTTTGACACGTGCCGTCTTAGCTCAGCCGGTAGAGCGCATGGCTTTTAACCATGTGGTCGTGGGTTCGATTCCCACAGACGGCGTCACAGGAAGTCCTGTTGTTTTATCTTTTTGGATATTTTTGCTTCACCATAATTTTCATAGTTCCAGAAAAAAGAAAAAATAAACTTTCACAGCTCCATCATTAGCTTCTTCTTTCTTTCACCCCCTCAAAATTCTTATCCATGGCGTTTCTGTCAATTCCTAGCATCTTTTCTTGGGCTGGTCCTGCAATTCCATCTCTTTACTCGACTCCACAAGCATGTCATTTTCTTCAACCCTCCATCCATTATCAGTACTCATTGCAGCTGAAGCCATCCAGCAGACTAAATCTCTCCGCACTATGCACGAGTTACGAGGTCGGCGCAGGATTTTTGGCGGAGGAATTTGGAGCTCAAAATGGAAATGATAAAAGTCGTGAACCTGAAAATAGCAATTGGGATAGTTCTCAGTACGACGCTCTGCTTAAAGGCGGTGAACAAGTTACCTCTGTCCTTGAAGAAATGGCCAAGCTAGTACGTTGCCCTTTATTGTATACTAACATTCTTCGTTTTTTCTTCCATTGCGGTGGCATATATGTTTTAATAACTACGAAATCTTCGGTATTGTTGATTCCTGGAAAACTTAAACCCTAAACCCTGTTGATAGGAAAATGGAAATTCTGAAGAGTAGAGTTAAAATTAGTGGTAGTGGAAACCCTGGAAACTCTGTTCATCATATTTGGTCGTGTTGAATTGTTAAAGATGTTAAAATCAGAGGTAATAGGATTTCGCAATCCATGTGAATGTGCGGAATATCTGCGGCCTTTAGGAATAATCTGAAGTCTCTGTATTGTCATCTGAAGGGTGTGGATATTGCAATGGCACGGCTTAATTCTTAATAGCTAGCATCCCTAGAAATGAATCCTATTCCACCTACACTATTTAGCAATTATACGGTGATGTTCAAACGGATAATTGGTAGGTGTAGAAATATGAAAGTAGTAATAACTTGATATAACTATGTGCTTGCCAATACATTTGGGAAGTGCATTATGGTGTCAATAACCAAGAACAACTAAAAGCATCAAATAAGTGTTATATGTATGTGACAGGATACCTGATTATGTAGTTCAGTCAAGTTGTTTACACAGTTAGTCCAGTATGTCAGCTGGATTAGTTGTTCATCCATTTAATGTCGTTTGTTGGATACATATATATGAAACAGTTAGAAGATATGAAGGTGGACGAAGCATCTGAGGAGGTAGCAGTGCAATTGGCTGCACAAGGAGTGATTGGGAAGAGAGTTGATGAAATGGAGTCCGGGTTCATGATGGCCCTTGATTACATGATCCAAATTGCTGAAAAGGACCAGGATGACAAGGTATTATTTATATGTTCCTGATCTGTTTTCATTATTTTTTCTTAAGGACTGCTGTTCGTTGAAGTATATTTTTTTACTCCGTATCTGTGATTTATGGTCTCATGTTTCATTGTTTTTCCATGAGCAATTCACTTGTTAGTTTTATATGCTTCTCACACTGTTGACACATCTGGTGCATTTCTGTGTGGTAAGATAATTTGTATGCTGGCTTTAGAGATCAATTAGTGACAAATAGTTGTCCTTGATGCTCATTATTTTAGCTTTTGCCTGGTGCAAGATGTAGTGAAGTAAAAGGAGTCTCATTCAGAAGATTAGTGATACCGATAGTCCTACTACAACTTAGTAGGCCTGTGTGCATGATATGTTGTTTTCTCTCATCTTGGGTCTTTTCATCGTATAGGTATTTACTTCTAAATTAAAAAAATAAATTAACGAAAGTTATCGGGAATGAAGAGCGATAAGCAAAGAATCTGAAGGACAAAAGAAGCCTTCTAGTGTAATCAATTCTCCTTCATGTTGGAAGACCACTATATGATTTATATAGCAAACTGTATATCTGCTCATATTTTATCTTCTGCTATGTTTTGTGTTTCTTTTTGTTCTCTGTCCATATCCATTCATTTTCTCTGAGTATTGCATTTATATAAGCAATATTCTTGGCGGGTATGTTAACAACTGAATGTTTCTTTTAGCGCAAATCAATCTTGGAGGTGATTAAGGAGACTGTATTATCACATCTTACCAAGAAATGCCCCCCTCATGTGAGTATCATCATTGACTAAATTATTAGCAGCATTGTTGCTCTAGTCTTTCTTTTTACATTGGATTGAGCTTATATGCTTTCTAGGTTCAAGTCGTAGGCCTGCTCTGTAGAACCCCCCAAAAAGAAAGCCGTCATGAATTGCTGAGGCGAGTAGCTGCCGGTGGTGGAGTATTCCAAAGTGAGAATGGCACAAAAGTTCATCTTCCTGGCGCAAATTTGAATGATATTGCTAACCAGGCTGATGATATTCTGGAGGTAGGCTCTCAATGTACATGCATAGTCAAGAGACAGTTGAGCTGTTGGGATCTAAGTGCATAGTTTGTCTGTGTCAGTTTCATTCGGCTACAGGTCCCTTAGGACACAGCTTACTAGAAACCACAAACTTTTACAGGGGGTGGAACATGCTGATAGTGGAGACTATCAGGCTTGGTTAGGTCAATATTTTGACATAGTGATATTAAACAACTATGCTCAGCCAACTTGTTTTAAAATTTATAGTGTTAATGCTGGTTATTTTTAAGGCACTTGTGCCGGATGCATATTTCATTATCTATTTGTTGTTCTCGAGTTGCAGATTTATTTATGTTAATATACAGAAAAAAAAAGGAAACTTGTGGTAATTTCAAGTCTTAACAAAACCATCTTAGTTAACAGATCCAAAGAATGAGGTACATTGTTCCCAGTTAGTAACCTAACCTGCAAACTGTATCAGTGAAGTTTATTTGACCAGAAATCAAGTCGTTTAGACTTCGATTTTGTCAAGTTATTCTGATTTTATTCATGCACTTAAGAGTTGTTAGTTGTTGGTCATCAATAATTTAAAATTTTCTCAACTACGTGCTGTAAGGCTGTAGTATTTCTCAAAATACTTTTTCTGTCCTACTCCCTTTTGACTTCTATTTTGTGTTTTGAAATTCAATACATGTGATACATTTGATTCTTCGCAATCAGTTTTGACCCCTTTTCCTGATTTAAATATAACATCCATGTATCATCTTATACAAAGAAATTGAGATATTTGGGAATCGCGCCTCTTATGCAATGTTGCATAGTAATAATTTGGTCCGGATATTCCTTTTACTCTTATGTTCAACTGTAGCTTTCATGCCCAAGAAGCATCTGATGTTCCATACGAACCAAATTATAACTATTTCATGCATGCTTATCTATATGCATTTTTTCGCTTTTTTGAGATTACAAGTTACTGATGGTACTTAAGTTTAAATATGTGACATCATGTAGTGTGTTTTCTGAACCCTAAAAGTAATTTATCAGATTAATGCAGATTGCAATATTATTAGATTAGAAGGATTCCTTTACCCTTGCTTCACTAAACAATACTGGTTTGCCTTTGCCACAGACAATGGAATCTCGTCCTGTTGTACCTAATAGGAAGTTACTAGCAAGATTAGTTTTAATCAGAGAAGAAGCTAGGAACATGATGGGAGGTGGAATACTTGACGAAAGAAATGATCGTGGCCTGAATACACTGCCTGAATCAGAGGTTTGTTCTTGAACATTTGATGTCCGGTCACGTTTTTTTGGTCAACTGACCAGGAGGTTTCCTGAAATGTAGTTAACCTGTGAGAAATGAACCAGTGTTTTAAAAGGCGTGGGCGTAAGGCGAGGCGTAAGCCCCGAGGCACGGGGCGTAAGCCCCATGGGTATTTAATTTTTAATATTTTATAAAATAATATAATTATAAAAAATATTATTAAACAGATCAAATTGCATAGAAATTTTAAAAAAACTATAAATAAGTGAAATATATATATCCCCACAAAAAACTAGTTAAATCAATCCATTAATATTATGCGCTACTTACAAGTTACAACTTAGAAGCACACGTTTGTTTAAAAAAATTTCTTCCTGATTTGAGATTGTATACTTCCACGCAAGATCTTTTTTGCTCACATCTTCAGACTCCCTTTCATCCATTTTCTGCAAGTTTTAACAGAAATGAGTTAAAAATCTTAATTTTGTCATTTTTATTTTGTAAAGCAAAGTAAAGATTTAGACATGAAAAAAAGATCTTTTATTTTGTAGAATGTGGACTACTCATGAAGATAAATAATTAAACATTAATTGAAAAAGATTCCATGTTTTCCTCGACAACAATCAAATTCCAATTTCCATATACAAAAATCAAAGTTATTCAACAATCAACATACCCACTTGCTCATAAATCTAATCAATACATATAGAAGCACGCACACATATAATCCCATATTATATTTTGAAAGAGCAAGAGAAACACTGAACTTGAAAAACTAATTACTTACATATTTACAAACTAATAGTGAAATATAAAAAGAGAGGAAAGTAATGAGTTCAAAATAATAAAGATTTTACATGGAGGAAGGAACAAACCCGTTGAATTTGATGTACGGAGGAGAATGAAGTTTTTACTTTTTTGTTGCAAAAAAAGTGATAAATCTTGCTCTTGGCAGAGGCAGACTAGCGGAAAGAATTGGATAAGACTTCTAATTTAGGGCTTTTAGCAATATTAAAAAGTTTACTTTTAAATTTAATATTTTTAATTCCTTTTTAAAAAGATGTCTCTTGGGCTAACGCCTCAACCAAAAAACTCGCCCCAACCAAAAAACTCGCCCGGGCGTACGCCTTACGAGACTTTCGCCCCCCATCTTCGCCTCGGGGCGTTTTTGATACGCCTCGCCCCGGGGCTCGCCCCAGAAACGCCTTTTAAAACACTGAAATGAACTACCTGGATGGTCTTTGTGTTGCTGCTTGTGCTTTTCTTTCTGATGTTAGCTTTTTATGTTCATGCAGGTGAACTTTTTAACTAAACTTGTTTCCTTAAGACCAGGGAAAACTGTACGCGACATGATAAAAAATGTGATGCTGGGTAAAGACGAAGGTGCAGAAAGCTCGGATGATGAAGTTAGTGATGCTGGTGGAATTGCAGGAAGGGTGAGATTCTGTTCCGTGATGATCTCATTACTTTTTAAGATATCCAAAAGTTTTTCAACCAAAATTATAGTCTGCATTATGATAATTTTACTTTTGCTCCCAGGCAAGTGTAAGTGGGCGTAAACCATTACCTGTGCGCCCTGGCATGTTTCTTGAGACAGTTTCTAAGGTAAGAGTTGCCAGTGCATATGGTTGTTGTTATAGGATGTAGAGTTGGTGGTTATGGTTTCTGCCTTTCTGGTGAGCTAGTCATGAAAAAAAGTACATTAAGTTTGACTATGTGGTAGTCAGTTTCCAGATACAAATTTCTCTGCAAAGTGTCTTACGAAAGAAAAGTATGAGGCAATTATGGATTATTTACACTGTATAGCCTTTTTGAGGCCACTGTTTAAATTCTGTTCCCTAATCACAGTGGGCTAAATTTCGCCAGTAAAAGTTGTTGGATGAACTTCTCGTTTTGCAGACAAATTTAGCCCACTGGGTTGGTGGGGACATAATTTAAATAGTGGCCTAAAAATAGGCCATTTCTGCAAATGCCCCGGGCGGTTATGATGTCTAACCACATCTTATTGGGACTTTTTAGGTGTTAGGTGGCATATATGGAGGAAATGTCTCTGGAGTCACAGCACAGCATCTTGAATGGGTATGCTATTGTTAATCTCTGCCTTTGTGTGTGGTAGCATTTTATTTAGAAAGTCGCTTTGCAATATGTCTACCCTTCTAGTTGACTTTCATAGCCATTTTCTAAGGTAGAAGGGTCGTAAATTTCCTCTACTGGTGAAAGTTACTTGAGAGTCCTCCAAGTTTAACTTCCGTTCAGTAAATCATGTATATCAAGATTGGAGCGTGTATATCGTGTACTCCCTTTGTTTCAATTTATGTAACCTATTTGACTAGGCATGAAGTTTAAGAAAAGAGCTAAGACTTTTGAACTTGTGGCGTAAAATGAATCACATATATTTTGTGTGGCTATAAATCATTGCATAAAGTTAAATTGTTTCCAAATAATGAAATGAGTCTTTCTTTTTGGCACGGACTAAAAAAAAAATAGTTTTACATAAATTGAAACGGATGGAGTAATTAACTTGGCTGTCTTTTAAATTTTTGATTCTTAGCTTATAACACTTGAGAGTAGACTTCCTAAAGTTTGGTAGTAGGGAGTCTATCTATGACAGGTTGCTAAACGGCTGATTGTTTTTGACGTTGTTTCTTGAGAAGCAGCAACTTATTAAGTTTTTAATTGTGGTTTCAGGTTCACCAGAACACACTTCAAATACTTCAAGAGATAGCATTCTAGTTGTTCCTTGCACGAATTTCTAGGAATACTCATAGAAGAAAGCCGATCTATCCTGTCTAAATATCTAATAAGCTTCATAAAATTTGGGTGTCTGAATATTTGTTGTCATAATCCATGTGTAAATTGAGGGGCCCAAAGAAGAATACGAGTAGGAAAATGTAGGCGCTTTACCAGTTTTAAGACATTTTCCCAGAAGTAGTATCGCAAAAAGTTGAAAGAGGAAAGGAGAAAAAGGAAAGTTATGAGATAAGGAGCCAGCATGTTTCCGGAGGTATGATATGCAAATCCATCTTTCAATGATACAGCAAACAAACCCAAACATGGGTAGAATAATACCTTTAGCCATGTTCAATCACTAGCAATGATGATAATTCGGGACTCTAAGATCAATCGAATCACAAAATTGAAGCAAGATAAAGTGTGTGTGGGGAAACCCATGTGTGGTTTGGGCCTACTTGTCCTTCAATTCTCATTTCAAGAACCTGTTCCGCACTCCAGACACAGCGATGCTCCAATATTCAAGTTTTGTATATGCCCCAAATGATATTTTAAAAATTAAAACCCCTTTCTTCCATGCTTCTGCTTTTTCCTAATACTCATATTTTATTTTGCTTAAAGAAGATATCTTGTGCTGAATTTTGCCAAGGGAGTGTCTAAGCTGCCGTTTGGCCATAGATTCCCAAATTTGTTCTGAAAAATCTGATTTGGGTGAAGTTTGGTTTGAAGATGAAAATGTGTTTGGACATCAGTTTTCAAAACATATTTCCCAAATTTATTTTGAAAAAAATATGAAACATGACTTATATCCACAAGTTCTAAAAACTATCACAAATACCTAACAGTACTATTATCAATAACATTCATTATATTATTGCAAACCATAGTCCTGAACATAAATAAATTTGATACAAAATTATCATTTTTATAATGAACTACATGATATACTATCAAGTGACCGAGAAGACGAAGCAATATTGTTACAAAATAATAAATGGTGAGCTCTTTTATAAAATACAAAAGTTTGGGGCAATTTTAAAAAAATGTAATAGTGATATTTTGAGCTGGCTTTGGGTTTTGAGATTTAGGATTTGGGATTTTGCCAAAATGTAGGTAAAATCTATGGCCAAACATGTGTTTGCCAAATAAAACCCAAATTTATTTTGGCAAAATTTATGGCCAAACAAGTCCTTAGCAGTTGATGAATATGTTTGAATTCTAACAGGTTTTTTTTTTATCTGCCTAAACTTTGGTGATAGAATTACTTGGTGCCTAGTGAAAAATAACAGATACAATGAGGAGTTAGTTTGAATACCATCATTATTGGAAAAACCTTGTACGTTATTTTCATTTATTTGGTCAACTAGGGGTGTATATGGATCGGGTTGGTTCGATTTTTATCAAAACCAAACCAAACCAACTATATCGGTTTGGATTGGTTCTGTTTTGGAGGGTTTTTCGGGTTTTTTGTTACTTTGTTAAATTTTTGATAAGTGAATATATGTTTAGTAAAAAATTAAACAATTGACAAACATATTATCTATTAAATATTCTTATGGGAGAATTTACTTAGTAACACATGATAGTTATTTTTATAGTCGTCTGACAATAACTTTTCGTTGATGTACACTTTCAAGTTTAACCGAATTTAGTAATTAAACATAAAAATTAATATGATACCTAAATAATAATAGCCATTTCAAATCCAAAAAAGATATAACAATTTAATAGATTTTGACATATGAATATGGAGGAATAAAGGGATTGACGCGTTTCAGTAACACTTGATAAGGAAGTGATCATACAACTTATTATTTAAGGTTAATAAATATGGAGCACTTCATATTTTATTAAATATTATATCCCTTAAGAAAATCCCAAATATTTCTAGATATATTTTTAAAGAAAATTTTATATAAAATCTTAAAAGTATATATAAAAATTATATATTTATATATCAGTTTGGTTTGAGTTTTTTTACTCAATACCAAACTAAATCAAACCAAACCTAGTCGGGTTTTTTAATCGGTTTGGTTTGACTTTTCGGTTTGGTGCGGTTTGTGCACCCATGTTGTCAACCATAACCACTAGTGGACTCCTGGATATTGCATAAATTGGGAGAGTACGAGCTTCAATTGAACAAGTTTAACCTTGAAAAAAAAAAGGTGGTAGGCCGACGTTGAACGCTTCAACTTGGCCATTGTAGAAGTCGCATCACAACTGAGCTATTGTTGATGCCTCGAGGGTTGGGGAGAAGTGATGAGTAGTCCATGAATAACGGAGCTCAAATTCGACTTGTTTTATCTTGTGCTGTGAACCTGTTAATCCTCAGGTGAAAAGTAAATATGATTTGCAATTCATATTGTAGTTCTTTAACTTAAGAGTAGCAGGAAATTATAGGTAGTGGCGCTTTTTGGGATGTTAATATAAAAAAATAATGAGATACCCCTGATCTTCAAGTTAGAGTGCCCCATGCAAATACTTGTTCCCCATCTCTTTTCCATCCTTTAGAACAAAAGCACTGGAAATGGCCACACAGCTTTCATTAATTAGAAAAGTATGGCAGGTGGTTTGTGTTTTTTTCCTCCTAATCCTTCACGCATCCTTTATTTATCGTTTTCAAATTAATTTTAAGCTTTATTTCAATGACTATACATTTTTTGCAATAAAATTTTGATCAGTTACTTTTTCAACATTTTTTGCACTTGGTGTTTAAGTGTTAATGGTGTAAATATTTTTACCCCGGCAGCAGTGTATAAAATTAGAAATAAGTTTGCATTGTAGCTCTGGAAATCTATGGAAATGAAGATAGTATTGATAGTGATATAGAGTTGTGTAGGTGTACCAAAAAGCCACATCTTTATTTTATTGCTAAGGTACTCTATGCATTATGCAGAGTCGACCGGACAAGACATTATGATTAGCTATAGAATAAGAGTGAAGAAATCTACAAGAGGTTAAATTTAAGAAGTCGTTTGAGCTAATGTTTTAGTTTTCTAATACGAAGAATTTTTTTACCAATAGTTAGTGTTTAAATTAGATTAGAATTGTTTTATACCAAATTTTGACTTCGCGGGTTGAGAGCGACAGCTAAAGTTTGGTTCCTTCTGAATTCTGAAATGACCGCGTTTGGTTTAATTCAAAATCTTTCTAGTCTCGAGAAAGCATCAGAAGAGCCGTTATGTTATCTATTCAAACTTTTCTTAAAGCAAGCCCTACTTCTGTGGGGCTCACAATTTGAAAGGTGCTCAACTAATCTTTCTTCTATGAAATGACAAGAAGGACCATACGTTCTGATAAAAGTCATTTGTGAAGGAACATGAAGTGCTGAAATTGGGCCAATTAAGATACATAGAGTTCACTTGGCTTTACTATTTTCTACCTAAAACTTGTTCTGGAAATTGTGTTCCTCAACTTGAGCAATTTCTGCACATGGATTGTGTATGAAGGAAAAAAGAACAAATGATAATTCTCCTGCCATCGAGGATTAATTAGACCTGAAATCTCAGTTATGTCACTTCGTGAAAATTAGCCGGAAGTTAAATAAAGAGTGCAAAATTCAGAAACATGGCATGAGGGTACCTTCACTTTTGAAGCTATGTGCTTTATCAGCGTTTGAAGAATCACAGCTGGTAACTTCTTTAATTCGGTGCTTTCAATAACTACAGTAACCACCTCTAGTCTCAAGCAATACATAAACTTACTTCAATTTAAGTGAAATGGATCTTTAGACCAAGAATTTGTTTTCATTGTTTACCCGTAAAATGGTACAGTCGAATTTATACGTGGTTTATAGTCAAGTGAATCGATTTGATCCTAAAATGATAAATAAATTAGACGAAAATATAAGACTTAGCCTTGAAATTGAGATAAAACAGCAGATATCTTAGTCCCGGGCGCAGACCTTCCGGAGGTAGTAAGAACAATAAAAATAAGCAAGAAAGTAAAATGTTATTGAGCTTTTGATAGGATATAGTGTATGCTTGTTAGAAAATTCCTCTCTTACAATTATGGTAGAGCTCACTATTTATAATTGTACCTAGGGAACAATGTTCTAGGATCAAGTCTCTCTTAAATGACAATTATGAGGGCCATTGAAGAGTGTGTAACGGTAGGCAATAAATGCCTTATTCTCTACAACGGACCGTGCACTTAATACTACAGAATATTCTTCATTAAATGCTACCAGGTGGTAGGCAGTTACTTCGCCTTTATGAATATCATTCTCTCTGATAACAAGCGAGATCATTGCCTTCGGGACCGATTGTCTTTTGTCTTCGGTTCCACATGTCACTTTCTCATGCGAACATTAAATATGAATATATTTTATCCCATACAGATAGCCCCTCTGCTTTCCAGTGGCATAACTTTGTGTCACCGGGAAGTTGGTAGAGATACCGTTTTTGACGGGAAATTCTCTGACCCCCTCTGAAAAGTTTCTGACGGTTGATTAGACGCACGTCTCTTCGCATTTAATGTCCCTAACACGCGTCATCCCACGATTTAATATTACTTTTGCCGGTTATCGAGGTAATTATGGTCACGATTTTAGGTGCCTATTCCTTTACTTATACGCATCAAACTTCTTCATTTACACTTCATAATTGTTAAAACTTTCTCAAGCTCTCTTTACTCAACTCGTACTTTGTCTTCAACCTTTTTTTAACCTTCTTCTTTAGAGAAATTCTTCCTTCCTTTCTAATAAAAATGGCTTCTTCTTCCAGAAACTCTAGTTCTTCAAAAAATAAAGGTAAAGCTGATGATGCCCCCCTCCTACGGTGAGCACCATCATCTCAAGAAGTCTTGTCACAACTAAAGACTTCGAAGAGAAGTATCCTTACGCTAACCTTCGTACGTGGGCCGTTGGCATGTACCCTTCTTCCATCTGTCCTTCCAATTTTCCTATTGCCAAAATTTAGACATTATCGCTCCTAATCTGGCAGAGCAGATAACCTTGCCCAAGAAGGGTTTCAGGTATTTTTATACGTATCCCTTCACTTTGAGGCCGTTCTCTTTGAGTGGGGAGCTTGACTCCGTTATTGTGGAGTTATGCATCGGTTACCAGGTATGCCTGGCATAAGTAAGTCCTTCTGTGTGGAGGACAGTCGTTTGTCTTCGGCGTCTATACCAGGAGACGGGAGAGGAGCTAACCCTAGCTCGATTAATGAACCTCTATTCCCCCAAGACTTTTCTCGAAGGAATGATAAATTTCAGCAAACGTGGCTACCATGCTTTGCTAGCCAGCATGGATGATGACAGGGACCGTGGGTGGAGGAACGGTTTGTTGCAGTTGTCACCGGGGACATCATTCCGTCCACGGATTCATCCTTTCTGGAATTATGGAACCGTACTCATTAGTTCATCGTTTGTTTCTTCTTCTAGCCAAAGATTATCACATGCTGTTATTGATTCTTCTTCTTTCACTTGTTTCAACAAATCGGTGGGTTCCACCGAGGGTCAAAGGCTTGGACCAGTAGGTCCAAAAGATTTTGGATGTTACTACGCCCGAGACCCGTACATGGAAAGAACTAGCCCTTAAATATGGGTGGAAGGCCAAAAATCATGGTAGGTTACACTCATCTTGTTTTTCCCTTTCGTATAAGAAAGATGATAACCCTTTTTCTCTTGTTGAATTTAGGTCTACCCCAGGGCTCAGTTTTCGTCTCCGAGGAGGACGTTTTGGCTAATCCTGCTGACGCGACGAGGTTGCTGCAGGAAAATTTTACCCGAACAGGTGTTTTTGAGCCTGCTTCTGGTGCAAGTGCTTCTTCTCGAAGTCCCCGACCAGAGAAAAAGAAACCAAAAAGACGACGCTCCTCCATCGCCGGAGGAAAGAACAAAAAAGCAAAGAATGCAGCGCCTGAGCCATCCCCGGATGTCGTGGAGATGATCGCCGCGCCCGAGCCGGTTCCAGAAATCATGGTGATCGATGATGGAGAAGCCAGTGATGAGGGGGTTTCTCTATATAGAAGACGACGACCTTCATCAGCTCAACAGAATGCTCAATCTACTGAGCTAGTTACACCAATCGAGGACGATGCCTCAGCACTCTAGGGGGAGTTCTATATGGTGGAAGATGCTAACTCTCGCTTCCGAGTCCCAGTTGCCATGCCTGGTACTGTGAGGCTGAGCATTGGGTCCCTTCCATCTTCGGTTGACGAGCAACTAACAACCAGCACTGCATTTACCGCAGCCGCTTCTCATCCTACAATGCCATCTGCTTCATCTCCCTCTTCTCCAACTCTGTCTTCGCCACCAGCAACTGCAACATCATCTCCAACATCTGCAGCTACCCGAGAGGAGGATGTCCCTTTTTCCCAGTCCCCAGTTCATGGGAACTTGGGGCAAAATTATGATGTCCCCTCCGAAGATCCCCAAAGTAGGAGGAATGTTACCATCTCGGTCTCTACCGGATGCCATCTATTATCCCGGCTGGTGGAGCGTGCTAACTATTTGAAGCCTTTGGCTTCAGAAAAAGATAGGGATAAGATACAAACTTTCTCAGGATAGTATTTTGTTGAACAACGCCATGCACAACACAACATCAGTAGATTCTTTATTTCCTCTGTTATTTCTTCTATCTTTGTTATGGTAGGATTTTGAATTTGCATTTTTGTTTTGTAGGACAATTTCCTTGCTTCCGAGGGCCTTCAAAGGCTGATTCGTGATAAAGAGGAACTTACCTTCGAACGGGATCAACTTTTGTCCGAGCGAGATCAATGTTGCTCGCCTTTTAGAACTGGAAACACGAGCTGCTGAGGCCGTTGAATTGGAGGCTCGATTGTAACAAAGTGAGCAAGAAGTGGTAACTCTTAGCCAGGAGGTCGCCCCGTTAAGGGCACAATTTGAAGAAACTAAGGCCAAATATGCTTAAGTCCATAATGTCGTTCTTGCTGCATCCGATCGTGAGGCTGCCTCTGGTGAAAGATTGAGTAACTTGGAGGCAGCCTTAAACTCCAAAGCTGAAGAGCTTGTTGCTGCCGAGGAAAAGTATGCCCGGTTAGAGGATAAGCATAAGAGGAACATAGAGCATAATAAAATTTATAGCACCACTGTCTATGACTTTGATGTCAGCCTCTGATCCATAGATTCGCGCGGGAAAACCTTTATGCTGAGGTTGGCCAGCTTAAAGAAGAACTTCAGCACCAAGCGGGTTCCCTAATGGTTAAAACATTATATGCTATGTACAACATGAGGAGAAAAACCTTGGTAGTGTCCAAAGAAGGTGTCATTGACTTTGATGCCGAAATCGCTAAGGCCCATGAGTTGGAGTCAGCTGCCAAAAAGGGTCTTCCGGCTCGAACTGACGCTACCGACTCTTCTGGTTCTGGTTATGAGTTCTCGAGAACTGAAGAAGAGCAGGAAGGTGATGATGCTGAAGGTCAAAATGATAAAGGCCAAGGTATTGAGCCGGCGGCGGATCCTCCCACTTCCCCTAGGGCTGCAAATGCTTCTCTTCCTCTAGTTTTCGGAGATGCAGTAGCTTAGTTTTTGTTTTCTTTCTCATATTTATGTACTTGTGCTGTTTGACACGTTTATTGTGAATAGAAACACTTTTTCGTTCAAGTATCATGTAAGTTTTTCTCTTTGCGTACTTTTTGTTTAAGTATTTTCGCAAATTTTGCTCTTTGCGTCCTTTTCATCTAAGTATTCTCGTAAGTTTTACGCGCCGAGATATGCGAGGCTTCAACTGTATTTTTCCCTGGTAGTATTTGAATTCCGGGCATAGGTTCTTCCGAAATCAACCCTTTAACGTGAGGGTTTCTTAAGAGAGGGCGCTCTTATGTTTACGGTGCTCTTGAAGAGGACGTCTTATGTTCATTACGGCACTAGCATTTGAAGTACTTGTTTAACTTTCAAATGATAAAATCAATTCATTGTTCAGACAATAAACAAGATAGAAATAAAAGGACTTTACTTTATTCTTTCCATTTTCGAAAGTACATAAGCATTGTGCTAAAAAGAAAGTGCCATTTATTGTGGCTAACTTGTACAACTTATTTCTATGGGGCTAGCCGCGCAGTCCCCGATCCCGATGATACAACTATGTTTTCGGGTTTCGTATTCCGGTCGTTGTGGCAGTCATTGTTGCCGTATCCTCATATCATTCCCCCCAGTGTTCGAATGCGAAGAATGCGAATTTGAACACTGGACGTTTTACACTTTCGAGGATTCCACTAGTGAATTGCTAGATAATCTTCAGTTCGATAGCAAACTTCACTTCCCCTTAGGAATTTATGCTATCGAGCCAAAGATTATCTAAAAATCCCCAGTGGCTTGCACTTATGAACGGTCGGGTAATCTCTGTTCGACAGCAAACTTTACTTCCCGGTAGGAACTTTGCTATCGAGCAAAAGACTATCTAACCGCTCCGTAGTGGTTCTTTGCTTGTATACCTTGTCATTTAAAGGTGTTATTGCTACTGCTGAAGCTTTCTTTGTAGTATGTTTTCCATTGCTGCCTCGTTAAAAACCTTGCCAGAAAAATTTAATTGGGACAAAAACTGGACGAAGGAAAAAAGAGTGCAGCACATACTTTCAGTACAAGCGAGGTTCGTCAGCAATAGTATCTTTTGAGGTGTGCCACATTCCAGTTGCTTGGCAAATTTTCTTTATCTTGATTTTCTAACTCGTATGACCCTTTTCTGGTGACAACTGAAACCCGGTAGGGGCCTTCCCATGTTGGACCTAACTTCCCCGCATTGATCTCCCGGGTATTCTGAGTTACTTTCCTTAAAACCATGTCTCCTACTTTGAAATAACGGAGGTTGGATTTTCGATTGTAATATCTCTCTATTCTCTGCTTTTCGGCTGCCATCCTTATATGTGCTAAGTCCCTGCGTTCATCGAGCAGCTCCAAATTGACTAACATTGCTTCATTGTTTGCTTCTTCGTTTGCACGGAAACATCTCATGGTAGGCTCTCCTACTTCTACCGGGATCAGGGCTTCTGCCCCGTACATAAGAGAGAAAGGAGTCTCTCTCGTGCTTGATTTGGCCGTTGTTCGGTACGCCCATAATATACCTGGAAGCTTTTCGGGCCATTTACCTTCAACTGCTTCCAATCTCTTTTTTAGATTTTGTAGAATCACTTTGTTTGTTGATTCTGCTTGACCGTTTGCGCTCGGATGATAGGTGATGATGTGATCCTTTTGATTTTCAAGTATTCAAGGAACTTTGTGACCTTTGCGCCTATAAATTACGGCCCGTTGTCGCAGGTTATCTCTTTTGGTATCCCGAATCTTCAAATTCTATTCTCCCAGAAGAAATCTACCACTTGATGCTCGCCGATCTTCTGATAAGGACATACTTTAACCCACTTAGAAAAATAGTCAGTTAAAATCAAAAGAAATCTTACGTTACCGGGGGGGGGAGGGGGCGTTGGCAGTGGTCCGATGATGTCCATTCCCCATTTTATGAACGGCCATGGTGACAAAACTGAGTGCAATGGCTCTGCCGGTTGATGTACCAACGGTGCGTAGCATTGACATTTATCACATTTTTGAACATAAGCTTTGGCGTCTTGTTCCATCCGGGGCCAGTAGTATCCTGCGCTAATTAGTTTTATAACTAAGGAATCCGCGCCCGAGTGATTTTCACATATCCCTTCGTGGACTTCTCGCATAACATAATTAGCTTTGGAGGCTCCCAAACATCGGGCCAACGGGCCTTGGAAAGATTTTTTGCACAATTGACCCCCCTTGAAGCTGTATCGAGCTGCTTTAGTGTGCAGTGCCCGAGATGCCTTAGGATCTTCAGGCAATTTTCTGTGCTCGAGATAGTCAATAATCTCGTTTCTCTAGTACTAGACCAAATTGGTCGCGTTTACCTCGTAATAGCTATTCGCTTCCAATAACGAATGCATAAGCTGTACTACTGTACCGGAGTCCGATCCCTTCATCTCTGTGGATGATCCAAGGTTGGCTAGCGCATCTACTTCCGCATTCTCTTCCCTCGGGATGTTTGTAATTGACCATTCCCGGAACCGAGCGAGCAGAGCCTGGACTTTCAATACGTATTGTTGCATGCGTTCCTCTTTGGCTTCGAAGATCCTGTAGACCTAATTTACTACCAATTGGGAGTCGCATTTGATTTCTATGACCTCAGAGTCCAATTCTTTCATGCCCCAAACTCGGAGAGCGCGACAGACGCTCAACCGAGTGAACCCGGCCGAGCAAGCCTGCTAGATACTTTCTACCCCAAACTCACTCATGGAAAAAGAGGTGACATATATTCATTAATTAGACAATAGGGAGATCATAGGGAGATCATGAATACAATACCAAAACCTTTCTATTGATTACTTCACTTTTAAGTCTCAAAATACACACCTTTTTATAGTCTAAAGTGAAACAAGAGATCAAAACACAACATAATCTGTTTGACTTTTCTAGCACCCATGTACAACCCACATAGTGTCTACGGAGCCTCTAAGAGATACAAAAGAGAGTTATGATAGTACTGGCAATAAGGCCGCTATACCTTAAAACATGATAACAAAATGTACAAAAGATACATGACCCCGGAATGAGGTGGGGCTTACCAAGTCTGTTAGGAGGAAGGTGTACTGCTATCGCTGATCATTATTGCATGCTATGCAACCACCTGCATCCATTTAAAGATGCAGCGCTCCCAGGCAAAAGGAACGTTAGTACTGTCGAATAGTACTAGTATGTAAAGCTAAACACTATCTCAATAGAATGAATAATAATACAAGGGGAAAACAGTCATGAGTTCAATAAGGGCTTCAAATAATACTAAAACATCAAATAAGGATCACATAAGTTCTCAAGTCAATCTCCATGTTATTAGGTTGTGTGATCTTTAGTGCCGATATACCACAATTCACAATACCTCCGTATTCTTATACGGAGTCCGATCTCGACCCGATCGGCTAGGTCGTCCCATTTGAGACATCAACCATAACCACAATTGGCACTAATGATCACGATTACAAAGTCATTCTTGGCACTTGGCCGTATTTCATAGTTCCAGTTCCCTTTTCCACATTCAAATATCATTATCATTATCAACAACAATAGAGCTTCCCATTCAAGACATTAAATTCACATATGAGCAATTTGGAAAAAACTTAGGCACATAGAGGCTTTTCATACAATTTGGCATAACAATCTTTATTTCGATCTTGACATGAAGTCTTAACATTTCTAACACATATTCCACATTTTGAACACATCCTCAAATGACAAGATGACATGATGAAGCATTTAGAATAAGTATTGAACATACATCCTTCAACACAACTACATTAGGAATAGCCAATTCAATAATGATCAAGGACTTACTCCAATTACATGAACACCGTGGGATTCGATTCTAAGAAGAAGGAATTTTAGCCAACATACCTCAATTGAGCTTTCTTAAACTTTACAACATTCCGGAATTCTTAGCAACTTCGATCTTTTTTAGAAATATAACAAGTTGGACTAAAATTAGGAAGATTATCATGATTCTAGCTCATTTGAGCACATTATCAAACTCTAGGTGGGCATTAATATTTTAAGGCCCTTTTTGTGGATGATTACACCATTTTCCAACCCATTCTCTACCATTTTTAGCTCACAACCTTCCCACATACTTCAAGGATACATGCATGCAAGACAACAACCCCCACACCCAAGAATTTTCTTTCTATTTATCCCCATTTTTAGAAAATTTTCGAAATTAAGAGCTAGGGCATAGATTCTTACCTTTAGGATGAAGACTTAGGGTGTTTCTCTTGATAATCTTCAAAGGTTTATGTAAGAGTTAAAGAGTAACTTGATGAAGATCACTTTCTCCCTCTAGGACTCTCTCTCTCACTCTAAAGTATCAGGTTTTGTTAAAAAATGGCCCCTTACACCTATTTTAACGAAGTAGGGTCGGGTTTTAAAAACCAAAAAATAAAGCTCCGGAACATATTCTGCGGTCACATATATGACCGCATAATGGTTGTGCGGTCCGCGAAATGACCGCAAAATTGGGGTGCCAAAACTAGAAAGGAACTGATCAGGTCTGCGGTCATTATGCAGCCTGCAGACCTATTCTGTGATCGCATAATGTACCGCAGAACGGTTCCGCAGTCGCATAGTGCAACGCAGAACCTCCATCTAAAAAATCTCAAAGCGGGATATGCGACAAGAGTGCGGCCCGCAAAATGGTTATGCGGTCACATAATGGGCCGTAAAAATGACATTAAAAATGACCCAAAAGATTGTTCCACTCTGCGGCCATTCTGCGGTCGCAGAACGAACCGCAGAAATGCCTACTTCTGCCCAACATTTTTCTTCAACTCCCCAGCGTACCGTTCTATCCAAAAATTCCGAACCCCTACTTCGGCATCACGGAACCCCGGTTTGTAGGAAAATTTTTACGGGGCCTTACAAATTTTCGGGCCAATTCGAGCCCTGCAATCAAAGCTTTATACTCCGCTTCATTGTTAGTCAGAGGAACAGTTCTTATGGCCTGCCTTAGTGTTTCTCCCTGGGCCGTGGTTAACACTATGTCCAGCCCGGACCCTTTCACATTGGAAGCTCCGTCCATGAACAAGGTCCAAACTCCTGATGTCGATTCCGACACCATTACTGCTTCTTTGGTTGCCAAAGGTAAGAGTCCCGGACTGAAATCGGCCACAAAATCGGCCAAATCTTGTGACTTAATTGCAGTCCTGGTTTGTATTCTATGTCAAATTCGCTCATTTCGACGGCCCACTTGGCAAGCCTACCTGAGAGTTTAGGTTTATAAAGAATATTCCGCTGGAGAAAAGTGATCACCACAGCTATCCGGTGACATTGGAAATAAGGCCTTAGCTTTCGGGCGGCGACTACGAGGGCTAAGGTCAATTTTTCCAGATGTGGGTAGCGAGCTTCTGCTTTCGTCAAAATTTTACTTACATAATAAATAGGAGATTACATACCTTCGTCCTCGCGGACTAAAACAACACTTACCGCTACCTCCGAGATCGCTAAGTAGATCAGTAGTTGTTCGCCTTCCTCCGATTTTGACACTAACGGAGGACTTGACAAATACCTTTTCAGATCCTTCAAAGCATGCTCGCATTCCGGAGTCCATTCAAAGTTATTCTTCTTTTTGAGAAGTGTGAAGAAATGATGGCATTTTTTTCGAAGACCGAAAAATGAATCTGCTCAAAGCGGACAGTCTCCCCGTTAGCCTTTGAACCTCTTTTACGCTTGATAGCTGGTCCGGGATGTCTTCGATGGCTTTAATTTTATCGGGGTTAACCTCGATCCCCTTTTGCGACATGAGAAAACCCAGGAACTTACTGGAGCTGACCCCGAATGCACACTTCTCGGGGTTAAGTTTCATATTGTATTTCCTTAAGATGTCAAAGGTCTCTTGCATGTGTTTCAGATGGTCACTTGCGTTTAAAGACTTAACCATCATATCATCTATGTAAACTTCCATAGTTTTCCCTATTTGTTTCTCAAACATTTTGTTTACGAGCCGTTGATAAGTGGCTCTGGCGTTCTTTAACCCGAAAGGCATCACATTTTAATAATATGTGCTAAAGTTTGTTATGAACAAAGTTTTTTCCTGATCCTTCGGGTTCTTCTTGATTAGGTTGTACCCGGAGTAAGCGTCGAGGAAACTCATTAACTCGTGTCCGGCAGTCGCATCAATCATTTGATCAATGTTTGACAATGGAAACGAGTCTTTTAGGCACGCCTTATTTAAATCCTTATAGTCTACGTACATACGAAACTTATTATTCTTCTTTGGAACTACTACTATGTTAGCTAGCCAGTCAGGATACTTTACCTCTCGGATTGAACCAATATCAAGCAAGCGAGTTACCTCTTCTTTGACGAATTTATTCCTGACCTCGACAATAAGACATTTTTTCTGTCTTACCAGAGGGATGTTGGGATCCAGGCTTAGTTTATGCACGACCACTTCTGGCTGGATACTTGTCATATCCGCATGCGACCACGCAAAACAATCGACATTAATTTTAAGAAATTCAATAAATCCAAACTTGAGCTCGGGGTGTAATCCTGTCCCCAAGTGGAACTTCCTCTCCAAGAACTTTTTGAACAATGCGGCTTGTTCAAGTTCTTCCGCCGTGGATTTTGTTACGTCCGTTTCTTCTAGTAGCTGAAAATATCTTAATACCTGATAGGATTCCGACGACTCCTCCCCCTGGTTGGCTTCACTCGGCTTGGGAGCAGGCGTCAGTTCCTGTAATTGCTATGCCGCATGCTCCTTCCCTTTACTACTGGAAATTAATATTGTATTCATCTCCCTTATTGCCGGTTGGTTGCCTCTTATTTGTTTAATTCCCTCGGGAGTTGGGAATTTCAGCAACTGGTAATATGTTGATGGCACAACCTTCATCTCATGCAACCACGGTCTCCCCAGGATAATATTATAGCCCATATCGCCGTCTATCACCCCGAAAAGGGTTGTCTTCATCACCCCTTCGACATTCGTGGGTAGCAAGATCTCTCCTCGCGTTGTCACACTTGCTAGGTTGAACCCGACGAGGAGTTCTGTAGCCGGAATGATGCTTCCGGTGAGCTTGGATTGCTCCAGAACGCTCCATTGGATGATGTTGGCCGAACTTCCTGGGTCCACCAAAATGCGTTTAATTTTAAAATCTAAGACGTTTAAAGAGATTACCAATGCATCGTTGTGCGGCAGCAGCAACCCATCTGCGTCTTCCTCTATGGAAGTGATGTCGTCCTCAGCGACTTCCCAGAATCTCTTCCTGTGAGTCACCTACACCTTCGTCTTTTTTGCCGCCGAAAATATCACACCATTAATCTCGTCCCCCTCCCCACCGAAAATTATGTTGATTGTCAAGCGTGGGGGATCTTCTCCTACTTTTGAAGGTTTTGCATTGTCACGATTATGGCCGTAGTTATTTTTAGCCTGGTTGCTTAAAAACTCTCTGAGATGACCGCTTTTAGTAATGTTGCCACCTCCTCGCGCAGATGCCGACAGTCCCATGTTCGGTGACCATTGGTCCCATGATATTCGCACCATAAATTAGGATCTCTTTGGCTGGGATCAGCTCACATTGGCTTCAGAAACCGCGCCTCTTTGATGTTCCTCATAGCCGACACCAGCTCCACCACACTGACGTTAAAGTTATACTCAGAAAGCCTGGGATAGGAGGAATCTCGGGAACCCGACGTCTCCTCATCATGCAATGATCTATTATTCCGACCGCGATCGGTTCTCCTATCGGTAGCGAATCTATCCGCCGACCGAAAACTTCTGCCGCGTCCTTCGGCCCGTTCATAGGGCAGGAACCGACCCCTTAAAGACCGTCGATCTGAGTCGAAATCATCTCTTGTCTTTTCTTTATTCTTCTCCCGGTCTCGAACCTTGGTTGATGTTAGGAAACCGAGTTGATCATCCTCAATTCTTATCTTTGATTCGTACCGATTGTGAACATCTGCCCATGTTATTGCCTGGAACTCGAGCAGACTTTTCTTGAATTTTCGGGAAGCATCGAAACTCCTCGAATTCAGACCTTTAGTGAATGCTTCAGCTGCCCATTTGTCTCGTACGACCGGTAACAGCATCCTTTCCTTCTAGAATCTAGTCACGGACTCCCGCAACAATTCAGACTCTCCTTGTGCAATCCAGAATATGTCGGTCTTTCGGGCCTGTACCTTCCTGGCTTCGGCATGGGCCTTAATGAAAGAATCCGCGAGCATCTTGAAGGAATCTGTGGAATGCTCGGGCAAAAGTGAATACCATATTAGGGCCCCCTTCGTGAGGGTCTCCCCGAATTTCTTCAATAAAACTGACTCAACCTCGTGCGGAGCCAAATCGTTTCCCTTCACCGCCGTTGTATAGGTGATGATATGTTCCTGGGGATCCTTCGACATATCTGGCATTTTGAACCGCTTCGGGATCAACTCTGGTGCCGCGCTCGATTTGAATGGCAGCTGGGTGTACTTCTTTGAATCCGGTCATTTCAGTACTGGTGGTGCGCCAAGAATTTGATCCATTCGGGTATTTATTTCCCTCATAAACTGCATGAGTTTGGTTTAAAAGGGATCGTTCTCATTCTTGTTGCTGGAACAACTACTGTTCCCCCCGGCCCTATCAAAGCCAACTTTGCCCCTCAGGGTGTTGTTATCGACCCTTTGCGTTATTTGATTTGCGGGAACACCGGGAGGAATTGGACCTCGTCCATTCGCGTTGTTGGAAGCACCCAATAATGCCTGCCTTAATTCCGTCATGACCTGATCCTACCGCGAGAGATGACCCATAATGGCCTTTTGTTGTTCCCTCGGAATCCTTACCGTTTCAACGACGTGTTCATCTACAGCATCATCAGGAGTTGCCTCTCGAACGTGTCGCGGATATTGCCCGCAGTGAAACGGCGTGGCCTCATCCCCCTCGTTGCGGGTATCACCGATAGAATCTTCGTGCTGAGGCTGATTTCTTTGGGTCTCAACATTGTGTGTGATGTTGACATCGTTATATGCCATTTTAAATAATTTTTGCTAAGAACAAAGAATCAAACAAGTTAGTAATAGATGTAGGGATCAATTCAATTACACAACTGTCTAAGCCCCACGGTGGGCGCCAAACTGTTTACCTATAAAATAGTAAAGTTGAATTTATACGTGGTTTATAGACAAGTGAATCGATTTGATCCTAAAATGATAAATAAATTAGACGAAAATGTAAGACTTAGCCTTGAATTGAGATAAAACAACAGATATCTTAGTCTCGGACACAGAGCTTCCGGAGGTAGTATGATTAATAAAAATAAGCAAGAAAGTAAATTGTTATTGAGCTTTTGATAGAATTTAGTGTATGCTTGTAAGAAAATTCCTCTTACAATTATGGTAGAGCTCACTATTTATAATTGTACCTAGGGAACAAGGTCCTAGGATCAAGCCCCTCTTAAATGATAATTATGAAGGCCATTGAAGAGTGTGTAACGGTAGACAGTAAATGCCTTATTCTCTGCAACGGATCGTGCACTTAATACTATAGAATATTCTTCATTAAATGCTTCCAGGTGGTAGGCATTTACTTCGCCTTTATAAATATCATTCTCTTCGATAACAAGCGATATCCTTGCCCTCGGGCCCGACTGTCTTCTGTCACGTATTACTTTTTCATGCAAACATTAAATATGAACATATTTTATCCATACAACCATTAAGTTTTAGAATTTAAAATTTAGGACCGACCTTTAATGAGTATCAACAGTTTACACTTATGAGAGGAGGGTTTCCTGGGAAGGGGGTCAAGCCACATTAATAAAGTCAAGTGATAAATTACCTAGGGTCAAACAATACAGTGTATATAAAATAGAATTGACCGTTAATTCATTATTTTGATGTGAATATGTCTGAATAAGTATTAGTGGTGTTGATAGCAAGCAATCGCATTAAATTTAGCAAGTAAGGTAAATATTAAAGTCACAGGTAAAGGCCCAGGTTTAGGTGAGTGTCATGTGACAGTAATTATATCCTCCAACACATTTGGCGGAGTTCACAAAATTAAAAAGTGACCGTTAATGCTTTTTCTCCACAGTTTCACATTCTTCTCGTTCCCTGTTGACTAGTAAACCATATCAAATAGTAGTACTATAGTTTAATTAATACCGTAAACAAACTGGGGGGTTTAATTATTCGGCACTGTACTATATTTGAATTAAGTATAAAGTAAAGCAGTTAACAAAAGGGACAATACCGTCTCATAATTTGAATTTTAAAGGAACAGCTTTGAAACAGATACTGACAGCTCCTTCTCCGTCCCCAGTGTACTCACTCTAGTGTTAAGCCTCTTCCTCTCAATCTCCATTCTCAATTAATCCTCTCACTCTTCTTCTCCCACTCACAGAAAAATCTCAACTCTCTCTCTCTCTCTCTCTCTCTCTCTCTCTCTCTCTCTCTCTCTCTCTCTAGAGTTTTAGTGAGTAGAGAATTGAAGAATGGCTGGATATGTAGGTGTACTGGTATCGGATCCATGGCTGCAAAATCAGTTCACTCAGGTGGAGCTTCGGAGTTTAAAATCTCACGTAAGTGTTTTCTCTGATCAATATCTATTTTTTTTTCTTTTTCAGTTTTGAAATTCTATCTGCGGATCTCCATTATTGAGGATTACGTTTTATTTATTTCTGGGCAGTTTAACACGATGAAGAAAGAGAACGGAGGTCTGACGCTCGCCGACTTGCCTTCACAAATGGCGAAACTGAAACACGTCGGAGAGAATCTTACTGAGCAAGACAGAGAGTTGTTTCTCAGAGATTCCTATAAATGTTTGGATGAAGACGTTGATTTCGAACTATTTCTTCGGGTATATATTCCGCGCTCATGCAGTTGAAATGTTGTTAGATGCAGTAGATTCATATCCACAGATGGCATTTTTTGAAGTGGTTGTTTGGATCATTCTTAAAAGGAGACACTTGATCTGGAAATCGGCCTAATGAGATCATATCAGGAAACAATATTCTTAATTCATTCACTAGACTGAATTTTTAGCTTATTTCTAGTACAGTATATTTTTCTAAATAAAAAACTAAACAAAATCAAGAAAAAAATAGATTCATAAGCTCATTCCTGGTATAGTCCTTTTTGTACTTAATTGGAGCTTTGAGCTATCAGGAATATCACTAAGAAGAGAAGGAAATTTGGATTTGACTTTGAAAATTTCGAGTATGCAGAATTATCTTGTAAGAGTAGCATAAGAAATGTTTCTACTAAAATCCAGAACATAACTTCCATCGCATTCGGAAACTAATAAAGAGCAGTTTGAAAAAGAAAGATGATAAATGGAATTCATACATATGATAAAATCTCTCTAATCTTTGTGACAGAAAGAAACTTAAGATTTTGATGTCGCTGGAATATTAGTTTATAGACATATCCATGGATAAACAGACATGCATATTCAAAACAATACTCCTTCCTTGTGAATATAGAGTTAGAAATTTTCTTTAAATAACAGAAGTGAATGAATAATATACTTAACTGAACCATCAATTTCCAGGAGCTAATTCTCCTCTTTGCACAAGGAAACTGAAATCTTGTTACATTTTCTGCTTTTTTAGATAGTTAGAGTAGATTTACACAGTCATTTTGTTTGAATTATTCCACTCTGTTTCTAGAGCTTTTCAGAACATACACGTCAAGAGTCACTAGTGGATGTATCTAAAAAGTGCAAAAATTTGTTGAACTTGTAACAGGTTTATTTGAAACTCCAAGCACATGCCACAGCAAGAATGGGAAATAGCGCCAAGAATTCATCAGCTTTCCTAAAGTCTCCAACTTCTACGCTACTCCACACAATTAGTGAATCCGAGAAGGCGTCATATGTTGCCCATATTAACAACTATCTTGCAGAAGATGAATTTTTGAAAAAATTCCTTCCTATTGATCCTTCTACTAACGATCTCTTTGAGGTTGCCAAGGACGGAGTTCTTATCTGGTTAGTATCAACTATTGCTCTTTCTGTACTCATGTGCATATTGTTTATAAGCCTCATAGTCTAGATTGTCAACAATATTGTTTTTTATGCAGCAAGCTTATCAATGTGGCCGTACCTGGAACAATTGATGAACGAGCAGTAAATATGAAGAGAATGCTTAATCCATGGGAAAGGAATGAAAATCATACATTGTGCCTAAACTCTGCCAAGGCAATTGGATGTACTGTGGTCAATATTGGGACTCAAGACTTCATTGAAGGGAGGGTGCGTGTCCCCTTATGAATTCCCTCTCCCGCTTGCAATCAGTTCTCCATTAAATTATCATCTTGACTCTGTTTCCTTTTGAAACTCTTTGAAACATTGTTTGGAAAGCGTCTTTCTCATCAGATGGAGTATCAGTTATATCTCGGGTTTTGAGCAGTGTTAGGGTGATATCATCTGGTCATTTTGGATGGTCAATTAATATTTACGTAGTCTAAATAGCTTGATCAATAGCATTCTTCTAACAAAAGAACCAATAATTCTTTAGACCATATGTTTCTCTTTTCATTTGGATTTGTTTCATAGGAGAGGTCCACTCTCTTCTAGTTTTAGAATGTACAAAGACATCCAATTATCTATATCATTATCCTTGCTTCCTCTTTATCATCTTGTTCTCTGGTCTGCGGCTGGATTATAGTGACTTTTTTCGTCTACCGGAGGCTCAGGGATTTTCTAGTCAATATGTTACTGGAAAACGTGTTGTATGTTTACCAGTATTCCCCAACACAATATTTACTGTGACTCTTAACATGATGAGCATTTTGCCATGCGGTTTTTATGAGTGACATTCTTTTGATTGCTTTCACTTTTTGCAGTAACAGATACACTGTACTAATACTTTGTTGTTTCATTTGTTTCCAGAGGCATCTTGTTCTTGGAGTAATATCTCAAATTATTAAAGTAAGTCTTCTGAATGTATACTTATTGAATACTTGAGATGATTTTCAATTTTGAAGTAATGGAGCAACTTGTTATAGGACTAGATTACCTTACAAATAACAGGTGGTCGGCATTAAGATGCAAAATGATACCACCATATATTTTATATCTTAGGACACAAATTGTAATCTGAAACTTCTGTGGAGATCGATTGGCTAAGTCATACTATTTCAGATTCAACTATTGGCAGACCTCAATCTAAAGAAAACACCTCAATTGGTCGAGTTAGTTGACGATAGCCAGGTAGAGAAATACCCTTATTGGATGCTTTCTTCGTATGATTATCTTGCAAGAAAGCTTGTGTTGTATGCTTCAGTTTCTCAAATTTGTGATGTCAGGAAGTAGAGGAGCTGATGAGCCTTCCTCCAGAAAAGATCCTGCTTAGATGGATGAATTTTCAATTGAAGAAATCTGGATACAAGAAAATCGTGACAAACTTCTCTTCTGACATAAAGGTGGATGGGAATGAATTGGACTGTATCAATCAAGCGTGACAGATTTTTTTTAATATCTGCCACCTTTTATTTAATCCTCTTCAAGACTTTGGTGCTGATGACTCTATTATCTCTTCCCTATTTGGGCAACATGAACTACCGAGTAATGGTTTTAGACATATTTAACAACTCTAGTTTCTGGAACTTCCTCTGTATGTTGACTCTATAAACAGTAGAAACTATTTCAGTTTATTAATCTTTTGAAGTTCTGTGATATGTGATGTTTTCTGCATAATCTTAGATTTATCTAAAAGGTACTCGATTTAGACTTTCTTGTCCTTTACTCAGTAATAACAGAAAAGAGCTCTCAGTTTCATCTCTTATATGTGGTTTGCCATTTTAGAGATATAATGCTAATTCTTAAGTTATCAAATTGCTTATGTAGGATGGAGAAGCTTATGCTCACCTCCTAAATGTACTAGCCCCTGAGTATACCAATCCTTCAACGCTCACTGTGAGAGACCCTTTAGGAAGAGCAAAATTGGTTCTGGAACATGCAGATATGATGGGCTGCAAAAGATATTTAACAGCGAAAGATATTGTGGAAGGTTCCCCAAATCTTAACCTTGCATTTGTGGCACATATCTTTCAGCATAGGTGAGAATAGTTAAATGCTTCTTTCCATTCTAATTACGAACTTTCAAATTGTTCCTTGTGTTGTTTTTCTATTTGCATTTTACACTTAACTATAAGAAGACAGCTTTAGCTGGTTGTTCCAAGTTCTAGAAGAACTTTAGTTGCTTTCAAGCTATTTTTTCCCATTAAAAAGCTCTTGAATAGCAATACATAGAAAGTACCTCATGGCCACATTTGCTTGGAGAAATCTTTGCTACTTTTCAAAGCTACGCGCTTTATAATTTGTAATGTTCTTTTCTGGCATGCTGCTTAGATAATTTGTAATGCTGCTTAGCTTCACCAGTATATGTCAGCATAGACACTTGAATAGACATAACGTTGATTCCGCCACAGTTGTCGGTTGACCTGAAATCTGTTATAGATTTTCCCATAATCTAACGCACTTGTAAGATACACCAATTTTTCTGTATAAATCTGAGATATTATCTGCATAGGAGTTACGGTGAAACTTGTGTTTTACACTTAACTGGAGTTGCATTCTGTACAATTCAGTTTATTTGATCATTTCTGTTTCGATTATAAACTGATCATAAATCTCCCATCTATAGGAATGGTCTTTCAATCCAAACAAAGCAGATATCCTTTGTTGAGATATCACCAGATGAAGCTCAGATGTCCAGGGAAGAAAGATCATTTCGCTTTTGGATCAATAGTCTTGGAAATTCATCATACATAGACAATGTTTTCGAAGATCTGAGAGATGGGTGAGTGCTACCTTGATACCTAGTGTAGAAAATTCTCCCCATGGTAGTGCAATCATGCTCCAGAGTTAGTTCAGTTTCCTTTTGATCTAGTGAAAATAAAGAACTCCAACTCTGCTCTGATCTTATTTGGCTTTTCTAGAAGTTCTTTCAAAAACATTTATGTGAAGAGCACTTCTGCTGCCTAGGTTTCATTCTGCGTCTATGTTTGTCTTTTGCAGATGGGTGCTTTTGGAGACACTTGACAAGGTCTCCCCAGGAATTGTTAATTGGAAAATTGCCACTAAACCTCCAATTAAGATGCCTTTTAGAAAAGTAGAAAACTGCAACCAAGTAGTCAAGATTGGCAAACAATTGAAGTTTTCCTTAGTAAATATTGCTGGAAATGACGTTGTGCAGGGAAACAAGAAGTTAATATTGGGTAAGCCTGCTTTTTTATTTTCCCCACTGAATCAGGAATCAAAAAAGCACAAATTGTTATGGACCAACCACTTTATTTCGTGTTTCAGCTTACTTGTGGCAGTTAATGAGATGTAACATGCTTCAGCTCTTAAAGAATTTGAGATTTCACTCCCATGGGAAGGAAATTACCGACGCCCACATTTTAGAGTGGGCTAACAGCAAAGTAAGAAACTCAGGAAGCCAGAGTCATATGGCAAGTTTTAAGGTATCATCTCCACAGACATATCTCTTTACTTAAATCCCAATAGTTTTGAGGTATCATCTCCTGTTATTTCAACTTCCCGAAATCAGAATAATGGAGTTGGCAGACCTTTGAGGGGCTATTTCTGTAAATCAATGGGTTTGCATAGCAGTCATTAAATATTGTCTGTTTCAAGTACAATCAAGCTAGGTAAAGATTGGGTTCTCAGTTGAAAAGTTTGAAGCTTGTGATGGAGAAACAGTTAAAAGTTTATATTGGTCTTAGAACCGTGTCACGTTAAATTGAACAAGCTATGCATGTGTGTACTCCTTTACCCATGGAATAGGGCGAATAAATATGAGAACCAAGTTTTGAAGAAACAAGTAAATTCTATAGTAAACCATTCATTAATTTTCGGTGGAATATCAGCTTCTGATGAGTTGAATACTTTATTGCATTATTGTCGGTCTGAGGCATATTTAGAATTAGAATATCGCAATCACGTATTCTGCCTCAGCATAAATGTCCCATGTTGGAGAATGGAGATATAGTTGTTGGAGAAGGCATGAGTTGCATAATGTGCTACAAGATGGGCCATATATATCTTGAATTTTCTAGTATTTTACCTCTTGTCACCTCGATGAAGAAGGTGAAGACTTTGTTTTATTTGCAGGATAAGAGTTTGTCAACTGGAATCTTTTTCCTTGAACTGCTAAGTTCTGTTCACCCTCGAGCTGTTAACTGGAGTCTTGTTACAAAAGGGGAAACTGGTAATTTTCTTTCAGAAACAGGTTCCATCTTTCAATTGTTTAAGTCAATAAACTTGCTTGCTGGTATTAACACAAAAGAATTTTTCCTTCTTCTTTCCTCGGAGTATATTTTTTTGCATTAGATACTGAATTATCAAATGCAGTTGGATGGAAATGTTCTGGGATGCCCTACTGAATGATATGAGCTAGGATCTAAACATAGGTGCTGGAAAATAGTGTATGATTGGATATGGTGATATTTGATACAAATATTTTTCCCTAGGTAACAGAGGTACCAAGGTTTTAATAGTTTTTCTATTTAAAAAGGGTACCAAGGTTTTCATATACAGGAGGTTCACCCTCCTATCAGCAAAAGTTTTAGGAAACCTAAGCACAACAGCCAAACTTTTGTGTCACATTTTGCATGTGAAAGATTTTTCTGCATTTGCCTAACTATACTATCTGTTTGGGGGCAATGAATCATACTGCATAAGTTTGATGTCCGGACCTTTTGAAAGGGTCATTTGAAAGGAAAAGAAAAAGATATAGTTGAAATTACTGAAGATTTTCTGTTTCGATCAATTCTTTTGACTTCCAACAACAGTCGCAATGATATAGTTTCCTTCCCCTTGACTCACTATGCGGGAGCGAAAAACCATACCTTTATGACTCACTATGCGGGAGCGAAAAACCATACCTTTATGAATCTGTACCTTTTAGTGCTCCTATGCTTTCAGAGTTCATGGCTACCGTTAGTATGTTTGAGGTTGACTCTTCGATTATGCAAAATTTTGGATGATGCAGATGAGCAGAAGAAAATGAACGCGACCTACATAATCAGTATCGCGAGAAAGCTCGGATGTTCAATATTTTTGTTACCTGAAGATTTAATTGAGGTAACTTCTCATTTGTATGTAGTCGTCAATTTTGCACTTTCTTTTACTTTTGTTTATGCCACTGAGACATCATAATAATTGATGCGTCCTTCATTTATAGAGGTTTCCATATCACATTTCGGAAATTTTTTTTACCTTCATTTGGTTTTTTGATGTCCATGTTACCTCTTGTTAACGACCAAAAAGGAACTGTTTGCTTTAAGCGTGAATTATTCAAATAATTCCCTGAATAATATCAAAACTACTGTTTTTTTTTGTCTGATGTAAGATTTTACAATAATATTTTTCATATATCTAGAACTGTTATGTTTAATCAGGTAAATCAAAAGATGATCCTTACGCTGACAGCAAGTATAATGTATTGGCATTTGAAACAACCATTGGAGGACCAAACTTTTGCATCATCGGATAGTGATAGTAGCTCGGTGGACACAGCCTCAACCTCAACGTTGGACGATACAGCTTCTGAGTCTTCAGCGGATGATATTAGTAACAGATAACTCGGTGATTTTTCCAGATATTTCATGGTGCTGAATTTTCTTCTCTTCTTCTTCCTGCTGCTTTTATTGAAAATTTTCCAAAAATTGATAGTGTTATCGCTTTGTAGAAATCACTCATTCTGAAAGCAATTTTCCAAAAAAGAATCACATAATGTGGATATTGTAAGTAAGTTGTAATTGTATTTTTGGACAAGAAGGCATTGTAATAATGTAATGTAGGTTGTCTTCACCTCCCTTCTAATTACATGTTATGTAAGTTTTGCTTAGAACTAAGGACCGAACTAGACATTTGCAAGTAATAGAATATAGTTACTTATCTCTTTATTGTTTGCTTAGCAGTTGCATATATTTTAAAAAATAAAGGTAAAAGGTATTAACTTGTACACACTGACATCATAAAGAATTTTTTAACATGTCTATTTTAATATGTTAAAGCAAGTAATTTATTTAAATTTTTAAGTTACCATATCAAACTTGTTAACTTGTCGTTGGAAACTTGACCTGATGATATTAAATAGAGACATTTACAAAATGTACCCAAGAATAAAATGTTTACGGCCACTTAGCCATAGAACCATTTACCCTTTTGGTCAACAAAAAGTTGCCAATGATATACAATATTAAAAAGAAGAATTAACTCAAATAAACTCTCAGTTAATCTCTTAAACTAAAAATAGCTGGCGGATTGATAATTTATGTATCATTCATGTATAATATATCGACTAGAAAAAATAAACATTGAATCTGGCCGACTATTTGTGCAACAATTCCATTAAAAAGGAATTTTTTTTTTTTAATGTGGTTGAAATTCGCTGAGAACATATAAACGAAGCAATATACGAAATTGGAGAAAGATCGAATGTGATATAGACTTGTTTGGAGTCAAATACTCAGTTGATCTAGTTGGAAAAGTGTTTTGCAGCACATGTATGTTATATATCACACACAGGTTTACATGGATATATAAATTAAGATATACATGATATACATCGTAGATATGCGGGGATATGCACTTACACACGGAAGATATACTCAGTTATACATACTAGAAACTTCATCTTCTTCCGTAGCTCAAATTCAACTAAAATCACTTCATATCTCCATTAAATCGTTCCAAAATTGAGATTCAAAATCCTCAAGATGTTTCCAGTATAATCCAATTTTGGAACCATCTCCTCGTCCCAAAATTGACATGGTCAAGAATGGAAATATTCGGGACAAGGTAGTTGTAGCCTCCGTCACAGACAAATGCGGGAAGCGAGGTTGAGATGGTTTGGACACGTGAAGAGGAGGTGTCCGGACGCCCTAGTAAGGAGGTGTGAGAGATTGACGATGGTGGGTTTGAAGAAAGGCAGAGGTAGGACAAAGAAGTAATGGGGTGAGGTGATTAGGCAGGACATGGTGCATCTTCAGCTCATCGAGGACATGAACCTTGATAGGCGGGCATGGAGGGTGATGATTAGGGTTGAAGGCTGATAGGCAATACCCGTCTTCCCTTTCCTTCCAATAATAGTTGCGCACTTTAGTATTTCCATGTGCTTATAATTCTATTACTACCTGATATTGCTTGTGTTTTGGTTGCTCTACTTCCTTGTTGTTAGTATTTCCATGTGCTTATAATGTTTTGGACGCACTGTTGTGATTTGCATGCTTACTTGGAGCCGAGGGTTTATCGGAAACAACCTCTCTACCTGCACAAGGTAGGGGTAATGCTGCGCATATAATACCCTCCGTAGACCCCTATTCGTGGGGTTACACTAGTTTTGTTGGTGTTGTTAACACTCAATCAAAACCAATCACAGTTACGCATTCCGAAATTTCTAACCCAAGCTTCAAGTTTCTTCATGGCTTTCAATGGGGTTTTATCTCATCTTCTTCATTTTTCAAGCAACCAAATAATACTCTATGCACGAAATTAATTAATGCATTCGATCTACTCCAATGACACCCACTCAAAATTGTATACTTGTTTATTAATTTTAGCGTTTCCCTTGGTTTCGAATTGGATATTTCTTTTCTATGCACTGCAATTATTAAGTCATTTTTCAGTGGGCAGCCCATGTTTGCATCTCAATTTGGTAATAACACACTATTGTTTTTTCAAATATAATTACATGTATGTCTGTTTGAACAACTAATCAATAGTGGTATCATTTTGAAAATAAATGGTTGTATCCATTCCTTGATCTGTCATCTTCATTTTCTCCTTCGTGGAATGCATTTAGTTTAATGTCTGAAACTATGATTACTGCAAATTTTGATGTCGTTCTCCGCATCTTTCAATTGTTACTAATATAGGTATGTTAAATATTCTGGGCTGAAACTGAAGATAGTTAAAATATACCTCATTACTATGGAGGCTTTGGTCGTCTATTAAGTTGAAGTGACGGTTGTATGTTGAATTGGAATTTTGAAATAAAACCATCTGTCAACAATAAACTATAGTATTGATTCATGCAAAGATGCTCATTTGAAGCTGGAGTAAGGAATTATCCACCTCATCGGTCTGGGGAGCAGTGGAAAACTCAATTCATTATATAAGCCTAATACATAATCACTCATAGCATCATTCACTGATAGGGTTATTCCGAAAATTAATAAATTATTAGTGGTAACTGGTAAATTTGAAGCAAGTTGATCCTAGAAGTCTAACCTCGTTACACTTAGATCAAGTTCAAGCACGAACAAACCCGTCTTCCTTATGTGTTCATGATGGAGACTCTTTCTGCCTTTGTCAAAATGCCTTTACGTCTTGGTTAATCTGCTTTCCTTTGCTTATCAAAGAGCAAATTCTTTATTACTAAAATTTCGCGGTTGATCGCACCTCAAACGTATAAGAGTCGATCTAGAATTGAGACTGTCGTAATGATTACACTCATAGCTGATTAATAGAAAAAAGAGTTTAGGGCTAAAGTGCGTGATAAGTTGCTAAAATGAGTGTTTATTTTTCCATTTTATCCGTATAATTTTCTCTGTAAAATAAGTGTGCATTATCAATACATATTAATTACACTCTATTAAATTATATATTGTTTAAAGATAGTTATTTTCCGGTTATTTTTAAGGAACATAGTATCTGCTAAATTAATAATGGGCTTCTTCCTGCCACATTCATAAAAAAGTATCTATAACGTATTTGGTGGATGATTTGCACGAATAGGCTGATTTTGTGCCACTATTTAAGGTTTGACCCTTTTAGATAAATTCTGCAAAAATAGTTTGAAGTCAGAATTTGACTGGAAGTCTTAACGGATCATCAGAAGT
Organism: Nicotiana tomentosiformis; assembly: GCF_000390325.3. Classification (NCBI taxonomy): domain Eukaryota; kingdom Viridiplantae; phylum Streptophyta; class Magnoliopsida; order Solanales; family Solanaceae; genus Nicotiana; species Nicotiana tomentosiformis. The sequence continues at coordinate 121,419,523 of NC_090812.1, forward strand.
TCCTATACTTGGCAAGTAAGCCTTGCTAGAAAATCTTGATGGATTGTTAGTGTTGCACCCTATTTTGCACGAGTCAAAACAATATTCAACTAGTGATTATTTTATTGATGATAAAAGAGTGTCGCCACCTAATATTTAAATATATACTAGGGTACCTATTTTAGTCATTGGGTTATTATCCTATTAGTCTGCTAACCAGTGAGATTTTGGGTAAGGGTTCTTGTTCTTCTAAGGGTTTCGTGTTAGGCACCCCTAGAATCTACCTAAGGTAACTCCATAGGATTTAGACTAGGTTCGGAAAATTAAATGTCTATATCTACTTAGCTAGTGCTTAAAAGTGTGGCTTACCTTACAATGTTTTAAAATTTATCAATTCTGAAAGAGGAGTGATGTATAGGCTTTGAAAGGGTGTAGGTTTTATTTGAGAAAAAGTCTTTTGAAAAATGTCTACTAAAGGCTGTTTAGAAAAGAGTAGGTTTATAATACTTACTTTACTAATAAAATGAGGTTATGTTTTAAAAATATTTGACTTTGAAACCAAGTGGCTATTTGTATAAAGTAAGAACAAATTTGAGAAAATGGGGTTTAGATATACCTTAAAAATCCTATATTCAAATGCAAACCGTTTGGAAGATCCTTAATTGCACCAACGTTTGTTGATTTGTAGAAATAACCCAGTTTTGAAATCGCTTTTATGAGTTTTCCAGTTTTCCTCTTGTTTTAGAAAGAGAGACGGTTGATAGATTTATCATAATTTTAAATCTTCATGGAAATTGTTAGTAAAAAATAATAATAACAGAAGTTAAATAGTAGAAGTGATTAACAATTAGAATTAATTACTACTAAGTTGCAGTGCTACTCTTTCTTTTTACCTACGTTCTTTAAGGCTTGCCTAGGTAGTCAATATAATTCAAAGGAATAAAAGTAAAACAATCAATCCAATATTGTCAGTGTTGATACATACAAACAATAGTAGATTAAAAGCAATAGAGAAAGAGAAATGGATTCATGGTTTGGGCCTGAGGAATTAGGTCCAGCAGACAATGAGCGAACAATGGCAACTTCAGGTGACTCAAAGTTTAGGCTACAATTTGGGCCTGAGTTCTTTGAGAACTCGGCAAGCCCAACTCACACACATGCGTAAAAAAAGGGAAAAGAAGGTTATTAGATACATATCCCAATTCAACATTTAAACATAAGCAACACTAATGTAGGCCAAAGATAAAACTGTAACAATCATTAATAGCGAGGAATGCAAATTAAGGTGAAGTCACATAGAGTAAAGCAATTTACATTGAAGCCTTGGTTTCCATTTAACACTAAACCTAAAGAGATTAGCAAATGTCAATAGATTAAGGGCTTAAGGTAAAATTCCATTTATGACCAAGATACCCTTTGGATCCCTGACACTTCAAAGTTCACAAGGGTATCAGGGACCTCGAGCAATGCTTGTATCAAGGAGAGCATCTCAACCAAGCACTAAATTCTACTCCTAAATACCCTCAACCACTCATACTTACTCTTCCCTATAGGTTCAAGTGCTAACGAGGCACTCAATGTAAATTCCAATACAACAGTAATGATAACACACAAAGAGATGTACATTTCTTATGTATAACTGCTCAGAACACTACAGACAACATCAAAGAGATTATAATTTATACTCACTCATGTAATATACTGTCATATGCTTTAACATACCTAAGAGTACTAAATGAAGTCAGTTGCAGGCACACATAGGGAGAGAGCACTAGTAGGACACTTTGGAAACCCAGACAACTTGATCATAACTTAAGGATACGAAGATGCATAGTTCAGAATCTCAAGTTATGATCTCATTATCCTAACAATCTATGTTCAAGAGTTTATCCCTAGATTAAGTGTCAAAACTTTATTTAAATGTATAAGTTGACATCTTCAATTGGAATCTTTAAAGGGATGCTAATAGGAGTGCAAGTATACAAGTCATGGCATGATTCTTCCTTCTTAAAAGCTCTTAACTTCATACTCATACTACTCTCACTAAAAGTTAAAGCATATTACTATATTTAAGTAAGCAAGCAGTAGTAGAAAGTTCATTTTAGGTTCACAGGTGAGACTTAGTTCATTTCAGAGATAATGAAAGAGCATTCATGATTATGAGAGGCAGGCAGTGTTATTTAAGCACAAGATACGTACAGAATATTCAGAGAGAGAGAGAGAGAGAGAGAGAGAGAGAGAGAGAGAGAGAGAGAGAGAGAGAGCATACATAGGATACTCCAACAGGATTACAACATCACAAACATGGTTGAGTCAAACCAACAATGTTATTATGTATAAGTTTTTGGAAAAGACAATGAAAAGCTTTGTATTAAAGGTCTGTTGTACAGGTTAAGTTCTTTAGTCCTAGTCATTATACTAACACAATAAATGAAACTCAACAGCATAGATACGCCTTAACCAAATTCCCTGACTTAAGCTAAATGGGTAACAATCAAAATACATCAGGTTTTAGAACATGTTTATATAAAGAGATCCCAGACATGATTACACAATCATGATGGTCAGTAGAAGACTAATGATCTTCCAAAAATTAGTAGAGTCACAGAAGCACATTTGAAAGAAGAAACTGATCTAAATGTAATGAGCTGATGTACCTAAACTAAAGTGATAGTCTTGTCTTTATCATTGAAGGGTTCATATCCATTTGGGGTAGTTTATCAAGTGAACCATAACAATAACACTAAAGCTGATTAATATAGCATACATAATAACCACAATAGACATCAGAGGGTCTAATAATTAAGAAAACCATATGAGATCATTTAAGAGTTTCTTTGTTAATCTCAGGAACTTAATAATGTATAAGTTATTCATAGACACGTTCATTAAGATTACTAGTATAACTGATTAGTACATGATTATGTGTAACGACCCGGCCGGTCGTTTCGAGAGTTATAATCCCGTTTTCCCATTCCTACTTTTTTTTGTGTTATTCAGCTATATTATGTTATATCGGGTTACTTGGTTCGAGTCTGGAAGAAACTCGGAGTGAAATGAGACATTTAGTCTCATAATTAAAAATTTTAAGTTAAAAAAGTAGATCGGATATTAACCTATATATAAACGACCTCGGATTTGAATTTTGATAATTCCAATAGCTTCGTATGGTAATTTTGGGCTTAGGAGCGTGTCCGGAATATTATTTGAAAGTCCGTAGAGGAATTAGGCTTGAAATGCCGAAAGTTTTATTTTTGAGAAGTTTGATCGGGGGGTTGACTTTTTGATATCGGGGTAGGAATCCGATTCTGAAAATTGGAATACCTCTGTTATGTCATTTAGGACTTGTGTGCAAAATTTGAGGTCAATCGGACGGGATTTGATAGGTTCCAGAGTTGTTTGTAGAAATTAGAAATTTCAAAGTTCAAATTGGAGCTTGAGGAGAGGCGATTTTTGATATATTTTCAAGGAAAACTTGAGGTAAGTCCCTTGTGATCATTTCTACTTCATAATATTAAATTATTATCAAATAATCAGACTAGATTACATGATTTTGAGGTGTAAATCGGATATTAGAACTTAGAAATCTGGAAATAAGATTTGTAGATTTGAGGGTCGAGTTTAGGTCAGATTTTGGTAAAATTGGTATGAGTAGACTCGTGATTGAATGGGCTTTCGGATTTTATAACTTTTGTTGGGTTCCGAGACGTGGGCCCCACATGCGATTTTTGAGCCAGTTTCGGGTTTTGTTCTAATTTTGAAGCTTTTCTTGTGGAATTCATTCCATTAGCGTATATTAATAGTATTATACTGATTGTGAATAGATTTGGAGCATTTGGAGGCCGAGTCCAGAGGCAAGAGCATTGCGGGGTAGAGATTTGACCGGTTTGAGGTAAGTAACGATTATAAATCTAGTCCTCAGGGTATGAAACCCTAGATTTTGTATCATTCTACTATTTTTAGTGACGCACATGCTAGGTGATGGGCGTGTGGGCGTGCACTGTTGGGTAATTGTGACTTGGTCCGCCCCGTAGCAATTGAAAAGTTGCATATTTTGTTGAAACCATTTGATACTTATATGTTTTAGAAAGAATTTCTGTAAATTGGGCTGAATGCCATGTTTGGGCCTTGCGCCGATGCTGTTTGGACCCTTAGAGGCTGTTTCTTACCATCCTCTCATTGTTTTTGATTGAAAATCTATACTCAGTTATGTTTATACTTGTTTACCGCATAACTCTGTTTTATGACTCTATTTTGATGCATATAAATGTTTTGGGCCGAATGCCCTATTTTACTGAAATTCTTGAGTGGCTTGATAGATTTATGACTGAGTGAGGCCGAGGGCCTGATTTGTGAGGATGAGTGTGGATCGGGGCTGCCCGCCTATATCATATTTATGACTGAGTGAGTCTTAGGGCCTGATTTGTGAGGATGAGTGTGGATCGGGGCTGCTCGCCTGCAGCATACTTTATTATTTTGGCATATGAGTTGTCCGTGTAGATTATAGCGCTTGGGCTGAAGGAGCCCCTCCGGAGTCTGTACACACCCCCAGTGAGCACAGGTACCTACTGAGTGTGAGTGCCGAGTGCCGAGTGCTGAATGACTGGGAGGCATGAGCGATTGTGAGGTATGCCCGAGTGGCAAGAGTGATTGTGAGGTATGCCCGAGGGGCACGAGTGACTGTGAGGTTTGCCCGAGGGGCTGTATATGAGTGATGTTTTGCCCGAGGGGCTGTTTATGATTTCATCATTTTTGCTCACTTTTGCATTGAGCCTTCGTTTGAAAAACTGTTGGAAAAATATCTTTAAATGATTTTTACTGGAACTAGGTTTAAACGAGATGTTTGATTCAAATCGTGATTTTAAAAGCATGTGGTATTTTACTGAGATTTTCTAATATGAACGTTATATGCTTTATTGCTCGTCACTACTGCTCAGTCTTTATTTATTGTTGTTACTTACTGAGTTGGCGTACTCATGTTACTCCCTGCACCTTGTGTGCAGATTCAGGTATAGCTGGATACGGTAGCGGTTACTGAGTGTTCTGGTTGCAGATTTTTTTAGAGATAGCAAGGTAGCTGTTTGGCGATCGCAGCCCCTGCTCTTCTCCCTCTTATCTTCCTCTAGTTGTATTTAGCTATTTTTCGGGCTGAGCCTTGATATTGTTAGATAGATTATAGTATATGCTCATGACTAGTGACACCCCGATGTCAGGATTTTCTTTTCCGCACTTCTATTTTTCTTTGATTTGAACTCTTTAAATGGAGGTTTTATGTTAAATAACCTTGAAATTTTCTTTGAAATGAAAATATTGGTTTGTTTTAAAAATGAGTCGGCTTGCCTAGTTCCACGATATGCGCCATCACGATAGAGGTTAGTTTGGGTCGTGACAGATTGGTATCAGAGCCTAGGTTACATAGCTCTCACGAGTCATGAGCGGGTTTAGTAGAGTCTTGCGGATTGGTACGGAGACGTCTGTACTTATCTTCAGGAGGCTGCAGAACCTTTAGGAAACTTCACATTCTTGGATTCTTGTCGTGCGAATCTATTGATTCTAGTAACTAAACATCTATTGTTTCATTCTCTCATAGATGGTGAGGACTCGTGCTACCGGTTAGGAGGGCCAACTACCAGTACCACCAGCCAGGGCCGCGAGAGGCCAAGGCCGTGGTAGGGGCAGAGGTGCAGCCCGTACAACAGTTGGGGCAGTATCTACAGATCCACCGGTTATCCCTGATCAGGACCAAGTTCTAGTTGTTGATGCATCAGCCCAGGCAACACCTGTGCCTATTGTGATTCCAAGCCTTCAGGAGGCCCTAGCTCAGATTCTGACAGCGTGCACTGGCCTTGCTCAGGCGGTCTCTATTTCGACGGCCGCAACCACTTCTCAGGCCAGAGGAGGCACTCAGACTCCCGTCGCTCGCACATCTGAGCAGGTTATTTAGGGACTTCAGACACCAGAGCTACCACCAGCCCAACCGGTTGCTATTGTTCAAGATTATGTGGTTCCTGCTATGCCTGAGGATGATCAGCGCAGGTTGGAGAGGTTTGGGAGACTTCAGCCACCACCTTTCAGTGGCACAGAGAGAGAGGATGCTCAGGACGTTTTGGACAGGTGTCAGAATATACTCTGTACTGCTTGTATTTTGGAGACTTGTGGGGTCTCATTCACTACCTTTTAATTTTCTGGGGCTGCACTCAGATGGTGGGAGACTTACGAGAGTCGTAGGCCTGTTGGCGCAACACCCCTTACTTGGCAGCAGTTCTCCGTGGTTTTTTTGGAGAAGTTCGTGCCTTGATCCTGCAGAGAGGAGCTGCATAGACAGTTTGAGCAGCTTCGCCAGGGTGATATGTCTGTGACACAGTATGAGATGCGATTCTCTGAGTTGGCCCGTTATGCTATCTGGTTGGTTCCCACGGAGAGAGATAGGATCATGAGGTTTATTGATGGCCTCACTTATCAGCTACAGTTGCTCATGACCAGGGAGCTGGTTTCAGGTGCTACCTTTGATGAGGTTGTCGACATTGCTCGGCAGATTGAGATGGTTCGCGGTCAGGAGAGGGTTGAGAGGGAGGCCAAGAGGCCTCGTGGTTAGGGTGGATTCAGCGGTGCTCCTTTTGGGGGTCAGTTCCAGCACGATAGAGGTCGTCATTTCAAACAGGCTCAGTCAGCTCGGCCATTTCATCGGGGTGCATCATCTGGCCATGGTTCTCACAGTTCTCATCAGGGCCACTCATCACTTAGTGCCCTTCCAGTTCAGAGTTCGTCCTGTGCTCCACCTATTCAGGGCTCTTCCATGCCAGGTTCTTCTACCAGTCATCCCGGTGCTAAGGGTTCCTTTCAGTTTCTGCCACCAGCACCAGGGAGTTATTTTAAGTGTGGGGAGCTTGGGCATATGTGGAGGCAGTGTCCTCGTCGTCATGGAGGTCTATCTTAGCAGAGGAGTCAGCCTCCGACTACAGCACCAGCTACCTCACCACCCGCCCAGTCAGCTCGAGGTGGAGGTCAGTTAGCTAGGGGTCGCCCTAGAGGGGGAGGCAGATTAGGGGGTGGTCAGGCCCGTTTCTATGCTCTCCTTGCCAGACCAGATGCTATTGCTTTAGATGCTGTGATTATAGGTATTGTCTTAGTTTGTCACCGAGATGCCTCAGTATTATTTGACCCTGGTTCTACATATTCATATGTTTCCTCGTATTTTGCCCATTTTCTGGATATGCCCCGTGAGTCCTTAGTTTCATATGTACATGTATCTACTCCTGTGGGCGATACTATTATTGTGGACCGCGTATATCGGTCATGTGTGGTGACTATTGGGGGTCTGGAGACCCGAGTAGATCTAATGTTGCTCAGTATGGTTGACTTTGATGTGATATTGGGTATGGATTGGTTATCTCCATATCATGCTATTCTAGATTGTCACACTAAGATGGTGACGCTGGCTATGCCGGGAATTCCGAAGGTTGAGTGGAGCGGTTCTGTAGATTATGTACCAAGTAGGATGATTTCATATTTGAAGGCTCAGCGCATGGTTGAGAAGGGTTGCCTATCTTATTTGGCTTTTGTGAGGGATGTTAGTGCAGAGACTCCTGTCATTGATTCTGTTCCGGTGGTACGTGATTTTTCGGATGTGTTTTCTGCAGACCTGCCGGGCATGCCGCCTGACAGAGATATTGACTTTGGTATTGATTTGGTGCCGGGCACTCAGCCCATTTCTATTCCACTGTATCATATGGCACCGGCGGAGTTGAAGGAATTGAAAGAACAGCTTCAGGAACTCCTTGATAAGGGGTTTATTCGGCCTAGTGTGTTACTTTGGGGTGCACCAGTTCTATTTGTGAAGAAGAAGGATGGTTCCATGAGAATGTGTATTGATTACAGGCAGTTGAACAAGGTCACAGTCAAGAACAAGTATCCTTTGCCTCACATTGATGATTTATTCGACCAGCTTCAGGGAGCGAGGGTGTTCTCCAAGATTGATTTGAGGTCCGGTTATCACCAGCTGAAGATTCGGGATTCAGATATTCTCAAGACAGCTTTCAGGACCCGATATGGCCATTATGAGTTCTTGGTGATGTCTTTTGGGCTGACCAATGCCCCAGCAGCGTTCATGCATTTGATGAATAGTGTATTCCAGCCCTATTTGGACTCATTCGTTGTTGTATTCATTGATGACATCCTGGTGTACTCTCATAGCCAGGAGGAGAATGCTCAACATTTAAAGATTGTATTACAGAGATTGAGGGAGGAGAAGCTTTATGCAAAGTTCTCCAAATGCGAGTTTTGTCTTAGTTCAGTAGTATTCTTGGGGCACGTGGTGTCCAGTGAGGGTATTCAGGTGGATCCGAAGAAGATAGAGGCGGTACAGAGTTGGCCCAGACTGTCCTCAACCATGGAGATTAGGAGCTTTCTTGGTTTGGCAGGTTACTACTGTCGCTTTATGGAGGGATTTTCATCTATTGCATCGCCCTTGACTAAATTGACCCAAAAGGGTGCTCCATTCAGGTGGTCGGATGAATGTGAGGAGAGCTTTCAGAAGCTCAAGAGTGCTTTGACCACAGCTCCAGTGTTAGTTCTTCCATCAGCTTCAGGTTCTTACACCGTGTATTGTGATGCCTCGAAGATAGGCATTGGTTATGTTTTGATGCAGGAGGGTAGGGTGATTGCCTATGCCTCGCGCTAGTTGAAGACCCATGAGAATAACTATCCTGTCCATGATCTTGAGCTAGCAGCAGTTGTTCACGCCTTGAAGATTTGGCATCATTATTTGTGGGGTTCATTGTGAGATCTATACTGATCACCGGAGTCTGCAGTATCTGTTAAAGCAGAAGGATCTTAATTTGCGTCAGCGGAGATGGTTGGAGCTTCTTAAGGACTATGATATTACTATTTTGTACAATCCGGGGAAGGCCAATGTGGTGGCCGATGCTTTGAGTTGCCGGGCAGAGAGTTTGAGGAGTTTAGCATATCTTCCCGCAGCAGAGAGACCTTTGGCATTAGATGTTCAGACCTTAGCAGGCCAGCTTGTCAGATTGGATATTTCAGAGCCTAGTCGGGTATCGGCTTGTGTGGTCTCCAGGTCTTCTCTTTATGATCGTATCAGGGAGCGTCAGTATGATGACCCTCACTTGCTCGTTCTTCAGGACAGGGTTCGGAGAGGTGATGCTAGGGATGTGACTATTGGTGATGACGGGGTGCTGAGAATGCAGGGTCGGATATGTGTGCCTAATGTAGATGGGCTTCGAGAGCTGATTCTTAAGGAGGCCCACAGCTCGCGGTATTCTATCCATATGGGTGCCACGAAGATGTAACAGGATTTGAGGCAGCACTATTGGTGGAGGCGGATGAAGAAGGATATAGTTGGGTTTATGCCTCGGTATCTAAACTGTCAGCAGGTTAAGTATGAGCATCAGAGACCGGGTGGCTTGCTTTAGAGGTTAGAGATCCCAGAGTGGAAGTGGGAGCGGATCACTATGGACTTTGTAGTTGGGCTCCCACGGACTTCGAGGAAGTTCGACGCTATTTAGGTTATTATGGATCGGCTGACCAAGTCCGCGCACTTCATTCCAGTTGGTACTACTTACTCTTCAGAGCGGTTGGCTGAGATTTACATCCGAGAGATCGTTCGCCTGTATGGTGTCCTAGTTTCCATCATTTCAGATAGGGGTACTCAGTTCACATCGTAGTTTTGGAGGGTCGTGCAGCGAGAGTTGGGTACTCAGGTTGAGTTAAGCACAACTTTTCACCCTCAGGCGGACGGGCAGTTCGAGCACACTATTTAGATATTGGAGGACATGTTGCGTGCTTGTGTTATTGACTTTGGGGGGTTTATGGGACCAGTTTTTGCCACTCGCGGAGTTTGCATATAACAACAGTTATCAGTCGAGCATTCAGATGGCTCCGTACGAGGCTTTGTATGGGAGGAGATGTAGATCTCCTGTTGGATGGTTTGAGCCGGGTGAGGCTAGGCTCTTAGGTACACACTTGGTTCAGGACGCATTAGATAAGGTAAAATTGATTCAGGAGCGGCTTAGCATGGCGCAGTCTAGGCAGAAGAGCTACGTGGATAGGAAGGTCCGTGATGTTTCTTTTATGGTTGGGGAGAAGGTTTTGCTGAAGGTATCACCCATGAAGGGTGTTATGAGGTTTGGGAAGAGGGGCAAGTTGATCCCCCAGTTCATTGGGCCTTTTGAGGTGCTTCAGAGAATAGGGGAGGTGGCTTATAAGCTTGCCTTGCCACCCAGCTTGTCGAGTGTGCATCCAGTGTTTCATGTTTCTATGCTCCGAAAGTATATTGGAGATCCGTCCCATGTTTTGGATTTCAGCACGGTTCAGTTGGAGGGTGATATGACTTATGATGTGGAGCCGGTGGCTATTTTGGATCGACAGGTTCGAAGGTTGAGGTCAAAGGATATAGCTTCAGTGAAGGTGCAATGGAGAGGTCAGCCTGTGGAGGAGGCCACCTGGGAGACCGAGCGGGAGATGCGGAGCAGATATCCATGCTTATTTGAGACTCCAGTTATGTTTCTAGACCCATTCGAGGACGAACGGATGTTTAAGAGGGGGAGGATGTAACGACCCGGCCGGTCGTTTCGAGAGTTATAACCCCGTTTTCCCCATTCCTACTTCTTTTTGTGTTATTCAGCTATATTATGTTATATCGGGTTAGTTGCTTCGAGTCCGAAAGGAACTCGGAGTGAAATGAGACACTTAGTCTCATAATTGAAAATTTTAAGTTAGAAAAGTGGATCGGATATTAACCTATATGTAAACGACCTCGGATTTGAATTTTGATAATTCCAATAGCTCAGTATGGTAATTTTGGGCTTAGGAGCGTGTCCGGAATATTATTTGGAAGTCTGTAGAGGAATTAGGCTTGAAATGCCGGAAGTTTTATTTTTGAGAAGTTTGACCGGGGGTTGACTTTTTGATATCGGGGTCGGAATCAGATTCTGAAAATTGGAATACCTCTGTTATGTCATTTAGGACTTGTGTGCAAAATTTGAGGTCAATCGGACGTGATTTGATAGGTTCCGGAGTTGTTTGTAGAAATTAGAAATTTCAAAGTTCAAATTGGAGCTTGAGGAGAGGCGATTTTTGATATATTTTCAAGGAAAACTTGAGGTAAGTCCCTTGTGATCATTTCTACTTCATAATATTGAATTATCATCATATAATCCGACTAGATTACATGATTTTGAGGTGTAAATCGGAGATTAGAACTTAGAAATTTGGAAATAAGATTTGTAGATTTGAGGGTCGAGTTGAGGTCAGATTTTGGTAAAATTGGTATGGGTAGACTCGTGGTTGAATGGGCTTTCGGATTTTATAACTTTTGTTGGGTTCCGAGATGTGGGCCCCACATGCGATGTTTGAGCCAGTTTCGTGTTTGGTCTAATTTTGAAGCTTTTCTTGTGGAATTCATTCCATTAGCATATATTGATGGTATTATACTGATTGTGAATAGATTTGGAGAATTTGGAGGCTGAGTCCAGAGTCAAGAGCATTGTGGGGTAGAGATTTGACCGGTTTGAGGTAAGTAACGATTCTAAATTTAGTCCTCAGGGTATGAAACCCCAGATTTTGTATCATTCTACTATTTTTAGTGACACACATGCAAGGTGACGGGCGTGTGGGCGTGCACTGTTGGGGAATTGTGACTTGTGTTCCCCGTAGCAACTGTAAAGTTGCATATTTTGTTGAAACCATTTGATACTTATATGTTTTAGAAAGAATTTCTGTAAATTGGGCTGAATGCCATATTTGGGTCTTGCGCTGATGCTGTTTGGACCCTTAGAGGCTGTTTCTTACCATCCTCTCATTGTTTTAGATTGAAAATCTATACTCAGTCATGTTTATACTTGTTTATCGCATGACTCTGTTTTATGACTCTATTTTGATGCATATAAATGTTTTGGGCCGAATGCCCTGTTTTACTAAAATTCCCGAGTGGCTTGAGAGGTTTATGACTGAGTGAGGCCGAGGGCCTGATTTGTGAGGATGAGTGTGGATCGGGGCTGCCCGCCTATAGAATATTTATGACTGAGTGAGGCTGAGGTCCTGATTTGTGAGGATGAGTGTGGATCGGGGCTGCCCGCCTGCAGCATACTTTATTATTTTGGCACATAAGTTGTCCGTGCAGATTATAGTGCTTGGGCTGAAGGAGCCCCTTCAGAGTCTGTACACACCCCCAGTGAGCGCAGGTACCTACTGAGTGCGAGTGCCGAGTGCCGAGTGATTGGGAGGCATGAGCGATTGTGAGGTATGCCCGAGTGGCAAGAGTGATTGTGAGGTATGCCCGAGGGGCACGAGTGACTATGAGGTTTGCCCGAGGGGCTGTATATGAGTGATGTTTTGCCCGAGGGGCTGTTTATGATTTCATCATTTTTGCTCACTTTTGCATTGAGCCTTCGTTTGAAAAACTGTTGGAAAAATATCTTTAAATGATTTTTACTGGAACTAGGTTTAAACGTGATGTTTGATTCAAATCGTGATTTTAAAAGCATGTGGTATTTTACTGAGATTTCCTGATATGAACGTTATATGCTTTATTACTCGTCACTACTGCTCAGTCTTTATTTATTGTTGTTACTTACTGAGTTGGCGTACTCACGTTACTCCCTGCACCTTGTGTGCAGATTCAGGTATAGCTGGACACGGTAGCGGTTACTGAGTGTTCTGGTTGCAGATTGTTTTAGAGATAGCAAGGTAGCTGTTTGGCGATCACAACCCCTGCTCTTCTCCCTCTTATCTTCCTCTAGTTGTATTTAGCTATTTTTCGGGCTGAGTTAGCCTTGATATTGTTAGACAGATTGTAGTATATGCTCATGACTAGTGACACCCCGATGTCGGGCTTTTCTTTTCCGCACTTCTGTTTTTCTTTGATTTGAACTCTTTAAATGTAGGTTTTATGTTAAATAACCTTGAAATTTTCTTTGAAATGAAAATATCGGTTTGTTTTGAAAATGAGTCGGCTTGCCTAGTTCCACGATAGGTGCCATCACGACAGAGGTTAGTTTGGGTCGTGACATTATGAACATGATTTCAATTAAACGATTAAAAGAGAAAAAAAGGTTGAGGTTCACTGACCTTCTTTTGGGCTTGCTTTGGGCAGCAAACCAAACGAGAATCTTTCTCAATCGTTAAGAATTAGAGACTCATATTCCGACCAGTGTAGAATTTAGAATCAGAAAGAAATCAAAGGTTAGTTAGAAACCCTAGCTTGATTTACTACTCAAGACTAAAAATTGATATTTCTCTATTTTGTTAGGTGCTTTTTGTATGTATCTTGTGTTAAAGCTTGTTCGGTGAGAGCATTAAAGGCTACTATTTATAGTGCCTTCAAGCCTTAGGGTTCAACATATTTGAATTAGATAGTGGAATATGGCGATAGTCGAATGATGATAGCAAGGTAGATGTAAAATTAGAGAACACAGAGGGGAAACAACAAGGAGTTTACCTGGGTATGGGGAATCGACTGTTGAATGCAAAATACATTGATCAAAGCTCCAATGTCGAGTGGTCACTGTGTTTGACCTCTGGACGACGAATAATGATGATTATTTTAGAGAGAATCTTCATGCATGCTTTGATCTGAAAGAATATAAGAGAAACCAGACGATTTGAACTTTTGTCTTTGAGTCTAGGGTTACTATTTGGGGATTTCGAATTTCGACGATGAAAGAGGAAATAAACAGGTGGGATTCACGGCATAGGGACAAGGTGAGTGTTTCAGGATTCGATTGAGACGACCTTGCACAAATTTGTGCAAGGTTTTGGTGATTGATGGGTTAGGGCAGAAGGAGAGTAGAGAGCGTTTAGGGAAAGAGGGGCGGCTGGGTCAAAGGGGAAATGATTTAGGGTTTGGGGATTGGGGTTGGTCTCGTGGGTTTAAACTCAGAGATGAAATCTGGACCGTTTTATCATTTGATCAAGGGCCCTAATAAATCGAGTCTTTATGTGTTTAAAGAAATTATTTTGGGAAAATACGGGAACCGTTGGATCTGTGTGATCCAATGGCTGAGATAATGTCGGATAATCAGTCAAAATTAAAAGAGAAAATAGGGATAAATATAGACCCTTGATGGTTTGGATTAACGACTTAGATTGTTTGTATTTGTTTTGTGAGTGGGATTAGAGGGTGACATGGCACAATCTGGTTGGTTCGGGGAGGTGGGGGTGGGGGTGGATTGCCAACATGTATAGGTGAGGTTGTTTAAACTGGGTCAGATGAGTGATTGGGCCATTGTTTGGGCTGAAATTGATTTGAAAAATAGCCACTTTTAATTTAATTGATCATATGCAATTGTAGCCTTTTGATCTTTTAACCTCTTTAAAATTAATTTAAATAAACTTAAATAATTTCAATAAAATGTAATCAAAATTAAAATCATCAAATACACTACTAATTACTATAATTAGTTAATTAATTATTAGATATCCTATTTTCTATTTATGACACTAATTTCAGGTTTATTTTGAAATAGTAGGCTATTTTATCAAAATTAAGAAATATCCTTATTAAATTAATTATAAACCTATTTAATGAATGTAAAAGTTATATTAAACCTATTTTAATAGTTTCTAAAATAGTAAGAGTGATATATTTGTAATTATAACAATAAATTATTCATTTAACACCATGAATTACTTAATTTATACTACATCTGTTCCAGTTTATGTGAACCTATTTTCTTTTAGGTCCGTTCCAAAAAGAATGACCCCTTTCTAAATTTGGTAATAATTTAGCTTAAACTTACAATTGTACCCTTAATGAGAAGCTTTTATAACCACACAAATACTCTGGGCCTATTTTTGACTTGTTTAAGACCACAAATTCCAAAAATCTCAATTTTTTCTTAAACTCCGTGCCCAGTTAAATAGATTTATATAAATTGAGATGGAGGGAGTATAAAAATAATTATTTATTAATAAGAAAATATTTTCAACATACTTATTTAAAATCATTAAGTGCAAGTAAATTAATTATAAAATGGAGGGTCAAAATTGGTCGTCAACAGCTGCCCCTCTTTGACTGGAGACGATGATAGAGTTTTCGGACAACAAAATTGAACCAAGGCCAATTTTCTCCCAACCTCAAGCATACGTTGTAGGAATGACATATGGATTTAAGGAAGATTATGAGTTGTAGAATTAGGGAAGGAATTAAGGAAGACTCCGAGAGAATTTTGGAGAGTTGGGGCCAAATTTTGGCTTTGAATTGCTTACATACCTCGGGCTTAACGAGGATCAAGCCTCATGTAGTTCTGGAGTGATGATTTGGAGAAGGCGATGCTTGCAAGAATTGTCCCAATATTATCTTATGACGATACTGCGAGACAGAAGATTTTGGTACCCATGATAGCTCAGAATTGTAGCTTGATTTGAAAGATTTGAAGAATTAGAGTTCCACTGGTCGAATTTGAGTTTGAATTTTGATCCTTAGCCCGCTTGTGAGTTTGTTGTCCCTCATAATGTTGTAGATTGGTTTGCTACTTAGAAGAAGTTCCATGTCGCGATGTGTGTTCCTGCAAAAACAAAATATACACATACCCATATATCGTAATGCAGATATGTTAAGATGTAAATGATGCAGAAATGATAATGCCTGGCTGCCAGCTAGCCGTTATTTGGGTTTGGGATGATGAGATAATTTAATTTGACTCGATTGTTAGCCAGGCTATGTACTGTTCCGCAGCTGTCGGAGCATTAAGCCTCCTAATGTTGGGAGTATCTCCGTGCGATGGGAGTAGTTGACTTGTAATGTAGAATGTTTCTCCGCGTGATGGGAGTAGTTGCATTGAAATGTAAAGTATCTCCGCACAATGGGAGTAGTTTCATGGAAATGTAAAGTATCTCTGCACGATGGGAGTTTATGACTTGAAAATTGCCTTTAAGCCGCATGAGCAAAACGTCAAAACATTCCAGATAAAATAAAGAAGTAAGGAACATGACCTAGAGATACTCTTGACTATGAAACTAAATTGCGGCTGTCGATTGGCAGAACGTTAGTGACGAGGTTTGTGACTATTTACTTGTAATATCCGATGTAGCGGAGTGGTAGTGCGGAACGCTCCCTTTGGCGAAGCGAACAATTTGTTATATACAGGGCTTTGACTGGCAAAGCCGACGAGTTGATTTGTACAGGGTACTCGATTGATTGAGCTGGAAATTTGCTACATACATGGTTCCGGTTAGCGGGGCCAGCGGTTCGCTATATACAACATGCTCCACTTGGTTGAGCATACATTTTTCTATATACATGGCTCCAGCTGGCGGGGCCAGTGGCTTGCTATATACAACATGCTCCGCTTGATTGAGCAGACAGTTTGCTATTTAATATATATTCCGCTTGCATCGGCGGCCTGGTTCTGAAATACCTACAAAGTATTTGAGAGTTAGTTTTCATCTATATGAGGAAATATTTAAATAATGAAAGAGAGATGATAGTTATGAGAGAGTGGCGGATCCGTCATTGCCACAACACGCCCCAACATTGCCTTATATCCTGTCAATCTTGCATTCAAAGAATAATTCTTAGTGGGGGTGTGGGGGTGGGTGTTGGTTTGTGTCGACCGTAGTCTTGGCTTTTCCTCAGACTTGGTGAAGTTACACCATGAAGTTCGGTAGGTGGAACAGTAGTTTTTTAGAAAAGCATTTTGAAAATCATTTATCTTATGGAAAATGCCATCGTTCCAGGTAATGACATGTTTAGGAAATCCCTCGGATACGAACGTTGTTTCTGGAGGACTCTGTCCCATTGATGTCCATCCTCTAAGATGCCTCTAATGACATGGCTTCTTGCAGCTACAATCGTGTCCTAATCTAAATTAATGCATTACAAAGGTTTTACTAGGGTTATGACCGATCCTTTTCAGGTTGCCTATGTATCCAAAATGGAATCAAGTTTGAACGTAGTTCATGGGTAATGTTAAAGAAAATATGATGATGACCGAACCTGGCTCAGGCAGCCTACGTATCCAAATAGAATCAGGTTAATACATAGTTTAATTATAATAGATGCAAAATGATGAGATTGAAAATGAAGTGGCCAAGTCTGACTCAGACTGCCTACGTATACAAAATGGAATTAGTCCAGAACGTAGTTCAATTACAACAGATGACTGAATCCGATGAGGATTTCCTACGTATTCCTTCCAAAGGAAATCAAGTCGTGGCGTAGTTTCGAATACATACAAAATGATATTTGGATTTCCTATTACAAAAGAAAAAGGAGAGAGAGACTGGACCCTACGTAGGTTGCCTACGTATCCCTCTATGAGAAGTCAGGTCGAGCGTAGTTCTATTACAACCAAAACCTAACTTTACTGTCTTTAAATATATTATCTCTTGATTGATTCTAAGTTGATAGGCTTCATGCTGACTCTTCCGTCCATCTCTGCCTAGATCAGAGCTCTTCTCGACAACACTCGATGGACCACGTAAGGACCTTGCCAATTTGGCGCAAACTTTCCCTTGGCTTCTTCTTGATGAGGGAATATTTTCTTTAAAACCAACTACCCCGGTGTAAATTGGTGAGGTTTCACCCTTTTGTTGAATGCACTAGCCATCCTATTTTGATATATATGACCATGGAACACTGCATCCATTCTCTTCTCGTCAATGAGCATGAGTTGCTCCTGCCTGACCCATATCCATTCTGCGTTGTCTAACTTGGCTTCCTGAATGATCCTTAAAGATGGTATCTCGACCTCTGCGGGTATCACAACTTTGGTGCCATATACCAATGTGTATGGTGTTGCCCTAGTGGATGTCCTCATGGAGGTCCGATAACCCAGTAAGGTGAAGGATAATTTCTCGTGCCATTGCCTATGATTGTCCACTATCTTTCATAGAATCCTTTTAATGTTTTTGTTGGCTGCTTCAACTACTCCATTCATTTGTGGTCTGTAGAGTTATGGTGGACGATTCTGAACTTCTCACAAATTTTTCTCATGAGGTCACTATTGAGATTGGTTGCATTGTCAGTGATGATTGACTCAGGTATCCCAAACCCATAGACTATGTTGTTACAGATGAAATTTGCCACTACTTTCTTCGTGAAGACTTTGTATGTAGAAGCTTCGACCCATTTGGTGAAGTAATCAATGGCTACCAGGATGAAACGGTGTCCATTTGATGCAGCGGGCTCTGTAGGTCCGATTACGTCGATGCCCCAAGCGGCGAACAACTAAGGTGAACCCATTATGTTTAACTCATTAGGTGGAACCCGGATGAATTCCCCGTGGATCTAGCACTGGTGACACTTCTGCACATCGCGGATGCTATCGCTTTCCATGGTCATCCAAAGGTATCCGACTCTTAAAATTTTCTTGGCTAAAGTGAAGCCATTCATGTGAGGTCCGCACGTCCCTACATGTATTTATTCTAGCAATCTGGTCGCTTCGGCAGTATCTAGACATCTTAACATACCCAAGTATGGGGTCCTCCTATACATGACTTCCCTGTTGAGGAAAAAGTGATTTGCTAACCTTTTGAACGCTCGCTTATGAACATTGGTGGCATTCTCTGGGTACTCTCTTGTTCCAAGGAATCTCTTGATGTCGTAGTACCATGTCTTATTGTTTGGCTCTTAATCTACGTGGAAACAGTATGTATGCTGATCCCTAGCCTCTATCTCAATAGGGTCGATGTAATTCTTATCTGGATGCTGGATCATAGATGACAAGGTTGAGAGAGCGTCGACAAACTCGTTTTGGATCCTGGGAATGTGTTTGAACTCGATGTTTGTGAACTTCTTGCACAACTCCTTTACGCAATGCAGGTACGGAAGGATCTTGACATTTTTGGTAGTCCATTCTCCTTGAACTTGATGTATCAACAGATCTAAATCTCCTATGACCAGAAGCTCTTTGATATTCATATTGACTGTCATCATAATCTAGAGGATGCATGCTTCATACTCGGCGATATTATTGGTGCAGGGAAACCTTATCTTTGCTTATGCCGTATAATGCTGTCCTAATATGAAATTAATATTTCTCTAATTCCTACTCCTTTGAAATTTGCTGCTCCGTCGAAGAACATTCTCCATCCTGGGTATGACTCTGCAATGTCTTTTCCGGCGAACAACACTTCTTTGTCCGAAAAGTATGTAGTGAGCGGCTCATAATCCTTGTTCATTGGATTCTCTACAAGGTGGTAAGTTAAGGCTTGTCCTTTGATGGCCTTCTGCGTTACGTACACAATGCCAAATTCGCTGAGAAGAATCTGCGATTTGGCCAGTTTTCCTGTAGGCATCGACTTCTGGAATATAAACTTGAGCGGGTCGAGCATGGATATTAGATGTGTGGTGTATGCCGACATGTAGTGCCTTAAAGTTTGGGCTATCCAAGTCAAAGCACATCATGTGCGCTCTATTAGAGTGTATTTGGCTTCACATGGTGTAAACTTCTTACTTAAATAATAGATAGGTTTATCTTTTCTCCCGATCTCATCGTGTTGTCCCAACACGCATCCAAATGCATTATCCAAAACTGAAGAGTATAACAATAATGGCTTCCCGAGCTCGAGAAGAACCAATACTGGTGGATTTGACAAGTACTCCTTGATCTTGTTGAAGTCTTTCTGATTCTCTTCTATCCATTTTGTAGCAGTATCCATTTTTGGTAGCTTGAAGATAGGCTCGCAAATTACAGTAGACTGGGCTATGAGTCTGCTGATGTAATTTAGCCTGCCAAAGAAATTCAACACATCCTTCTTGCTTTTAGATGGTGGTAAGTCTTGAATGGAATTGATATTTAAAGGATCTAATTCTATCCCTTTCCTGCTTACGAAGAAACATAATAGTTTTTCGGCAGGGACTCCGAATGCACATTTCGTAGGATTCAATTTCAAACTATACCTCAACATTCAAAAATATTCTTCAGGTCGTCCAAATGTTTTGCACTCTTTCGAGATTTGATGATGACATCATCCACATATGCCTCAATCTCTTTGTGGATCATGTCATGAAAGAGGGCCGTCATGGCCCTCATGTAAGTAGCACCAGCGTTCCTGAGGCTGAATGGCATGATTCTATAGCAATAAACTCTCCAAGGCATAGTGAACGCAGTCTTCTCTGCATCTTATTCATGCATCAGGATCTGATGCTACCAGGCGAAACAATCCACGAATAACTGCAGCTCGTGCTTCGCACAATTGTCGATGAGGATATGAATCTTTGGTAAAGAGAAATCATCTTTTGGACTGGCCTTGTTAATATCTCGATAATCTGCACATATCTTAATCTTCCCATCATTCTTTGGCACCAGTACGATATTTGCCAACCACATGGGATAATTGGTGACTCTCACTATGTTTGACCTTCTTTTATCCTCAAACTCAAATCCGGCTTGAACTTTCTAGGTTTTCATTTGACTAGTGGTCTGGCAGGATTGGTAGACAATCAATGCGAAACGATGTCAGTGTTTAATCCAGGCATATTGTCATACGACCATGTGAATACATCGATGTACTGTCGGAGGAGCTCAACCAATTCTTCTTTCTGCTCTGCTTCTAAATGGATGCTGATTCAAGTTTCCTTCACGTCTTATTCTCTTCCCAGGTTGACTACTTCTATTTCTTTGAGGTTAGGATTTTTCTGTCTTTCCAACTATTTGATCTCTTGTGGGAGATTTTTTGGCATCATGCTTTCGTCATATTCCTTATAATTTGGATCTCATTGCTCGAGGGTTTCAATATATGTCATAATCACGGAACGCGTTTTTTTATCGTTTTGATTGCTGAAAAGAAAAACTAAGTATAAATGAAGCGATACATAAGTTCGCAATCAATTTAAGAAAGCAATTATTTTTATTTCATCAAAGGGGAACATTTAAGCGTTCAAGGAGGCATTTGAAAAAAGAGTACAGACACGGTTCAAGCATCAATTGACCGTGCATTTTTTATTCAAAAAACAGTTTTACAATTCCACACTACCAAGGCTCCCGACGAACCAAAGACGGACTGGAGGTCCAATTCTGCAAGTCCTCTCCTGGTTCGACATTCCGAATGGTCGGTGTCTTGATATCAACTTTGTTGCAGCATTCTTCGATCATGGTCGCGAACAACCTTCCTATTCCATCGACAATGTCATCCTCTGGTGTTGAGCTTTGACCCAGACCTGGAACATGCTTTAGCACAAAATCTTTCTTCCCAAAACCACCAGTGTAAGTCTTTCAAGTTGAAGGCTGATACCCTATACCGGCTCTACCTTTCTGCCCCCTTAGCTCAATCGACTCTGTTATCCCATCTGATCGGGATCCCAGCTCGGTCCCTGGTCAGTACCCATACTTCATCATTTCTCTCATAGCCATCTTTGATCTATATGGTGACTACATACCCGGATTTTTTCTCGGTCTCCTATATCTCCGTGGTCTGCATGATCTCGACCGCATGAAAGGCAACCCCGTCTAATCCTTCTATGAATGTAACTGTATGTTCCAGATAAGCTGACTGGCTCTATTCACCGTGTACTACAATCTCTTGATAACCCACTCGAACTTCATGCACTGATAGAGGGTAGACGGGACTGCCCCTACCATAAGTATCCAAGGCCTTCCCCGCAACATGTTATATGAGGAAGAAATAACTATTACTTGGAACAACTCAACTGGTCCAATTTGTAGAGCTAAATAGATTTATCCATTGATATCCTTCTGTTACCCGTTGAAAGCTCTTACCCTCACATGGCTTTCTTTCACTTCTCTCAGATGAATGCCCAGCTCTTGTAGGGTAGAGAGCGGGAAGATATTGACTCCGGATCCTCCATTAACAGGTACTCGGGACACCACCTTATCTCCATATTTGACGGTGATGTGTAAAGCTTTGTTGTGACCCACACCCTCTATGGAAAGTTCATCTTTTCGGAAGGAAATCATGTTCACCTCGACCATCTTCCTGATGGTTGCTGCCTGTGACTCGCTGGCAGTGTTGCTTGGCATTCTCACCCCACTTAACACTTTCATCAAGGTGACTTTGTGATTTTCAGAACTCATCAGTAGATCCATGATTGATATATGCACATGGGTTTTCTTCAATTGTTCCTCCAGAGAATATTCTTTAGTTGAATCTTCTTTTCAAATTCTTCGGCCTCCGTATCTGTTATATTCCTTCTCTGAATCTGTTCCCTTCCTGGATTTCATCAGTTTACCTCCTCCGGAGCATAACACCTCTCTGACCTGGTCATTCAATGAGCTAGTGCGGAATCCGTCATTTTGCCTTTCCTTTTCTACTGATATGTCCATGAGGCTGTTTTGTATTCCTGATCCTCCTTATCCCTGATAGCTATAGTGGACTGCTTTTGGTATGTCTGAACCCTCACTAGAGGTTTTAACTGTACGGTGATCATCAGAGTCCTTCGAGGTGGAACCTTTGCAGCCTTAGTTTTTCCTATTATGACAATTATTCCTTTTAAGACATACTCTTTATCCAGGGTGATCATATTATCTCCTTGATTTCAATGGTTCGGCAGTGGTCTACGGTTCATATTGGGTGGAACTTGGGTGCATTGGATGGATACACTTTTGATCAACGAATCAATTTCATTTTTTAGTCCGAAGCAATCCTCGGTATCATGCCCCGGTACGCCTGAATAGTAGTCCCATCATTTGGTTCCATCAAAGTATTTTGAAGGATGCTCAGGAATCCTCCCTTCTATCGGATATATCAAGCCAGTTCTCCTCAGTCTTTCAAACAGTTGAGCCAAAGGCTCAGTAATCGGGGTGTAGCTTCTGGCACCCCTTTCTTCAAAATTTGGGCGAGGTCCGGGTGCATAGGTGGATTGATTTTGATGAGTGGTAAATTGAACTGGAGCGTATGGTCGTGGTGGATTTGGAATCATTTGGGCGCGAGGTGGGTTATAGTGAGGTTTGGGGATTATAGTATGGTTGTATGTTGTATACCAGAGCATAAGTAGGTGTGTATGGGGAATGGGTGTTTGGAGAGTAAGAGATGTTTTCATGGTGTGGATTTGACTAGTAATAGGGAACGATTTCTGATACCTCTTCCTTTTTCTACTACCTATTGAACCAAATTGAATTGCTTTGCTAGCTGCTTGTAATGCAGCCATAGATTGTACCTTGCCAGACTTTATGCCTTCCTCTAAAAAGTCTCCCATCTTAACAAGTTCGGGGAACTTCTGCCCCATCATGCCTATCATTTTTTCAAAGTAGATTCCTTCCTGAGCTCTGATGAAGTACTTTGTCAACTCACTGTCATCTAACTGGGGTTGTGCTCTGGTGGTACTCTTGAAATGATTCTGACGGCTTCTTCTGCAAGTTTACCAAGGCAAACCTATCATGGGTAAGTTTTGTGTTGAACCGAAAATGGTTCATGAAATCTTCTACCATATCCTGCCACTCCCTCCATTTTCTAGGATCTTGGAGAGTGTACCAAGTAAGTGCCTCCCCTGTCAAACTCCTAGCTAATAGCTTCATCCTCAACTTCTCGTTGCTTCCTGCTCGAACCAGCTTAGCTTATCGCAGTAGATAGATTTCTCCTTTCTCCCGATCTCATCGTGTTGTCCCAACACGCATCCAAATGCATTATCCAAAACTGACAAGTATAACAACAATGGCTTCCCGAGCTCGGGGGGAACCAATACTGGTAGATTTTACAAGTACTCCTTAATCTTGTTGAAGGCTTTCTGACACTCTTCTATCCATTTTGTAGCGGTATCCATTTTTGGTAGCTTGAAGATAGGCTCGCAAATTACCGTAGACTGGGCTATGAATCTGCTGATGTAATTTAGCCTGCCAAGGAAAGTCATCACATCCTTCTTGCTTTTAGGCGGTAGTAAGTCTTGAATGGAATTGATCTTTGAAGGATCTAATTCTATCCCTTTCCTGCAGGGACTCCGAATGCACATTTTGTAGGATCCAATTTCAAACTATACCTCAACGTTCAAAAAAATTCTTCAGGTCGTCCAAATGTTCTGCACTCTTTCGAGATTTGATGATGACATCATCCACATATGCCTCGATCTCTTTGTGGATCATGTCGTGAAAGAGGGTTGTCATGGCCCTCATGTAAGTAGCACCAGCGTTCCTGAGGCAGAATGACATGACTCTATAGCAATAAACTCCCCAAGGTATAGTGAGCGCTGTCTTCTCTGTGTCTTATTCATACATCAGTATCTGATGGTACCCAGCGAAACAATCCACGAATGACTACAGCTCGTGCTTCGCACAATTGTCGATGAGGATATGAATCTTTGGTAAAGGGAAATCGTCTTTTGGACTGGCCTTGTTAATATCTCGATAATCTACACATATCCTAATCTTTCCATCATTCTTTGGCACTAATACGATATTTTCCAACCACGTGGGATAATTGGTGAATCTCACTACATTTGCCTCTATCTGTTTGGTTACCTCTTCTTTTATCCTCAAACTCAAATCCGGCTTGAACTTTCTAGATTTTCATTTGACTAGTGGTTTGGCAGGATCGGTAGACAATCAATGCGAAATGATGTCGGTGTTTAATCTAGGCATGTTGTCATACGACCATGTGAATACATCGATGTACTGTCGGAGGAGCTCGACCAATTTTTCTTTCTACTCTACTTCTAAATGGATGTTGATTCGAGTTTCCTTCACGTCTTCTTCGCTTCCCAGGTTGACTACTTCTGTTTCTTCGAGTTTAGGCTTTTTCTGTCTTTCTAACTGTTCGATCTATTGTGGGAGAATTTCTGGCATCATGCTTTCATCTTATTCCTCATAATCTGGATCTCTTTGCTCAAGGGTTTCGTTATCTGTCATACTCGCGGAACACAGTTTTTTATCGTTTTAATTACTGAAAAGAAAAACTAAGTATAAATGGAGCAATAAATAAGTTCGCAAAAATTTTAAGAAAGCAATTCTTTTTATTTCATCCCAAGGGAACATTTAAGCGTTCAAGGAGGCATTTGACAAAACAATACAAACACGGTTCAAGCACCAATTGACCGTGCATTTTCTATTCAAAAAGAAGTTTTACAATTCCACACTACCAAGAGTCCTAGCGAACCAAAGATGGGCTGCAGGTCCAATTCTGCAAGTCCTCTCATGGTTCGGCATTCCGAATGGTCGGTGTCTTGATATCAACTTTGTTGCAGCATTCTTCGATCATGGTCGTGAACAGCCTTCCCATTCTATTGACGATGTCATCCTCTGGTGTTGAGCTTTTACCCAGACCCGGAACATGCTCTAGCACAAAATGTTTCTTCCCAAAACCACCAGTGTAAGTCTTTCCAGTTGGAGGCTGATACCTTATGCCGGCTCTACCTTTCTGCCCCCTTAGCTCAATCGACTCTGTTATCCCATCTGATCGGGCTCCCAGCTCGGTCCCTGGTCGGTACCCGTACTTCATCATTTCTCTCATAGCCATATTTGATCTGTATGGTGACTACATACCCGGATATTGCTCGGTCTCCTATATCTCTGTGGTCTGCATGATCTCGACCGCATGAAAGGCGAGCCCGTCTAAGCCTTCTATGAATGGAACTGCATGTTCCAGATAAGCTGACTGGCTCCATTCATTGTGAACTACAATCTCTTGATAACCCCACTCGAACTTCATGCATTGATAGAGGGTAGACGGGACTACCCCTACCATATGTATCCAAGGCCGTCCCAACAACAGGTTATATGAGGATGAAATGACTATTACTTGGAACAACTCAACTAGTCCTATTTGCAAAGCTAAATAGATTTTTCCAATGACGTCCTTCTGTTACCCGTTGAAAGCTCTTACCCTCACATGGCTTTCTTTCACTTCTCTCAAATGAATGTCCAGCTCTCGTAAGGTAGAGAGCGGGCAGATATTGACTCCAGATCCTCCATCAACAAGTACTCGGGACACCACCTTATCTCCATAATTGACGGTGATATGTAAAGCTCTGTTGTGACCCACACCCTCTATGGAAAGTTCATATTTTCGGAAGGTAATCATGTTCGCCTCGACCATCTTCCTGATGTTTTCTGCAGTGCCTCGCTGGTAGTGTGACTATCAGAACTTATCAGTAGATCCATGATTGATATATGCACATGGGTTTTCTTCAATTGTTCCTCCAGATAGTATTCTTTAGTTGAATCTTCTTCTAAAATTCTTCAGCCTCCGTATTTGTTATATTCCTTCTCTGAATCTATTCCCTTCTTGGATTTTATCAGTTTACCTCCTCCGGAGTGTAACACCTCTCTGACCTGGTCATTCCATGAGCTAGTACGGAATCCTTCATTTTACCTTTCCTTTTCTACTGATATGTCCACGAGACTGTTTTGTATTCCTGATCCTCCTTATCCCTGATAGCTGCAGTGGACTGGTTTTGGTATGTTTGGACTATCACTAGAGGTTTTAACTGTACGGTGATAATCAGAGTCCTTCGAGGTGGAACCCTTGCAGCCTTAGTATTTCCTATTATGACGATTGTTCCTTTCAAGTCATACTATTCATTCACGGTGATCATATTAGCTCCTTGATTCCGGTGGTTTGGCAGTGGGCTATGGTTCACATTGGGCGGAACTGGGGTGCATTAGATGGCTCCACTTTTGATCAATGACTCAATTTCATTTTTCAGTCTAAAGCAATCCTTGGTATCATGCCCCGGTACGCCTAAATAGTAGACGCATCATTTGGTTACATCAAAGTATTTTGAAGGATGCTCAGGAATCCTCTCTTCTATCAGATGTATCAAGCCAGTTCTTCTCAGTCTTTCAAATAGTTGAGCCAAAGGCTCAACAATCAGGGTGTAGCTTCTGGCACCTCTTTCTTCAAAATTTGGGTGAGGTCGGGGTACAAATGTGGGTTGATTTTGATGAGTGGTATTTTGAACTGGAGCGTATGGTCGGGGTGAATTTGGATTTGTATTTGCGTGAGGTGGGTTATATTGAGGTTGGGGATTATAGTATGGTTGCATGTTGTATACTGGAGCATAAGTAGGTGTGTTTGTTGAATGGGTGTTTGGAGAATAAGAGTTGTTTTCATGGTGCGGATTGGACTGGTAATAGGGAACAATTTCTGATACCTCTTCCTTTTTCCGCTACCTATTGAACCAGATTGAATTGCTTTGCTAGCTGCTAGCAATGCGGCCATAGATTGTACCTTGCCGGACTTTATGTCTTCCTCTAAAAAGTCTCCGATCTTAACAAGTTCACAGAACTTATGCCCCATCATGCCCATCATCTTTTTCAAAGTAGATTCCTTCTTGAGCTCTGATGAAGTACTTAGTCAAGTCACTGTCATCTAACGGGGGTTGTGCTCTGGCGGTACTATTGAAATGATTCTGAAGGCTTCTTCTGCAAGTTTACTAAGGCAAACCTATCATGGGTAATTTTTGTGTTTATCCGAAATGGTTCATGAAATCTTCTACCATATCCTGCCACTCTCTCTAGTTTCTGAGATCTTGGCGAGTGTACCAAGTAAGTGCCTCCCTTGTTAAACTCCTTTGAATAGCTTCATCCTCAACTTCTCGTTCCTTCCTACTCGAACCAGCTTAGCTTATCGCAATAGGCTCTCAAGTGTGCATGGGTTCACCTGTCCCATCAAAGATGTCAAACATCGGAGGTTTGTACCCCACTGGCATGTCTACATCAGGGTGTCTGCATAGATCCTCATAATCTAAACTTTCATTTCCTTGGGCGACCTGAAGGTTCTTCATTTGTTTCCTTATTGCTCGCAACTGTTTAGATACCGACTCATCCTTTTTATACTTAGCTTCCCTTTCCATTTTAGTATACTGATCAATTTGATAAGGCAGCCTAACCGTGACGGGTGCTGTGAAAGTGGGTTCTGAAATGACATATATGGGAGGAACATATCGCTCGTGTGTAGCGGTATGTGCCGGGGTATGTGATGGTTTTGATTGGTGGTGAAGGTGACACCATCACGAGGAGGGGTATGAACTAAATTGGTAGCAACTGGTGGGTTTTGCGATGTCTGAACATAGTTTGGTACATAAGGGATGTATATAGGATGGTTTGGTGGGTTTTCAGGAGTTACTGGGGGTTTAATCTGGGTTGTATGGACTGAAGTCGGGGTATTATTTGCTTGGCGAGTAGTTGAAGGAAAGTGATCGGGGATCGAATCTAGAGAAGGAAAATGGGGTGGTTGTGGGAGCATCGTCACGGCCAGATGTGCCAATTCCCGAATATGTTGTACTTATTCCCTCAATGATTCCATCTCTTGGGTCATCCTAGCAACATGTTTTTCATTCTGTGTATCATCCTTTTCTACCGATCACCCCGGGCTATCAGCTATTACCAGAGCGTGTTCGGTCGGGTTATCTGCCGCAAACATCTTCCCTTTCGATCTCAAGTTGTATGGTGGTTCTGCCAGTTTTTGGGTCAACACAAACCAAATTCTTCTTTTGGGGAATAATAATAAAGCAATGCAAGGAAAGAAAAGAAAAGAAAAAGAAAAAGAATAGAAGTTAGTTTCAATGTTTGCACATATATGTCACATAGAGCAGTTAGTTCACGTATTCAAACAAACACGTTTCCTAATGTGCGAGGGACCTCTCTTTGCCGGAGGTTGGCCTAAGTCATGAATTTTGACAAACAATTAGATTTGACACATTCAGATCCGAAGAAAACTTTGGTTTTCATTAATAATATTTGGATTGTAACAGGCAGGAGCAAAGGTTACACCATTGTTTCTCTTTGAAAGAAGTACTCAGTGGCCCATATTTGGAGTAACAAGTTGCAGTCCTTGAAGAAATCATACCCTTGGGAACATGCAGACAATGCTCTGAGAATTTCTTCTAACACCATAGGTACCAAGGTGGCTTGGAGGTTACCCCGGAATGTTGCCAAAACTACAGGCAGTAAGTTGATATTGATCCATCCTCTCCGTTGTGGGAAAACCAATAATCCTAGCAGTGCCAAAGAGAAGGTTATGGGTAGGAGACTTTCCCAGGTATATTGATCACACTAAAACTCTCCTATGTACCATTCATATCTCTCACGATGTCCAAACTTGTGGAATAATTGGTCCAGGCTTACCCATCCGTCTTCAATGTTCCTCAAACCCCGGCTATTTGCCAGGCCCAAAGCATCGAGAAACCTGTAGCCGATCATAGTGACCGGTAGTATCGGCTTCTTCCCTGTAAATGGTAGCTCCATGAAGCTAGTAACTTCTTCCAATGTTGGCAACAACTCACAGTTAGCGAACTTGAAAACCATTTTGGCCGGATCCCAGAATTCTATCAGCAAACAGGTAAGCACCTTGTCAGCCCGGATGTTCAATAAGGCAGTCAATGTACATAGGTGCGTCCTGATTTCATCTCCATTCTCTCGGCAAATATTCTTCCACAATTTCTCTAACTTGTTCGGTGCTCCCATGACCATATTGATTTTGGGGATGTTCTGGTTGATTTCCATTTTTAAAGAGGGTAGAAAAAGGGTTTGATAAGTTTTCGCTTAGGATATTTAGTGTCTCATTGTGATTAGTTTGCCGTTCCACAAAAGTCATGCCGTTGGGTGCAGGTCCCGTTGAAATTAGGGTGGCTTTACTAATTGTGTGTCGATACCAAGGACAGACTCGCCTACGGTTTATGCAATATGACTTATGTTTGCTAGAGTAGAGTGTTTCCTAATTTCAATTGGACTAAATACTGCGAGAAGTTATGTCAGTTGGACTGACAAAGCCATTATCTAAAACTAAAGAATTTTGAAAGAAGGTTTGGAGGGGTGTAAAAGACAACCCCCGCATTCCATTGTGTGTGATAGTATACGACTAAGACTCGATAGGAAAGAGTGTGATGACAGTTAAAGCGGTAACAGATAGTGGGATGTTAGTAATAACATTGAATCAAGCAGACAAGTATATAATGAGCAGGTAAATCAGGTAAGCACATAGTTGCAAATTAAGCACAGTTAAAGCAGTGTATAAACATTCCTAAATTCCAGATCTAGTCTAAGTTTGCTAAGGTCATAACCTAAGTATAAATCCCCAGCAGAGTCGCCATATTGTTGCACCTATTTTGCACGAGTCAGAGCAAGATTCAACTATTGGTTACCTTGTTGATGATAAAAGAGAGTCACCACCTAATATTTAAAGGTATACTAGGGTATCTATTTTAGTCATTGGGTTATTATCCTATTAGTCTGCTAACCAGTGAGATTTTGGATAAGGGTTCTTATTCTTCTAAGAGGAAGGTGTTAGCCACCCCCTAGAATCTACCTAAGGTAGCTCCATAGAATTTAGACTAGGTTTGGGGAATTAAATGTCTATATCTACTTAGCTAGTGCTTAAAAGTTTGGATTACCTTGCAATGTTTTAAAATTTATATATTCTGAAAGAGGAGTGATGTATAGGCTTTCAAAGGGAGTAGGTTTTATTTGAAAAAACGTCTTTTGAAAAATGTCTACTAAAGTGTGTTTAGAAAAAAAGTAGGTTTATAATACTTACTTTACTAATAAAATGAGGTTATGTTTTAAAAATATTTGACTTTGAAACAAAGTGGATATTTGTATAAAGTAAGAACCATTTGAGAAAACGGGGTTTAGATAAACCTTAGAAATCCCATATTAAAATTCAAACCATTTGAAAGATCCTTAATTGTATCATCGTTTGTTGATTTATAGAATAACCCACTTTTGAAATCGCTTTTCTGAGTTTTCCAGTTTTCTTCTTATTTTAGAAAGAGAGACGGTTGATAGATCTATCTTAATTTCAAATCTTCATGGAAATTGTTAGTAAAAAAAATAATAACCAAAGTTAAATAATAAAAGTGATTAACAACTAGAATTAATTACTACTAAGTTACAGTACTACTCTTCTTTTTTACCTACGTTCTTTAAGGCTTGCCTAGGTAGTCAATATGATTCAAAAGAATAAAAGTAAAACCATCAATCCAATATTGTCAGTGTTGATACATAAAAGCAACATTAGATTAAAAGCAAAAGAAAAAGAAAAATGAACTCATGGTTTGGGCCTGAGGAATTAGGCCCAACAGACAATGAGCGAACAATGGCAGCTTCAGGTGACTCCAAGTTCAGGCTCAAATTAGGGCCTGAGTTCTTTGAGAACTCGGCAGGCCCAACTCAGACACATGCGTAAAAAAAGGGAAAATAAAGTTATTAAATACATGGCCCAATTCAATATTTAAACATAATCAACACTAATGTAGGCCCAAGACAAAACAATAACAATCATTAATAGTGAGGAATGCAAATTAAGGTGAAGTCACATAGAGTAAAGCAATTTACAATGAAGCCTTGGTTTCCTTTTAACACTAAACCTAAAGAGATTAGCAAATGTCAATAGATTAAAAGCTTAAGGTAAATTTCCATTCATGTCCAAGATACCCTTTAGATCCCTGGTACTTCAAAGTTTACAAGGGTCTCAGGGACCACGAGTAGTGCTTGTGTCAAGGAGAACATCTCAACCAAGAACTAAATTCTACTCTTAAATACCCTCAACCACTCACACTTACTCTTCCCTATATGTTTAAGTGCTAATGAGTCACTTAATGTAAATTCCAATACAACAATAATGATAACACACAGAGAGATGTACATTTGTTATGTATAACTGCTCAAAACACTACAAACAACACCAAAGAGATCATAATTCATACTCACTCATGTAATATACTGTCATATGCTTTAACAGACTTAAGAGTACTAAATGAAGTCGGTTGCAGGCACACATAGGGAGAGAGCACTAGTAGGACACTTTGGAAACCCAGGCAACTTGATCATATAACTTAAGGATAAGACGATGCATAGTTCAGAATCTCAAGTCATGATCTCATTATCCTAACAACCTATGTTCAAGAGTTTATCCCTAGATTAAGTCTCAAAACTTTATTTAAATTCACAAGTTGACATCTTCAATCGAAATCTTTAAAGGGATGCTAATAGGAGTGCAAGTAAACAAGCCATGTGTCACGACCCAAATACCTAACCAGTCGTGATGGCACTTATCATGGAACTAGGCAAGCCGACATTCTCAATATGCTTTCAATATATAATAAAAGTGAGCTAAAGCAATTAAACTAACTGAAGGTTTACATAATAACGGGGTAAAAACCCAAAACACAAGTGCGGAATGATAGCCCGACATCGGGGTGTCACTAAGTCATGAGCATCTAACATCCAATCTAGAAACATAGTCTACTATAGTCTGTGCCAAATGCCAATACAAGAGAGAAAAGATAATAAGAAAGGAGAAACAAGGACTGCGGACGCCGACAGCTACCTTGTAAGTCTCTGATAATCAGCTCGCGCACGAACTCAGCGACCGCCAGAACCGTACACACCTGGATCTGCACATGACGTGCAGGGTGTAGCATGAGTACAACCAACTCAGCAAGTAACATAATTAAATAAGGAACTGAGAAGCAGTGACGAGCTATAAAAATACAGATGATTTCAAAAGTTTTCAGTAAAGAGTGAACATGCTTTCAAATCCGGTGGTATAAGTCAAATTAGTCCGAGCTCAAGTAAAACAGATATGAATCTTCCAGAAATTTCACAACAACAGCAGATAACAACTAAGTGCAGCAATAAATAAAAGCAAGTACAACCTCTCAAGGCAGCAATCACTCATCTCATCTCAACAGCTCGTACTCTATGCTCTCAGCCCTCAATACACACTCTCAATAGGCACCTGCGCTCACTGGGGGTGTACAGACTCCGGAGGGGCTCCTTCAGCCCAAATGCTATATTGCTGCGGCGTGCAGCCCGATCCAATATTGTTACGACGTGCAACCCGATCCCATATTGTTGCGGCATGCAACCCGATCCAATATTGTTGTGGCGTGCAACCCGATCCAAATACCTCACTGCTCGTAGCTCGGCACTCATGCTCTATCTCGATCACTAACCTCTCCAGCCCCCTCGGGCTCACAGAATATCATAATAATTAGCCCAAACAGAGAATACAACAAGTATCAATAAGAAATGAGAGGGAACGGAGATATAACACACATGTAAGACTGTGACTGAGTATAAGACATTAATTAATAGTCAATTCAACAAGTATACGACTGCTGCGGGTCCCAACAGTGATATCATATGGCCTAAGCATGGTTTCTAACATGAAAGGCAGTCAATTTCTCAAAGACAAGGAAAAACAAGTAATAACAATGGCTATTCGATTTTACAGTCTCACGAGACAGACCAAGTCACAATCCCTCACGGTGCACGCTCACACGCCCGTCACCTAGCATATGCGTCACCTCCAAATATTCACATCATACCAATTCTCGGGGTTTCATACCCTCAAACCAGATTTAAGACTATTACTTACCTCAACTGCGTAGAAATCCTACTCTGAAATGCCTTTGCCTCTCGAATAGGCCTCCAAATGCCACGAATCTAGTCACAAACAGTACGAGATAATCAATATAGGCTAAAAGGATCAATTTCACAAGGAAACTACTAAAATATAGTCCAAAATCTGAAATCGTCTCAACCCGCCCCCCAGGCCCACGTCTCGAAACCCAACGAAAGTCATAAAACCCGATAGCCCATTCACTCACTAGTCTAACCATACCAAATTTATCAAAATCCGACCTCAATTGCTCCTCCAAAACCCCAAAATTCACTCTCCAATTCCCAAGCCCTAATCTCCCAAATCTCACCTAAAACACTGCCTTCGCTCCTGCGATCAAGTGATCGCATCTGCACTCTTCGCGGGTGTGGGAACTACATCACACCTGCGGTCCAAACTCGCACCTCCGCCCCTAAATTTGCTTCTGTGACCATCGCAGGTGCGGGAATGCCATTGCACCTGCGTCCTCTGACCAGATCCTCCTTAGCTAGATCTGTGGCTCCTCCTTCGCTTCTGCGGGCTCGCACTTGCGGTTCCCACTCCGCAGGTGTGGTTACACCGGTAGCAGCAGTTTCAGCTGCAAATTCCTCAACTCCCATCAAGCCGTTAACCACCCGAAATCACCCCGAGGCCTCCGGGGCCTCAGCAAATTATACCAATAAGTCCTATAACCCGATAATAACTTAGTCAAACCTTCGAATCCCTCAAAACAACATCAAAACACCAAATTACAACCGGATTCAAGCCTAAAGAACTTCTAAACTTCCGAATTCCACAACGACGCCGAAACCTACCAAACCACGTCCGATTGACCTCAAATTTTACACACAAGTCAAAAATGACACCATGAACCTACTCCAACTTTCGAAAATCCAATCTGACATCGATATCAAAATTTTCACTTCCGGCCAAAAGTCGCCAAAATTCCAACTCTCACCAATTCAAGTCTAATTCTACTACGGACCTCCAAATCACATTTCAGACGCGCTCCTAAGTCCAAAATCATCTAACGGAGCTAACAGAACCATAAAAATTCAAATCCAAGGTCATTTTCCCACAAGTCGACATCCGATCGACTTTTCCAACTTAAGCTTCCAATTAAGAGACTAAATGTCTATATTCACTCCAAAATCACTTTGGACCCGAACCAACCAACCCGGTGAGACATAATACAGCTATAAAGCATAGAAGACGCAGAAATAGGGGAAACAGGGCTATAACTAACGAAACGACCGGCCGGGTCGTTACATCCTCCCCCTCTTAAACAAACGTTCGTCCTCGTACAGGTCTAGAAACATACCTAGAGTCTCAAATAGGTGTGGATATCTGCTCCGCATCTCCCACTCGGTCTCCCAAGTGGCCTCCTCCACAGGCTGACCTCTCCACTACACCTTCACTGAAGCTATATCTTTTGACCTCAACTTCCGAATCGGCCGCTCCAAAATGGCCACCGGCTCCACATCATAAGTCATATCACCATCCAACTGAACCGTGATGAAATCCAAAACACGGGACGGATCACCGATATACTTCCGGAGCATAGAAACATGAAATACTGGATGCACACTCGACAAGCTAGGTGGCAAGCCAATCTTGTAAGCCACCTCCCCGATCCTTTAAAGTACCTATAAAGGCCCAATGAACCGAGGACTCAACTTTCCCCTCTTCACAAACCATATAACACCCTTCATGGGTGATACCTTCAGCAGGACCTTCTCCCCGACCATAAAAGACACATCACGAACCTTCCTGTCAGCAAGCTCTTCTGCCTAGACTGCGCCCTGCGAAGCCTCTCCTGAATCAATTTCACCTTATCTAATGCATCCTGGACCAAGTCTGTACCCAAGAGCCTAGCCTCACATGACTCAAACCATCCCACCGGAGATCTACACTACCTCCCATATAAAGCCTCGTACGAAGCCACCTGAATGCTCGACTGATAACTATTGTTATATGCAAACTCCGTGAGCGGCAGAAACTTGTCCCATGAACCCCCATAATCAATGACACAAGCGCGTAACATGTCCTCCAATATCTGGATAGTGCGCTCAGACTGCCCATCCATCTGAGGTTGAATGGCTGTGCTCAACTCAACTTGAGTACCCAACTCTCGCTGCACGACCCTCTAAAACTGCGATGTAAATGGTGTGCCTCTATCTGAAATGATAAAAACCGGGACACCATGAAGGCGAACAATCTCTCAGATGTAAATCTCAGCCAACCGCTCTGAAGAGTAAGTAGTACCAACTGGAACGAAGTGCGCGGACTTGGTCAGCCGATCCACAATCACCCAAATAGCATCGAACTTCCTCGAAGTCCGTGGGAGCCCAATTACGAAATCCATGGTGATCCGCTCCCACTTCCACTCTGGGATCTCTAACCTCTGAAGCAAGCCACCCGATCTCTGATACTCATACTTAACCTGCTGACAGTTGAGACACCGAGCCACAAACCCAACTATATCCTTTTTCATCCTCCTCCACCAATAGTACTGTCTCAAATCCTGGTACATCTTCACGGCACCCAGATAAATGGAATACCTTGAGCTGTGGGCCTCCTCAAGAATCAACTCCCGAAGCCCATCCACATTGGGCACACATATCCGTCCCTGCATCCTCAACACGCCATCATCACCAATAGTCACATCTCTAGCATCACCTCGCTGAACCCTGTCCTGGAGGACGAGCAGATATGGGTCATCATACTGACGCTCCCTGATACGATCATAAAGGGAAGACTTAGAGAACACACAAGCCAATACCCGACTCGGCTCCGAAATATCCAATCTGACAAGCTGGCTAGCTAAAGCCTGAACATCCAATTCCAAGGGTCTCTCTGCTACTGGAAGATACACTAAACTCCCCAAACTCTCTGCCCGGTGACTCAAGGCATCGGCCACCACATTGGCCTTCCCAGGATGGTACACAATGGTGATATCATAGTCCTTGAGAAGCTCTAATCACCTCTGCTGACACACGTTAAGATCTTTCTGGTTGAACAGATGCTGCAAACTCCGCTGATCAGTGTAGATCTCATAATGAATCCCGTACAGATTATGCCACCAAATCTTCAAGGCGTGAACAATAGCTGCTAACTCAAGATCATGGACATGATAGTTCTTCTCATGGGTCTTCAATTGGCGCGAAGCATAAGCAATCACTCTACCGTCCTGTATCAGAACACATCCAATCCTATTTGCGAGGCATCACAATATACTGTGTAAGAACCAGAAGCTGATGGCGGAACTAGAACTAGGGCCGTGGTCAAAGCAGTCTTGAGCTTCGGAAAGCTCTCCTCGCACTCATCCGACCACCTGAATGGAGCACCCTTTTGGGTCAATTTGGTCAAGGGTGATGCAATAGATGAAAGACCCTCCACAAAATGACGGTAATAGCTTGCCAAACCAAAAAAGCTCCTAATCTCCGTGGCTGAGGACGGTCTGGGCCAACTCTGCACTACCTCTATCTTCTTCGGATCCACCTGAATACCCTCGCTGGACATCATGTGCCCCAAGAACGCCACTGAACCGAGCCAAAACTCACACTTGGAGGACTTTGCATAAAGCTTCTCCTTCCTCAATATCTGTAACACAAACCTCAGATGCTGGGCATTCTCCTCCTGGCTACGAGAGTACACCAGGATATCATCAATGAATAAAATAATGAACGAGTCCAAATAAGGTTGAAACACACTGTTCATCAAATACATGAACGCTGGAACCACATAGTCTTGATCAGCTGTAACTGGCTGGGTTGGTGGTTCTCCCGGTGTCTGAAATCCCCGTACCACCTGCTCTGGTGTGCGGGCAGTGGGAGTCGGAGCACCTCCCCCGGCCTGAGAAGTGGCTGCTGCGGCCGGAACAGAGACCGCCTGAGCAAGATTGGTGAATGCGGTCATAATCTGAGCTAAGGCCTCTTGAAGGCCTGGAATCACAATAGGCATAGGTAGTGCCTGAGCTGGTCCTACAGGCTCGTCCTCAACTGGAGCCTGCTCCTGAACTGCGGCAACTAGTGGATCTGCAAGTACTGCCCCAACTGCTGTGCGAGCTGTACCTCTGCCCCTACTGCGGACTCTACCGCGACCTCGGCCTCTTTTAGGCCCTGGCTGGTGGTACTGGTGGCTGCCCATCCTGCCCAGTAGTATGAGGCCTCACTATCTGTGAGAGAATGAAACAACAGATGTTTAGTTACTAAAATCAACAGATTCGCACGACTAGAATTCAAGAATGTGGAGTTTCCTAAGGGTTTTGTAGCCTCTCGAAGATAAGTACAGATGTCTAGGTACCGATCCACAAGACTCTACTAAACCTGCTCATAACTCGTGAGATCTATGTAACCTAGGCTCTAATACCAACCTGTCACGACCCAAATACCTAACTAGTCGTGATGGCGCCTATCGTGGAACTAGGCAAGCCGACATTCTCAATATGCTTTCAATATATAACAGAAGTGAGCTAAAGCAATTAAACTAACTGAAGGTTTACATAATAACGGGGTAAAAACCCGAAACACAAGTGCGGAATGATAGCCCTACATCAGGGTGTCACTAAGTCATGAGCATCTAACAACCAATCTAGAAACAGAGTCTACTACAGTCTATGCCAAATGCCAATACAAGAGAAAAAAGATTATAAGAAAGGATAAACAAGGACTGCGGACGCCGGCAGCTACCTCATAAGTCTCCGATAATCAGCTCGCGCACGAACTTAGTGACCGCCAGAACCGTACATACCTAGATCTGCACATGAAGTGCATGGTGTAGCATGAGTACAACCAACTCATCAAGTAACAGAATTAAATAAGGAACTGCGAAGCAGTGACGAGCTATAAAAATACAGATGATTTCAAAAATTTTCAGTAAAGAGTGAACATGCTTTCAAATCCGGTGGTATAAGTCAAATTAGTTCGAGCTCAAGTAAAACAGATATGAATCTTCCAGAAATTTTACAACAACAACATATAACAACTAAGTGTAACAATAAATAAAAGCAAGTACAACCTCTCAAGGCAGCAGTCACTCAACTCATCTCAACAGCTCATACTCTCGGCTCTCAGCCCTCACTACACACTCTCAATAGGCACCTGCGCTTACTAGGGGTGTACAGACTCTGGAGGGGCTCCTTCAGCCCAAACGCTATATTATTGCGGCGTGCAGCCCGATCCAATATTGTTGCGGTGTGCAACCCGATCCTATATTATTGCGGCGTGCAACCCGATCCAATATTGTTGTGGCGTGCAACCCGATCCAATAATATATATATATAGCCCGAAGGCTTGTTGCGGCATGCAACCCGATCCAAATACCTCATAGCTCGCAGCTCGGCACTCAAGCCCTATTTCAGTCACTAACCTCTCCAGCCCTCTCGGGCTCACAGAATATCATAATAATTAGTCCAAACAGAGAATACAACAAGTATCAACAATTAAATGAGAGGGAACGGAGATATAACACACAAGTAAGACTGTGACTGAGTACAAGACAACAATTAGCAGTCAATTCAACAAGTATACGACCGCTGCGGTTCCCAACAGTGATATCATATGGCTTAAGCATGGTTTCTAACATAAAAGGCAGTCAATTGCTCAAAGATAAGGAAAAACTAGTAATAACAATGGCTATTTGACTTTACAGTCTCACGAGACAGACCAAGACACAATCCCTCACGGTGAACGCTCACACGCCCGTCACCTAGCATGTGCGTCACCTCCAGATATTCACATCATACCAATTCTCGAGGTTTCATACCCTCAAAACTAGATTTAAGACTGTTACTTACCTCAACCGCACAGAAATCCTACTCTGAAATGCCTTTGCCTCTCGAATCGGCCTCCAAATGCCCCGAATCTAGCCACAAACAGTACGAGATAATCAATATTGGCTAAAAGGATCAATTCCACAAGGAAACCACTAAAATATAGTCCAAAATCTGAAATTGTCTCAACCCTCCCCCCAGGCCCACGTCTCGAAACTTGACGAAAGTCACAAAAACCGAAAACCTATTCACTCACTAGTCTAACCATACCAAATTTATCAAAATTTGACCTCAATTGCCCCTCCAAAACCCCAAATTTCACTCTCCAATTCCCAAGCCCTAATCTCCCAAATATCACCTCAAACACTCAGCAACTAGGTGTAAAGATCAGCGGGGAAACACCATTATTGAAGATAAATAGGCA
This sequence comes from Nicotiana tomentosiformis, assembly GCF_000390325.3. Classification (NCBI taxonomy): domain Eukaryota; kingdom Viridiplantae; phylum Streptophyta; class Magnoliopsida; order Solanales; family Solanaceae; genus Nicotiana; species Nicotiana tomentosiformis. The sequence continues at coordinate 121,458,933 of NC_090812.1, forward strand.
CACGGAACTTACCTCAGTGAATACTCCGAAATCTCTCTCAAAATCCCCAAATTCCGAGCTCCAAAATGATGAAAATGGTGAAAAATCTCGAAGTGTTCTATTTATAGGTTCTGCCCAGACTTCTCACACCTGCGGCTCCATTTCCGCATCTGCGGAGCTGCATCTGCGGGAAAAGCCCCGCTTTTGCGAAAAAAGCACTAAAACACTGTCTTCGCTCCTGCGATCAAGTGATTGCATCTGCGCTCTTCGCGGGTATGGGAATTACATCGCACCTGCGGTCCAAACTCGCACCTCCGCCCCTAAATCCGCTTCTGCAACCATCACAGGTGCGGGAATACCATCGCACCTACGTCCTTTGCCAAGATCCTCCTTAGCTAGATCTGTGGCTCCTCCTTCGCTTTTGCGGGCTCGCACTTGCGGTTTCCACTCCGCAGGTGCGGTTACACCAGTAGCAGTAGTTTCAGCTGCAAATTCCTCAACTTCCATCAAGCCGTTAACCACCCGAAATCACCCCGAGGCCTCTCAACCAATTATACCAACAAGTCCTATAACCCGATAATAACTTAGTCAAACATTCGAATCCCTCAAAATAACATCAAAACACCAAATTACAACCGGATTCAAGCCAAAAGAACTTCTAAACTTTTGAATTCCACAACGATGCCGAAACCTACCAAGCCACGTCCGATTGACCTCAAAATTTATACACAAGTAAAAAATGACACTACAAACCTACTCCAACTTCCAGAAATCCAATACGACCCCGATATCAAAATTTCCACTGCCGGCCAAAATTGCCAAAATTCTAACTCTTGCCAATTCAAGCCTAATTCTACTACGGATCTCCAAATCACATTCCGGACGCGCTACTAAATCCAAAATCACCTAACGGAGCTAAAAAAACCATACAAATTCAAATCCGAGGTCGTTTCTCACAAGTCGACATCCGGTCGACTTTTCCAACATAAGCTTCCAATTAAGAGGCTAAGTGTCTCAATTCACTCCAAAACCACTCCGGACCCGAATCAACCAACCCGGTGAGACATAATACAGTTGTAAAGGACAAAAGAAGTAGAAATAGGGGAAATAGGGCTATAACTCACGAAACGACCGACCGGGTCGTTACACCATGGCATGATTCTTCCTTCTTAAAAGCTCTTAACTTCATACTCATACTACTCTCACTAAAAGTTAAAGTATATTACTATATTTAAGTAAGAAGGAAGTAGTAGAAAGTTCATTTTAGGTTCACAGGTCAGACCTAGTTCATTTCAGAGATAATGAAAGAGCATACATGATCATGAGAGGCAAGCAATGTTATTTAAGCACAAGATAAGTATATAATATTCAAGAGAGAGAGAGAGAGAGAGAGAGAGAGAGAGAGAGAGAGAGAGAGAGAGAGAGAGAGAGAGAGCATACATAGGATATTCCAACAAGATTACAACATCACAAACATGGTTGAGTCAAACTAACAGTGATACTATGTATAAGTTTCAGGAAAAGACAGTGAAAAGCATTGTATTAAAGGTCTGTTGTACAGGTTAAGTTCTTTAGTCCTAGTCATGAGTCTAACACAACAAATGAAACTAAACACCATATATATATGCCTTAACCAAATTCGCTGACTTAAGCTAAATGGGTAACAATCATCAAAATACACACAAAGGGGTCAGTGCGAAGATACAATATGTTTTAGAACATGTTTATATTAAGAGATCCCATATATGATTACACAATCATGATGTTCATCAGAAGACTAATGATCTTCCAAAAATCAGTAGAGTCACAGATACATAGTTGAAAGAAGAAATTGATCTAAATATCATGAGTTGATGTACCTAGACTAAATTGACAGTCTTGTCTTTATCATTAAAGGGTTCATATCCATTTGGGGTAGTTTATCAAGTGAATCATAACTATAACACTATAGCTGATTAATATAGCATACATGAGAACCACAATAGAAATCAGACGGTCCATTAATTAAGGCAACCATATGAAATCATTTGAGAGTTTCTTTGTTAATCTCAGGAACTTAACAATGTATAGGTTATTCATAGACATGTTCATTAAGATTACCAGGATAACTGATTAGTACATGATAATGATTTCAGGTTATTAAAGAAACTTGTACTCTAAAGTTTAGTAATCAATAATGAGCTAATAACAAAAACACATAGAGGTAATTGACTATAACATATCAAAGACAAAGTTAATTAACACGAAACAATAGAACAAACATGTTCAATTAAACGATTAAAAGAGAAGAAAAGGTCGAGGTTCACTGACCTTCGTTTGGGCAACAAACCAAATGAGAATCTTTCTCATTAATTAAGAATAAGAGACTGAAACTCTGACCAGTGTATATGACGAGCGCAAAACACACACTTAAATTCTGCTCGCTAATCAAATATAGTATAGTATAATATCGTATCCACATGGATTGAATTTAAATAATAGTCTCGTAGTTTCTAGATTGGTTGCTATCCAAAATGATCATTATTTGAGATTTATAAGATGTCTAACTAAAATTAACTAAGAATCTAAAGCTATTAACTAATGACAATCAAAACAAGGAATAAACAAAGAAGGTTATCAATGGGAGAAGATAGGGTTTTGATAGGATAGGTGCAAGATAATTGTTTGGGATCTAACTCTAGATAATTCACTTCTTATTCAAGTGAGTCTCTCGAATTCACTCAGTTATTAGTTCAAACGTTCAACAAAAAACTCCTCTCTTAATTAAGTCTTAACCTCAGGAGATGAACCAATTTAAGCATGTGAAGATATACAAGAATGCATAATGGATTGGTCTTTAGGAAAAATACTTTTTATTATTCTCCTAACTAGGTTTACTCAATGATTCAACTACCTCTTTCGATTACTAAGAAGAATTAATGAACTCAAACACCAATATAATGCAAAGATATCACAAGTTATGCCTCTCTCGATTACATGAACATGTGAATATAGATGCAACCATTAAATCATCCAAAAATGCTTCAATACATAAAACTAGAGTTATAATCCACAAAAAATCATCAATACACCAAATCCATCAAACCTTAAAGAGAACTACTCCATAGATATGGAGCAATTCATCACAAATAAAATTAAGTATAGGAAAACATAAATTCGATCCAAACTCGGGTCTTGAGTGAGGAAGGAATGATGAAATCCTTGTGCTTGTGTTCTTCCAACTCCTCCTTAGCCCTATTAGGTCTGAAGTATGTCAAAAAGTCTAGAAAATAACGTTTTCCCATGTATTTATACCAAGTAGGGTCAGACCCAGATAAAACCACCTTCTCCTAGCCGAAATAGGATTTTCACTCTGTAAAAATTGCACAGGCGCACTGCTTGGGGCGATGCGCCATGCGGGGAATTAGTGGGGAAATCCAAAGAGCTGATATTTTTACTTTGCAGGAATTTTGCACTAGCGCCCCGTGCCCCGTGCCCCGCGCCTCGCTACACAAGGCGCGAGGGCGGTAGTGCAATTTTCTTAGAGTAATTTTGTTTTTCTCTTTTTTTGACATCCAGACTTGGTCCTTGACACCCTGAACGTGATCCCGACTTGATTTCTTGGGCTTTTACTCAAACTTCAAAGCTCTAACTTATTCAAATTAGCTCCAAATTATCTTAATAGCTCGGAATTACTTCCTACAAGGCATAAAACACACAATAAGCGCAAACCACTGCCTATTAAAGATCAAACACAAATAAAGTGCAGTGAATTAGAGTACAATAAGCGACTAAAATATGTAATTGTAGCCTACCATCAACACCCCACACTTAAATCATTGCCCGTCCTCGAGCAATCAAACTACCCTTCACATAGACATGACCTTTTTCAACAATCTCATAACTCATCACAACAAGAATATTTAAAACAGATTAGGTACAATACCGTAACATCCTAGCCTCAAAATTTGACTCAAAAGCACCACGCATTATTTATAACCCGCTCACTTACTCTAACACAGAGGTCAAGTATTACCTTTCCATCGTGAATCAAGTTCCGTCACACAACAATAGAGAGTAGTACCATACACAATAGACATTAAGAACAATTAGGAACTCAAGATAGAAAGAATTCACTCACTCTTAGAAACAACATTCATATGCCACAAAAGACGCACCATAAACTTGCCTGTAGTGTACTACTCTACTAATTGAGCTCATTCAGCCAAGGATCAAGTAGGACTTTAACTGGTTGTAGGTTGCGGGATGGGTAGGATACATTTAGATATAAGAGTGACTACACCTCCGTAAACACTTTAATACATACATTTCATTGTTCAAAACCCCACACTTATGTCAAACCATAACTCCACCTTCATATCAATATACATCAACTCCCTACTTTTTAACCACAATTACATCAAGAATCACCACTATCAAAGAATATTTTTCACAACAATACAACTATTTTTTTCTTTTCTTTTTCAATTCAAGTGGCTCTTACTTTTTCAAGACAGTGCACCTTTCTCCTTATTTCAATAGTTCCACTCAAAAGCCAACCCAACCACCCCACACTTCAATCTTTTACAAAGTTCATAACAATTTCAAGTGCTCATGAGAGGTAAAAGGTTCAAATAGATGGTCAATTAAATTAAATGGGTAAGGCTTGTAATGTGGTTACTAAAGAAAGATGATTACTGGCTCAAAGGGGTTAACTACGATACATAACAATTATGTGGGTAAAAGCATATAACTGGATCAATAAAGAAATGCCTATATCACTTCCAAGACTGAATACAACTACTATTTCGCTTTTCAAACACACGGGGCAAGTTCTAGACATCAAATGCAATGCACAGAATAACACAAAATCTCTCACACACATGTCACATAACTCACTCAGGATCTGACTCATCAAGACACTCTAGTCAAAGCAGTTAAGCAAAGTTAAGATAATGTAATATAAGGTACTTATACAAGAGTCAAAAATTGAGCCTAAGCGTCACAACTAAAGCACTCACTATTCTCAAGGTATAATAGAGTCAAGAGATATTGCCTTCCATATAATAGCTCAAGGTTTCCTACTCCTAACAAAAATAAAAACTAACTACATCCGATTTAAACAAAATCCTTGGAAAAGAACCGTGGCACAAAGAAAAACCAAGGGGGAATTGTTACACTACCTAACAAAAGAAAATCTTTTTGTCTTTTTCCCTCCGATTTTAATCCCTCAAGAAACCTGTCGATGATATCCATCGTTAGGAAAAATCAAAAATTTTAAATTTTTTAAAAGTTTTTATGTTTTTTTTCAATTGTTTTCTATCTCTAACTACTAAAACAACAAAACTAAAACTAATATACATACATACATACATACATACATACATACATACAACATATCCCCCATCCCACACTTTAAGTTGTGGCATGTCCCCATAACACACAATTAAAAAGCATAAGGTAAAGAAAACTTCCCTGAACATCTAGTCGGGGTCTGAGTCGAAGTCGGGCTCCGTTCCCCGCCTTCGAACTAGTGCACACATCCATGCCAATAACTTCTTCTCATCCTTTTGGGGTACACCCCACACTTATCTTTCTCGTTCAGTGCAGCCTTCCCTTTTGATCCCTTCACTTTCCACTCAACACTTCCAACTCGTTTTTCTTTTTGCACCCCTTTTCTACATCCATCTTAAACATCACAGTCTCCTCACTCACTCTAAGCATGTATTTTCTCTCGTGTATATCTAATAAAGTGCAGTGAATTAGAGTAGAATAAGTGACTAAAATACGTAATTATATCCTACCATCAGTATAACACAGAATCAGAAAGAAATCAAAGGTTAGTTAGAAACCCTAGCTTGATTTACTACTCAAGACTAAAAATTGATATTTCTCTATTTTTTTAGTTGATTTTCGTATGTATATTGTGTTAGGTATTGTTAGGTGAGAGCATTAAAGGCTACTATTTATAGTGCCTTCAAGCCTTAGTGTAACATCCCGGAAAATTTTGAAGTACTTGAGGCGCTAGTAAGAAAGTCGATGTGCGCTCATTATATTATTTTGTGTGCAGAAAAGGACTATTAATATAATGGATATCAATTGGATATGATAATAAGTGTACGAGGCATATTATATGTGATGTGGGGTCTAAGGAGAGCCCTAAGTCCAAGTCAAGTTGGAAATTTTAAGATAGACTAAAGCTTCGAATGGGTACGCACAAGACCAATCTTTGGACTAGCATATCTACATATATGTAAAGAGTTATATGATGGAGATCTATAAAATTAAATATCTTTGAGTCTAGTTTCTAAAGATTCAAACCGTTCGCCATTTGGACACTTCTACAAGAAGTTATGACCAAATTACCAAAGGTTGGCAGAAGGTGATTATGCGGCCAATTCTGCAATCGCAAAAGTGGTTATGCGACCGCAAAACTGGTCACAGAATTGACCAGTACAACCCAGTTTGGGCACCAGTTTGGCGGTCAATTGTGCGACCCGCATACCCATTCTGCGGTCCATTATACGACCGCAGACCTGATTTCGGAGGGTTAATTTTTCTATTTTCATAACCCGACCCCATTTTGATAAATAGCCTTTGGGGCTTATTTTGGGGTGTTTTTCTGAGGGTTTTAGAGAGAGGTAAGAGCATTTTAGAGAGATAAGGAGGAAACCTAACATTCTAATCATCCAATCTTGAAACAATCTTCAAGAATCAAGGAAGCCAATCACAAAATCTTCAACTAAGAGGTAAGATTCAAACCCCTAGTCTTCAATTTCGAGTTTGGGGTAAAAGATGGGTGATTGGGAGTATGTTTCTTGGGTGTAAGAGTATTATTTATACATGCTTGTACTAATAAGGCTTGTGGAAAGATTGTTGAGCTTAAAAAAGTAAAGATTGGGTTGTGGAGTGAAGGAAATCTTGTAGAAGAACCTTGTAGTTAAATTTGCACACCTAGTGTTTGATAAAATGCTCAAATGAGCTGAGACCATGAATATCTTCCTAATTATGGTTCAATTTTGTTATGTCTCAAAATAGATTGGGATTGCTAGAATTTATAAAACGTTGTAGTAACGTAAGAAAAGCTCAAATCGAGGTAAGTTGGCTAAACTACTCTCTTAGAATTGAATTTCATAATGTTCAGGTAAGTTTCAAGTATGGTTGGTTCAAGCTCCTTATTCTCATGTTTTGAGTTGTTCCCAATAAATTCGATTGTCCCGAATAAGCAAAGTGTTGAGAATTATGTATTCAAAACATGTTATGAATATTCCTATCACATTATGTTATCCTTTGGGAATGTGTTTAAGAATGATATGTGTATTAAAATGCTATGTCTTTGAGTCATGTTTCAAATTAAGGTTATGATGCCAAATTGTGTGAACAAATCCCAATATGCTTAAGACTCTTAATTGCTCATATGTGTGCCTAAAGTCTTAATTGAAATCTCTTATTGTTGATAATCTATAAAGATGGTTGGAAGTGAAATAAGTGAATTGGGGATATAAAGTGTGGCCAACGTGCAAAGAGTGAAAGTTATACTTATGGCCAATGGTGCCAATGCAATGAAATGACGTGAGAAAGGTTATGAAATGAGCCTTGATTCAACTATTCCGAATTAACTTTGAAAATAGAATTGCCTAAAAGAGTATGAACTCAAGTCATGCCCATATTTGGCTGTTTTAACAAATGCTATGCGTTGTGAGTATTTTTAATGTGTTTTGCGCTCTTACATATTCGTGAATGGAAATTGTGTATTGCCCTTTTTAGGAAAAAGTATTTCAAGAATAAATGGTGTGTTACTTTTTGATGATTTTAACTTGCGCATCAATTGCCAATTAATTATTTTACTCTATTTCTCGGAAAGAAATCTATTGTGCTTAAATTATTCATTTCTAATGAACATAAAGTTGTGATTTTAGGAATATTATATATGTTGATATTTATGATGATGATACATGAGAGGGAAGAAATGAAAGTGTGAAATATCAAATACGGCCACCGTGCTTTGATTAAAGAATCTTGTGAATGGCCAAAAGAGCCAATGGAATATTGTTGTTGTTATTGGTTGAAAATACTCGTAAAAATTCATATAATGTGAAAGATGATGAGGTAAATACATTTGCACCTATGTTATTTTTGTGAATTATTCCCCTTCTTTGGGATGAGATTGATGTGATAAAATTATTCCCCTTATTTGCGATGAGATTGATGTGATAAAATTATTTCCCTTAATTGGGATGATATTGAATGATAGAAAAGGATGATGTCGATCCACACGACATTGTGGTGAGATGGCCTAGCCGATCGGGTCGAGATTGCCACAGACATGGTGGTGATTCCTGGAAATTGTAATTGAAATTGTGATTGTGGTTGATGTCTCTAATGAGATGACCTAGCCGATCGGGTCGTGATCCGACTCCGTGCTAAAAGTACGGTGGTATTGGTATTGAGAGTGATTGTGGTTGATGTCTCTAATGAGATGGCCTAGCCGATCGGGTCGTGATCGGACTCCGTGATAAAAGTACGGTGGTATTGGTTTTGAGAGTGATTATGGTTGATGTCTCTAATGAGATGGCCTAGCCGATCGGGTCGTGATCGGACTCCGTGCTAAAAGTATGTTGGTATTGGTATTGTAAAAGGTGATGTTGTGAACAGTGATATATCGATGCTAAAGATCTCCTAACCAAAAATAAAATTATCATCATATTTTGATTATCACTTCACAGTGTTATCCTCATATTTTGGAAATTATTATGTTTTAACTTGGCATTTGAATATCATTGATTGTTGATTGTTGTTTCCACGGTTTTCCCTTTCTTATATTGGCATTCTATTTTGAAATAGGACATTTAGCTTTAAGTACTAATACTATTCCATATGTACTAACGTCCTTTTTGTCGGGGGCGCTGCATCTTTAATGGATGCATGTGGTTCATCAGTGGGCAACTTTGGTCCTCGTTAGCAGTCATTCTCTATTCAGTAGGTTTTGGTGAGCCCTACTCTATTCCGGGCCCGATGTCACTTGATGTTACACTTATTGTCTTGAGGTATAGCCGGTGTAACGACCCGACCGGTCGTTTTGCTTTCTAAAACCCCATTCTCCTAAATAAGACTTCCCATACATGCTTTTCTTGATTTATGACTTGCGGGGACGGTTGGTTTGGGATTTGGAAGAGTTTGGGTTGAAATCGGAACACTTGGTTCCTTAAAGTTGGCTTGAAAGGCTAAGTTTGACTTCGCTCAACATTTTGAGCAAACGACCTCAAAATCAGGATTTGACGGTTCCAATAGGTTCGTATGATGATTTCGGACTTGGGCGTATATTCGGATCGGGTTTTGGATGACTTAGGAGCGTTTTGGAGCCCAATAGTGAAAGTTGGTTCTTGAAGGTTTTAGAAATTCTTTAAAATTTGGTTTGGAGCGGGTTTTGGTGATATCAAGGTCCAAACGGAATTCCGAGACCGGGAATACCTCCATAGTGTCATTTAAGACTTTCTCGCAAAATTTTGTGTCATTCCAAGTAGTATAAGTACGTTTCGGCGCATTGGAAGTAAATTGAAGAACTTGAAGTTCTTAAGTTTGATTCAATTGGTTTTAGGGTGTGATTCTTAGTTTTAATGTTGTTACGGGCATTCTAAGAGTTCGAGCGAGTCCGTTTTCTGATTTCAAACTTGTTGGTATGTTCGGAGTTTTAGGGTGTGATTCTTAGTTTTAATGTTGTTTCGGGCATTCCGAGAGTTCGAGCGAGTCCGTTTTCTGATTTCAAACTTGTTGGTACGTTCGGACGGCCCCTGGGGGCCCTGAGTGTCAATCGGACGAGGTTCGGACCAAGTTGGAATTTGGAAGCCTAAGATGAAGCTCCAGCTGCTGTCATAATCGCATCTGCGCTTGGTCAGCCGCAGGTGCGAGCCCATGATCGCAGATGTGTCCTAGCATAGGCTGCCCAACCATCGCAAAAGCGGAAGAAGGACCGCACCTGTGAAAGCGCAAGTGCAAAGGGAGACATCGTAGGAACGGGCAGTGTCGAAGATGCGCGTTGTTTGTCTATGATACATGGCCGCAGGTGCGATCACCTTGGCACAGAAGCGAGATGAGGAACCCTGGCATTGGCCCGCACTTGTGCGAGTTGTCCACAGAAGCGGAGCCGCAGGTGCGTCAATTTAACCGCAGATGTGGAAGTCGCTGTAGGGCAGTGTGTTTTAAATCGAACTTTGAGCACTTTTGCTCACTTCTTACTCTTCTTGGGGGAGATTTTGGAGCTGGTTAGAGAGGGTATTTCCATCAACTAGTTGAGGTAAGTAATTCCTATCAAATGTGAGTTAAATACATGGTTTATGGGTAGATTATAACATGTAAATTAGTGAAAATTTTGGGTTTAGATGAAAACCTAGGTTTTTGATAAAAATAGGATTTAACCACGAAATTCGTTATGGAATTTAGTAAAAATCATATGTTTATGTTCTTAAGGTTATGGGTAACAACTTTCTTTAAAACATTTCCGCAAATCCGAGCATGTGGGACCGGGGTGAAGTTTTGGAATCTTGCAATTTAAGTTGGGTAATCAGTTAAATAGTAGAATTATGAACCTTTGAGCATAGATTGATTAGTTTATGAAATGTTTGACTAGCTTCCAGTTATTTAGCATCAAATTTGGAGATTTGAGCGCATTCTTGAATTGGGAAGTAGGCTTTGAGACGAGGTAAGTCTCCTTTCTAACCTTGTAAGAGGGAAATTACCCCAAAGGTAAACTAAATGAATATGTATTGATGTTTGTGGGGAGATACGTGCGCACGGAGTGAGGAGAGTCCTTACGTAGCTACTATTCCTGTTATGTCCGGGTAGTCTTAGGCTTAAACCATACCTTGTTGATATGATTATTTCTTTATGTATATTGTTTGCCTTGAGAAGGGCGGAATGGAGTGTGCTTATTAAATGTTTCAAAAGGAATTTGGAATTGAGGAAAAATAATGTGATCTTAAAAGTTTTCATTTGAATGTCGTATTTTGAAAAGAATGAAAGAGTACTATAAACATTTATGAGATTCTTTGTGTAACCGCATCACATGTATGATTCGCGAGCGGGATAATTCCTTAAATTTATGTTTGACCGCATCAGATGTATGATTCGCGAGCGGGAAAAAGAGATACATCTATGGTTCTCGGCGTTCGACCCTCGGCAGTGCACAAGTTAAATAATTTGTTGGATCGGGCCGTACGACCTCGGCATAATTGCGCATGCTAATTATTTGGAAATTTTCCATGGTTTATTATGTTTAAATGCCTTGAAATGCATGTTGCTTAATGGTATTACTAAAATTTAAGTTATAATTATGAAAGAAAGACTTATCTCTTCCTGTTGTTGAACTGACAGAATCATTCATGATATCCATGCTTAGTATAATGCTTTAAATTACATTATTATTGGCCTAGTAAGTGTCAAGTCGATCCCTCGTCACTACTTCTTCGAGGTTAGATGGGATACTTACTGGGTACATACTGTTTATGTACTCATACTATGCTTCTGTACTTAATTATACAGGATCTGAGGTTGGTGCATCTAGTTACCCGCCCGACGCACATTCCTGATTTTTGACCGGGACTTCACGGTGAGCTGCCCTTCTGAGCCGTTCAGCAGCATGCCAGAGTTTCTCTTTTATTTTATTTGTCTATTCTGTTTCAGATAGTAGGATAGTTATCTTTTGTATATTCTACTAGTTGCCCACATACTTGTGACACCAGATCTTGTCACGTATTAGTAGACTTTGATTTTTGGGTTGTAATTCGATAGTTATAACTACTTTTAGATGTTTCCATTGTTTTCCTTAAAAATCCTTTATTTATTAGATGCTTTAAATGTAAGTAAAGCTAAATGTCGGAATTTCTTAATAAACAAAAAAAAAAAGAATGGGAAATCACTAAGTTCTTCACTGTTGGCTTGTCCAGCAATGGTGCTGGATGCCATCACAGCCTGACATGGAGTTGGGTCGTGACAACATGGTATCAGAGCGGACAGTTCAGATATTGGAGGACATGCTGAGAGCATGTATGATTGACTTTGGTGGACAGCGGGATCAGTTCTTTCCATTGCCGAGTTTTCTTACAACAATAGTTATCAATCCAACATCGAAATGGCTACATTTGAGGCTTTATATGGTCGGTGATGTCGTTCTCCCATCGGTTGGTTTGAGCCCGATGAGGCTAGGTTATATGGTACTGATCTGGTGAGGGATGCCTTGGAAAAGGTAAAGTTGATTCAGGAGCGACTTCGCACAACATAGTCCAGATAGAAGAGTTACGCGGATCAGAAGGCGCGTGATGTATCATTTATGGTAGGCGAGAAGGTTCTCTTGAAAGTCTCACCAATGAAGGGTATTATGAGATTCGGAAAGAAGGGCAAGTTGAGCCCAAGGTTTATAGGCCCATTTGAGGTGTTGAGGCGAGTTGGGGAGGTTGTTATGAGCTCTCTTTACTTTCCAGCCTATCAGGGGTTCATCCAGGTTTTCACGTATCTATGCTCCGGAGGTATCATGCCGACTTGTCACATGTGTTAGACTTTAGCACTATTCAGCTAGATGAGAGCTTGAGTTATGAGGAGGAGCCAGTTGCTATTGTGGCTAGACATGATCGCTAGTTGAGGTCCAAGAGGATTTCCACGGTAAAGGTTTAGTGGATGGGCCAACCAGTTGAGAATGCGACCTGGGAGTCCGAGGAGGACATGCAGAGCAGATATCCACACTTATTCAGCACATCAGGTATGAATCTAAACCCGTTCGAGGCCGAACATTTGTTTAAGAGGTAGAGAATGTAGTGACCCGACCGATCATTTTTCCTTCTAGAACCCCGTTACCCTAAATAAGACTTCCCGTACATACTTTTACTGATTTATGACTTGCGGGGACGGTTGGTTCGGGATTTGGAAGAGTTTGGGTTGAAATCGGAACACTTGGTTCCTTAAAGTTGGCTTGAAAGGCCAAGTTTGACTTCGGTCAACATTTTGAGAAAACGACCTCAGAATCGGGATTTGACGATTCCAATAGATTCATATGATGATTTCAGACTTGGGCGTATGTTCGGATCGGGTTTTGGATGACCCGGGAGCGTTTTGGCGCCCAATAGTGAAAGTTGGTTCTTGAAGGTTTTAGAAGTTCTTTAAAATTTGGTTTGGAGCGGATATTGATGATATCGAGGTCCAAATGGAATTTCGAGATCGGGAATAATTCCGTAGTGTCATTTAAGACTTGTACGTAAAGTTTGGTGTCATTCCGAGAAGTATAAGTACGTTTCGGCGCATTGGAAGTAAATTGAAGAACTTGAAGTTCTTAAGTTTGATTCAATTGGTTTTAGGGTGTGATTCTTAGTTTTAATATTTTTTTGGGCATTTCGAGAATTTGAGCGAGTCCGTTTTATAATTACAAACTTGTTGGTATGTTCGAACGGGGCCCCGGAGGCCCCGAGTGTCAATCGGACGAGGCTCGGACAAAGTTGGAATTTGGAAGCCTAAGCTGAAGCTCCAGTTGTTGTCACAATCGCACATGCGCTTGGTTAGCCGCAAGTGCGAGCTCGCAGGTATGAGCCCATGATCGCAGATGCGTCCCAGTGTAGGCTTCCCAGCCATCGCAGAAGCGGAACAAGGACCGCACCTGCGAAAGCGCAGGTGCGAAGGAAGGCATCGCAGGAGCGGGCAGTGTCGAAGATGCGCGTCGTTTTTCACTGATGTGTGGCCGCAGGTGTGATCACCTCGGCGTAGAAGCGAGATGAGGCAGCCTGGCTTTGGTCCGCACCTGCGCGAGTTATCCACAGAAGCGGAGCCGCAGGAGTATCAATTTAACCGCAGGTGCGGAAGTCGTTGTAGGGCAGTGGGTTTTAAATCGGACTTTGAGCACTTTTGCTCACTTCTTACTCTTCTTAGGGGCAATTTTGGAGCTGGTTAGAGACGTGATTTCCATAAACTAGTGGAGGTAAGTAATTCCTATCAAATGTGAGTTAAATACATGGTTTATGGGTAGATTATAACATGTAAATTAGTGAAAATTTCTGGTTTAGATGAAAACCTAAGTTTTTGATAAAAATGGGATTTAACCACGAAATTCGTTATGGAATTTAGTAAAAATCATATGTTTATGTTCCTAAGGTAATGGGTAACAACTTTCTTTAAACATTTCTGCAAATCCGAGCATGTGGGCCCGGGGTGAATTTTTGAAATCTTGAAATTTATGTTGGGTAATCACTTAAATAGTAGAATTATGAACCTTTGAGCATAGATTGATTAGTTTATGTAATGTTTGACTTGTTGCGAGTCGTTTGGCGTCAAATTTGGAGATTTGAGCGCGTTCTTGAATTGGGAAGTAGGCTTCGAGAGGAGGTAAGTCTCCTTTCTAACCTTGTAAGAGGGAAATTACCCCATAGGTAAACTAAATGAATATGAATTGATGTTTGTGGGGGGCTACGTGCGCACGGAGTGACGAGAGTCCGTACGTAGCTACTATTCCTATTATGTCCGGGTAGTCTTAGGCTTACACCATGCCTTGTTTATATGATTATTGCTTTATGTATATTGTTTGCCTTGAGAAGGGCGGAATGGAGTGTGCTTATTAAATGTTTCAAAAGGAATTTGGAATTGAGTAAAAATAATGGCATCTTAAAAGTTTTCATTTGAATGTCTTATTTTGAAAAGAATGAGAGAGTACTATAAATATTTATGAGATTCTTTGTGTAACCGCATCGCATGTATGATTCGCGAGCGGGGTAATTCCTTAAATTTATGTTTGACCGCGTCAGATGTATGATTCGCGAGCGGGGAAAATAGATGCATCTATGGTTCGCGGCGTTCGACCGTCGGTAGTGCACAATTTAAATAATTTGTTGGATCGGGCCGTACGACCTCGACATAATTGCGCATGCTAAATATTTGGAAATTTTCCATGGTTTATTCTGTTTAAATGCCTTGAAATGTATGTTGCTAAATGGTATTACTGAAATTTAAGTTATAATTATGAAATAAAGACTTATCTCTTCCTGTTGTTGAACTGACATTATCATTCATGATATCCATGCTTAGTATAATGCTTTAAATTACATTATTATTGGCCCAGTAAGTGTCAAGTCAACCCCTCGTCACTACTTCTTCGAGGTTAGGCGGGATACTTACTGGGTACATATTGCTTATGTACTCATACTATGCTTCTATACTTAATTGTACAGGATCTGAGGTTGGTGCATCTAGTTACCCGCCCGACGCGCATACTTGATTTTTGACCGAGACTTCACGGTGAGCTGCCCTTCTGAGCCGTTCAGCAGCATGACGGAGTTTCTCTTTTGTTTTATCTGTCTATTCTATTTAAGACAGTAGGATAGTCATCTTTTGTATATTCTACTAGTTGCCCACACACTTGTGACACCAGATCTTGGCACGTATTAGTAGACTTTGATTTTTGGGTTGTAGTTCGATAGTTATAACTGCTTTTAGATGTTTCCATTGTTTGCCTTAAAAATCCCTTATTTAATAAATGCTTTAAATGTAAGTAAAGCTAAATGTCGGAATTTCGTAATAAACAAAAGAAAAGGAATGGGAAATCGCTAAGTTCTTCACTGTTGGCTTGTCCAGCAATGGTGCTGGACGCCATCACGACGTGATATGGAGTTGGGTCGTGACAGCTGGGGCCTTGTTGTTGGCACTTCCATACTATTCTTCTGTCATACTTAGAGGCTCCGTAGACAGGTTGTGGGTAGTGTATGATGTTGGGAATTGAACTAGTAATGTTGCTATTTGGCAAACATGTTTTTCATTATATCTATTAACTTGTAATACTTTGGAAATTTTGAATGAAGTTGCTAATGGAATGAAATGGGAGTTGTTAATAAAGTATTTTCAGTATTTGATTAATGGAGTGCATCTCCTCTTTATTCATGGATGAGTTTGGGTAGAAGGAAATTTAATAGGCTTGCTCGGCCGGGTTCACTTGGTTGAGCGCCGGTCGCATTCCCCGAGTTTGGGGCGTGACAAACTTGGTATCATAGCCTAAGGTTTTAAAGTGTCCTAGGATGTCTCGGAGCCGTGTCTAGTAGAGTCCTTCTTATTAGTGTGTTGTTGACCACATCTATTATTAGGATGCTATTTGGACATTTAGGAATTTCACACTTCTTTGATACTCCAGATCGTGCGTTAGAGCTCAAGATAGGAAGATAAATTCCTCGTCGTGTCTCATTTTCCATATGAGTAACCCACGGGTTCGAGGTAGTGAGGAGGTATTGAAAGAACCAATTTCTATGGGAAATGTTGTTGTCCCTATTACTGTTACCGCGCCACCGGAATATATGGTGAGAGCATCTAAGAAATAAATGAGGATTATTGGCATCAATGAGCCAAAATGTTTGATATAAAAGAAGAGCCACTCGGATTTAGCCACTCGGGTTTATGTTAGATGATTCTTTAAATATATTATGGTTGTGGAAAGAGAGGGCACAAGAAGAACAAATGCCCTAGGTTGGATACACCCATTCCGATCTGCCCGATGTGCGGGAATAAACATTTGGCGTCATGTTGTGAGTATGATCAGAAGCGTGTTAAGGGTGGTAGATTTGGCCAATTCCAAAAGTCCATACAACTCGTTGTTGTAGAGATTGTTAATCCCATCACGGGGTCCTGGAGGAAGGATAAGGGGAATGCTCATGATGTATGCAAAAATGGTAAATATTAGGTAAGTGGGGCGAGTCAGTTTAGTAGATCCCATCCTCGTTGTGTGAAGTGTATGGGATGTCATTCGGGGGTGGGTCACTATGGTACTAATGTATGTTTTGGATGTGGAATAGAGGGGCATCAATTAAGGTACTGCCCTGTCAATCTAAATTCATCAAATAAGTCACTCCTTAGTACATCATTATGATCACCGCATAATTTTTCTTGTTGTATATGCACATCCATATTGAAGAGGCCTACATAAATATGGTCTTAACCAAAATGTTGAATCGAAAAATATTGCATATTTTCTGAATGATACACATTATTCGTGAAGCCACTCTATCATAAATTCTCTTATTTACAACCTCCTGTGGAATTGAGCTCTATAATTATGTCCTTGAAATTGAGTTATAACTCTAGGATTAATACTTCCCACTTGCTTCCCTAAATTCTCAACAAGGGACTATACCTGATGAATTTCTTATAGAACGTTTTGATTCAAATGGATAACATCTGCTCACTTGTGCTTATGCATGCACAGTCAATGTATAGTTTACCTATGTGGTATCAAATTCAATGTATAGCGGCCTAGTGTTGAGATCCTTCTTGAGCCACTCTTTTTCTCTCCGGTGTATGTGGATCCTATAGTTGGAATAGTCACTTTACTCCTTTATGAATAGTATCATGAATCCTTTTCACTGTGTAGCAACATAAGAGCACATATTATGAATATATTGATTTGAAAGACAAGTCGTCGTATCTCCAGTCCTTTCATATAGGACCAACTATTGGCAAAGGTTAAGTTGTGAGAATGATAATAATCTCACAAGTGTTCAACTTCTTTTTCATCCTCATGGGCTTGTGACATAGATTCTTTATGTCAGTTGATGTTAAGACCGTAATGCAATTTCATGCATTTTGAAACCCATATCACATTCGGGGTGCCAAAATATTCTCATTTCGAGTTGAACTGATTTTCCCTACACTCCAGGAGACGACTGGTGTCATGTACTTGGCCATTTCTCTTTGAGGCTTACTATTTCCGAACAAGACACATATGGAATGAAACAATTGTTGTTGTCCTTTTCATGACTCATGGTCTTCCAAGAATAACTGACGCTAATGTCTTTATCCTTCCGATTATGCCTCCCATAAGTCACATGTCAAAGAAGAAGCATCACCCTGTGATCAAATATATTGGATAGGAAATTTTATGGTCATATTCAAGCCAGTACATCTTAGACTAGTTGTTGGAGGTCGCCAAAGGTTTAGTTTGGGTATTCGGCATAGAGATTTAGAGTTGAAGAAAGCGAACGGGTTATTCTCAATATTTTCTCCATGAGGATACTATGTGAATTGTTAATAAATGTAAAGTATGTGTAGTCACATTAGGCCTTATGAAATTCTGAAGGAAATAGGCCAAACTATGAGTATGATGTTTCCCTATTATTGTTCTCTGTGTACCCAGTGTTTCATGTGTCTATGTCTAAGAAGGTGAAGTTAGTGGGTAATTGGATTATGAGGAGTAACTATTTGCTATCCTTGTTAAAAAAGTCCGGAAGTTGAGATTGCCTCCGTTAATGTGTTATGGCGAAGTCGGTAAGTCGAGGAGGCCACCTTGAGGGCCAAAAGTGTTAAGGAAATAAAATGTTCTCACTTGAGTGTATAGTCAAATGATTGTAATTTGAAAGGTACTTTCTATGTGTTATGATTTAAATATGTGCAGCTCATGTCCAGATATCACTCTTGATAATATAATGCCAGTAATGATGATATTTGTGATGTTGATATACATGGTGATGCTTTGTCAAGTTGTGGATGTGCTGCTAGGTTGATTTTGATGATTATCTGACAGGTGGATAGACCCAGTTACAGGGGAAACTCTGTCAAAATGTTTAAGAATTTGTAAAGATAGCCAAATTTTAAGGGCCATAAGTAAGTTGAGATTTTGGAAAGGAACTATAAGACCCATGTAGTCATAAATGCCTATGTGTAATGGATGGAGGTAAAAGTATGGTAACTCTATTATTAGAAGTCACTTGTAAAACATTCGAGGACGAATGTTCTTAAGTTGGGGAGAATGTAACACCCCGAAAAATTTCAAAGTACTTGAGCGCTAGTAAGAAAGTTGATGTGCGCTCATTATATTATTTTGTGTGCAGATAAGGACTATTAATATAATGAATATCAATTGGATATGATAATAAGTGTATAAGGTATATTATAAGTGATGTGGGGTCTAAGGAGAGCCCTAAGTCCAAGTCAAGTTGGAAATTTCAAGATAGACTAAAGTTTCGAATGGGTACGCACAAGACCAAATTTTGGACGATCATATCTACATATATGTAAGAATTTATGTGATGTATGACCTATCAAATTAAATATATTCGAGTCTAGTTTCTAATGCTTCAAACCGTTCGTCATTTGGACACTCCTACAAGATGTTATGACCAAATTACCAAAGGCTGGTTTCTGCGGCCAATTTTGCGATCGCAAAAGTGATTATGCGATAGCAAAAGTGGTTATGCGACCAAAAAACTAGTCACAGAATGGACCAGTGCAGCCCAGTTTTGGGCACCAGTTTCATGGTCAATTGGGTGACCCGCATACCCATTCTGCGGTCCATTATGCGACCGTAGTCCTGATTTCGGAGGATTAATTTTTTTATTTTCATAACCCGATCCCATTTTGATAAATAGTCTTTGGGGTTTATTTTGGGGTGCTATTCTGAGGGTTTTAAAGAGAGGTAAGAGAATTTTAGAGAGAGAAGGAGGAAACCTAAAATTCTAATCATCCAATCTTGCAACAATCTTCAAGAATCAAGGAAGCCAATCACAAAATCTTCATCTAAAAGGTAAGATTCAAATCCCTAGTCTTCAATTTCGAGTTTGGGGTAAAAGATGGGTGATTGTGAGTATGTTTCTTGGGTGTAAGAGTATTATTTATACATGCTTGTACTAATAAGGCTTGTGGGAAGATTGTTGAGCTCAAAAAGTAAAGACTGGACTGTGGAGTGAAGGAAATCTTGTAGAAGAACCTTGTAGTTAAATTTGCACACCTAGTGTTTGATAAAATGCTCAAATGAGCTAAGACCATGAATATCTTCCTAATTATGGTTCAATTGTGTTATGTCTCAAAATAGATTGGGATTGCTAGAATTTCTGGAACGTTGTAGTAACTTAAGAAAAGCTCAAATCGAGGTATGTTGGCTAAACTACTCTCTTGTAATTGAATTCCATGATGTTCCGGTAAGTTTCAAGTATGGTTGGTTCAAGCTCCTTATTCTCATGTTTGGAGTTGTTCTCAATAAATTCGATTATCCCGAATAAGCAAAGTGTCGAGAATTATGTATTCAAAACGTGTTACGAATGTTCCTATCACATTATGTTATCCTTTGGGAATGTGTTTAAGAATTATATGTATATTAAAATGCTATGTCTTTGAGTCATGTTTAAAATGAAGGTTATGATGCCAAATTGTGTGAGAACATCCAAATATGCTTAAGAATCTTAATTGCTCATATGTGTACCTAAAGTCTTGATTGAAAATGTCTTATTGTTGATAATCTATAAAGATGGTTGGAAGTGAAATAAGTAAATTGGGGATATAAAGTGTGGCCAACGTGCCAAGAGTGAAAGTTATACTTGTGGCCAATGGTGCCAGTGAAATAAAATGATGTGAGAAAGGTTATGAAATGAGCCTTGATTCAACTATTCTGAATTGACTTCGAAAATAGAATTGCCTAAAATCTTATGAACTCAAGTCATGCTCATATATGGGTGTTTTAACAAATGCTATGCTTTGTGAGTATTTTCAATGTGTTTTGCGCTCTTACATATTCGTGAGTGAAAATTGTGTATTGCCCTTTTTAGGGAAAAGTATTTCAAGAATAAATGGTGTGTTACTTGTTGATGATTTTAACTTGCGCATCAATTGCCAATTAATTATTTTACTCCATTTCTAGGAAAGAAATCTATTGTGCTTAAATTGTTCATTTCTAATGAACTTAAAGTTGTGATTTCCGGAATATTATATATGTTGATATTTATGATGATGACACATGAGAGGGAAGAAATGAAAGTGTGGAATATCACATACGACCATCGTTCCTTGAATAAAGAATCTTGTGAATGGCCAAAAAAGCCAATGGAATATTGTTGTTGTTATTGGTTGACAATACTAGTGGAGATTCATACAATGTGAAAGATGATGAGGTAAATACATTTGTACCTATGTTATTTTTGTGAATTATTCCCCTTATTTGGGATGAGATTGATGTGATAAAATTATTCCCCTTATTTGGGATGAGATTGATGTGATAAAATTATTCCCCTTAATTGGGATGAGATTGAATGATATAAAAGAATGTTGATCCACACGTCATTGTGGTGAGACGACCTAGCCGATCGGGTTGTGATTAGACACCATGCCGCAGACATGGTGGTGATTGTGCTGAAAATTGTAATTGAAATTGTGATTGTTGTTGATGTCTCTAATGAGATGGCCTAGCCGATCGGGTCGTGATCGGACTCCGTGCTGATCAGTGTCTCCTACTGTGGAACCACCTGCATCCATTAAAGATTCAGCGTCCCCGGCAAAATGGATATTAGTACATATGAAATAGTACTAGTATGAATGACAAAACACCCTCTCAATAGAATGATAAATAATATGAGCAAGTACAATCATAATATCAGTGGAAGCCTCAAACAACATCAAACTTCAAATTAGGATCAAGACAATGTTCAATTAAATTTTCATATTTTAAGTTGGGAGGTCTTTAGTACCAATATACTATCGTTCACGATAGTAATATTCACAATACAAATACCACCATTCTTTTAGCACGGAGTCCGATCACGACCCAATCGGCTAGGCCATCTCATTAGAGACATCAACCACAATCATAATTTTCAGCACAATCACCACCATGTTTGTGGCATGGCGTCCGATCATGACCCGATCGGCTAAGCCATCGCATTCGAGACATCAACCTTTTTATACCCATCATCTCATTTCTTACTTCTTTCACATTTTTTCATTTCATTGGCACTAGTGGCCACAATTATAAAATCATTCTTGGCACGTCGGCCGTATTTAGTATTCCAAACTCACATTTTTCACTTTCATACATCATCATCATCATCAACAACAAGGCATTACTAAGAAAAGTTTTTAGTACACATGTGAGCAATTAAGAGTATTAGGCACAGAGAGATTTTTCACAAAATTCGGCATAATAGCCTTCGTTTGAACTTGACTTGAAGTCGCAACATTATTAATGCACAACCCATACTTTGAACATATTCTCAAATGATAATCATAACATGATAAAAGTATTTTGGGATATATATTGAACATATATCTTTCAACATAAGCTTATTCGGAATAGCCACTTTTTTAATGAACAACTCAGAACTTACATAAATTACATGAATACCGTGGGATTCAATTCTAGGAGAGGAGTTTAGACAACATACCTCACTTGAGCTTCCTTCACTCTAAAATGTTTCAAAAATCTTAGCAACTTTGATCTATTTTACAAATGTAACAAATTGAACCAAAATTAGGAAGATGATCATGGTTCTAGCTCATTTAAGCATTTTATCAAATACTAGGTGTGCATTAAGGTTTCAAGGTCCTTTTATGGAGGATTCCATCATCCCACAACCCATTCTTTACCATTTTTAGCTCAACAATCTTCCTACACCCCTTGATAACACATGCATGCAAAATAACCAACTCCCATACCCAAGAATTGTCTTACTAATTACCCATTTCTAGTTAACTTTGAAATGAAGGGTTAGGGTGTAAAATCTTACCTCTAGGATGAAGACCTAGTGAGTTTTCCTTGTTAATCTTCCAAGATTCGAGCAAGGATTGATGAACAATTAGCATAGGGTTTCTTCTCTCTCTAAAACACTCTCACTTCTCTCTAAAATATTAGATTTTTTCTTCAAAAGAGTCCCTCTACCTCAATATATCGAAATAGGGTCGGGTAAAAAATTAGAAAAAATTAAAGCCCCGACGCAGATCTTCGGTCGCATATGCGACCGCATAACACGTCTGCAGTCCGCGAATCGACCGCATAACTGAAGCTCCAAAACAGGGGTCGCCTGGTTGGGTCTACGGTGGTTATGCGGCCCGCAGACCTGTTCTGCGGTCGCATAATATACCGTATACTTCCTCCAATCTTGCCCCACCTCTGATTCACTCTGCGGCCATTATGCGGTCCGCAGAGTGATTCTGCGACCGCATAGTGGGCCGCATAAATGTTTTCTTCTGTCGAAAATTTTCCTTTACTCCCCAGTTTATTGTTCAACCCAAAAAGTCCGAGCCGTGGCGAGCTTTCTACAATCCTCAAATACGTAAGCCTACTTCGGCACCACGAAACCTTAAACTCTTTTACGAAATTTTATGGGGCCTTATATTCTCCCCCACTTAGGATCATTCATCCTCGAATGAGGGTCAAAATCCGTCATTAGCATTCAGTGTGGCCCAACTATTAATTCACACACACCAGTAGTTTCAAAATTTGGCTAACTCCCTAATTTTCTAAAATTTTCGCTAGAGTCTCCCCTGTAACTGGGCCTATCCACCTATCAGAGAATCCCAGAAACCAATCCTAACAACATATACATAACCGATGATGCAATATAACACAAGAACAACACCAACCGTGGACTCATAAGCAATATATTACCAGAAAAGGAACACCCTTAACTTCAACTGTGCAAATGATACATAATTCATAAAAGGTAAATCTTAGAATTTTCATAGAACACAACTTTATAAATACATGGCTATTTAAACAAATAAGGATACTTTTTCTTCATTTCTTCCTTGGCCTTCCATGTAGCGTCCTCAACCTGTTGGTTTTGCCATAGCACTTTCACGGAGGCAATTACTTAATTTCTCAACTTTCAGACTTGCCGATCAATAATAGAAACTGGAATCTCTTCATAAGTCAATTTCTCATTAACCTGAATAGTCTCAACCTGAACAATGAGTGTCGGGTCTCTAACTACTTTCTTCAACATAGACACATGAAACCCCGGGTGTACTAATGACATCGCAGGTGGTAGCTCAAGCTTGTACGCCATCTCACTGATCCTCTGAATGATTCTGTTTGGTCCGACATATCTCGGACTCAATTTCCCTTTCTTACCAAATCATATTACCCCTTTCATGGGGGAAACCTACCCAATCATCTTCTTTGAATTCCAAATCCCTACGACGAACTTCTGAATAGGAATTCTGATGACTATGAGTAGTTTTCAACCGCTCCTTAATGATTTTAACTTTTTCCATAGCCTGATACACGAGGTTTGGCCCTATCAACTCTGCTTCCCCAATTTCTAACCACCAAATGGGAGATCTACATCTCCTACCATATAAAGCCTCGAACGGTACCATCCGAATACTAGCATGATAAATATTGTTGTAGGCATATTCCATGAGTGGAAAATGATTATCCCAGCTACCTTTGAAGTCTAGAACACAAGTGCGCAACATATCCTCGAGCGTCTGAATAGTCCACTCTGCCTGCCCGTCAGTCTGCGGGTGAAAGGCTGTACTGAGATTCACTTGAGTACGCAAACCTTGCTGAAGTTTCTTCCAAAAATTAGCAGTGAATTGTGATCCCCGATCAGAAATGATGGAAACTGGAGTACCATGCAACCTAACTATTTCTTTGATATACAACTGAGCATACTGTTCCACTGTATTGGTAGCCTTAACCGGTAAAAAGTGGGGCCTTACAATTTCAGTCTCTGTTGCTATTTATTGATACATCATATCATCATTTTTGGGCTGATTTTCATGATATTGTGAGCCCGAGAGACTGGAGAGATTGATGACTGAGTGAGGCCAAGGGCCTATTTGTGAGTGATATTTATGGGATCGGGCTGCACGCCGCAGAAAGATTTATTAATTCATGCCATGATTGGATTATTATAGAGTTTGGGCTGGATCTACCCCTCCAGAGTCTGCACAGCCACAGTGAGCACAATTGCTATTGATTCACGATGGGATCGGACTGCGCGCCGCAGCATGATTTATTAGCCTTTGGGCTGGATCTGCCCTCTACAGTGCTGGGTGACTGAGTATGTTGAGTGATTGAGCGTGATGAGTGGGAGTGTGAGACAGTGAGATTTAGTACTCTGAGAGTGTTAGTACATGATTCCATCACTGTGATGCATTGCATTTGACATGCATACTTGACATACAGGCATAGAGATGCATTTCCTCATGCTACTCGATTTTGGTGACATTCATGATTTCACGTGCACATTGACATGTATGCATAAAGAAGTACTTTTCTCAATCTATCTGATAATAAAACATCTTATTTATTGTTGAAAGGTTTTGGAAAAATCATAGTTTTTCTGACTTACTCGTACTTTGGTATTTTCGGTGAAAGATTTGGATTAGACTGTTAGACCTGAGAAGCATGACTATTTTTCCTAACTGTGAATGAGCCGAGAAACATATTTTTGAGTTATTGCTTGTACTATTTTTCTTATATTGTTACGTATTGTTCTTGGCTATTGGTGTTGGACTTTGGACTTTGACCTTTGTCCAAGCTCGTCACTGCTTTTAACCTAAGGTTAGGCTTGTTACTTATTGAGTACATGGGGTCGGTTGTACTCATACTAATTCTACACCTTGCGTGCAGTAGAAGTTGGATATTGATGTTGCTGTGTATGGAGGGAGCTGGATTTGAAGATGTACTTGCATTCCGGTCATAGCTGCCTCTTGTTTGTAGTAGCTTTGGAATTTTTAATCTGTTCATGTATATTTAAACAGATGATGTATTTATTTTATACCAGCTTTGTAACTCTAAATCTTAGAAGCTCATGATTTGTACTATGAGTCCTTTGGATTTTTGGTATAAAAGTTCAGTTATTTTCATCATGTATTTTCTCAGTTAAATCTCTTTTGAATCGGATTGTTCCTATATGGCTTACCTAGCGGGTTGGGTTAGGTGCCATCACGACTAGTTGGATTTTGGGTCGTGACAAGTTGGTATCGGCGCTCTAGGTTCATAGGTTCTACGAGTCATGAGCAAGTGTCTAGTAGAGTCTTGCAGATCGGTATTATGACGTCCATACCTATCTTCGAGAGGCTACAAAGCATTTAGGATAAAATTCCCATCTTTCTTTCCTTATCGTACGATATTGACTTAGCTTGAAGATTATCTCTTTGAATTCCTTGCACTCAATCGTATGCACATGTGAGCGCTCGGTATCAGTTGTACATCGACGGCTTGTGAAATTCCATGGATGAGGTGTGAGATGTGTTTTCTATGTTTTGGTGATGGGCCAGTCTAAAGGACTTGAGGCTGGGTTTGGACCGCAGCTTAGGCTCGGTAGTTTCAGTTGTGTGAGCATATGCTTTTGAACTTCTATGTCCAGTAGTGTCCCTATGAGTGGAATTTGTGGCCCGATGAGTGGTTGGATGACTAAATGATGAGTATGATATGACTGCGGGCTGTGTTCGGATGGTTTGAATGTGACGAGAAGAGTTTGCTTGAGATGTAAAAAGGACTATTGGATGCTTGATGTATAGTCTCGAGTTATGAGTGCGTTGAAGGATCTTTCATGTTGTTTAATTTTGGAACGAATTAGAATCTCATGTCTTATTGATGAGTTCAGACTCAGGAAGACTAAGTGATTGAGTAGTAGTTATGGCTGTGAAAGGTATAGAGAGATGTCAGTTTGAGGCTAAGCACGTGGGTTATAACTTGCGAGGTAATATACAGATGTGTGATCCTTATGATGTTGTGAGGAGGGTTTCTTTTCTACCAGCGGGTTACAGGTGTTGCGATTTGAGTTTGGTTTGGTTGAGAAAGTTGACATGACCGTCACGAGGATGAATGCGAGATTTGTAGATGATTTTGTATTAGATAGTTTGTGTTACATGAGCTTATGAAGGATTGAGTTGAATTTTGGTACGGGATTATGGCAGTAATAGAGTATAGGTATTGTGAGTTATCGAGTGTTGTCCTATGGCTTTGAGCCAAGTAGGGAAGTTTGCTATCGACAATTTGATTGCATGGTTATGTGTTGTACTGGTTTCGGTTTGAGGCATGCTTGTGAATGAGATATGACTTCCAGAGGTTGAGATCGAGGATGATTCGAGTAAAGGAATTTCTGAATACGGGTTATGTTACACTTTATGGGTATATGGGAATCATGGAATGATTGAGTTGTTACACTTTATTTGTTGACTCACTGGTGGTAGTTATTCTGTAGTATTCTCAATCTTAACAATCAGATTGACATTTTCAGAAGTATGATTAAACTAAAAGTTTCTAGCCAGTTAACCATTTTTATATAAACTTCAAATATACTCAACCAAAATTGCTTGTCATATTTCCTTATTCCTAAATTATGTTATTCCGATTCAATTCTTTATCAATAAAATTGGATGGGGTTTTCATGATTTTCAAAGCAAAGAGACAAAAGTTGCGATTGATCGATAATTATAATGGCATAGTTTCCCTTCGTCATTTATGAAATTTTAAGCTTTGGCCGGTCCTCAATAAGCTTAATTCATTTCAATGCTCTATAAATAGTACACTATCAATGTTTCATTCTATTTTTCAAATTCCTAAACCTGAATGTGAGTGACGATGAAGGCTGAAGCTCAGGCCATCATCATTTACACATAGAGGAGGATTCAGGATTTAATTAAATTTTATGGGTTCAATCTTTTAAGTTGTTGATATTGAACTCATTGTATATTTGAAATTATAGGTTCATAATATTTATCATTTGTTGTAATTTTAATAAAATTTCACACATAAATTTATATTTTCTATTGAAAGTACTAGATTCATATGACTCTAGTAACCCTATGCCCTATCCACCCACTGAAGCCCGTCTTAGTCCTATTTTGTTGGTCCAATGTAAAATTGGAAAAAGAGAATGTAATTTTAATTGTTATAAATAATTATCTAATGTGGATGTCCATAACTCATAAAGGAGTAACACCCACCACTCTTCTTCATTATCTCTATAACTCCCACTACTCCAATCCTTATGGTTGTAACTCTCGTTCCTCCATAATCACCCCATGATCTTCCTCCATGATCTCAAATGCTTAATGTTATATTTATGATGTTATTTTGTGTACCTCTATGTAATACTATAAATTGAGGATGAGAAGTAAAACTGGATACACTTGAACATATGGAAGTATTAAGAATATTTTCTCTCTTCCTCTTGATAACGCCCAAGACACACCCTAAAATAGGATATGAAAAGTCGATCGTTTGCAATATATAATACCCAACCAGAGTCGGGACCAACAATTATCCATAAGTTATCCACAATACTCATGCATTCTAGATTAGGTTTCCAATTTCAAAAAGATATATTTTGCTCATCTCATGCAATTCTAGTGTGACATTTTAGCCTCAAAGGTTAACTTCATTCATTATGCATCCTTGTACATTCATGCGCATCATAGTGGACTCCAAACTCTTCCTCTTCTATCTTTCATTTTCATTGCTCACTTCAAGATTAACACTTAATTTCTAAGGCATCGAAGGTTTCACTCTTCTCTTAAAAAGAATGGTCACAAGTTATGCTTCAAGTACCATAGGCTTGCCCCTCATGTACGACTCCACTAATGTAAGCATGATCTATTCAAAATTAAATATAATTTTTTTGGGTTGTAATGAAGGCTTTTGGTTCGGGGTAGGACAACATTATGGGTAAAAGTAGCTACACCTTTCCTAAGCACTTTACTCAATACTTCTTAGCCCAAGTTTCCTCATAAGATATCACAGATAGAACTCTTGAAGTTTGTTCTTCCTCTTGGAAGCTAGAGAGACTTGTCATCTCTATTTGTCATAACTTCATTCACTTTCTTCATTGATTTTCCTTTTATATTTTTTTGAGATTAGAGAGACTTGGCATCACTCTATGTCATCAACTTCATTCCAATTTTAGGTGCCTTTTTACCTTCATTGTCCACATTTCTTGCTTTTTCAATCATGAAGACTTCTTTTTTGTTTTTTTTTTTTTTTTTATGGTGCCTTGGTATTTCTTTAGTATCCTCATCTCTTCCCCTAAACTTAGGCTAGAGTCCACGTAATGATTATGAGTCCGTAGGAAGGTTCGGGTGTCAAGAGTAAATATGAACACAAACGGTGGAAAGTTTGATAACAAGTTTTCCAAAAGAACAAGACTAGAGGCTAAAAAAGGGCTGACTAGGGAGATTGATCAAATGGTGGAAATTGAAAGCTCAAATGGTCCGAGGAAAGCCTAAAATCATATTCCAAACCAAGCATACTCAAATTTCTCTTTGAAGCACATTCAGAGCATGTTCTAGACTATCCACTCAAGCACTTGGACTGGCAACAAAAATATTCCTCACCTCTCATGCAAATAGACTGTCAAATAAGATAGAGTCTAAAACCCACAATGACTACAACCATTTCGCAAGATCTCTATGGTCTACTCAACCACCTAATGATTCAAAAGGGTAACTCAAGAGCCTCAAAGTCACTTTACTAGAATCACTACCTCAAAAATGATTCAAATACTTGTCTCAAATCATAAGCATGCAGTTAAGTATGTTGGTAATACATGAGGAACAAATAACCTATTTTCACGGGAGAGCTCATTCAGGGATTTTATTCATTACAAGTTACTACTAATATTAATAAAACATGAAACAGATTAATTCCCTTAAGAAAGTTATCACACTATCTATCATCGGGAAAAGTCATCCGGTTCATACAAGAAACTACCTTTAGAAAGAACCATGACATTAAGAAAATCAAATGCTTATTAAACATAACGAAATGAAAACATAACTATCAAAAGTAACAAAACATAACTACTATTTACTACTAATGTATCAAACTACCAAAAATTGTCAAATAGTATCATCAGATTATTACAAACTAATAAAAATCATCAAACCCTCCAACCCCCAAATAAAAAGTAAGCATTGTCCCCAATACTTATAAACAAAATCAAAGAGAAAAGAGGGGTGAAGAAACTCCCTAAGCATCCTCAGTAACTGGGGTGTCACTAAGAGCATCAGTTTGTGCAGGTTTAACCAACTAAATAGTGTCATCATCCATAGGCGTTTCCGGGTAGAAAACAAGTCTCGCACTGTAGCAACAGTGTCAGAAGCAATGCAAGGCTCCTCAGTATGAGTGGTAGGGGCGCCAGCGAAGTCTAAGCTGGTGGTGGCTGGGTCGAGTCAATCAACATGTCAAAAGGCAAGTCACAAGCACTAATCTGTTTCACTTCAGCTCGCAACGCCTTAACTAAGTTCTTGGTGGCCTAGGATTTCCTTAGCTTCTTCACCTGCTTGGCCAAATTCTCGATCATTGAACCATGTTGAACCAGCGTATCCATGAGCACCTTCTAGTTGTCTAGTAGCTGGTGTAATCTGCTTAGAAAAGATAGGAATGGAGTGTGGAATGGGTTGCCCAGATACTACGGTAGTCAAATCAGTCAACTTTGTGCTAGATGTCTGTATTCAGTTGTTAAGACTCTGAGAGACCTTCAAAGCAGATATCGGGCCAGAAGGCATATGCACAGGCCTCAGAGCTGATGTAGGTAGTGGCATAGAAGTTGATGCTAGCTCTACGTCAACAACCATGGCATGTGAGGATGACTCAGATGAGGGTGAAGGAATATCAAAGGTATCAACATCTGCTACTACAGGCTCATCAGGCTGGCTAGTAGTAGTGGGAGGCCGACTACTTTTCTTGGCCTTGAAATTTCTGGGGTGTAGTAGCTTGTGCAAGTCAATAGGTCTTTTTGTCTTTATTTTGGTGTCATATGGCGTCAAATCTACCTTAGCATCCACTAGATATTCTATGATAGTTCTCAGATACGGGTAGGAGGTGTTCGCTTGCTGCACCACCAATATAATATTAGCCGACATCAGGGTACCCACATTAATTGGGTACCCAGCCATGATGGAAGCCACCAGAATTGCCCTCTTCAAAGGCAAATGATTCTCATTCAAACATGGATCAAGCCGGGTACAAACAAATGTCTACCATCCTTTTGCCTCATAGCTCAGAGTGTTGTACAAAATCCATGCTCCCACAGCCAAACAAGGGGGAGAAGTCTATGGTGGTAGGATCTCAGCAAGCCATGGTCGGACTGCCTCCTTCTCAACCACTTTGGCTAAGTAATCTGTTGGCTCCATATTATTAAGGCTCATGTAGTCATTTAAAGTCTTTTGATCAAACTTAACTTTGAGGTTACACACTTTGGTGACCTTGGTCCATTTCACTATATGCGCTGTGTTGACATAAAACTCACGGACAAGGTGCTCTTTCACATCAACCAAGGGCTCTGTGAATTGCAACCAACCCTTCTTCTTGGTGAATTGCTATAGGAATTCTGGGTTGTATTTGTCTAAAACATTGGTGACAAATTACCGCTCATGAGTAAAAAAACCTTTCCTGCCATCCCCGTTTTAAATCAAAGAAGGCATTGTAGCTCAGAAATATATCTTCCCAGACCACATTTTTCTTGGTCCTCTCTTGACCATGTTTCACAAACTTTTCCCCATTTACCATCATCAAGGGCATTCTCAGAGTCAGAGTACGCTGCGCCCGCATTGGACTCATGGATAGTGTTGGTGGTGGCATGTGATGTATTAGTTTCAGGTTAGGGCTCAGACTGCCCATGTGGCCCGTATTGTTCTGCATTATGCTCTTCAGATTGAGCCAATAAGTTGCCTTTAGAGGCTTTCCTAGATAGGACATAGGAGTCAAACTCGGACAAGCTGTGTCCTCTACCTCTCCAGATGTTTGCTTTTTGCTAAACACCTTCTGCATGCTTGGTGGCAATGTGCCCCTACCTCTATCTGTGCCTTGTCCTCCCCGACCTTTGGAAGTTTCAGCTTTTTCTCTTGATCGTTCCATTTTCTATTAAAGCACAAAGAGAGTTATCAGTATCATATGTAAGAAATATGTGAAAACTCATAACCACTCACCCGACCAACAAGCCACACCAATGCCACCTAGACACATATGACGCAATTCGTACCCACTAAGCACAACTCGGGTATAATTGAAAAAGGAAAAGAAAAACACATGCATAAACTATCCAACAGATTCAATAGGTATAACTACCCCATCAGTACCATACTATGAATCCATTCCACAAAGGATAAACAAAACACACGTAATAATTACAATAAATCTCATCCTAACATAACTCCACCATGGTACATAGCCCGGTCCAAACATACAGACCCATATGTAAACACAAGGATCTAATTCCCAACCCTGAATCACAAGTAGAATAGATGTCACATCATCCGAAAACCTTTCACTAACTCACCCCGCGGAAAAAAATCACAAGTCATGGCCAAACCATCTAGAAATCACATCAAAACCTACTGCATTAAGTTAAAGAAAGTCCATCCTAGTCTCATAACCATCAATAGTGAACAAACCATAACGATAGACACGATCTACCACAGTAGAATCTCTCCACATGTGTAAACTCACAAATAGAGTACAAGAATCACAAAACATATCCATATATAAGAGAGATGGGATACTCATACCAATAAATAAGACCCTAATCAAATAAATGTAGTGCATATTTATGACAAATCGAACCATACTTTTAACGATATCATTTGGTACAATGGCCTCGGCCCTACCAGGAAAAGCATAATAATGGGCCTGACCTCCCCAGCTAGGATGTCCTCTACCTGCATGTCCTCCATCTCTAGCTGACTATGCTGATGGAGTAGAAACTGGAGTGAAACCTATAGCCTGAGTACTCTGATAAAGTCCACCTCTCCGGAGTTTGGGGCAATCTCTCATGATGTGCCTAGTATCACAACACTCATAAAAAACCCTATGCGGCTGTGGCTACTAGTACTGAGTCTATGCCGGATGACTAGAATAAATGTTATAGGAATCCTGTGCAGTAGGCACACTAAATGATGGTTGTCCGATATGAGTACCTTGGGTTCCCTGGCTAGCTAGAGCACTAGGGTAACCTAAAGTACAGACTGAATTAGCCGACTGATTGAGCCCCCGCCATGGTGGGTTAGAGTCAAAGAGTAGAATCCACTAAATCCTCCAGGACCTTGAGGGCTCTTGGCCTCCCTCTCCTGACCTTGGATATGCTCTAAACTCCTAGAGATCTTCACAACCTACTGAAATGGAGTATCAGTCTCCAACTCCCATGCCATCTCAAGTCTGAGGCCATAACTGAGCTCCTCAATAAATCTTCAGACTCTCTCTCTAACAGTAGAAAACAAAGCAGGTGTATGACTTGATAACTCACTGAACCTCATAGCATACTTGGACACGGTCATAGTCTCCTGCCACAACTGCTGAAACTCGATGCGCCACGCATCCCTGAGGGTCTGTGGGACAAACTCCCTAAAAATCAGATCATAAAACTGAGCCCAAGTAAGTGGCACTGCATCAGTAAGCCTACTCTCCTTATAAGCCTGTCACCATATGTATGCTGACCCTGTCACCTAAAAAGAAGTAAGATCAACGCCGCGCACCTCAACTATGCCCATAGTACGCAGAATACGGTGACTTTGATCCAAAAACTTCTATGCATCCTCGGAAGATGCACCACTGAAAGTAGGAGGATCATACTTCTTGACCTCTCTAACCTCTTCTTCTCCGCCTCTGACGTTGCTGGCTTGACCTCACACTGAACCGCGATCACAGGATGTACCGACATAACACTCGGAGCCTGATCAACATGATTCCGTTGCTCTAGAGTGCAAGCGGTGGGAGTCTAAGCTCCCCCCCCATCCTGTGAAGTAGTTGGCGAATGGGATCGATCCCTTATGAGCCAATGTACCAAACATGCTCAAGAAGTGCGCTAAAATCTCCTGAAGTCCAAGGGTACTAACAGGCCCATCCGGTGCCTGCTCCCCAATTGGAGCTACTGGTGGCTCCTCAGGTCCTGCTCAGGCAGGTGCTCGTGCTGTAGCACATGCCCCTTCTCTATATGTACCTCGGACCCCACCTCTCACGGCTCTAGCAAGGGGCGCGGGTATCTGCTCAGCTGATCCAGTAGTGCGTGTCCTCACCATATGTGAGAGAATAGAAATACAAAGGCTCAAACTCCGAAATCATCTTGTCACGACTGAAGATCCCACCTTAAGGATGATGGCACCTAGTCTCTAAAACTAGGTAAACCGATTACTTACAACAGTTAAATTAATTAATATGTTCATTATTTGGGTCAAATCAAAAATTCAAATCGATTCGTGTTATTTGGATTGGTTCGAATCAGATTTCAACTCTTTGGATCGGATTTCAGATTAAAGATTTAATTATTTTGGATATCATATCAGATACGGTTTGGCTTAATTTAAATTCGAACCGATCTGAAATCCAAAATATAGGGCCTACATATAAAAGTGAGGGTGCCATCAGATAAATCTAGGTTTCATTTGTCTGATTTCTCTCATATTCTTTCATGAATAACACATATCGACATAAATGAAGGCTCTCAATGAGGTCTAATGCTAGTTGAGAAGCTTGCAACAATACTTGATGTTGTTTGTCTTGTGCAAAATAATAGGAGAAGTTGTTTAGACAGTAAGAGCATCAAAGTATATTTCATTATTTGGAAGCAATTAGTAAGAAATTTGGACAGGTCTTGTTTCCCTGAGTTTTCTTGTTGATAAACACAAGTGAGGTTAATCATGTCCTTATTTTATTGTTCTAGCTGGGTATGTGATGGTTGAAACGGGTGTACTTTTTCCTGTTTCTCAATCCAAGTGTGTTGTGATCTTACATAGTTTTCTTATCATGAAAGATTTGAGTAATTGTATGGAATGTTGTGTATGACTCGTTAGTTATAGCTAGCTATACTTAAAGTCTTTTATTTTAGCATCTTAATATATAAGCTTACAATCCGAACCGTAATCCGAAATATTTATCCGATCCAAATATCAAAATCCAATCAGAACCGAATTTAATTTGGTTCGGATTCGGATTGCAATTTACCAAATCCGAAATCCGAAATTATAGTCCAAAATATGCCAAATCGAATCCAATCTGATCCATGAACGGGCCTATTATGAAACAAAATTTAATATAAATGAGAAATGTAAAGGTGATACACGCAACACAATGATAATCACTACAAATCCCCAAGACTAGGTAGTACAGAGTCATTAACTCCAGCTATATACATAGAAATATCTCAAAACAAAAATACAATAATGTTCTGATGGAAAATTGACAGTATATACATAAGGAAAGGAATCCAAGGGACTGCGACGATCAAGCAGCTCTACCTTGCATCCTCGCGGTCAAGACGCTAACTCTGCCTGGGTCTGCTGCCTCCAACACCTCGATCTGCACAAAGAATGTGCAGAAGTGTAGTATGAGTACACCACGATCGGTACCTAATAAGTATCAAGACTAACTTCATTGGAGTAGTCATGAGGTTCAAGTCATGACACTTACTAGTCAAATAACCTGTGCAATAATATCAAGAACCGAGAAAAAGAAAAAAAAACAGAAAGCAATAACTGTAGTCTCAGTTAATTGAATCCGACAATAAAACATCAAATAGAATCACACACACGGCACCTCGTGCCCACATTATTAATCATTCTCGCATGGCAAAGACCTCATGCCACAACATAAGTCACAGTCGCATGGAAAACTCACATGCCAATAACACAATCCGTCCGACGTGGTTACAATCTAAATATCACAATCCTCCCGGCGTGGTACGGGTTCAATTATCACAATCCATTTGGCATGGTCACAGGCTCAATATCATAATCCACCCGGCGTGGTCACGGGCTCAACATCACGATCTGTCTGGCGTGGTCACGAGATACCAGTCTAAACCATATCACAGAGAAAACAGATATACAAGAATACATATACATGATCAATGAACACTAAGTTTCATACTCCTGAACTGGGATAAGTGACATGTTACTATGTATGCATGTGCAAGTATACTATGACAACTCAAATCATCAAGTAATATCAGAGACACCAAGTAGCACATTGGGAACAACACAACAAATCCCGTAACATTCATGATACATACAAGGAAGTCAAAAGCAACAACAAGAATACTCTTTTTTCATCAATAACATGCCCCCGTGCCATCACATAACATCCCCATATAGCCACCTTTATCTCACCATGTTGATAATATCATTATAGCCACCCGTATAGCTCCGTCCAGATAATATATATCAATAGCCACCTGTATCCCTCCGCCCTGACAATAATACAATAGCCACCCATATCACTCCACCCTGACAATAATACAATAACTACCTGTATCACTTCGCCCATACATTATATCAATAGCCACCCATATTGCTCCGCATAATCAACAGTAGTGAAATGGCACCCTTATGCTCTGCACAACAACAATCAATCCCCACAACATGTACACATATTCTACAATATTGCCAAAATAACAAACCAAAATCACAATAAAGCATAGCCTACGACTCAACAAAAATATATATAAGAATTTCAACAACAACATGAAACAAGAAATAACTCGATATTGAAAGATATTCCATATAACAACAACTTCAATTAAAATCATGTTAATAACCTAAGAGTCTAAAATGGTCAATTTCCACATATAAGCCCGGGTACACACTTGTCACCTCGTGTACACGTCTTTCATATAATTCAAATAATGCAATTAGACCAAATCATATGGTTCCCCCTCCCCCCCCCCCCACAAAGTTAGACAAGAATCTACTAATAAGCCTTTCCCGCATGAATCAACCTCTGGACGACCTGAATCTAGCCAAAATAACTTAATATCATAAATAAAAGCCATAGGAAATGATTTCAAACAATAAAGTTTCGATCTTGAACAAGAATCCAAAAGTTAACCCAAAAGGTCAACCCCATGCTCGCACCCCAGAACCTGACAAAACTCACAAATTCTGAACACCTATTCAAATACGAGTCCAACGATACCAATTTCATCCAATTTCGACCTCAAATCGGTCTTCAAATCATCAAATTTTATTTAGAGAAGTTTTTATTAAAATCTCCAATTTTTCACACTTAGAGTCGTCAAATAAATGCCAAAAACGAAGATGAAATCATGAAATATAACCAAATCCGAGTCGAGAATACTTACCCCGATCCAAATCGTAAATATTACATCCAAAATCACCAAAATCCAAGCTCAATAACTCAAAATATGATAAAATAACAAAAGCCCTAGAAATAGAGTACTTATAACACTACTTTAGGTAAACCCTTCGCGAACGCGGAAGATGCGTCGCGTTCGCGAAGAACAAAAATGCCTCCGACCAGGACCCTTCATCACGAACGTGACGAATAGCTCGTGAATGCGATGACCAACGTGCCCAACTCAGCGTGAATGCGAATACTCCACGCGAACGCGCTGCATAAAACTCCCAACTAAAAATCGCCCTTCACGAACGCGCTCTGACCTTCGCGAACACATAGACCCTCATGCACAGAACCTCCGCGAATGAAATCTTAATCTGCAAACACGATCCACAAACTCACACCTGCCATATAGCTTCTCTACGAACGCAGTGCTTATCCAACACTAGAAAAATTAGCAATGTTAACACAACCAAAAATGGTCTGAAACCAATCTAAAACACACCCGAGGCCCCCAAAACCCCATCTAAGCACACCAACCAATCCCAAAATATAACACGGACATACTTGAGGTCTCAAATCATACCAAACAACATCAAAACTATGAATCGCACCTCAAATCAAGCCTAATTAACTAATGAAGTTTTAACTTTCAAAACTCATGCCGAACCATAGCAAATCAACTCGAAATGACCTAAAAGTTTGCATGAAAATCCCAAATGACACAACGGGCCTATACCAAGTCCTGGAACCGCAATGCGAACCCGATACCCACAAAGTCAACTCTCGATCAAACCTATCAACCTTCCAAACCTTCAACTATCCAAATCCAAACATACACCTAAGTCCAAAATCACCATCCGGACCTAACGGAATCGTTAAAACTCCAATATGAAATCAAATACGCAAAAGTCAAACTTGGTCACCTCTACCAACATAAAGCTTTTAAAATGAGAATCATTCTTCCAAATCAATCCCGAAGCAAAACCGACTATACACGCAAGTCATAATACATTATATGAAGCTACTCGCGGCCTCGAACCACCAAACAGAAATGCAAATGATCAAAATGACCGGTAGGGTCGTTACAAACACCCAGAGAGATTGGATGTGAGTTGTTTGTTGGCATGCAACAATATGTGCGATTGATTCCACAGAATAAGTGTGTTAGGATTAGGTCAAAAAGTGAAAAGTGTAAGAAGTTGACCATGCCTCCTTTTTATTCCAATTGGTGGGTCGGGGCAGAGTGAGCGAGTATGGCAGCAAAATTATAATTGCGATCTGCACGCGGTTACTTGAGCAACTCATGGTTGTGAAGTTGTACATTTTGCACTTTTAAAATGCGGTCGCAACTGTTCCAACCTTGATTCTTGTCACGACCAAAAATCCAACTAGTCGTGATGACACAACTGAACTTTTATACAAAATCCCAAGGACTGGTAGTACAAATCATGAGCTTCTAAGATTTAAAGTTTACAAAACTGGTATAAAATAAATACATCATCTATTTGAAATGTACATAAATAGATTCTTTATAAATCTAAAGCTACCATGAAAATGAGGTAGCTACAACCGGAACACAGGTACATCTGCAAAATCAGCTCCCGCCATAAGCAGTAATATCAGCTCAAAAATCTGCACACCCGCAGAAGTGTAGTATGAGTATAACCGACCCCATATACTCAATAAGTAACAAACCTAACCTTAGGTTGAAGGCAGTGATAAGCTTGGACAATAGTCAGAGTCCAACACCAATAACCAATAACAACTTGTAATAATATAATAAAAGCAGTACAAGTAATAATTCCAAGATTTGATGCTTAACTCGTTCACAGTTACGGAATATAGGCATGCTCTTCAAGCATAACAGTAAAAACCAAATTTTTCACCGAAATCACCAAGATATGAGTATATAAGAAAAATATAATTTTTCCCAAAAACTTTCAACAACAGATAAGATGTTTTATTATCAGATAGCATGAGGAAAGTACATCTCTATGCCTACATGTTAATGTGCATGTGAAGTCATGAATGTCACAATACCGTACATCATGAGGAAATGCATCTCTATGCCTACATAGAAAGTATGCATGTACAATGTAATGCAACAGAGTGATAAAACCATATACTCATACTCTCGGAGTATTCAACCTCACTCAGGACCTCCCAATCACTCAATATGCTTAATCACTCAGCGTCTCCCAATCACTCAGCACTCTCAATCACTCGGCACTCGCACTCAGTAGGTACCTACGCTCACTACTGGGGTATGTCAGTATCTGGAGGGGCGCATCCTGCCCAAGCGCTAATATAAGCCAATCATGGCACGCTGCGGCATGCAGCCATTCCCATCATGAATCAATAAAGCCTGCTGCGGCGTGCAACCCGGTCCCATAAATATCACTCATGATCAGGCCGTCGGCCTCACTCACTCATCCTCTCAAGTCTCTCATCATCATAAATATCATACCAATCAGCCCAAACAATGATAACATGATGTGACAACAAATGATAACTGAGACTGAGATATGATATGCAAATGAATGAGTATGACTGAGTGGGTTCCAACAGGATAAGCATATATCCTAAACATGGTTTCTAACATGGATCACAACTCAATTACTCTAGCACGTAGAAATTTTGTGGATAGAAACAAGATTAGGTCACTACACAGTACAACCGAATCAACCAAGTCATAATTCACATGGTGCACGCCCACATGCCCGTCACCTAGCATGTGCATCACCTCAACACCAAACATATAACATGTATATTCAGGGTTTCATACCTTCAGCACTAAGTTTAGAAGTGTTATTACCTCGAACAAGCCGAACCCAATACTGAGCAAGCCAAACAATACTCTAGAAATGCCATCCCACGTGTACGGATCTCCGAATGACTCAAAACTAGCCAAAAGCAACTCAAGAACATCAAATAATGCCAAAGGAAACAAACCCAATCGATAAAGGTGGGATCTTTAATCGAAAGCCCAAAGTCAACTATAAAGTCAAACTCGAGCTCGCACCTCATAACCCGGCAAAAGTTACAAAATCCGACAACCCATTCAATTACGAGTCCAACCATACTAGTTCCACTCAAATTCGACTCCGAATCGATGATCAAAACTCAAAAATTCAATTTATAAAATTTTAGACAAAACCCTCAATTTCTCCTTAAAATTCATAATCCAAATGAAAAAATCGAAGATAGATTCACGAATTATAATCGAAATCGAGTATAGAACATTTACCCTAATCCATGTGGTGAAAATCACCTCCAAACTTGCCCAAATCCTAGCTCCCCAACTCAAATATGCTAAAATGAACAAAACCCTCGATTTATAACTTCTGCCCAGCTATTTTCACATTTTTGAACAAATTCATGCTTATGTGAACTCGCATGTGTGGCCCAGCCTTTGCTTCTGCGAACATGCCCAAACTCAGCAGCCACTGCTTTTGCGATCATCTCTCCACTTTTGTGCATAAAGACCCGCACCTGCGACCTTCACACCCAGCCTGCCACTTTCGCTTTTGCGATGAATCGTCCGCATCTGCGGACTCGCATTTGCGTCCAAACCTCCGCAGATATGGAAACACCAGTATCAGCACTTGTTCAGCAATGCAACATGAGAAAAAATGATCTGAACCACGTCCGAAACTCACCCGAGCCCCTCGGGACCCCGTCCAAACATGCCAAAAAGTCCCAAAGCATAAAACGAACCCACTCGAAGCCTCAAATGACGCCTAACAACATCAAACCCACGACTTGCACCTCGTATCGAACTTAATGAACTTTTGAATTTTCAACTTTCAAAATTCGTGTCGAACCGTATCAAATCAACTCGGAATGAACTCAAATTTTGCACACAAGTCCCGAATGACATAACGAAGCTCTTCCAATTCCTGGAACCTCAATCCAAACTTGATATCACCAAATTCAACTCCTGGTTAAACTTATGAACATTTCAAACCTTCAAATTTCCAACTTTCGCCAACGAGTGCCGAAACCTTCTAGAAATATCCAAATGCAAATCCAGGCATACGCCCAAGTCCATAATCACGATCCAGACCTAACGAAATCATCAAAACTCCGATCCGGGGTCAAATACTCAAAAGTCCAACTTGGTCAACTCTTCCAACTTAAAGCTTCAAACATGAAATTCATTCTTCCAAACTAATTCCGAAACACCTGAAAACCAAAACCGATGATTCACACAAGTCATAATACATCATATGAAGCTACTCAAGACTTCAAACTACCGAGCGAAGTGCAAATGCTTAAAGCGACTAGCCATTAAATCGACGTGTAACCTTACCATGCACATACCCGGGGGTGATCCCACATCACCCAAATCCATATAAGTCTGACAACAAAACATAACTGAAGATCCTTAATTCAACCTTAGCTCATAAGTCTTAGAACCCAATTTCTAACAACTGGAATTCCTTACAAGACTCGAATCTCGCATTTACACAATGTATAAGTCTGAACAAGATGTATCAAGCCATAACCATAACCCAAGACATAATCACATGATATACCACACAACTCGCATAGTCGTATTAATAATTCTCGATCACAGTAGCTGCTCAAAACAAACCCAGTACCGGTAATAACCTCATACCAAGTAAAATGTCATTCAAAACCTTCATACACTGCCGATGATGAAAGAAACATACAAAAACTCATAACCACTCAGCAAATCAACAAGTCATGGAGCCCTCTCTTGTCCGTCAAGAACCAAGGCCAAATCCTAAGCTGACTTCCGATATTATTCTTCCAAACATAACATAATAAAATCCGATAGTATCCATTCTAGGTCCAATGACATTACCTCATCAAGCACAACTATTCTATTGACATGCCACACCAATACAACCTAATGATACAACCGTGCAATCCATGTACCAATAAGCAACAATTCAAATGTACTCAAACATAGAAAAATGACTGAAATGAGAGAACCGTCCTGCAAGCTGAACAAGTACCTCCAAAACGCAATGCTATGAACCCATCACACGTGGTAGAACCATGATACACGAATCAATCACAAAGGATCATATCTTAACATTACTCCACTGCGATGTGTGTCCCTATCCAAACACCGGTTCTATGAAATACCTCAAGCCACAATGCTCAAAATCAACAACCATATGCAATTTAACATCAAGTACGCGAAGTGCATGACCATAACCATGGAGAAGCAAATAACCCAATATATCACAGCCCGAAAGGACCATAACTAAGGCGCAATCAACCATTCAACACCCGAATAACCATCTCGCTTGAATTTCGCTACAAGGCCCAAACAGAACCGCACCATGTGTGCACATAACCAATGAATCACAACTCCTCGTAGCATAGAAGAGTAATATATAGAACTTATCAGAATACGAACAAGCTCAAATCTAACCGAATGACATACCCTTCAACAATAACGGTGTTGAGTCAACAAATTCGACCCGGTGTAGGATAGACATCCTCATTGGTCCTACCCATGGGCCCCCAAATCAACTCCGGTCCTCCCCAAATGGACAAATAGCCCTCCAAAATTCCACCATGATCTAACTATAACACGTATCACCATCTAGCTAACTTTGGCCACATCTTCCCAGTTCACAACTCCAAGACAATCTGCTTCTAAGAACTCCGAATCTCCAAATCCATATAACACATGGATCGCCATAGCTGATCTAAACTCCACCACTCGAATGACTAACACATCTCTCATACATAATCATTCCCACGAGAAATACTTCTATAATTCTTCCACACCACATAGAAAAATCTGAACATCAGCAGTCGATCAACCAAGAAAGTATCGCCATACCAATGAAGTATCTGTAAGTTAAAACACAGTGCGCCTTCCGAAATGCGCACCCAGGCAATACAAAGAAATACTAGCATTCATACGTGAGATCATGAACTATGGAGTATGTGCTGAGAGTGACACACTTTCTGTTAACGTTTTTCTTGTATTAGTTGGAGGTGAAACTTGTCTAAGGGGATAACACTTCTAAGTTTGGAAATCACATACCTGTTCCTGTTCTTCTTCTCTATTATTTTTCTTCTATTTTTTTAGACTCTGCAGCTTATTTTCATGGCACACAACACCTACATGATCGTGCCTATTGTTAGAATTTCATTTTATATTAGTATGCATGATGTGGCATTTCTGTGATCTCAATAGTTGGTCCTCACTTTCTAAAGATTTTCTATTGTCTTTGCTAGTATATTCATAGGATTTGAGAATAACAAATTTTGATCTCTTCCATTTTTACTGATTCTTTTCATCTATTTCTCGAGAGTCATCCACTCTGCTCAAATCTTATAATCACCGCCCTAACAGGCCGAATGACATGTGTACCATTAGCACGATGACACCCAAAGAAGTAATCCACACCTCTAAGCAACCGAATGAACCCTTTTTCTTTGGTACATTACATCCATCACGAACAACAACTCTAGACCATTTCCAAGACTTCCATATATCCATAAGGGGTATTAGATCATGTATCCCAAAATTCCTTACTCAAGTCATCCTCAAAACCAACCTATGCGAGTCATAACCGACCCACAAGTATGCCTCAGACCAAAACCAATATAACACATAACCATACAATCAAATCGCCGATGGCAAACTCCCCCACTTGGCTCAAAGCCATAGAATAAAACATCTGATAACTCATAATGCCCATACTCTATTACTGCCATAATACCGCAGTGAGATTCAACTAAATCCTTCATAAGATCATGTAACACAAACCATATAATACCTCAAATCATTTTCTAAGCTCGCATTCGTCCTCGTGACGGTCAAGTAAACTTTCTTAACCCATCCAAACTCAAATCGCAACACCTATACCCACTAGTAGAAAAGAAAGCCTACATACAACATCGTAAGGATTGCACAATCGTAGATTACCCCGCAGGTGATAACCCACTTGCTTAGCCTCAAACTGATGTCTCTCTATACCCTTTCACAGCCACAACTACTACGCAATCATTTAATCTTCCTGAGCCTGAACTTATCAATAAGAAATGAAAATCTTCTTCGTTCCACTAATAAAAAACATGAAAGATCCCTCAATACGATCATAACTCAAGACTGTACAACACAACGAGACAGAATTCAAGCATCCAATAGTCCTTTTCACATCTCAAGCAAACTCTTCCTGTCACATTCAAACCATCTGAATACATCCCATCGTCACATCCTACTCATCATATAGCCATCCAACCACTCACCGAGCCACCGGTCCTACTCATAGGGACACCACTGGAGATAGAAGTCTAAAAGCACATACTCACGCAACTAAAACTACCGAGCCTAAGTTGTGGTTCAAACCTGGCCTCAAGTCCTCTAGACTGGCCCATCATGAAATCATAGAAAACGCATCTCGAACCTCATCCATGGAATCACAAGACGTTGATGTACATCTGATACCGACCGCTCCCCTATACATACGAGTGAGTGGAAGGAATTCCAAGATATAAGCTTCAAACTGAATCAATGTCGCACGATAAGGAGAGAAAGATGGGAAGTTTATCCTAGATGCCATGTAGACTCTCGAAGATAGGTATGGACATCATCATACTGATCCGCAAGGCTCTACTAGACATTTTCTCATAACTCGTAGAACCTATGAACCTAGAGCTTTGATACCAACTTGTCAACATCCAAAATCCAACTAGTCGTGATGGCACCTAACCCTCATTTGTTAGGTAAGCCAATTAGCAACCATCCAATTCAAATGATATTTACTAAGAGAAGTAATGATAATACAACTGAACTTTTATACAAAAATCCCAAGGACTGGTAGTATAAATCATGAGCTTCTAAGAT
This sequence comes from Nicotiana tomentosiformis, assembly GCF_000390325.3. Taxonomy (NCBI): domain Eukaryota; kingdom Viridiplantae; phylum Streptophyta; class Magnoliopsida; order Solanales; family Solanaceae; genus Nicotiana; species Nicotiana tomentosiformis. The sequence goes on from NC_090812.1 coordinate 121,503,533, forward strand.
TTAGAGTTTATAAAACTGGTATGAAATAAATACATCATTTTTTTTGAAATGTACATAAATAAATTCTTTATAAATCTAAAGCTACCATGAACAAGAGGTAGCTACAACCGGAACACAGGTACATCTTCAAAACTAGCTCCCGCCTAAGCAGCAATATCAGCTCCAAAATCTGCACGCAAGGTGCAGAAGTGTAGTATGAGTACAACCGACTCCATGCACTCAATAAGTAACAAACCTAACCTTAGGTTGAAAGCAGTGATAAGCTTTGACAACGATAAGAGTCCAACACAAAACCAAGAACAACTCGTAATAATATACTAAAAGCAGTACAAGTAATAATTCCAAGATTTGATGCACAGCTCGTTCACAGCTACGTAATATAGGCATGCTCTTCAAGTATAAAGGTAAAACCCAAATCTTTTACCGAAATCACCAAGATGAGTATATCAGAAAAATGTAATATTTTCCAAAATCTTTCAACATATCATAAGGAAAGTACATCTCTATGCCTACATGCCAATGTACATATAAAGACATGAATGTCACAATACCGTACAATATGAGAAAATACATCTCTATGCCTACATGCTAAGTATGCATGTCAATTGTAATGCAACACAGTGATAAAGCCATATACTCATACTCTCGGAGTATTCAACCTCACTTAGCACGCTCAATCACTCAGCACCTCCCAATCACTCAACACTCTCAATCACTCAGTGCCTCTCAATCACTCAGCACTCTCAATCACTCGGCACTCGCACTCACACTCAGTAGGTACCTGCGCTCACTGCTGGTATGTCAGACTCTGGAGGGGAAGATCCTGCCCAATCGCTAATATAAGCCAATCATGGCATGCTGCGGCATGCAACACAATCCCATCATGAATCAATAAAGCCTGTTGTGGCGTGAAACTCGATCCCATAAATATCATTCATGAATAGGCCCTCAGCCTCACTCACTCACCATCCTCTCCAGTCTTTCGGCCTCACAAATCTCATGCCAATCAGCCCAAACAAAGCTAACATGATATGACAACAAATGATAACAGAGATTGAGATATGATATGTAAATGAATGAGTAGGACTGAGTATGTTATTGAAATTTAAGAAAATAACTCAACAACAAAAATGATCTCAGTGGGTCCCAACAGGATAAGCATACTCATACTCTCGGAGTATTCAACCTCACTCAGCACCGCCCAATTACTCAAAACTCTTAATCACTCAGTGCCTCCCAATCAATCAACACTCTCAATCACTCGGCACTCGCACTCATTAGATACCTGCGCTCACTACTGGTATGTCAGACTCTGGAGGGGCGGATCCTGCCCAAGAGCTAATATAAGCCAATCATGGCATGCTGCGGCATGCAGCCTGATCCCATCATTAATCAATAAAGCCTGTTGCGATGTGCAACCCGATCCCATAAATATCACTCACGAGCAGGCCCTCGGCCTCACTCGCTCATCATCCTCTCCAGTCTCTTATCCTCATAAATATCATGCCAATCAGCCCAAACAATGATAACATGATGTGATAATAAATGATAACAGAGACTGAGATATGATATGTAAATGAATGAGTATGACTGAGTAGGTTTCGACAGGATAAGCATATAGCCTAAACATGGTTTCTAACATGGATCACAACTCAATTACTCTAGCATGTAGAAATTTCATGGATAGAAACAAGATTAGGTCACTACATAGTATCACCAAATCAACCGAGTCATAATTCACACGGTGCACGCCCACACGCCCGTCACGTAGCATGTGTGTCACCTCAACACCAAACACATAACACGTATATTCTGAGGTTCATGCCCTCAGCACTAAGTTTAGAAGTGTTACTTATCTCGAACAAGCCGAATCCAATACGGAGCAAGCCAAATAATACTCTAGAAATGCCATCCCGTGCGTACCGACCTCCGAATGGCTCAAAACATCCCAATAGCAACTCAAGAACATCAAATAATGCCAAAGGAAACAAACACAATCGATAAAGGTGGGATCTTTAATCAAAAGCCCAAAGTCAACCAAAAAGTCAAACCTGGGCTCGTACCTCGGAACCCGACAAAACTCACAAAATCCAATAACCCATTCAATTATGAGTCCAACCATATTAGTTTCACTCAAATTCGACTCCGAATCGATGATCAAAACTCAAAAATTAACTTTATGAACTTTTCAACAAAAACCCTCAATTTCTCTTTAAAATTCATAATCCAAATGACAAAATCGAAGATAGATACATGAATTATACTCAAAACCGAGTATAGAACACTTACCCCAATCCATGTGGTGAAAATTGCTTCCAAAATTGCCCAAATCCGAGCTCCCCAACACAAAATATGCTAAATTAACCAAACCCTTGATTTATAACTTCTCCCTTTTATTTTCGCAATTGCGAACAAATTCACGCTTCTGTAAACTCGCACGTGCGGCCCAGCCTTCGCTTCTGCGTACACACCCAAACTCAGATGCCACCGCTTCTGCGATCGTCTCTCCGCTTCTGCGGTCGTGCTTCCGCGCATATAGAACTGCACCTGCGGTCGCGCAGATGCGCTCATGCACCCACACCTTTGACCTTCACACCAGCCTGCCACTTTGCATTTGCGATGAATCATCCGCATCTGCATCCAAACCTCCGCATATGCGGAAACACCAGTACCAACACTTCTGCAGCAATGCAACCTGAGACAAAATGATCTAAATCACGGTTGAAACTTAACCGAGACCATCGAGACCTCATCCAAAAATGACAACAAGTACCAAAGCATAACACTGACCTACTCGAGGCTTAAATCATGCCTAACAACATCAAAACCACGAGTCGCATCTCGCATCGAACTTAATGAACTTTTGAATTTTCAACTTTCAAAACTCGTGCCGAACCATATCAAATTAACTCGAAATGAACTCAAATTTTTGATACAAGTCCCGAATGACATAACGAAGCTCTTCCAATTCCCGGAACCACAATCCGAACCCGATATCACCAAAGTCAACTACCGGTCAAACTTATGAACATTCCAAACCTTCAAATTTACAACTTTAGCCAATGAGTGTCGAAACCTTCTAGAAATATCCAAATGCAAATTTGGGCATACGCCCAAGTCTTAAATCACCATCCAGACCTAACATAACCATCACAATTCTGATATGTGGTCAAATACTCCAAAGTCAAACTTGGTCAACTCTTCCAACTTAAATTTTCAAACATGAAATCCATTTTTCCAAACTAATCATGTAACACCTGAAAACACCGATGATTCACACAAGTCATAATATATCATATGAAGCTACTCAAGACTTCAAATCACCAAGCGAAATGTAAATGATCAAAATGACCGGTCGAGTCGTTACAATAATGTGGATTCTCTAAAGTTAATCATGTGCGGCTGCAATTGAGTTTTGTTTGGCTGCAAAATTCTCCGCGTTGATGACAAAAATTTTAGAGGTTGTGCATTTGGGCACTTAAGCTGCCCCCCCTTTTGTGCGGTCTACACTCAAAATCTGCAGTCACAAGTCCGATTGTGTTGTGCGCAACTAAAGTTTTGCGGCCTTAATTTGAAGTGTTTTCCTTGCCATCTCACAACACGTAACACTGGTTAGTGCAACACACATAAAATCTTATCAAACATAAGAAAACAACTTCTATACTAAGAAATGAAGAAAAAGAAAAGGGGAAAAGAGATTGGGTTGCCTCCCAAGAAGCGCCTTATTTAACGTCGTGGCATGACACAATGTTAAAGCACTAGCATTTGAAGTAAAGAACCACCACCATGTGGCTCTCACCAAATTTTCTCAAGTAATTCTTCACTCGATGATCATTGACTCGAAAAATTTCATCGTTCTCATTCTTCAAGTCCAATGCACCAAAGAGAGGCATATTAATAACTTCAAATTGACCACTATGTTTCGATTTAAGCATCTTGGAAAATATCCTCAACCTTAAATTAAACAACAACACTAGATCACCAACTTTGAATTCCTTGTCCCAAATATACTTGTTATGAAGGTATTTCATATTTTCTTTGTACAAGGATGAACTTTCATATGCATGATACCAGAAATCATCCAACTCATTCAAATGTGTAACCCGCAAGTTAGCGGTTATATCGCAGTCAAGATTTAGCTTCTTTAAGACCCACATTTCCTTGTGCTACAATTCAACCAAAATATGACAAGTTTTTCAGAACACCAACCGATATGGGGACATTTCGATAGGTGTTTTGTAAGCCGTTCTATATGCCTATAAAGCATCATCTAACTTCTTGGATAAATCCGACTGGTTAGCATTCACCATCTTTGAAAGGATACTCTTTATCTCCCGATTGGACAATTTCACTTGAACACTTACTTGCAGATGATAAGGGGTTGTCACCTTGTGATTAACACCATATTTTCCAAGCAACGTGTCAAAAGCCTTGTTGCAAAAATGCGATTCACCATCACTTATGATTGTTCGAGGAGTTCCGAATCTTGTGAATGTGTTCTTCTTCAAGAAAGACACTACACTTTTAGCTTCATTTTTCGGTAGAGCGATGACTTCCACTCACTTAGACAAGTAATGCACCGCAACCAAAGTATAGGTGTTACCAAAGGAACTCACAAATGAGCCCATGAAATCCATATCCCAAATGTCAAAGATGTCAATCTCTAAGATGGTTGTAAGGAGCATTTCATGTTTTTTTGAAATTCCACCGGCTCATTGACATTCATTACACCTTTTCACAAAATCATTTGCATCCTTGTAAAGGGTAGGCCAATAGAAACCGCAACTTAGGACCTTTGCCATTGCTCGTGATCCCCTATGGTGACCACCATAAGGTGAAGAATGATAAGCCTCGAGAATATCAATTTGCTTATTATCGAGTACATATCTCCTAATCACCCCATCTGTGAAAATTTGTAGAAGATACGGTTCATCCCAATAGTAGCCCTTGCAATCCCGCTTGATCTTCTTCCTTTGGTTTGAAGTGAAATCTTACGGAAAGATACCGCTAGCAATAAAATTAGCCAAATTCGCAAACAATGGTACCTCTTTCATGGAAAATGCTAGGAGCTGCTCATCAAGAAAGGAGTCGTTAATCTCAAGGCCATCATGTGGCTTGCTCCCCTCCTCCAAACGAGATAAGTGGTCCGCCACTTGGTTTTCACTTCCTTTCTTATATTGGATCTTAATATCAAACTCTTGCAATATAAGCAACCATCTTATCAACCGAGCATTGAATTCCTTTTTGCTCATAAGATAACAAAGTGGTGTATGAACCGTGTGCACAATGACCTTGGCACCCATCAAATAAGGACGGAACTTCTCAATAGCAAACACAATGGCAAGTAATTCTTTATTCATAATTATGTAGTTGACTTGGGCACTATTCATAGTCTTGCTAGCATGGTAGACCGAGTGAAAAATCTCATTGATTATTTGCCCCAAAATAGCCCCAACCGCTACATCACTCGCGACACACATAAACTCAAATAGTAAGCTCTAATCTTGGGAAATAATGATAAGAGTGGTTGTCAACTTGATCTTCAATTCTTCAAAAGCCCTCATGTAATCATTATTGAAATTGAACTATGTATCTTTCTTGAGGAGCTTTCACAAAGGGTTCACAACATTAGAAAAATCTTTGATGAATCTCCGGTAAAAACCCACATGGCCTAAAAAGCTTCGCACACCCTTGACCGAGGTAGGAGGTGGAAGCTTGGAAATCACTTCAATCTTTGCCTAGTCTACTTCAATAACATTCTTCGAAATCTATGACCAAGGATGATGCCCTCTTCAACAATGAAATGACACTTATCCCAATTGAGTACCAAGTTTGTTTCCTCACATCTAGCCAACACCCTATCCAAATTACAAAGGCATTCATCAAACGAATCCCCAACAATCAAAAAGTCGTCCATGAAGACCTCAAGGTATTCCTCCATTATGTCCGTGAAAATGGTCATCATACACTGTTGAAAAGTCGCTTGCTCATTGAACAAGACAAAAGTCATCCTCTTGAAAGCAAAAGTACCATATGGGCATGTAAAAGTTGTCATTTCTTGATCTTCCGGCGCGATAAGATTTTAGTTGTATCCTGAATAACTATCTAGAAAATAATAGAAAGCATGATTGGCCAACCTATCAAGCATTTGATCCATGAATGGAAGGGGGAAGTGGTCCTTACTTGTAAATTTGTTGATCTTCCAAAATTCCATACAAATCCTCCATCCAGTTACCGTTCTTGTAGGTATCAACTCATTCTTGTCGTTGGTAATGTCATGCCCCCCCTTCTTCGAGACACATTAAAATAGAAAAGTCCATCAACTATCGAAAATGGGGTACACAACTCCAGCATCCAACCATTTGGTAATCTCATTTTTTACCACCTCTTACCTTGCTTCATTAAGTATCATTTGATGTTCAATAGATGGTCTTGCACCATCCTCCAACTTCATCTTGTGCATGCAAAAAATGGGGCTTATACCTCGAATATCCGCCAAAGTCTATCCAATAACTTTCTTCCTCCTTTGTAGGACCTCTAGTGTGGAATCTACTTACACGTTAGTCAAACAAGAAGAAATAATAATCGGTAAAGTAGAACAAGGGCTCATACCAAGGTGTAGTGGCAATGGCTTCAACTCCAAAGTGGGTGGGTCTTCAATTAAAGGCTTTGTAGAAGGAGTCTTCCTATTTTCAAGATTCAATGATAACTTTTAGGGTGCATAGTTGTAACACCCTATCCCTTGAACACATACCATAAAACCATCCATCTAGTCATGATCAAAATTGAGCAAAACGGCTTCCAACATGTCACCCACATTGATTGTGGCACTAACATCATCAATTATGACATTGGTCAACAAATCCACAAAAAAGCACACCTCATTGCTATTTGATTGACGCATAGAATTGCACACATGAAATACCACTTGATCAACACCAACCCGGAAAGTGAGTTCTATGGCCTCTACATCACAAAGGGTCTAACTCGTAGCAAGGAATGGCCTTCCAAGAATGATTGGTACTTTATAGTCCAATTCACAATTTAGAATAACAAAGTCCTCATGAAGAATGAATTTATCAACCCGAAGCAATACATCTTCATTCACTCCCAATGGTCTCTTCTTGTGCGAACGGCCATTTGTAACCTCATAGATGTGGGTCTTGGTTTCTCAATCCCCAAAGTTTTGAAAATCGAGTAGGGCATTAAGTTGATACTCGCCCCAAGATTACATAAGGCCTTAGCAAAATCAGCACTTCTAATGGTACAAGGAATTATGAAAGTACCGGAATCCTCTAATTTGGGAGCCATAGAATGAACAATAACACTAACTTGATAAGTGACCTTGATTGTTTCAAAGTTTATTGACCTCTTCTTGGTCATAATATCCTTCATGAATTTGGCATAACCACGGATTTGATCTAATGCTTCCACCAATATCACATTAATAAATAGACCTTTCATCATTTGGATGAACTTTTTGAATTGATTCTCGCCATTTTTCTTAGCAAGCCTTTTGGAAAAAGGGGGGGGGCTTTGGCAAAGGTGCATTGGCCTTTTGTGCTACCGGATCTAGTATATCAGTCATATGTTTCCTAGACGGACTCACCTCCTCTTGGGTCTCCTCCACATTATCATCAATGTCAAGTCGGAATTCATGATTTACTCGAGCATCATCATATGGAACCTCTTCCTCTTGGAGAATTTGGTCATCATCTACAAATCTTTTTCCACTTTGGTTGGGTACATCCCCACTTTTTCACTCCTTGTGATAATCTCCATAACATGTCCCTTGTTGTTATCGCCTTTTGAATTCACTACCGTGTCACTTGGTAATGTACCATTAGGCCTAGTATTAAGAGATTGAGAGATTTATCCCATTTGGACTTCAAGATTCCAAATAGATGTGGTATGAGAAGCAAGTTGAGCATATGAATCCACATTCTTTTCCATCATTTTCCTGAACATGTGTACGATCCATTTCATTGCTTGTAGAACTTGAACCTGGGAAGGGTAAGAAGGTGGGTTGCTTGGTTGTTGATACATTGGGGCTCTTTGGAAACCCTAACTTTGATTGGCATGATTGTTGTTTTCCCCCCCAATTCCCTTGACCATTACCTTCCCAATTCCCTTGGGTATTGTTGTTGTGTCAATTCCCCTGGTTATTGTTGGAACCCTAATTTCTTTGGTTAGTGTTATTCCCCCAATTGCCTTGGTTGTTTTATGGTCGCTATTGGATTTGATTGGAACCATAGAAATTACCCATTTGTTCTTGATAATTGTTCGCATATTGTACTTCCTCATCTTGTTCTTGATAAGATTCATTTTGGTCATAACCGCCATCATCTTGTACATAACTCTCCAATGGGAGTTGAAATTGGGGACATTTAGTCCGCTTATTTGTGGCCAATACACTCACTCCTTCCACTGCATGGGCTTGCTTTGCAGCTTGAAATTGATGGAGTTGTACCTTGGCAAGTTGAGTCATAGTAGTAGTTAATTCTGCAATAGTTTGCCCATGATCTTGCAATTCTTTATGAAGGTGAATCACGTTGGGATCACCTTGAGGAACACTGGACCGGTATTGCCAAGATGAATATGTCTCTGCCATCTCAACAAGAATCTCACATGCCTCTGCATAAGATGTTATTATGAAATTACCCCGGGCTAGTTGATTTACCATACATTGGTTCATGGTATTGATTCCATGGTAGAATGTTTGTGATCATATTATCGGTCATATCATTCTTCGAGCACTCCTTCACCATAGTATGATACTGCTCCCAAATCTCATGTAAGCGTTCATTAGGTACTTTCTTGAAGGCCAATATTTCATCCCGTAAGGTTCCATATGCCTGGGGGAAAAGAATTTAGAAATGAACTTTGCTTCAAACTCATCCCATGTGTGAATAGAATGATTGGGAAAGAATTCCAACCAATCTAAGGTCTTTTTCCCGTATTGAAAAAGGAAATAGCCTTAACCTCAATATATCTTCCGAAGCATTAGTTTGTTTGCTTCCCTAATACGGATCTACAAAACTTTTCAAATGCTTATAAGCATTTTGATGCGGTGGTCCAGTGAAATAGCATTGTTGCTCGAGCAATCATATTGGTAATTTAAAATTTGCCCACCCTAATATGAGGAGAACTATAGCACTAGCATACCCGTCATTGGACAAATATTGGTGTTTCAACGCTTGGGGTTGTGGTGGTGGTAGAAGTGGGGGAGGTGGAGGTGCATTGTCTTGTTGCGCACGACCTCGGCGATTTATTTGTTGTACCAAAGCATTTCATCAAGTTGCTCCTCCTAGCCATCCACCTCTCCCAATGGTAAATTACCAAGCTCGTTGTTCGCTATTGGTAACGTACAATCACTAAAACAAGTAAGACGAAAGTAAAAGAAGATAATCAAGAAACAAACTCAAGTATAACACCGTAAACTCCCCGGCAACAACACCAAATTCCCAAGACACACCCTAACATGGGATATACAATGGTCATTTGCAATATATAATGCCCAACAAGAGTGGGAGTCGAACCACAAGTAGTTTAATATGGTATTAAGTTAAACACTCAAGTAAGCAACTTAATATATTTTAGATTAATATTCAGCAAATAGTGGTTTAGTAACTGTATTAATTATATTAAGATGTGTCTAAGAAACAATTCAACAAACACTTAATATGCATGAATTTGATAAAGTTGCAACAAATAAAGAAAGCCCTAGAGTTGTAGTCCTAACCTAGGTGTAAACCTAATGGGTAAAACCCGATATGCTTGCTTATTTGATTGGGATTATTTTGACTCTCAAACATCAAGTGCTTACGTAATATCTCTCAATTCAAGAGTGATTATGCCCAATTTAGCTTTATCAAGTCTTAATGGGTAGCTATAAGAATATTGGATTATGAGCACAAGTTGGATTATTGCTATATCTAGTCCAATTTTTTTAATCAAACCAATCAATTCCTCAACTAGTTCAAATTCTTATTAGCCAAGTTTTCCTAGACTTAGTTCCTCTTTCTCAAGTAAGAACAAGGTCAAAAAGGCATGAATCAATATTTACAATCACTAATTCAACTTTAAAGCATAAATATGGCTAAATAACACTTAACCCAATCATAAACAAGCATAATATTAATAACCCAAAAGATTCAAACTAGGGTTGGATTACAATCTTAGATAAAAGTCTAGCCACTCATGCTAAAAACATAAAAGCACAAATACAAGATGAAATTAGAGACATAATACAAAAATAAAAGAAAGATTAGATGATCTTCTCCAATTGTAGCTTAAACGTGCTCCAAATAGCTAATACTAACTAACTCCTAGCTGCTACTGTGAATTAATGCCCTAAAAAACCTATATATTTTTATTTATAGGACTCCCGAAGTTTCTGCCAAAAAGGCCCTTCGAAGGGTTTTGCGGCCGCAAGATGAGATTTTCGGCCCGCACTATGCTGAGCTTGACTTTGCCTTTGCTTCGGTGAGTGAAGTTTTGTGGTCTCCCATCAAACAAGACGGTCACACATCAGCTTTTTTGTCCGCACTATTTATTTTGTGGACCGCACTTGGAGAGGATTCAGAATCGGCTACCTGCTCATTCTCTGATCTTCTATTTTATCAGTGCAAAGTATTTTGCAGATTAAAGTATGACCGCACATTTTCTGTTGCGCACCACACTTTTGCCTGAGGTTCTGAGGCTTCAGTTCATGTATAGTGGCCGCACTTCTTCTTTCGCGGACCACAATTTACTTTTGCGGCCGTGTGTTTTTCTTTTGCGGACTGCACTTTTTTCTGTCCTTCTCCTCTTCACTAAAATGCATATGATTATCTCCTTTTGTGACTTTCTTCCTCCTAGGCCTTAAATGCTTCTCAGCAAACCTAAAGTTCAATAATTTTCATTAGAATCGAGAATTAAATTGGTACTTTCATACTAAAGACAATAGCAAAAAGGTACTATTAAATGATTAAATTCTACGCTTATTACCTCTCTATATCTCTTGTCTTTTTTTATTTTATATTGTTACTTTGAGCTAAGTTTTTTAATAAGTTATCAGTACGAGTTGCTCATTTCATGATATTTTTTGTAAAGATTATGTGTTAGGTGTTCTTTAACTTCCACGACTTCAGCCATACCTTTCAGCAGTAAGGAAACTTTATTCTAATTTATCTTCACAATGAAAATGTATGAGATCTCTTGGTAAGCACTACTTCTGTCATTATAAGGAAATGTGTACATGTAATTATATAATGAACACAATTATATATTTTGGGGTTGCAATGACACAGAAATACGACAATGGATATAATTGTGATTACTTACATGATATGTTTCTATTATATTATTGATAACATGGTTATCATATAACATACTCTTATGATTTGCATGAATACGTCAAATTGCACTTCGAGTTGCATCACATGGTAGTGATTATGGCTCGAGGGTGAGTCTCAGTGCACTTTGGCTTATTATGCCATTGTTTAAGGGTAAGACGATGGGTGCAGTCCCAGCGCGCCATGAGGGTAAGACATCAGGTTCAAATCCTAGTATGCCATGATGATAAGAGTTGCGTTTGAGTCCCAATGTATTATGGCCTAACATGCTATTATATGGGTAAGGCTTTGGTATGAGTCCTAACACATCATACTAATGATATAATTATGACTAAAGCGAATAATGTGCTTTTGATGAAAGAATCATGAAGCTCGTCCCACTTGATATGGTCGATTCTTGAAGTGAATATGGTAGTTGTGCATGATAAATCTAAATGAAGACAAGTGGTTGATGAATGAACATGTACGTGACAAAGATCAAAATAATAATATGCCACGACCCTAATTTTCCTCTGTAGGGTATCATAATGGCACTTAGTCTTTAAGACTAGGTAAGCCTAATAATTTGCGGAATAACTGAATATAAAACTGAACTCAAATATCAACACATGAAATATAAATACAACTGCGATTCAATTAATTTACAACTCCCAAAACCCGGTAGAAACAAGTAACCAGCTTCTAAGAGAAAATACTAAGTGTCTCTATACATTAGAGTCTAAAGAGAATAAGGAAAACAATATAATAAGGATGGAGGGGGACTCCGAGGTCTGCGGACGCTGACAGATATACCTTGAAGTCTCCACGTGTGGTCCAGCTCACTGGTATCTGGCCTGGTAGGAAGAAGTTGTATCTGCACAAAAGATGTGCAGAAGTATAGTATGAGTACACAACAACGGTACCCAGTAAGTGCCAAGCCTAACCTCGATAGGGTAGTGACGAGGTCAGGTCAGGGCCCTACTGGAATAAAAGGTAATGAGGCAGAAAATATAATAATACAATGAAGCTACTGAGAAATGAATCAACGAGAAATTACAGAAAGGTAACAACACAGTAAATAGAGGAAAACAACAGGGGCGCTCCCGAGGTAACGCCTCGTAGTCCCAAATGTAAATACACAATAGGGGGATCTCCCGAGGTACCGCCTCGTAGTCCCAAAAGTAAATATGCAACAGGGGATCTCCTGAAGTACTGCCTCGTAGTCCCAAAAGTAAATATGCAACATTGATGATAGAGGATGGTGATGTCATAATCCTTAAGCAGCTCCAACCATCTCCGCTGTCGCAAGTTAAGATCCTTCTGTTTAAACAGATGTTGTAGACTCCGGTGATCGGTGAAAACCTTACAAGGGACATCATACAAATAGTGCCGAAAAATCTTCAAGGCATGAACAATAGCTGCTAACTCGAGTTCATGGACAGGATAGTTCTTCTCATGCACCTTCAGCTGCCTAGATGCGTAGGCAATCACCCTACCGTCCTGCATCAACACCGTACCGAGACCAATACGCGACGCATCACAATACACCATATAATACCCTGAACCAGGAGGCAACACTAACACTGGGGCTGTAGTCAAAGCAGTCTTGAGCTTTTGAAAGCTCTCCTCACAATCCTCGGTCCACCTAAATGGAGCACCCTTCTAGGTCAATCTGGTCATAGGTGCAGCAACAGACGAGAAACCCTCTACAAATCGACAGTAATACCTCGCCAAGCCAAGGAAAATCCGGATCTTCATAGCTGAGGATGGTCTTGGCCAACTCTGCACTGCTTCAATCTTCTTCGGATCTACCTTGATCGCCTCACTCGATACTACATGACCCAAAAATGCCACTGGATCTAGCCAGAATTCACACTTTGAAAATTTTGCGTATAACATAATTTCTCTCAAGGTGTGAAGCATAGTCCTCATGTGATGCACATGATCCTCCCGACTCTAGGAGTACACCAGAATGTCGTCAATTAACACAATGATGAAATAGACAAGATAGGGCTAAAATACACTGTTAATCAAGTGCATGAATGTTGTTGGGGCGTTGGTCAGCAAAAAAGACATCAAGAGGAACTCATAATGACCATACCGAGTCCTAAAAGCAGTCTTTGTGATATCTGGCTCTCGAATCTTCAACTGATGATAGCCTAAATGCAAGTCGATCTTAGAGAACACTCTAGCACCCCGAAGCTGATCAAATAGGTCATCAATATGTGGCAATGGATACCTATTCTTCACTGTAACCATGTTCAACTGACAATAATCAATACACATTCGCATAGAACCATCCTTCTTCTTTACAAACAAGAAAAGAGCACCCCAAGGCGACCCACTGGGCCGAATGAAGCCCTTTTCGAGCAAATCTTGCAACTGTTCCTTTAATTCTTTCAACTCTGATGGGTCCATATGATAAGGTGGAATAGAAATGGGCTGACTGCCCGGTAACAAATCAATGCCAAAGTCGATATCTCTGTCGGGCAGCATGCCCGGAAAATCCACCGAGAATACATTTGAATAGTCCCTCACTATCGGAACTGACTCGACGGTAGGAGTATCAACACTAACATCACTCACATAGGCCAAATACACATCACCCCTTCTCAACCATTCATCAAGCCTTAAGAAATGAGACAACCATTCTAGGAACATGATCTAAGGTACCTCTCCACTTTAGCCGTGGTAGACCAGGCATAGACAACGTCACCGTCTTGGAATGAAAATCAAGGATAGCGTGATAGGGCGACAACCTGTCCATGCCCAAAATAACATCGAAATCCACCATGCTGAGCAATAATAAATCGGCTCTGGTCTCAAAACCACTAAGAACGATCAAACACGACCGATACACACGGTCAACAATAATAGAATCACCCACGGGTGTAGACACATATACAGGTGAATTCAGAAAATCACGAGATACACCTAAATATGGAGCAAAATAAGATGACACGTAGGAATAAGTGGATCCTGGATCAAATAAGACTGATGCATCTCTATGAAAGACCGGAACACTACCAGTGATGATAGAATCGAATGCAACTGCCTCCGTCCTAGCAATAAGGGCATAATATCTGGCCTGGCCTCCCCCTCTAGGGTGACCTCTACCTGTCCGACCTCTACCTCTAGCTGGCGGTGCAGGTGGAGTGGTAGCTGGTGCTGTAATCATAACCTGAGCTCTCGATGGAGCACCCAGTGCCTAAGAAATCTGTGGAGTTGCACCCCTCCTAAGTCTGGGCAATCTCTCACCACATGACGAGTGTCACCACACTCAAAACAAGCTCTCGGAGGACATGACTATTGCGACTGGCTCGGGCCTGATCGGTTGGATTGACTGCTGAAGGCAACCCGTATGGGAGGTACACTAGATACTGGCGATGCATAATAGGGATCCTGGGGCCTAGGAGTGGCCGGAGCACCACTGGCAGCTGGAAGTGTTGAATGAACAGGGAGACCCATTTAACCCCTGCCTTGACGAGCTGGAGCTGGGGCACGAGTACTACTATAATTGTCAAACTCTCGAGACCTCTTGGCCTCTCTTTCCTCCCTCTCCCGGGTCAGCATACCCTCTAACCTCTTAGCAATCTCTACTACCTGTTGGTATGCAATATCCATTTCCAACTCTCGGGCCATGCAAAATCTGATATTTTGGTTGATCCCCTCAATAAATCGACGAACCCGCTCGCGAACAGTATCAACCAAGGTTGGTGCAAGCCTAGCCAAATGACTGAATCGGACCGCATACTCTGACACGGTCAGAGAACCCTAGCGCAACTTCTCAAACTCTATGCGCCATGTATATCTAAGACACTAGGGAACATACTCCCTCAATAACATATCCGAGAACGGAGTCCAAGTGAGTGAAGTTGCCTCGGCCGAACTACCCAACTCATATGCTTGCCACCACTGATAAGCCGCTCCTATAAGTTGGAACGTATTTAAAGAAACCCCATTAGTCTCCACAACACCCATAGTACTAAGGATACGGTGGCACTCCTCAAGAAAAACCTGGGCATCCTCTGACCCCAAGACACTGAAAGTAGGAGGGTGGTACTTCTTGTACCTCTCAAGCATGAGCTGCTCCACCTCAGAATTGTTGCCCTAACCTCGGGCTGAACTGGAGCTACCAGCTGCAATGATATGATCTTTGGAACCTGTTCGACCTAGACCCGCTACTCTGGGGTACTGGTGATGGGAGTCTATGCCCCTCCCCCGACCTGAGATGTGGCAGGAGCAAGTGGTATCAATCCTGCCTGAGCAAAGGTACTGAACATGCTCAGAAACTGGGCTAGAATCTCCTGGAGGGCTGGTGCAGTAACCGGCATCTCAGGTGCCTGCTCTCCAACTGGAGCTACAGGTGGCTCCTTTGTAGCAGCTCGTGGGAGTGCTCTAGCTGCACCACGTAGACATCCTTGGCCTCTACTCCATCCCCGACCTCTCGCGGCTCTAGTAGGGGGCGCGGGCGTCTGGTCATCTGATCCAGCTGTACATGTCCTCACCATCTGTGAGAGAATATAAAGACAGAAATTTAGAATCCCGAAGACAATATGTTCGCACGACAAGGAATCAAGAAGTGAAAATTTTCCTAACAGTTCCATAGCCTCCCAAAGATAAGTACAAACGTCTCCATGCCGATCCGCGAGACTCTACTAAACCTGCTTGTGACTCATAACACCTATGAACCTAGAGCTCTAATACCAACTTGTCACGACCCCAATTTCCCTCCGTAGGGTATCGTGATGGCACCTAGTCTTTAAGACTAGGTAAGCCTAACAATTTGCGGAATAACTGAATATAAAACTGAACTCAATTAATTTAGAACTCCCAAAACCCGGTAGAAACAAGTCACAAGAATCTAAGAGAAAACAATAAGTGGCTCTATATATCAGAGTCTAAAGAGAATAAGGAAAATAACATAATAAGGATGGAGGGGAACTCTGAGGTCTACGGACACTGGCAGATATACCTTGAAGTCTCCACGTATGGTACAACTCATTGGTATCTAGCCTGGTAGGAAGAACCTGGATCTGCACAAAAAGATGTGCAGAAATGTAGTATGAGTACACCACAACGGTACCCAGTAAGTGCCAAGCCTAACCTCGGTAGGGTAGTGATGAGGTCAGGTCAGGGCCCTACTGGAATAAAAGGTAATGACGCAGAAAATATAATAATACAATGAAGCGACTGAGAAATGAATCAATGAAAAATTACAGAAAGGTAACAACACAACAAATAGAGGAAAACAACAGGGGCGCTCCCGAGGTAACGCCTCGTAGTCCCAAATGTAAATACACAATAGGGGGATCTCCCGAGGTACTGCCTCCTAGTCCCAAAAGTAAATATGCAACAAGGGATCTCCCAAAGTACTGCCTCATAGTCCCAAAAGTAAATATGCAACATGGATGATAGAGGATGGTGATTTCATAATCCTTAAGCAGCTCCAACCATCTCCGCTGCCACAAGTTAAGATCCTTCTGTTTGAACAGATGTTGTAGAATCCGGTGATCGGTGAAAACCTCACAAGGGACATCATACAAATAGTGCCGCCAAATCTTCAAGGCATGAACAATAGTTGCTAACTCGAGGTCATGGAAAAGATAGTTCTTCTCATGCACCTTCAGCTTCATAGACGCGTAGGCAATCACCCTACAGTCCTGCATCAACACAGCGGTGAGACCAATGCGCAACGCATCACAATACACCGTATAGGACCCCGAACCAGGAGCAAACACTAACACTTGGTCTGTAGTCAAAGCAGTCTTGAGCTTTTGAAAGCTCTCCTCACAATCCTCGGTCCACCTAAATGGAGCACACTTCTGGGTCAATCTTGTCATAGGTCGTGTAACATACGAGAAACCCTCTACAAATCGACGGTAATACCTCGCCAAGCCAATGAAACTTTGGATCTTCATAGCTGAAGATGGTCTGGGCCAACTCTGCACTGCTTCAATCTTTTTCGGATCTACCTTGATCGCCTTACTCGACAGTATATGACCTAAAAATACCACTGAATCTAACCAGAATTCACACTTCAAAATTTTTGCATATAACATATTTTCTCTCAAGGTGTGAAGCATAGTCCTCATGTGTTGCTCATGATCCTCCCGACTCCGGGAGTACATTAGAATGTTGTCAATAAACACAATGATGAAAGGTCAAGATAGGGCTGAAATACATTGTTCATCAAGTGCATGAATGATGTTGGGGTGTTGGTCAGCCCAAAAGACATCAGGAGGAACTCATAATGACCATACCGAGTCCTGAAAGCAGTCTTCGTGATATCTGGCTCCCGAATCTTCAACTGATGATAGCCTAAATGCAAGTCGATCTTAGAGAACACTCTAGCACCCTGAAGCTGATCAAATAGGTCATCAATATGTGGCAATGGATACCTATTCTTCACTGTAACCTTGTTCAACTGATGATAATCAATACACATTCGCATAGAACCATCCTTCTTCTTTAAAAACAAGACAGGAGCACCCCAAGGCGACACACTAGGCTGAATGAAGCCCTTATCGAGCAACTCTTGCAACTGTTCCTTTAATTCTTTCAACTCTGATGGGTCCATATGATAAGGTAGAATAGAAATGGGCTGACTGCCTGGTAACAAATCAATGCCAAAGTCGATATCCCTATCGGGCAGCATGCCCGGAAGATCCACCGGGAATATATTTGAATAGTCCCTGACTATCGGAACTGACTCGACGGTAGGAGTATCAACACTAACATCCCTCACATAGGCCAGATACACATCATACCCCTTCTCAACCATTCGTTGAGCCTTAAGAAATGAGACAACCCTACTAGGAACATAATCTAAGGTATCTCTCTCTCTAGTCGTGGTAGACCAGGCATAGCCAACGTCACCGTCTTGGAATGACAATCAAGGATAGCGTGATAGGGCGACAACCTGTCCATGCCCAAAATAACATCAAAATCCACCATGCTGAGCAATAATAAATCGGCTTTGGTCTCAAAACCACTAAGATCTATCAAACACGACTGATGCACACGGTCAACAACAATAGAATCACCCACGGGTGTAGACACATATACAGGTGAATTCGGAAAATCACGAGATACACCCAAATACGGAGCAAAATAAGATGACACATAGGAATAAGTAGATCCTGGATCAAATTAGACTGATGCATCTCTATGACAGACCGAAACAATACCGGTAATGATAGAATCGAATGCAACTGCCTCCGTCCTAGCAGTAAGGGCATAATATCTGGCCTGGCCTCACCCTCTAGGGCGACCTCTACCTGTCCGACCTCCACCTCTAGCTAGCGGTGCAGGTGGAGTGGTAGCTGGTGATGTAATCATAACCTCAGCATGCGGTGCCTAAGAAATCTGTAGAATTGCACCCCTCCTAAGTCTGGGGCAATCCCTCACCACATGACGAGTGTTACCATACTCAAAACAAGCTCTCTGAGGACATGGATATAGCGACTGGCTTGGGCCTGAGCGGTTTGATTGACCGCTGAAAGTACCCCGTACGGGAGGTACACTAGATACTGGCGGTGCATAATAGGGATCTTGGGGCCTAGGGGTGGCTGGAGCACCACTGGCAGCTGGAAGTGTTGAATAAATAGGGCGACCCATATAAACCCTGCCCTGACGAGCTGGAGCTGGGGAACGAGTATCACTATAAGTGCCAGACTCTCGAGACCTCTTGGCCTCTCTCCCCTCCCTCTCTTGAGTCAGCATACCCTCCAACCTCCTAGAAATCTCTACTACCTTCTGGAATGCAATATCCATCTCCAACTCTAGGGCCATGCAAAATCTGATACTGGGGTTGATCCTCTCAATAAATCGACGAACCCGCTCTCGAACAGTAGCAACCAAGGCTGGTGCATGCCTAACCAAATCACTGAATCAGACCGCATACTCTGACATGATCATAGAACCCCGACGCAACTGCTCAAACTCTGCACGACATGCATCTCTGAGACTCTTGGGAACATACTCCCTCAAGAACATATCCAAGAACTGAGTCCAAGTGAGTGAAGTTGCCTTGGCCGGACTACCCAGCTCATATGCTCGCCACCACTGATAAGCTGCTCCTCTAAGCTGGAACGTAGTTAAAGAAACCCCACTAGTCTTCGCAACACCCATAGTATGAAGGATACAGTGGCACTCCTCAAAACAACCCTGGGAATCCTCTGACGACAAGCCACTGAAAGTAGGAGGGTGGTACTTCTTGTACCTCTCAAGCATGAGCTGCTCCGCCTCAAAAACTGTTGCCCTAACCTCGGGATGAACTAGAGCTACCGGCTGTAACAATATGATCTCTGGAACTTGATCGACCTAGACCCGCTACTCTAGGGTACTGGCGATGGGAGTATGTGCCCCTCCCCCGGCCTGAGATGTGGCAGGAGTAAGTGGTATCAATCCTACCTGAGCCAAGGTACTGAACATGCTCAGAAACTAGGCTAGAATCTCCTGGAGGGTTGGTGCAGTAACCGGCATCTCAGGTGCCTGCTCTCCAACTGGAGCTACAGGTGGCTCCTTTGTAGCAGCTCGTGCGAGTGCCCTGGCTACACCACGTGGATGTCCTCGGCCTCTACCCCGGCCCCGTCCTCTCGCGGTTCTAGCAGGGGGCGCGAGCGTCTGGTCATCTGATCCAGCTGTACATGTCCTCACCATATGTGAGAGAATAGAAAGACAGAAATTTAGAATCTCGAAGACAACAAGTTCGCACGACAAGGAATCAAGAAGTGAAAATTTTCCTAACAGTTCCATTGCCTCCCAAAGATAAGTACAGATGTCTCCATACCGATCCGCGAGACTCTACTAAACCTGTTTGTGACTCATAACACCTATGAACCTAGAGCTCTAATACCAACTTGTCACGACCCCAATTTCCCTCCGTAGGGTATCGTGATGGCACCTAGTAAGGTCAGGGCCCTACTGGAATAAAAGGTAATGAGGCAGAAAATATAATAATACAATGAAGCGACTGAGAAATGAATCAATGAGAAATTACAGAAAGGTAACAACACAGCAAATAGAGGAAAATAGCAGGGGCGCTCCCGAGGTATCGCCTCGTAGTCCCAAATGTAAATACACAATAGGGGGATCTCCCGAGATTCCTCCTCGTAGTCCCAAAAGTAAATATGCAACAGGGGATCTCCTGAGGTACCGCCTCGTAGTCCCAAAAGTAAATATGTAACAGGGGATCTCCCGAGGTACCGTCTCGTAGTCCCAAAAGTAAATATGCAACAGGGGTTCTCCCGAGGTACCGTCTCGTAGTCCCAAAAGTAAATACATGACAGGGGGAGCTCCCGAGGTACTGCCTCGTAGTCCCAAAAGTAAATACACAACACATAACCTATAGAACAACGAATTTACAGCACGGAATCATACAGTTAAAGACTAAATGCAATATCACGGAAGCAAGTAATTCAACTAAGCATGTTGCACAAATTGCAAGTAAGAGTTAAGACACTTAGACATGTGATACTAGGCTAAACATGATAACTACACATGCTAAGGCAACTCAGTTAAGGAATTTAAAAGAAGACTACTCAGCAAGAACCAGAATTTTCATATTTAGCCCGTATATGCACTCGTCACCTCGCGTACACGGCGCTCACATATCACAAATTGTCACAACAGTACCAAATCCTAAGGGGAGGTTCCCCCACACAATGTTAGACAAGTCACTTACCTCATATCTTGCTCAATCAATCGATAAGAATGCCTTTCCCTCGATTTTCCGACTCTGAACGGCCTAAATCAAGCCAAAAGATATTATATACTATAAATACAACTACAAAAAATTAATTCAAATAATGAAACTACGACTTTAGCAAGAAATTAGAAAATCGCCCCAACCTGTCGACCCAGGTCCACGTCTCGGAATCGGGTAAAAGTCATAAATTATGAACACCCATTCGACCACGATTCCAACCATATAAATTTTACCAAAATCCCACACCAAGTCGCCTCTCAAATCCCCAAATTAAACTCTCCAAATTCCTAGCCTCAAACTCCCAAATTTCACCTTAAATACACACAAACTAGGTGGAAAAATCAATGGAGAAACAAGATTATTGATCAAAATTGAGTACAAGAGACTTACCTCAAGAAATCCCTCGAAAATGCTCTCAAAAATCACCAAAACCCGAGCACAAAATGTTTAAAATGAAGCAAAATCGTGAACCCTTATATTTAAGTGTTCTGCCCAACACTTCTGCTTCTGCGGAAACTTAACCGCTTCTGCGGCGTTGAAGAAGCGACCACTCACCCGCATTTACGGCTTCTTCCGCTTCTGCATCCCCTCACTCTGCTTCTGCGGACTCGCTTCTGCGAGCCTCCAAGACGCTTTTGTGGTCCCAACTTCCTTGCCCAATTTCACTTCTGTGGCTCAAAGCTCGCTTTTGCGGGTGCGCATCTGCACAAACACGTATGCTTCTGCAGACGGCCTCCCAAGCACTGGTCCGCTTCTGCGATCACTCTTTCGCAGAAGCGACCCCGCTTCTGCGGCCTTCACGCCGCACCTGCGACCACAGGCCATTTCCCGCATCTGTGCACAAATGCTCGCTTCTGCGAGCTTTCACCTGCGGTCAATCCTGCGCAGGTGCGATTGCACCAGAACTGGTGCACTTTGGCCATTCTCACACGTCCAAATTGATCTGTTAACCATTCGGAAACCACCCGAGACCCCCGGGACCTCGACTAAATATACAAACTAGTCCTAAAATATCATACAAACTTAGTCGAGTCTTTAGATCACATCAAACAACACTAAAAATATTAATTGCGCATCGATTCAAGCCTAATGAACTTTAAAACATTAAACTTCTACATCCGACGCCGAAACATATCAAATCAAGTCTGATTGACCTCTAATTTTGCACACAATTCCTAATCGACATTACGGACCTACTCCAACTTTCGGAATCAAAATCCGACCCCAATATCAAAAAGTCCACTCCTGGTCAAACTTCCCAAAAATCATCCAACTTTCCAGCTTTCGGCAATTGATGCTAAAATGACCTATGGACCTCCAATTCAACATTCAAATATGCTCCTAAGACCAAAATCACCTTACGGAGCTATTGGAACTGTTAAAACTCCATTCCCGAGTCGTCTTCACACAATTCAATCCTATGACTTAACTTTCATTTTTAGGGACTATGTGTCACATTTCACCCCGAAACCAAAAACCAAATCTCCCGGCAAGTTACGTAACCATAAAGTGAAATAGAGGGGGTGATAAATAGGGGTTCGGGTCTAATTCTCTCAAAACGACCGGTCGGGTCGTTGCATAATAATTATCATTATGGTAACTATAAAAAGGAGAATAATAAGGGCTTTTAAAGTAATCCTTCAAAAAGTGAAGGCAATATTAGCATTAATATGGTATGGAAAAATAGTAAAGCATGTTCCGATAATTATAATCCATTGCTTGAAGAGAATGCGACTTGTTAAATATTGCAAATATTGTAATGACCCAACCGGTCATTTTGTGTAATTGCGCCTATTTCCCCTTTTTATTCTTTACACATGTATGTTTATGATTTTATGACTTACAGGGTTGATTAGTTTCGTTTCGGGAAGCCTTTGGGTTGATTTAGACAATTTAATTCGTGACTTAGAAGCTTAAGTTAGAAATGTTGACCAAACTTTGACTTTTATGAAAATGACCCCGGAACAGTATTTTGATGGCTCTGATAGCTTCGTATCGTGATTTGGGACTTGGGCGTATGTCCGAAATTGATTTCGGAAGTCCGTAAGTTGATTTAAGTTGTTTTGCCGAAATTTGACAATTTGAAGTTGAAACGTTTGACCATAGGTTGGCTTTTAGCTACCGAGCTCGGAATTTGATTTTGGGACTTGGAATAGGTCCGCTATGCTATTTAGAACTTATCTGCAAAATTTGGTATCATTGGAGTTGATTTGATAGGATTTAGACGTTTAGTTGTAATTCTTGAGATTCTTGAACTTTACTTTGACGTTTATGCATTTTAGTGTTCGATTCGTTGTTATTGTCACGAACCAAAAACCAACCGTTGTGATGGAGCCTATCGTGGAACTAGACAAGCCACTACTCAACTATCTCAACACAGTAAAAGCTTTAAAAATATAGGCGGAAGCAATTAATATTTAAGAAAACTCTTTTTTGGAACCGAAATAAACCCGCATCATAATAAAATCTATCCCAAAACTGGGGTGTCACTGAGTACATGAGCATCTACACCAGAATAAAGTCTACTACAATGTCTAAGGAGTAAAAACTGAAGTACAGATAAAGATAAAGAAGGAGAGTCAAGGCCTGCGAATGCCATGCAGCTACCTCGATAGTCTCTGAGATCCTGTCTCCTCAATCAGCAGCCGCCGTAACCAGAAGTACCTGGATCTGCACATGAGGTGCAGGGTATAGCATGAGTACAACCAACTCAGTAAATGACAAGCCCAAACTGTGGGCTGAAAGTAGTGACGAACTCAACCTGCACAATTCAATACATAAAATAACAGTGCAGAAATGTAGACATGCTTTCAAGTTCGATAGATATCTTAAGACAGTAAAATGGATCAATCTGAATGATATGAAAAATATAACTCCACTACTTCTACCATGCCAATGCACATGTTGTATGTGATGCACCATGCTAACAGCCTTATTCGCTCACACTCTCAAATGCTCAATCACTCGGTACTGTATATGGCCCAAACGGCCCAGGGAAGATCCATCATCCCGGAATATATACATCACTGACCATCAGTCACCCAGTACCGGGTAGGGCAAATCCAGCTCATGGAGAAGATCATTCTCTAGGTATAAACTGCTTCGGACAAGATCCATGTCCAGGGAAGATCCATCCCTCAATAATATCAATCGCGCTTACTGGGGATGTGTGCAGATTTCGGAGGGGCTCCTTCAGCCCAAGCGCTATCATAAATCAGTATAACCACTGCGGCGTGCAGCCCGATCCCATGAATGTCACTCATAATCAGGAACCCGACCTCACTCAGTCATCAATCTCTCTAGTCTCTCTCACGGGCTCACATTGTCATGATACTAGCCCGAAAACAATGATATGATACATCAATAAATAACAACATAGACTGGGATGAGATATGAAATGAATGAATATTACTGAGTACGAAATATCAATGAAATCGGTAAGACGACAGCAAGAAATGACCACTATGGGTCCCAGAAGTACCGGAATAAAGCCTAAACATGATATCTAGCATGAGTGACAGCTCAATTACTTTATCACATGGTGCCATAGAGTCAACCAAGTCACAATTCTCACGGTGCATGCCCGCGCGCCCATAACTTGGCATGTGCGTCACCTCAATACCAATCACATAACACATAATTCGGGGTTTCGAACCCTCATAACTAAGTTTGAAAGTGTTACTTACCTCAATCCGGGCTAAACTCTACTCCAAAATGCCCTTTCCCCTTAAATCAGTCTCCAAACATCCCGAATCTAGCCACAAGCAGTACAATACAATCGATATAGGTTAAAGGAATCAATTCCACAAGAAAAATACGAAATTATAGCCAAAATCCGAAATCGCCCCCTCCCCCTCCCAAACCCGGCCCTCGGGCCCACATCTCGAAATCCGACAAAAGTCACAAAATTCAAAATCCCATTCACTCATAACCATACCAAATTCATCAAAATCCGACACCAATTGGTCATTCAAATCCTCAAAAAATCTCTCCAAATCCCTAGCCTCAAACCCCAAATTTACACCTCAAAAATACACCATCTAGGTGGGAAATCAGTGGGGAAACATAATTATTGAAGAAATATGAACACAAGGAACTTACATCAAGAATTCCACTTAAAAAGCCTTCTCAAAATCTCCAAAATTCGAGCTCAAAATGATGAAATGAAGCCAAAATCGCGAAGTTAGGGGGTAACAATCAAGGCGGATGGAACAATAATCAAGGCAATCGGGGATCGGGTTTTCGAAGGCCCCCGTTGTATCAACAATCAAACAACCCGCCTCCTTATCATTCCCATAACCCAAGTTCTTCAAACAATGAGATAGAGCATATTGAGAACTTGTTCAAGAAAATTATAGAAAAGAATGCCGATTCGGATGCCCAACTTGCCTCAAGCTCTTAATTCCCGTCCTAAGGGGGAGCTACCAAGTGACACGGTGGTAAATCCAAAGGGTAGAAACAACACGGGGCATGCTATGACCATTACTACAAGAAGTAGAAGAGGTGGGAATGCATCCACCTCAAGTCAAAAGCAACTTGTGGATGATAAGCAAGTGGAACAAGAAGAAGAGGTCCCAAACAATATGGTGCAAGCAAATGATAAAGTTTGGATTGATATTAATGATAGTGTGAAAGAGACACAAGAGAAGGTGAACCCGTCTAGGGATTACATTATTGACATACCGGAGCCGGTAGTGTAAATGAATAAGGCACCATTGCCTAAGCCTCCACCTTCATACCCTCAAAGGCTTGCCAAACAAAATGACGAGAATCAATTCAAAAAGTTCATCCAAATGATGTCTCTCAATCAATGTGCTATTAGTTAAAGCTTTGGAACAAATGCCCAGTTAAGAAAAGTTTATGAAGGATCTTGTGACGAAGAAACGGTCAATGAATTTTGAAAATATCAAAGTCACTCATCAAGTGAGTGCAATTATGCATTCAATGGCTCCTAAGTTGGAAGATCATGGTGCTTTCACGATTCATTGTACAATTGGAAGTACCGAGTTTGCTAAAGCTCTTTGTGATCTTGGGGCAAGTATCAATTTGATGCCCTATTCGGTTTTCAAGACCTTGGGAATTGGGCAACCAAGACCCGCCTCTATGAGATTGCAAATGGCCGATCGTACCATGAAGAGACCTTTGGGAGTGATTGAAGATGTCTTGGTTCGTGTTCATAAATTCATTCTTCCGGCGGATTTTGTCATTCTAGATTGTGAAGTTGATTATGAGGTGTCGATTATTCTTGGAAAACCTTTGCTTGCTACAGGGAAGGCGCTTTGTGATATTGAAGCCGGAGAACTCACTTTCCGGGTGGGCGATGAAAAAGTGGTATTCCATGTGTTCAAGGCCATGACGAACCACATAGCAACGAGGTGTGTTCTTTTATGGACTTGGTGACCGATGTTATTATTGATGATACAAGTGCCACAACCAATGTTGGTGATATGTTGGAGGCCGTCTTGCTCAACTTTGATGATGAAGAGATGGATGACTTCATGGAATGTGTGAATTCTTTGCAAGGAATGGGGTCGTACAATTATGCACCCCGAAACTATCTTTGGATCTTGTAAATAGGACAACTCCTCCTACAATGCCTTCCATTGAAGAGCATCCTACCTTGGAGTTGAAGCCATTGCCTCCACATCTTATGTATGAATTCTTGGCCCTTGTTCCACTTTACCGGCTATCCTTTCCTCTTGTTTGACTAACGTCCAGGTAGATTCTACATTGGCGGTGTTACATAAGAGGAAGAAGGCTATTGGGTGGATATTGGCAGATATTCGGGGGATAAGCCCCGCATTTTGCATGCATAATATCAACTAGGATGAAGGTACGAAACCATTACGAAACCATCTATTGAACATCAAAGGAGACTCAATGAGGCTATGCAAGAAGTTATCAAAAAGGAGATTATCAAGTGGTTGGACGTCGGGGTTGTCCACCCCATTTTCGATAGTTCATGGACTTCTCCGGTTCAATGTGTCCCGAAGAAGGGGGCATGACGGTGGTCACCATTGACAAGAATGAGTTGATTCCTACAAGAATGGTGACCAGTTGGAGAGTGTGTATGGACTATCACAAGCTCAACAAAGTCACAAGAAAGGATCATTTTCCACTTCCTTTCCTAGACCAAATGCTTGATAGGTTGGTCGGTCGTGCTTTCTATTGCTTCCTTAATGGGTATTCGGGCTACAACCAAATCCTTATCGCTCCGGAGGATCAAGAGAAAACAACCTTTATATGTCTCTATGGTAATTTCGCCTTCAAGCGGATGCCATTTGGTTTGTGTAATGCACCAGTGACTTTTTAAAGGTGTATGATGGCTATCTTCACGGACAAGGTGGAGGACTACCTTGAAGTTTTCATGGATGACTTCTCGGTGGTTGGGGATTCTTTGGATGATTGTCTTGCAAATTTAGATAAAGTGTTGGCAAGATGTGAAGAAACAAATTCGGTGCTTAATTGGGAGAAGTGTCATTTCATGGTCGAGGAAGGCATTATCCTTGGCCACAAAATCACAAAGAATGGAATTTAAGTTGACAGGGCAAAGATTGAGATGATTTCTAAACTTCCACCTCCAACTTCGATGAAGGGTGTGTGAAGTTTCTTAGACCACGCGTGGTTTTACCGGCGTTTCATCAAAGATTTGTCTAAGGTGGTGAACCCGTTCTGCAAGCTCCTTGAGAAAGATGTTAAGTTTAACTTCAATGATGATTGCATGAGAGCCTTTGAATTATTAAAGTTCAAGTTGACAACACTCCCATCATCACCGCTCCAAATTGGAGTGTCCCTTTTGAACTCAAGTGTGATGCAAGTGGCGTAGCGGTCGGAGCTGTTTTGGGGCAACGCATTAACAAGATTTTTCATCCGGTCCGCTATGATATTAAGACCATGAATGGTGCCCAAATCAACTATACCATTACGGAAAAAGAGCTCCTTGCCATTGTGTTTGCAATTGAGAAGTTTCGCCCGTACTTCATGGGTGCCAAAGTCATTGTTCACACGGATCATGTGGAACTTCGTTATCTAATGAGCAAGAAAGATTCCAAAGCTCTATTGATGAGATGGGTTCTTTTGTTGCAAGAGTTTGATATTGACATCTAAGATACAAAAGCGAGTGAAAATCAAGTGGCGGACCACTTATTTCATTTGGAGGAGGAGGGGAGGCCGCATGATGGCCTTGAAATCAATGACTCCTAACCAGATGAGCAACTCTTGGACATTTCGATAAAGGAGGTGCCATGGTTCGTAGATCTGGAAAATTTCCTTAAGTGTGGTATCATCCCGGATGAGTTATCTTCAAACCAAAGGAAGAAGCTCAAACGGGATTGTCAAGATTATTATTGGGATGAACCATACCTTTTTTGGATTTGTACGGATGGGGCGATTAGAAGATGTGTACCGAAAGAAGAGCAATGTGAAATTCTTGGGGCTTGTCATTCCTCGCCATATGGTGGAGCACGAACGGCGGCACAAGTGCTAAGTTGCGGTTTCTATTGGCCCACTTTTTACAAGGATGCTAGTGAGCTAGTGAAAAGATGTGATGAATGTCAACGGGCCGGTGGAATCTCATAGAAAAATGAAATGCCTCTCACTACCATTTTGGAGATTGATATTTTTGATGTGTGGGGTATTGACTTCATGGGTCCTTTTGTGAGTTCTGTGGAAACACCTACATCTTGGTCGCGGTTGATTATGTGTCGAAATGGGTTGAGCCCGTTGCTTTACCCAACAATGAGGCGAGAAGTGTGGTGGCGTTCTTGAAGAAGAACATTTTCACAAGGTTTGGTACTCCGTTGGCTATTATAAGCAATGGGGGGGGTCATATTTTTGCAATAAGGCTTTCTACACTTTACTTAGCAAGCATGGTGTTACTCATAAAGTCACGACTCCCTATCATCCATAAGCTAGAGGTCAAGTGGAAGTATCCAACTAGGAGATACAGAGTTTTTGTCCAAAACAGTGAATGCTAATCGGATGGATTGGTCCAAGAAGCTTGATGATGCATTATGGGCCTATCGGACGGCTTACAAAACACCTATCGGAATGTCGCCATACCGGTTGGTGTTTGGCAAAGTTTGTCATCTTTCGGTGGAACTTGAGCACAAAGCCATGTGGGATCTAAAGATGTTGAATCTTGATTGGGATGTAGATGCTAACTTGAGGGTTGCACATTTGAATGAATTGGGTGAGTTTTGGTACCATGCTTATGCAAGTTCGTCCTTGTACAAAGAAAAGATGAAATATCTTCATGACAAATACATTTGGAACAAAGAGTTCAAGGTGGGTGATCTTGTGTTGTTGTTTAACTCAAGGTTGAGAATCTTTCCCGGGAAGTTAAAGTCTAAATGGAGTGGTTCTTTTGAAATTGTGGGTGTGACACCTTTTGGTGCATTGGACTTGAAGAACAAAAACAATGAGGTATTCCGAGTTAATGGTCACCAGGTGAAGCACTATTTGGGAAAAGCTGAAGATAGCCACGTCATGGTGGTAATTCATTTCAATTGATGGTATTCTGCGTCATGCCGCGATGTTAAATCAGACACTTCTTGGGAGGCAACCGATGTTTCTTTTTCTTTTCTTTTATTATTTTTTAGTTAGGTGTTATTTTTGTGCTAACTTGATTTGAAGTGTGCTACAGGGATGAGTGTGCCTTACAGGAATGGTGGACAGAAATCTAGCTAAGTGTTGCAAGATTTGCGGACCACAGTTGAATGGTGCGGACCGCACATTTACAGTTGCTGCAACAAAAGTGCTCTGTGGCCGCACAATTAACTTGCGGACCGCACAAGTGGAAGGTGGAATATACCAACTCTCTGAAGTTGGTCTGTCAGAAAAAAGGTCAATCTGCGGCCGCACCAGGAAACCTGCGGCCGCAACAAGGAATCTGCGGCCACAAACAAAATTCTGCGGATCGCAGATAGAGACTACAATTGAAGCCTCATGTAACAGAGTACAGACCACACATGAAATTGTGCAGCCGTGCTCGCCCCTCTTTCCCTTAGGAATATCAAAAGTATAAATAGAGGGCTAGGGCTATTGTTACTCTTTTCCCTCTCTGAGCAAAATCACAATAATCTTTTGAAGTTTCTTGTTGAGTCTACATGTGCATTCATACAACATCTTTGATCAATCACTCAATACACTCATTCATTTGGTATGCTTCACAATCTTGTTAATCTTTTTCTTTTAATTTGTATATTTTTAGTCAATTTTAGACCATTTGTCAATAGAATTCAATTGTACATAATTGTGGGGGTAAATCTGTAGTGGATTAACTAGTACCTGTTCAAGGGGGACTGTGTAAATGTATTCTCATGCTTTTAAGATGTTACCATGTCAAAATTTGCACAAAAATTTTAAATCCTAGATTGAAATAACTGATTGTTCGTATATTTTGAATTTTGCGGCCGCACCTGAAATTGTGCGGTCTGCAGAAGTTGACTATAGGTCAGTTTAGTTAAGAATGAGTCTGCAGCCGCAATAAAAAATTTGTGGACCGTATAATTTCTATTACGGCCGCAGAACAGCTCTTTCACCGTCTTCAGAGAGTTTACAAATTTGTGACTCAAATGTGCGGCCGCAAGACAAATTGTGCGAACCGCATAAAACATGTTGCAGCCGCATATCAGCCAATTATCTGTCATCAAAGAGTTGGCATAATTCTGGATTCTGATTTGCGGCAGCAAGGAAAAAATGTGCGAACCGCACTTCACATCTGCGACCATAAGAGAGAATTGTGTGGTCCGCAGTGCCTCATCTACAGCCACAAAGAAAAGTATGTAGACCGCAGATCCTTATTCTGCAAGCTTGATTTAAATGTGACCCTCAATGTATTTTCTGGTGTTTTCTTGTATATCTCCTGTGTCTGATTGAACATTGAATTGCCACTAACAACTATTTCTACTTGATACAGATAATGGTTGGATCGAGAGGCAGAGGTGATACTGCCAAAGGGAGGGGTGAACCTTCTAGGGGTCGAGGCAAGAGTGACTTACCCCTCGGCCAACAAAGAACAATCGCAAAGAAACCTACAACATGCATAGGGAGAGGTGTAGACCTTTCCGACACCAGCTCTTATGTCCTATCTAGGGAAGCATCAGAGGGCAACTCAGCCTCTGTACAAAAGCAGTCGACTGTCTAGTTAAGGCCTTCAAGGAGGTATCAACTTAGGGACGACTCGTCCACATCTCATAGCACTTATGAGGGCTCGAAAAGTTCTAGACGGGATTCTGAGCCATCTACTACACCTGTCCCTGAGGCACTAGATACATCAGTTCAAGACATCCCCGATGATGGCAGAGGGGGAGATGCTACAGTTGTCGGCCTTGAAAGAACAAAGAAGAAAGAGGTTTGGGAGAATCAGTTTGTCATCTTGGTCACCTTCACCATCTTCTATCAATGGTGGCCAGTGAGGTCGCTTACTCTTGAGCGGCAGTTTCAGTTGAAGGATTTGGAGAAATATAACCCGGTAGTGCTGAGACAGTTCAAGAAATGCAAGTGGTGGATGTGGTTTACCTAGAGTGTGGTGGATGCCAAAGAATATCTTGTCCGGGAATTCTATGCCAATGTGGCGCATATCAAGAAGGGGACAAAGGTAACCCAAGTACGTAAACTTAAAGTGAGATTTGATCAAAATACTCTCAACACGTACTTGGGTTTCGAAGATGTCGAGCCGAAGGAATACTTGAAGCATGCAATGGGAGATACAGCCCGACCTTGGTTAGCAGAGATTCTAGCATCTCCTGGGCCACCACCACCATGGATCACAGCAGGGGTTCCTATTCACATGAGCACTCTGAGCTTTGAGGCAAAGGGGTGGCAAACCTTTGTCTGCAGCAGACTGGACCCGAGCTAGAATGAGACCTATCTCCCGATTCCTCGAGCGATTCTAGTTTCTTCTATCATGGATGGATACCCTATCAATGTGGGTGCCGCGATGTAGGCAAACATCTCAGTGATTGCTCGGCAAGATGACTCGTCCTACCCGTATCCCAACACTATTACAGAGTATCTCACGGATGCGAGGGTTGAGCCGAAGGATTATGATACAAAGGTGCGGCCGAAGAAGCCTTTCTCATGGTACTCACTGATGGATAAGAACAACCCTAAGAGAAAAGGCCAGCCGTCTACCACCACAAGCCAGTGTGATGAGCCAACGGTGGTAGTTGCAGAGGCAGTTGATGTTCCATCTACTTCGGCCTAGCCTTCCTCTAGTGCCGCATCCATGCCTCTACCATCATCTTCAGTTCCTACTGCAGTTCCTATCACAGATTCCACCTCGGCTTTGAAGCCGGTGCCTATGCCTACTGCCTCACTTTCTGCACTATGAGTCTCCCAGATATTGGCGAGCCTCAACAACAGGATGCTGACAGCCATTGTAAAGTTGTCTGACGTATCCAGTGTTGTTGCAGCACAATCTACTATTCAGGCACCTCAGATTACCCCATCAGTTGAAGAGACATTAAAAAAGCTCCTGGTGAACCAGAACACCATCATGGCTACCTTGGTACAGCATGGGTCAGTGATCGAAGAGCTGGTAAAAGAAGTAAAGACGATGAGAAAGTCCCAGGCCTCCAAGAAGTCAGTGGACAAGCTCCGGAGACAGGTTACAAAGCTTGTTGCAGCAGGAGATATCCCTTTCGACATGTTGATTGACCCACACCATTCAGGCCCAGATCCTGCAGCACCAGTGGCACCATCTGGCCAGTCTGAGGAGCCAGACTCTTTTGCCGACACTGCCGAGGTAGTGCATCAGATGTTCACTAACCCAGTCACTCACAGAGTTGAGGATGATGAGATCTAGTTGGATGACACTGAGGGCGGTGATATTTTTGTGGACACAGAGATGTCTAAGGAGCCATAAGAAGTTTTCTTCACTATTTTCCCTCTTTTACTATTATTTTGTTATGCATTGAGGATAATGCATACCTTTATTCGGGGGTGGAGTTTATTTGATCTTACTTGGTACATTCTGAGACCATTGTCCTGTAATAACTTGATACTATTTTCTTTCTTTTTCTTATTCTGTATAGATTCTCTCTTTTTCTCTCATTATGTATATTTAGTAGTTCTTGTCTATTAGCTTCTTTATTTTTCTTCCTTTGTGAGTTATTAGTTTGAATTAGCAGCTTTTTTGTTTGTTTTAGTAGCTTCTTTTCTTTGTTTTAGTAGATAATAAGCCTTTGGTTTTCTTAATGCCACGGTTCTTTCCAAAGGTTGTTATGTCACTACTAGAAATTAGACTTATGGTGACGGTTCAAAAACCGTTGCGGAAGGAATTAAAACCGTTGCCATAGAGATATTACGACGGTTTTGTGGCCGCTACAATAGGTTTCATCGTGATAGATCTATAGCGACGGTTCTATGTAACGATTTAATAACTGATGCAAAAGACGGTCTATTACAACGGTTATTCTTTGAATGATGTTGCGATGGGTTTTTTATTCAATAGAACGGTTACAAACCGTTGCAATAGAGTTCATTAGCAATTGTTGTTCAGGCTATTGCTACAGTTATTTTATACTATTGCAGCGGTTACTTAATGTTATTGCAACGGTTACGTTATACTATTGCAACAGTCACTTTTGGCTTATGCGATTTGGGGCTCATGCTATTGCAACGGTTATATTGATATATTGCGACGGTTATTTTCTGGGCTACTGCAATGCCTATCATATCTCTATTGCAACAGTTAAACAAACCAACAATGTAACACGCCTTGAAATATATATAATTTACGAGAAAAATCTATTTTTAAACAAAATCAGAATCCATAATAGGTGTAATATCCATAAAAGAAAAATATATAACAATATCTGCCAGTGAATTGGAACACATAGGTTTCCAAAGTGTACAAAAATAAAATATTTCTACAACATATGTAAAGTTTCATCATGAATCAACCTAATACTCCTAAGTAAGATCTTCATCACTTTTGTCGCCTACTTCAAGTTCTCCACCTACAAATAATCAAAAAAATAAACAATTTAGCAAAAGTTTTATAAAAGGATTTCATCACTTAAAGATATATGTATATTAATGTCATGACACGTAATAAGATTAAACAAATTGACAAATACACAATCTCATACTTACTTACCAAAATGGAAAAAGAACCCAAACACTACCCTACCTGATACACTTCGGAATATAAAAGGTGACATAGTGCAATATTAACCCTTCTCCGTGAAAAACCCATTTGGTGTATCCATATGTAAACTCATAAGCAACTAAGTGATCCTCCACCACATTTCTATAATGCCAATAATGATTAAAGCACTTTTTATACGGGCATAATATTTTATTTCCTTGGGAAGATCGTTCAAACGCTTTATCAAGAAAATCATTCACACCACGAATATACTCATCAGTGGATCTTCGAAGACTCATCCAACTTTTATCTCCATTACTCATTTATCCTACGAGACACAAAAGTAAATCAACAATTAGTAATCCCTTTTCCAGTAAGCTACAATTGTAGTATTCAAGTATGATGTATCACCAAAGGTAATACATGCACCTTGATTCATATCCAACTCCCCAATATTGCCAGTATTCATTCAGTCAACCATTTAATAATCACTTCCCACTTTTCCATACTAGATGTAAATATTTAGTGCAAAACTGGAAGCCACTAAAAAAGAAAAAACAGAAAGGTTATAAAGTTGATTACTGATCAACGACATCTAACCTACTCATGACATGGGGAGAAAAGATCATATTTTATTTTGTAAAACCAGACTCAAGTATTAGAATTGCAAAGGAATCAATTTACCTCTTAGATTTCAATTTTACACTCAGAACTATACTAGTAATTTTGGGACATATACTCGACCACAAGCATCTAAAAGGGACCTTTCAGTAGGAGGATTTTATAAAAATTACCAAACTTTGGGACCTTTTTGCAAGAGGATTTTATAAAATTACCAAACTTTAGGACTGATCAAACCATCTAAAAATATATGCATCAATTAAAAAAAGATACAAACATACATTATAAATACATCTTTTTTATAACATGTTCTTACTAATATGATAATAATCTGATCACTTGAGTTGTAAAGTTTTTTGAAGTAAATTCCTGCAAAAGTTGTTTATATTACATATGCATCTGTTAAAAAAAATTCAGATTGCTTGTGTCATGGCAAGAAAAACAAAAACAATTCTCCCTCATTTCTATATACAAACAACAATAATTTATATACCTTTTACAAACAACTTAATCCAAGTACCATATAAAAACTACAACATTTCCACATA
Source organism: Nicotiana tomentosiformis (assembly GCF_000390325.3). NCBI lineage: Eukaryota > Viridiplantae > Streptophyta > Magnoliopsida > Solanales > Solanaceae > Nicotiana > Nicotiana tomentosiformis. The sequence continues at coordinate 121,538,825 of NC_090812.1, forward strand.
TTGTTTACCAACAAAGTAAGACAATTTGTGGAGTACGAATTACAACCTATACACATATACCTTTCACCAATAATTTGACATAGGCAAACTAGTAAGTCACAAAATATATCAAGGAAAACATATGAGAATTTTCAAGAATAAGAAATAAGATCCATGTAGACAACGTCAAGTTACCTGAACTGATGGAGTGTCCTCCAAGTTCACCAAAAAAGCCAATTCAGATGATAAGAAACTAGTTGTGGAGTCTTTCCCACTATCTTGAAAAGATGGTGAAGCTTGGATATTACGACAATACCATTTTCAGCGAGCTGCAAAAATTTGAGAATACATAAATCACCAAACGACCATTAGAAAATCTTTTTTAATATATAGAGGAACTCCCTTTTGGTACATCCGATAAAATTGGAACGATACAGAGAAGATCAACATAGCCCCTGCAAAAGGATGATACACACAAATCGAGATATGATCCAAATTTTCCCTATCAAAAGATATTATCTATAAAGGAATTGGTAATACGGAGTGCATTTCAATAAGTGTGCATATTTTTTGGTTTTTTGTTTGTAGACTTCTATACTAATGCTCTATTTCTAATGCTTTGAAGCCAAGGACCACTATCCATCTGATAGTTAGCATGTTATCATTAAGGAGAAGGATCTGGTTTTATTTTTTCACAAAGTTTTCTATTGATAAAGACATCTGAGCCAAATTTGAAAGCCATCTATCACAAGTTAATACTTGCCTTTATTTCTTCAATATCAAGATTATTAATTTGATCAATTTTCTTTCAAGAAGAAATGCATACCCATAATTGTTTTAATTATTTTTATAAAAAGGATGAAAATATGAATGTGTAGTTGCAGGGACAAGAAGGGACAGTGGATCTTTGCTTGTAAGGTAGCTTTGATCATTCTCTCCTCAACACTACTTCTGTCCATTATCATAAGCTTGTTGCTTATTCAGAAAAAGCTCGGACACGTCCCGTTGTACATCTATATAAGTGTATATATATATATATATATATATATATATATATATATATATATATATACACTATGTTGTTCAAGATAACCTTAACTTGCTCATTGACTTGCCAACATGGTTAACCAGGAGCAAACTTTTAGCTCTAAATTGCTTTTATTGGCTGCTAGTTGTCTACTTGTAGTATGTACAAAGTATGTAAATTGTGCTCCATTCGATGAAGCAGCGAATCAGTTTCATTTTCTTGTTATGTTTGTAAGATTGTTTGTTTCTCTAAGTTTGATTTTGCATTTCTGAATGGATATAATGACGGGAGAGATGGAAGATGGATAGTGGACAATAGTGCAGAAGAGTGGGAACCAATTTGTGGTGAATGGCCAACCTTTTTATGTGAATGGATTCAATACTTACTGGTCAATGGTATTTGCTGCTGATCAGTCCACAAGGGGAAAAGTTACTGAGACGTTTCAGCAGGCGTCTGTTGTCGGTCTATCAGTATGCCGGACTTGGGCTTTTAATGATGGCCAATGGCGAGCTCTTCAGAAAACTACTGCTGTTTAAAAGTAATATAATTCATCCGTCAAAATTTAAAATAGTAATAAAGTAGCATTATTTAAGAAGATTTATTTTGGTTATTTTTGGTCGGTAAGAGTAAGATAGAGACACAGAACAAATTGAAGTATAGAAAAAAATAAACTTCTCACATTCCTCTTTACAATATGGAGATAACTATCCAGGAGAGGATGATTTTGCTATTGTACGGGTTATTTTGATGCGAGCATCTTGCAATATAGTGTTTAGTACCTTGTATTTGATGGTCCTAACTAAGTTATCCAACTTTTGTTGGTGGACATTCTGAACTTTACACTTCGACAAACTTATGTTCAGTCTCCCAAGTCTGTAATCTCCATAAAATTTCTAGGCATTGCTGCAATTCGCCCTAGTCTATTTGCTTAATCTGATTGAGGCACACATTTAAAACCAAGTTAGAGTTCAGGCTAAATGAAGGGATATTGACACATGTATACAACTTTAAAGAGTAAGTTTGGCGTAATTTAGCCAACAATCGACGTTAACGTACAATGGGAGCCTCCCTATTTTAGTCCAGAAACTGCAAGCATTCAGACTAAACTATGGAAGGTCTAGTCGTTCTGGGTGGTATAATTTTGTTAGAAAAGAGCACTAAGGTGCAGCACGCGCGCGCACACACTCACATTGTACCTGTACTTAATCAACATTAAGAAATTGAGTCAACTATTACTATTAGCAGTTGTATGCATCTCACTTTCTGCTATAACTACAAGGGTGCTAGCAGGGCAGCAACTATCTTATTTAGCGGGCTTTTGTTGTGGCTTCTTGTTAATATTTTATTGCTCTTATTTCTATGCTATATTGGGGATAGTTTTTATTTCTTTCATGTTGGGCATAAAAAAAAGAGCATTTTAGATCAGGTTATGCATAAAAAAAAATACAGAAAACCAAACAAGAGCATTTTAGAACACCCATTGATAAAAAACATTGACAAATTGATCAGGTTATGCATAAAAACCCATTGATAAAAACAATTGATTAGGTTATGCATAAAAATAACACCCATTTTAGAACACAAGAGCCAAACAACCAGAAAACCAACAAAAAAAGTAAAATCCCCATATATATATACAACAATTTTCTCCAACTCTCCCAACTTTAAATTTCCCTATTTAAGTTTTAGAACTTGTTGACCTCAACAATGGAGTTTTGAAGGGTATTTGTCACTTTAATTCCTCCCAAACAGCAGTAAACTCAATATTCAGTACAAAATAAACTTCGAATAAAATTTTGGCTCAAAGAATTGAAACCCAGTTTCTCAAACTCCAATTTTACTAAAACCCAAAATTTAAGCAATCTTATTTAATTTTTTATCATAGATTTTTTTCACGGAAAACTCAAATCTTCACCAAATTTGAGATACAAACTTTAAACCACACTAAAATTAAAAACCAAAAATAAATTAGAACAAAAGATAGTAACTTCATAGAAACCCATTTGTGTATTTTGTAATCTTTTTCAAAAACACTTGAATGGAAAATCTAGAGATAGGGAACTTATAAGCCATGGAGGAGAGCATGCAGATCTATTGTGGTAGAGAGCAATATTGGTCGAAGCCTTCGCTGGTCGAAATCCTTCGCCGGTCGAAATCTCGCTGGATGTGGAGCCCTTTTTTGCTCTTGAAGAAGCTTCACTGGAGGGTTTTTCTCAATGAACTGAATAGAAAAGAAGAAGACCCCTCTTTTACTTTGACTGGTCGAAATCCTTCGCGTGGAGCCATTTTTCGCTCTTGAAGAAGCTTCAGAGGTTTTTTCTCAATGAACTGAATAGAAAAGAAGAAGACCCCTCTTTTACTTTGATACATGTAATTTTGGAATTATTTTTTAATTAAAAAAGGAGCATTCGCGGGTTTAGTGAAATAATTGAAGGGAAATTAAATCCTCTTTTTAACATAGAACCGTCCCCACAGAGTTATTTTACCAAACTGTCTCCATATGTATGTGGCAACAGATGAAATCATTCGGACATACAAAACGTCATAATTCTCATTTATGCAAACAACCACATTTTATGTTTATACTATCACTCCATTAGTACTTTCAATTACTTACAATATCATTATTTTATTAGCTTTTTTTTTTTGCCATATATATTATTCTTCATTCATGGCACGGTGGCCGTATCTCATATTCCATACTTTCATTTCATTATTTTCAAGGCTTATCATCATAAACATCAACATAGAGAATATTCTTAAAGTACCTTTCCCCAAAAGGGCAATACACAATTTCAACTCATAAATATTTAAAGGCTTAAAACAAATTGGAATACTTACGAAGCGTAGCATTTGTTAGAATAACTATATTTGGACATGACTTGAGTACATAAACTTTTGAATAATTCTATTTTCGGAGTCAATTTAGAATAATTGAATCAAGGATCATTTCATAATATTTCATACATCATTTCATTTCATTTCATTGGCGCTATTTGCCACAATCATAACTTTCATCATTGATACGGTGTCTACACTTTATATCCCCAACTCACTACCTTTACTTTCAAGCATCTTTATAGATTATCGACAATAAAGAACCTCTAATCACGACTTTTAGTATCCCTATGAGCAATTAAAAGTCTTATGTACATTGAGACTTCTTACACAATTTGGCATAATAGCCTTCACTTTAAACACTACTTGGAATCATAATATTTTTATATCCAACTCATGCTTTGAACACATTCCCGAAGGATAACATCATATGATAAGAGCATCCTGAATACATTTTGAACATATACCTTTCAACACAAAGCTTATTCGGAATAGTTAATTTATAAAGGATAACTCGGGACTTACAAGAACATCATAAAATTCAATTCTAGGAAAGAGGTTTAGCCAACATAACTTGCTTTGAGCTTTCCTTAAATTACTACAACGCTCCAAAAATTCTAACAATCCCAATCTATTTTGAGACATAACAAAATTGAACTATAATTAGGAAGATATCCATGGTCTCAGCTCATTTGAGCATTTTATCAAATACTAGGTGTGCAAATTTAATTACAAGGTTCTTCTACAAGATTTCCTTCACTCCTCAACCCAATATTTACCCATTTGAGCTCAATAATCTTCCACACAAACCTTATTAGTACAAGCATGTATAAATAATACTCTCATACCCAAGAATCATAATCCTGATCAACCATTTTCTACCCAAATTCGAAATTGAAGATTAGGAGTTTGAATCTTACCTCTTGAGTGAAGATCTTGTGAGATTTTCTTGTTGGATTTCAAGACTTGAACAAGATGTTGATGAACAAAACACTTCATCTACTTCCTCTCTCTAGAATACTCTCACTTCTCTCTAAAAAAAACCTCAGATAAATGCCCCAAAATAAGCCCCAAAGCCTATTTATCAAAATGGGGTCGTGTTATGAAAATAAAAAAATTAACCCTCCGAAATCAAGTCTGCGGTCGCATAATGGACCGCAGAATGGATCTGCGGGTTGCACAATGCACCGCAAAATCGGTGCCAAAAATTGGGCTGTACTGGTCCATTCTGCGACCAATTTTGCGGCCGTAGAAACACTTTCGCGAATACATAATTATTCTGCGATCGCAGAATTGGTCGCAGAATCTCATTTTTCCAGCCTTTGGTAATTTGGTCATAACTTCTTGTAAGAGTGTCCAAATGAAGAACTGTTTGAAGCGTTGGAAACTAGACTCAAAGGGCTTTAATATGATATATAGATAATCTCCTAATTAGTTATAGTTTGGTAGAAGCATATATTTGAAGTAGGATTTTGTGCGAACTCACTTGAACCCATCATAACATTTTCAGCTTGACTTAGCCTTTGGGCTCTTCTTAGACCATAAACCATTCTTAATGCACATCATACATATATTATCATGATCAATTAATATCATTCATATAATAGTCCTTTTCTACACATAAAATAATATAATTAGCGCACCTCAACTTTCTTAATAGCGCTTAAGTACTTCAAAAATTTTCTGTGTTGTTACATTCTCCCCCACTTAAGAACATTCATCCTCGAATGATTTAAAAGTCACCTATAATAATAGAGTTACTATCCTTTTACCTAAAACCATTATGCATAGGGCACTTATGACTACATGGGTCTTATACTTCCTATCCAAAATCTCAACTTACTTAGGACCCTTAAAATTTGGATATCTTTACAAATTCTTAAACATTTTGGCAGAGTTTCCCCTGTAACTAGGCCTATCCACCTGCCAGAGTATCACGCCCCAAACTCGGGGAGCGTGACCGGCGATCAATCGAGAGAACTCGGCCGAGCATGCATATTAGGTTTCCTTCTACTCAAACTCATCTATGAATAAAGAAGAGATGTACTCCATTAATCAAACACTCAAAAGATTTCATTAATAACTTCCATTTTATTCCCATTAGCAGCTCCATTCATAATTTTCAAAATATTACGAGTTTATATAATTAATAAAAAACATGATTTCCAAATACCAACATTTCTAGTTCGATTCCCAACATTAACCACAACCTACAACCTGTCTACGGAGCCTCTAAGTACAATAGAAGAGTAATATGGAAATGTCGGCAACAAGGCCCCGGCTATACCTCAAAACACAGTACATGAGAAACAAAAGATACATGACCCCAAAATGAAGTGGGGCTCACCAAATCAGCTAAAAAGAGTGTACTGCTATCACTAATCAATGCCGCCTGCTATAGAACCACCTGCATCCATTAAAGATACAGCGCCCCCGGCAAAAGGGGCGTTAGTACTGTCGAATAGCACTAGTATGTATAGCTAAAAGTCCTCTTTCAAAATAGGATACCCATATAAGAAAAGGCAACACATAGAAACAACAAGTCATAATCAACAATATCCAAATGTTCAGTTAAAATATAATAATTTTTAAAATATGAACTTCATATACAACTTTGGTTGGGAGATCATTAGCACCGATATACCACTATTCACAATACCAATGTTCACAATACCGATGTTCACAATACCAATGTTCACAATACTGATGTTTACAATACCAATTCCACCGTACTTTAGCACGGAATTCGATCACGACCCGACCGGCTAGGCTATCTCATTAGAGACATCAACCACAATTACTATCATTACCAATGCCACCGTAATTTTAGTACGGAGTCCGATCACGACCTGATCGGCTAGGCTATCTCCTTAGAGAACAATTAATATCAATACCAATACCATCATAATTTTAGCACGGAGTCCGATCACGACCTGATCGGCTAGGCTATCTCCTTAGAGAATCAACCACAATTAATATCAATACCAATACTACCATAATTTTAGCACGGAGTCCGATCATGACCCGATCGGCTAGGCTGTCTCATTTGAAGACATCAACCAAAATCTCGATTTCAATTAAGAGGAATAATTTTATCACATCAATTTCATCCCAAATAAGGGGAATAATTCCATAAAATAACACAGGTGCAAATGTATTTACCTCATCATCTTTCACATTGTATAAATCTCCACTAGTATTTTCAACCAATAACAACAATAATATTTCCTTGGCTCTTTTGGCCATTCACAAGGTTCTTTATTCAAGGCACGATGGCCCTATTTGATATTCCACACTTTCATTTCTTCCCTCTCATGTATCATCATCATAAATATCAATATACATATAATATTCCGAAAATCACAACTTTAAGTTCATTAGAAGTGAACAATTTAAGTACAATAGATTTCTTTCCGAGAAATGGAGTAAAATGATTGGCAATTGATGCGCAAGTTAAAATCATCAACAAGTAACACCCCATTTATTCTTGAAATACTTTTCCCCAAAAATGACAATGTACAATTTCAACACATGAGTATATAGAACTCGAATCACACTGGATATATTTATAAAGCAATGCATTAGTTAAAGCAGCCACTTATGGGCATGAATTGAATACAAAAGCCCTTAGGCAATTCTATTTTCGAAATCGTTTTCAAACAATCGAATCGAGGCTCATTTCATATTCTTTATCGCATCCTCTCAAATCATTTGCACTACTAGCCACAGTCATAACTTAGGTTCTTGGCACGTTAGCCATATACTATATCCCCAATTAAATTATTTCACTTCCAACCATCTTTATAGGTTATCAACAATAAGACATTTTCAATCAAGACTTTAGATACACATATGAACAATTAAGAGTCATAAGAACATTGAGATTTTCTCACACGATTTGGCATACTAGCTTTCATTTAAAATACGATTCAAAGCCACAACATTTTAATACGCAACCCATACTTTAAAACTTACGGGAATATTATGGAATTCGATTCTAAGAGAGAAAGTTTAGCCAACATACCTCAGTTGAGCTTTCCTTAAATTACTACAATATTCTAGAAATTCTAGCAATCCCAATCTATTTTGAGACATAACAAAATTGAATTATAATTAGGAAGATATTCATGGTCTTAGCTCATTTGAGCATTTTATCAAATACTAGGTGTGCAAATTTAACCACAAGGTTCTTCTACAAGATTTTCTTCACTCTAAAACCCAATCCTTACTTATTTAAACTCAACAATCTTTCCACAAATCTTATTGATACATGCATGTATAAATAATACTCTCATACCCATAAATCATACTCCTAATCAACCATATTCTTCCCAAATTCGAAATTGAAAACTAAGGTATGGAACCTTACCTCTTACATGAAGAACTTGTGAGATTTTCTTATTAATCTTCCAAGATATGAGCAAGACTTGACGAATAATTAGCCTAGGGTTTCCTCTCTCTCTAAAACACTCTCCCTTCTCTCTAAAACATCAGAATGTTTGCTCAAAAATGACCCTTTGCGTGTATTTAACGAAGTTGGGTAGGGTTGTAAAAATCCAAAATGAAGCACCGAAATAGGTTCTGCGATCCATATGCAATCTCATAATCAATATGCGGACCGCATATCGGTCGCATAATTGCTGACCAAAATGACCAAAAATCTGTCTGTGTCTGCGGTCACTATACGGTCTGCATAACTGTTATGCGGTCGCATAGTCGACCGCATAATTGCTTCCAGACTGACCCTCTCCTGCCTCACTTTTTCGGCCATTATGCGGCCCGCGGAGTGATTCTGCGGTAGCATAATGGACCGCAGAAATGCGTTTTTCCGCCAAACCTTAAATTCATTTGCGAAATTTTACGGGGCTTTACACTTAAATACTTCAAAATTTTCCGGGGTGTTACACAGAGAATCCCAGAAATCAATCCTAAACAACATATAGATAATACCACTTTGCACCATATATATGAAATCAACAACTGTGACTCTCGAGGCCAACTTTATGATCTTTCTTACCTTTGGTCGTATCCTTGACTTTTCCTTCCTCCATTACTTGGACAATTGGGCACCTCACACATTATACCTGTTATGTGCGTCATTACTTTAATCCTTAGGCCTTTCTCATTTCGGAGCACGATGTGACACTCATTGGTATTAACAAGGGAACTCCTAAACTAACTTGGAACCTTAGCGCATGCTCGAGGATAGAAGAAGAGAAACATTTCCTAAATGTCATTCTAGACTCCCTATTATAAGTGTAGCCGGCAACACACCGATAAGAGGGACTCTACTGACACATCTTCATGACACCTTAGGACTCCTAAACCATGCTCTGATACCAAGTTTGTCACGTCCCGAACTCGAGTGCGCGACCGGCGCTCAACCGAGTGAACCCAGTCGAGCAAGCCTACGTTACATCAACCTCTCATCATAACTCATGAATGATTTATCAAAACAAAATTAGATCAATTGAATACATTTGGCTCAATGGCCCATAAATTTATTTTTTTCCCTCGTGATGGGTACATAGCTTCACAAATATCTGTGAACATAAATACATGACGAAACTCAAAACTTAAGTACATGACCCACAGTATACATGAAGCTTCTATGACGATAGGTACCTAAGTACATAAAACCAATTAGACTCGAATGCCCACTAGAATTGTAGCGAGCTCACCATAATCTGATGCGCAGAAAATCCCTAACAAGGATCCATATCATCCTGTAGAAGTATACTTGTATCCATTAAACGATACAGCACCCCCGGCAAAAGGGACGTGAGTACATGTGAAATAGTACTCGCATGTAAGGCTAACAGAACAACATATGAAATCATGGTAATTCAAATAAGAGTCATATGAAGTACATCAAGAACTACAAAATATCCCATAGATTCACATTTCAGATCTCGTTATACTTACATCATTTTAAACTTTGTTTAGGATTTACTGAGCCATATGAACTATGTGTGGAATACATAATATAAAGTATTTGAAACAACATGTACAAACAAGGCCAATGAAAATGGCACGTAATGTCTGCGTTAACAATGCGTCTTACTAGACCGTCCATATCCCTCTCTTATCGTACACCTATACGTTTCATAGACCGTCCTTAGTGTTCACATATTATATTAAACACTTATGTGTATGTGTTTCATAGACCGTTCATAGGATTCCATAGACAATACACATATGCGTCTCATAGACCGTTCATAGGATTTCACAGACAATACACATATGTGTTTCATAGACCATTCATAGGATTCACATATACCATACAATACACCTGTGCATTTCATAGACCGTTCACAGTGTTTACTTACACAATACACATGTGCTTTTTATAGACCGTTCACAGTGTTTAGTTACACAATACACATGTGTGTTTGATAGACCATTCACAGTGTTTACTTACACAATACACATGTGCGTTTCATAGACCGTTCACATGATTTACATATACCATACAATACACATGTGCGTTTCATAGACCATTCACAATGTTTACTTACACAATACACATGTGCGTTTCATAGGCCGTTAAAGTGTTTACTTACACAATACACCTGTGTGTTTCATAGACTGTTCACAGGATTCACATATACCATACAATACACTTGTGCGTTTCATAGACCGTTCACAGTGTTTACTTACATATTACACATGTGCATTTCATAGACCGTTCACAAGATTCACATATACCATACAATACACCTGTGTGTTTCATAGATAGTTATCAGTGTTGACTTACACAATACACCTATGCATTGCATAGACCGTTCACAGTGTTTATTCATATTATATTATACACCTATGCGTTTCATAGCCTATCCATAGGATTCACATATTATACACATATGTGTTTCATAGCCCGTCCATAGGGTTCATATACATCATTATGCACATATCTATATATAAACTCAAAGCGACATATTTAACATTAGCACATGCATGGTGAATCAAAAGTCAATTTCAATGGCACATGAGCCCGATTTCTTTGCTTAAGGTTCATCATCATTTTAGCATAGGACATCTCCCTTTCACCTCGTTATTCACTCACTTGACATCTTGAGGTCATTAGCTAAGTTCATGATTCTTGAGGACTTAACATCAAAGTCATTTACAAACTATAGTTGAAACTATTGGAACATACAATACCTCATAATTCTTATTTAGGCAAACAACCACATTTCATGTTCATACTATCACTTCATTAGTACTTTCAATTACTTACAACATCATTATTTCATTGGCTCCTTTTTGTTTTGCCTTACATATTATTCTTCATCCATGGCACAGTGGCCGTATCTCATATTCCATACTTTCATTTTATTACTTTCAAGGCTCATCATTATAAACATCAACATAGAGAATATTCTTAAAGTACCTTTCCCCAAAAGGGCAATACACAATTTTAACTCATAAATATGTAAAGGCATAAAACACATTGGAATACTTACGAAACGTAGTATTTGTTAGAACAACCACATTTGGACATGACTTGAGTACATAAGCTTTTGGATAATTCTACTTTCCGAGTCAATTTGGAATAATTGAATCAAGGCTCATTTTATAATATTTCACACATCATTCATTAATATGAGATTTCATAACATCACCAAAACATAATAAGATCAATAAAAACATCACCATAAGGGGTAGACAACTTCATAGACTATTAGAAAAACATCACCATAAGCAAAAGACAACTTGAGAGAAAACTTCATAATGCATGGACTACTCAAGATTCCGGGTCACAGAAAGAGACTTGGTGGTGTTGGAGACGGATTCAGTGTCACTAGTGATAACAATAATGGAATTGCTCTTAGCTCCATTATGACGGATGGTGTGGGCATATCATCAAGCATGGTATAAATTGAAGTTAGCGGATGCTCCTCCAATACAATCCTTACCCTCCTCAAGATTTCCTTCACTCCTCAACCCAATATTTACCTATTTGAGCTCAACAATCTTCACACAAACCTTATTAGTACAAGTATGTATAAATAATACTCTCATACCAAAATATCATACTCCTAATCAACCATCTTCTACCCAAATTCGAAATTGAAGACTAGGGGTTTGAATCTTACCTCTTGAGTGAAGATCTTGTGAGATTTCCTTGTTGGATTTCAAGGCTTGAATAAGATGTTGATGAACAAAACACTTCATCTACTTCCTCTCTCTAGAATACTCTAACTTCTCTCTAAAAAACCTCAGATAAATGCCCCAAAATAAGCCCCAAAGCCTATTTATCAAAATAGGGTCGGGTTATGAAAATAGAAAAATTAACCTTTCGAAATCAGGTCTGCAGTCGCATAATGGACTGCAGAATGGGTCTGCGGGTCGCACAATGCACCGTAAAATCAGTGCTAAAAACTGGGCTATATTGGTCCATTATGCGACCAGTTTTGCGATCGCAGAAGCACTTTCGCGATCGCATAGTAATTCTGCAATCGCAGAATCTCATTTTTTCAGCCTTTGGTTATTTGGTCATAACTTCTTGTGGGAGTGTCTAAATGATGAACGGTTTGAAGCATTGAAAACTAGACGCAAAGATCTTTAATTTGATAGGTAGATCATCTCCTAAGTAGTTATAGTTTCGTAGCAACATTCATTTGAATTAGTATCTTGTGCGAACTCACTTGAAACTTTATCCCATCATAACATTTTCAGCTTGACATAGCCTTTGGGCTCTTCTTAGACCATAAACCATTCTTAATGCACATCATACATATATTATCATGTCAATTGATATCATTCATATAATAGTCCTTGTCTACACACAAAATAATATAATTAGCGCACCTCAACTTTCTTAATAGCGCTTAAGTACTTTAAAATGTTTCTGGGGTGTTACATCCTCGAGCCTTTCTCATTTGATAACCATGCTACAAGCCTTTACCCGTTAGATCGTGACCCTCTCTTAGCACCCGAACTTTCCGTAATACTCTTGTGAAATAATTAGCTAAAAACGTAAGTTTGGGGGAGAGACGAGGAGCTTGAAAAAGGTATCAAGGCACAAAAAAGGAGAAGAAATGATGAGAAGAAAAGGCAAGAAAACAAAAGAGCAAAAAGAAAAATACAAAATAGTGAATAAGTGGAAAAGTTGAAGGGATTCAATGAGAGGTAATGATACCAAACATAAAGAAATCAAAGAGGGAGAAAATAAATGTAATGATCAAGAAATAGTGATGTTAAGTCTCTCTAGTTCCCCAAGGAAAAGAAAGTGCTTCAAAGAATTGGTAAAGTGTGAGCCGAGAAATGAAAATAGAGTGCTTAAGTAAAGGTATAACCACTCACCCATATTGCATCCAACCCTAATCCAAAAGCCTTCATTACATCCCGAAAGAAGTCTTATTTGATTTCAAGCCGAGTGAGCTTAGATTAGTGGCGATCTACATGAGGGGCAAGCCTATGGTACTTGAAGCCGTACTTGCAACATTCTCTTGAGAGAGATGAGTGAACCTTTCCTAAATCCTTGGATTGAGTGCAAAAATTCTTAAGTGAGCCAGGCAACCAGAAAGTAGAAGAGGAAGAGTTTGAAGTCCACCATGACCTACATGATAGAATAAGAGTCCTTGATAAGTAAAGTCAACTTTTGATGCTCAAATGTCACTTTAGAACTATATGTGCATAAATGTTTAATTTGTCACCTTGTTGATAAATACATAGGTAGTGTGGGTAATTGCTAGTCCAAACTGATGTGTGGATGACTCACCTTCGACTCGCTGAAATGACCCTTAACTTTTGGAGGTGGGAACTAATTTATTTACTTGAGGACAAACAAATACTTAAGTTTGGGGGAGTTGATAAGTGGGGATTTTGACTACTTATTAGTGCCTCTTAACTTTTATTTTAGTCTAACAGCATTGAATTGTGTTCCCAAAACTAATGAAATTGTGCAAATTTGCAGGAATACTGGAAGTTCAGCTCCCGAGATAAAATTCGACTAAACCAGGAGCAGTCTAAGAACAAGGAAATAAAGGGCACAAACACACAATGTGCGGTCCGTAGAAGGAATTTTGTGGCCGCAGAAGAAATTATGGACCGCAAAATTCCATCTGCGGCCACAAACAAAGAAGGAAAAATTAGCAGATAATTGTGCAAATTGCGGACCTCACATGAATTGTGCGGCCGCAAAAGCTGGGCTAAGGGTCAAGATCAGAGAGTATGCAAAAAGACCAAGTTCAGAGCCTCAGTGAATTGCGGACCGCACAAGATTTGTGCGCCGTAGAAGATTTCCTTATGGCCGCAATCCTAATATTGCGGACCGTAGAAGAGTGCCTTTCGTGGAATAGTTGCCTTGCGGTGGCAGTTCAGAAATGTGCTGCCGTAGAACTCCAGCTCCTGCCAGATGAAGAAATCTGCGGATAACCTCCCGAGGGGTATTTTTGTTCGAGATTTTCAGCCTTGTATAAATAGATGCGTTTCACAAAATTAGGTCAAGTTTGAACCTCTAAAATTACTGTTGCCGTTTTTCTTTGCCATTTTAGGAAGTTTTACTTTGTTTTGGAGTATTTACAATAGATCTAATCATTTTAAGCTTTTATTATGAGTTTAATTAGTCTTTCTTCTCTATTTTCTTCAAACTCAATTATGAGTAGCTAGATTTCTACTAGGATTGTGACCCAACCCTAGTGTGTAAACCTCATGGGTATCTGATTTAGTGCTTATTTATGATTGGGTGTTTATTATTTAGCTTAGTTCATGCTTTAATTGTGGGATTAATGGTTGCAAACATTAGTTCATGCCTGTTTGACTTAGTCTCTACTTGAGAAAGAGAGGCTTAGTCTAGGATAACTTAGCTAACAAGGAATTGGGTCAATTGAGAGAATGATTAAAATAATTAAAGGGTTCAACCTAGAAATAGTAATAACCCGACTTGAGCTCTTATCAACTATTTTGAGTTATACCCATTTGGTCTTGAGAAAGCTAAATTGGGCAAACCCACTCTTTGACTGAGAGGTATTGAGTGGGCAATTTAGAGTTGATAGCTATAATACACCGCAATCAACAAAACAAGCATTAAAGTCTATCCCATTTGGCAAACACCTAGGTAATGGTCACAGCCCTAGGCTTTTTATCAATTTGGAAAAACCTCAAAAACAATTAGCTCTAGTCTTCTTTCTTTATTTTGCAATCTTTAGAGTAAAATTAAAAATAGAAAACAAATCTTATTGTGGAAGTACAATCTAGATAATACAATCACTCACATTGAAATATATACCCGTAACTCCTATCTTAGCTCCCTGTGAATTTGACCCCTACTCTTAGTTGGGTTTCTATTATTGCAAACGACCATTTCATACCTTTTTTAAGGTGTGCTTTGGACGTGATCATGCATCAACTCGGATAAGCTTATTTGGAGACTCGAGGTAGATCTGCTGGTGTCCGCAGACTTTGAAGTCCCCTTCCTCTTTCCTTATTTACTATTCATTTCATTCGAGATAGTTGTACTTATTTCAGACTTTATATGTAGCACTTCTAGAAGTTCGTGCACTTGTGACTCCAGATTCAGGATGTACTTAGATATTTTTGGGTATTATTCCACTTCGCACTTAGTTTTAGTTTCATTTCAGTTCAATTGGTTTAATTATTTGAGTTGTTTAAAAACTAGCTTAAGAATTTCTATAACGTTGGCTTGCCTAGCAAGTGAAATGTTAGGCGCCATCACGATCCCGAAGGTGGGAATTCCGGGTCGTGACATACCTGGATCCTGATCAACATGAGTCTGCTGCTCTGGAGTACAGGCGGCGGGAGTCTGAGATCCTCCCCTAGCCTGAGAAGTAGCTGGTGCAACTGGGATCAACCCCGCTTGAGCAAAGATACCAAACATGCTCAGGAAAGGCGCCAAAGTCTCTTGAAGTCCAGGGGTAGCAACAGGTGCCTCAAGTGCCTGCTCCCCAACTGGAGCTACTGGTGGCTCCTCAGCTACTGCTCTGACAGGTGCTCTACTTGTAGAACGTGCCCCTCCTTAGCCTCTACCTCTACCTCTACCCCGGCCCCTAGCAATATTGACCCTAGGGGCAGCATTATCAGTAACTAATGTTCGTGTCCTCACCATCTCTGAGAGAATAGAAGGACAAAGGCTCAGACTCCGAAATAAACAAATATTCATGATAAGGAATGAAAGAAGTGGAATTTCCTAATAATTTCATAGCCTTTCGAAGATAAATACAGACATCTCCGTACCGATTCGCGAGTGTAGAACCCCGAAAAAATTCGAAGTACTTAAGCGCTGTTAAGAAAGTTGATATGTGCTAATTATATTATTTTGTGTGCATACGAGGGCTATTAATATGGTGGATATCAATTGTATATGATAATAAAGTGTACGAGGCATATTATAAGTGATGTGGGGTATAAGAAGAGCCCTAAGTCTAAGTCAAATTGGAAATTGCATGACAGACTAAAGTTCCAAATAAGTACGCACAAGACCAAACTTTGGGCGAGCATATCTACATATGTATAAGGAGTTATGTGATGTTCAACCTATCAAATGAAAGATATTCAAGTCTAGTATCTAACACTTCAAACTGTTTGTCATTTGGACACTCCTATAAGACTTTATAATCAAATTAACAAAGGCTGGAATAATGTGATTTTGCGATCAATTATGCGACCTCAGAATCATTAAGCGAACTGCAAAAGTGGTCTGCGGACCACGTAATGGTCGCAGACTTGACCAGAGTAGCCTAGTTCTGGGCATTAGTTTTGCGGTCCATTGTGTGGACCGCATACCTATTGTGCGGTCCATTGTGCGACCGCAGACCTGAGTTCGGAGGGTCTATTTTTCTATTTTTATAATCCGACTCCATTTTGATAAATAGTATTTGGGGCTTATTTTGGGGCTATTATCTGATGATTTTAGACAGAAGTAAGAGTGTTCTAGAGAGAGGAAGAAGCTCAAGTATTTTGTTCATCAAGATCTTGTCCAAAGCTTTGAAATCCAACAAGAAATCCCTCAAGTTCTTCATCTAAGAGGTAAGGTTTCATACCCTAGTTTTTAATTTCGAATTTGGGCAGAAGATGGTTGATTAGGAGTATGATTCTTGGGTGTGAGAGTATTGTTTTTACATTCATGTACCAATAAGGTTTGTGGGAAGATTATTCAGCTCAAATGGGTAACGATTGGGTTGTACAGTGAAGGAAATCTTGTAGAAGAACCTTGTAGTCAAATTTGCATAGCTAGTGTTTGATAAAATGCTCAAATGAGCTGAAATCATGAATATATTCCTTATTTGTGTTCAATTTTGTTATATCTCAAAATAGATTGGGATTGCTAGGATTTTCGTAACGTCGTAGTAATTTAAGGAAAGCTCAAAGCGAGGTATGTTAGCTAAACTACTCTCTTAGGATCGAATTCCATAATGTTCCTGTAAGTTTCAAGTATTGTTGGCTCAAGTTCCTAATTCCTATGTTCCGGGTTATCCCTTATAAACTTGACTATTCTGTATGAGCCTTATGTCGAAATATATATGTTCAAAGTGTTGATTATGTATTAAAATGTTATGGCTTTGAGTCGTGTTTCAAATGAAAGCTAGTATGCCAAATTGTGTGAGAAAAACTCGATATGCCTAAGACTCTTAATTGCTAATATGGGTACCTAAAGTCTTGATTGGAAATGTCTTGTTGTTGATAATATATAAAGATAATTGAAAATGAAATGAGTGAATTGGGGATATAGAGTGTGGCCAACGTGCCAAGAATGAAAGTTATACTTGTGGCTAGTGGTGCCAATAAAATAAATGTGAGAAAGATTATGAAATGAGCTTTGATACAACTGTTCCAAAATTATTTCAAAAATAGAATTGCCTAAAAGCTTATGTACTCAAGTCATGCCCATATGTGGCTATTTTAACTAATGCTATGCTTGGTGAGTATTTTCAATGTATTTTGCATTCTTACATATTCGTGAGTGAAAATTGTGTATTGCCATTTTTGGGGAAAAGTATTTCAAGAATAAATGGTGTGTTACTTGTTTATGATTTTAACTTGCGCATCGATTGCCAATCATTTTACTCCATTCTTGGAAAGAAATCTATTGTGCTTAAATTCTTCATTTCTAATGAACTTAAAGTTGTGATTTTCGGAATATTATATATGTTGATATTTATGATGATGATACATGTGAGGGAAGAAATAAAAGTGTGAAATATCAAATACGGCCACCGTGCCTTGAATAAAGAATCTTGTGAATGACCAAAGGAGCCAAGGGAATATTGTTGTTGTTATTGGTTGAAAATACTAGTGAAGATTCATACAATGTGAAAGATGATCAGATAAATACATTTGTACCTATGTTACCTTTGTGTGCAAAAATAAAAATAATATTTTTGGGAAGTATCATTAGCAAACCGAGGAAGGGTGGGTTGTAACAACCCCCACCTAAAACTACACGTGCCGGTGTAAGAGTGAATTGTGATTATTCCCCTTATTTGGGATGAGATTGATGGGTTGATATTATTCCCCTTAATTGGGATAAAACTGATAATAATTGTGAATTGAAAAAGTCAACCCACACGACATATGTGGGAAGGCGGCCTAGCTGATCGGGTAGAGATCGGACGCCATATTGCGCACATGGTGGTACTACTCTTGGTAACACTTTTCTTTCGCATCACATGTCGAACCACTTTGTTCGTGGGGAGATGGCCTACCCGATCGGGCGTGATCGAATTCCGTGCTATAAATACGGTGGTATATCGATACTAATAATCTCCCAACTAATAATATATATTAATTTCGTATTTTAAAAATTGTTATGTTTTAACTGGACATTTGGATATTGTTGATTGTGACTTGTTGTTTCTATGGTTTTCCCTTTCTTATCTGGGCATTCTATTTTGAAAGAGGACAGTTAGCTTTACATACTAGTACTATTCCATATCCACTAACATCCCTTTTGTCGGGGGCGCTGCATCTTCAATGGATGTAGGTGGTTCATCAACGGGCAACTTTGGTCCTCGTTAGCAGTTACTCCTTATTCAGCAGGTTTTGGTGAGCCCTACTCTATTTGGGCCTGATATCATTTGATGTTGTACTTTGTGTATTAAGGTATAGCCGGGGCCTTGTTACCGGCATTTCCATATTACTCTTCTATTGTACTTACACTACTGGAAAATGAGCCTATGGCAACGGATTTTTTGCAACAGTTACAAAACCGTTGCTACAGATGACATATTGCAACGGTTTTAACCGTTACCAAAGGTTTTGGATGTTATTAGTTCACTTTAGCAACCAAACCGTTGCCATTGTACAATAATTGTTGCCGTAATATTTTCTATAGCCACGGTTTACTTAACCGTTATATTTTATTTATCTGTGGCAACGGTTAAATATTATTAGAACGGTTTATGTTCCCCCAAAAATTTTCGCTAAACCCGCCAAAATTCTCTTTCTTTAATAACTTTTTTTACTTTTATTTTGTAATTTTAATATTTAATACTTATAAAATTACTCAAATCCACAACTTTTATTTCTATTCTTAAAAATTAAAATTAGAAGACCCTTTCTCTTAAGACCCCTCTCTTTCTAAATACCTCATACCCCTTAGGCAAATCACCAAAATTAAGATTCTTTAAAAGCAAATAAATAAATAAAAAAGATCCTTGAGAGTGTTTCAATTCAAGCAACTTCTCATCTTATGTAACTTTGTCCCACCCACATCCTTTTCTACAAACAAACTGAAATAGAGAATGTTACAAGCACACCAGATCAAGATAAGAATGCAAAAGGTTAGCAACAAAAAGATAATTTGATAGGAACCTATGGGATCAAGAATAGCAATAAAGTTTATTCTCTATCTTAGGATGTTTAGGGAACGATTATATGAATATAGTCTTATATGTTTTTATAATCTTTCCCTAATTATCCTAGGACAGAGAATAAACCTCATCGACATCTTTGATGAAGCACACTTCTTCAGATTATTCCAGTTAAAAATAAGATGAAACACACTAATATGTGAAAACGTTGATGGTATTATATCCTCCAATTATGACTTTCCACAACAGTTTCATAACTCATACCAACATGTGAATAACCAATATTTGATTTATGAATGCTTACAAGGACACACAACCTTGTCCTATTTTGGTTTTACTTCAAATGGTAATAACATAATGACAATTCATCAAAGTTCTCTCATTTTTTCTGTAATTTTGATGGTGTAGAATTTTCAGTTCTTTCGCTATTAGTTATGCTCATGTTCTTCTGGTACAGCAAGTCCACAGTCAGCAGTCCACACGAGAAGAGGATTGCAAAGCAGAAACGTTTGAAGAATGACACAGCGAACCTCCTTAAAAATGGATTGGATGACAGCACCTACAATAGAGTAATTTTTTTTCTTTGTCAAGATTAATTAATATAAAGAAATTGTATAATATGAAATACGAGCAGAGTTAATTTGATCATAAGGATATTGGCCCAAACCTTGGTCTAGTATAACAAACAAATCGACCCAAATTTATGCTTATTGCCTTGTATTTTTCTAACCCTCCTCTGCAGCTAACTTTCTCGTTGTCCCTTTAATAGTGAACTTCTTATTCTTCCCATTTTATTGCTAAAATGCTTACAAGGACACACAACCTTGTCCTATTTATTTCTCTTTTTTCTTCTTCTGGGGATACATAATTAATCAAATTCAATACAGAATAAAATTGAATCTTGAAGCAAAATAGAGTAACCCCAAATCAGAAGATACAGGCATTTTTAGATAACAAATGGCATTTTTTAGCATCAGCAACAAAAGAAATTAAGATATAATCAGTAGCCACGCCCTTTCTGAAAATCCGACATCAATTTCCATCACTTTTCAAAAATTAATAATTTCAGAGAAAATTATTTTACCATAGCTACCAAAAAGTGAGATATTTAATACACTAGCCACACCCTAAATATTAGAGAAAAAAGAACGATTAAAGAAGAAAAATACCCAAATTGAAAAGAGAAAAACTTACAGCTAAAGTCAATTTCTCAGAGACTGCCTTTTGCGTTGAAGATTTTCGCTATTGAAGTCACAGGCCACCGATATTGGTTGAATAAGACGATGTTGAGCAGATAGACTGAAGGTTTGCAAAACGGACACAGATCTTTTCAGATTTGGGGATAAATCTAATTGTTTTAACTGGGTCTGTTTGGATTTGAAAGATTTCTCTGATTGAAAAGGGAAAAATGGTCGGATCTAAAAGATTAGAGTGAATGGGTCAGTGAAAGGGAATAGAAAGAGAGGAGTCTATGGGAATAGGATATCTATGGAAAAAGGAGATAAAAGTTGGATGAATTTGCTAAGTTGGATGATATTTCTTATTTTTCACACTAACCTAATTGCACTAAATTTGTAGGAAATCTTAGATGGATTACAACATTTTCTTACGGGTGTACTCTCATTATATCCCAAAATACTGCAATTGGCTTGGCTTGGACTTCTATTTGTTTACGTTTAGGATATAGTTGAATTGTGCTATGTGCTATTAAGTCCATGTCATTCATTTGTTGCTCACATCTAATGCTCGAAGTTGGAATAGGTAATTGGATATTATTTCAGACTTTGCAGCTGTCCCAATTCACTTAGATTTGGCATAGTTTATTTATGTATTGCATGTTGTCTTCCTCATATCAGTACATCTGATTTTGTGCTCTTGTGTATATTGTCAATCTTAGTTTTTGTGTTTCGTTGTCACTGTTTTAATATGCTTCTCTGCTAGTTAGTTGTCATGTCAGTGATGGATTTTCATACCTAATAGACCTATAAAGGTACTATGGTTATACCAGAGGCCCACTATCAATCAATTTTTTGCTAGGATTCAAGTTAGAAAAACGTTCTCAAATGATAAATGAAACTAAAGAAGAGAAACTCTTTGGATGTATCTTGTTGTAAGCTACTCGTCCCTTAATGGTCAACCTGCTGCTATGTAGTGGATATAGTAGTAGGTTTAACTTGTTATTTACAAATGTTTCTTATGCTTGGTTTTTTCTTAGTAGTGATTGTCAGCTCAAATTCTTTTTTTTCATCAAAATTATGTCTAGTCCATCCTTCATGCTGCAGTTATATGGGTTTTATTTTTCTAGCTCAATATCTATTGGCACCAGAATTGGTCCAAAAGATTTGGCCTCTTTTCGGCCAACGCCCCTGGTCATCGTGTAGGGAATCAAGTGGACCATGTCCACAGTTTCGTATTACTCTCTCACTTTTTAAAATTCTTCTAATGGTTTGATTTGTTGTCTTTACCTAGCGGGGTGAACTTGTGCAAAAATGTTCGTCTTGAGACTGCAACCAGTGTTTATTTGAAAGTTTTTCCCTTGCTCTTGCTTAAAAACTAGTTCATTTACAGTGCTGCAGCATGTTCCTAGGCTCATGACTAGCATCTTGTATGTCCAATCTTTTCTTTTTCTTTTTTATTCCATATATTTAGTCCAGGCATTCAATATCATTTGGTGCTATGAGCATTCTTAGACCGGATTCACTTGAAGGGTAATGACTTTACTTATCTCTCTTTTGTAGGACAAGAAATGGAAGATGAAGGCAGCGATGATCTAAACCTTACTTTAGATGAAATTTGAATTTCAATAGATGAATGTTCTAGGAATCTTTTGCTATTAAATTTTGAAACTTACTATCTTGAAATGTATTAGACTTGTGTACTTCGGGTAGAACATTTGCTTTATGGA
This sequence comes from Nicotiana tomentosiformis, assembly GCF_000390325.3. Taxonomy (NCBI): domain Eukaryota; kingdom Viridiplantae; phylum Streptophyta; class Magnoliopsida; order Solanales; family Solanaceae; genus Nicotiana; species Nicotiana tomentosiformis. Next base: position 121,561,350 of record NC_090812.1, read on the forward strand.
TATTATGAGCTTGTTATTATTAATAGTTTCATTTTGTGATTTTTTAAATTTTAGTGTTATTATATATATAAAAATTTATTTACAACAGGGGCTATATTTTTTTTAAATGAACTGTTACAATAGCCTATGTAAACCGTTGCAATAGGTCCTATAAACCGTTACAAAATATCCTATAAACCGTTCCAATAAGTAGTTAAAACCTATGCGATAGCTTTTTCTTCATTGTTGTAGTTTATTATAAACCGTAACAATACAAATAAAATCGTTACAATAGTTTAAAGAAACCGTTGTTATATCCTTACATAACCGTAACAATAGCTTACATAAGTGTTGCATTAGATAATATGGTAACTGTTTTAAACTGTTGCTTACACAATATAGTAACAGTTTTAAACCGTTCTAATTTGAAAGAATAATCGTTCCAGCAGAGAAAGGAAAAATCGTTGCGATAGACGTCTCTATAACAACGGAGATGAAAACCATTGCAAGAACTGTTCCTATAGCTCTATTGGCACGCGGGCGGATGTAACGGTCTGTAAATTGTTGCAATATCTCTATGGCAACGGTTTATCTACCTAGTGGAATGATTTTTCATGCGTTACCATAGACTAATTTTTCAGTCGTGTTAGAGGCTCCGTAGATAAGTTGTAGGTGGTGTTTAATGTGGGGAATTGAACTAGAAATATTGGTATTTGTCAAACATATTTTTTATTATATATATAAACTTGTAATATTTTAAAAATTATGAACGAAGCTGCTAATGGAATGAAATAGGAGCTGTTAACGAAATATTTCCAGTGTTTGATTAATAGAGTGCATATCACTCTTTATTCATGAATGAGTTTGGGTAGAAGGAAATCTAATAGGCTTGCTCGGTCGGGTTCACTCGGTTGAGCACCGGTCGCGCTCCTCAAGTTCGAGGCATGACAGCGAGACTCTACCAAACTTTCTCGTGACTCGTAGAACATATGAACCTAGAGCTATGATACCAACTTGTCATGATCAAAAATCTCACCTTAAGGATCGTGATAGCACCTAATCTCTAAAACTAGGTAAGTCGATAGGTTACAATAGTTAAACCATTAAAACATGATATTATGAAGCAGAATTTAATATAAATATGGAAATAAAGGTGATACAAGCCAATACGGAGATAATCACAATAAATTCCGAAGACTATGTAGTACAGAGTCACGAACTCTAACTGAATACATAAAAATAACTCAAAATACAATATCATTCGGGTAGAGAATTAATAGTATAATGTAAGGAAAGGACTCCAAGGGACTGCGACGATCAAAGCAGCTCTACCTTGAATTCTCACGATCAAAGAAGCTCTCACTGCTTGGATCCGCTATCTCCAACACCTGATATGTGGGGATTTTGACTACTTATTTGCGCCTTTTAACTTTTGTTTTAGATAAAAAAAGTTTAAAGGTATTTCCAAAAACTAATAAAATATGCTTACTTACAGGAGTATTGAAAAATGAGCCATTACGATGAAATCAAACTCAAGAGGAGTGCTTTGGAACAAGGACAAAAATCAAGCACAAAAAGCTAAAGTGTGGACAGCAGAATTCTGTGTGCGGCCGCAGAACATGAAGAAGAATTAACAGAGCTGCAATGTAAGGTGCGGACCGCACAATAATTGTGCAGCCGCAGAAGTTAAGGTTTAGAGAGTTCCAACTCCAAGCTAAGCAAGAACTGCAGACCGCACAATAATTGTGCAGCCGCAGAAGTCAAGGTTCAGAGAGTTCCAACTCTAAGCCCAGCAAGAACTGCGGACCGCACTATAATTGTGCAGCCGCAGAAATCAAATGTGCGGCCGCACTCAAAATTATGCGGTCTGCAGAACTCAAGAGACGCTGCCGCAGTGCAGAATTGTGTGGCCGCAGATCCTACTCCTGTCAAGAGCAGAAGCAAAGTGCGGACCGCACACAAAATTGTGCGGCCGCAGAACTTCCGAAAGAGCAATTTTATCCGAAAATTCCATCTTTGTATAAATATTCTACTTTCACGAAATTAGGTCAAGTTTTGAATACCAAAAAGTCTGTAGCTATTTTTCTTTATCTTTTATGCAACTTTAGTTTATATTGTTGATTTTACATTGGATTTTCATCTATTAATCATTCAATATGAGTTTTATCATCTTTTCTTCTTTATTTTCTTCAATATCCACTATGAGTAGCTAAGTCTCTAGCTAGGGTTGTGACCCAACCCTAGTGTGGGAACCTAATGAGTATTTGATTTAGTATTTGTTTATAGTTGGGTGTGTATTATTTAGCCTAGTTCTTGCTATAATTATAGATTAATGGTTGCAAACATTGGTTCAAGCCTATTTGACTTGGTCTCTACTTGAGAAAGAGAGACTTAGTCTAGGAAAACTTAGCTAACAAGAGTTTGGGATGAAATCAAGTGATTGATAGTCCCAATTAAAAGGTTGAACTTAGAGATAGTAAACCCCGACTTGAATAATTTGTCAACTATTTAGTTCAATACCCATTTGGACTTGAGAAAGCCAAATTGAGCAAAACCACTCTCTTATCGAGAGGTATTGAGTGGGTATTTGAGTGTTGATTGCTATAATACACCCCGACCAACGAAACTCGCTCTAATGCCCATAACCCATTAGGCAAACACCTAGGTGGAAGTCACAGCCCTAGACCTTTTACATAGTTGAAAAACAACAACAAAAACATTCCTCTATAGTTTCATATTTTTCAATTGCAATCCTTAGTATAATTTTAGAAGTAAAATCAAAACAAAGTTTGTGGAAGTGCAATTTAGACAATTCACGTGCTTAGACCAAATACATACCACTAATCCCATCTACGCTCCATGTGGATTCGATCCCGACTCCTAGTTGGGTATTATTATTGCAATCGACCGCTTCATAACCCCAATTTGAGGTGTGACTTGGGCGAGATCAATTATTGGCGCCATTGCCGGGGAGCATAAAAATTGATTTAGCTATATATTTGGTTTTATGTGTGGATTGTCTTCTTTTCTTTCCGTGTTACTAATATTTTTGGTGAAACAATTCTAGGTGAAACAATGGCTCTCAACAACAATGATCCTCTCGGAAACATGCCTTTGGGGGATGTGGACGTGGAAGATTAGCAAGTTGAAGAGGTTCCTCTTGAACCTCATGCAAATAGATGAGGCCGATCACCTCAAGACAATGTTCCCGTTCCACCCCCACCTCCACCAAGAGCGGCTCCACACCTGGTGTTGCCGAATCTGGAGTCACAATTCACGAGCATTCTAGAATTTACTACAAATAATAGTCTGAGAGAAATATAACTGCTTGAATGAAAGAAATAGTAAAACAGAAAAGATAGACACGGACTTCAAGTTCTGTGAACACCGACATATCTACCTTGAGTCTCCGGATAGCGGATCCAACAACTAAAATCTCGATCAACCCGAGCCGGTACCAAAATCTACACAGAAAGTGCAGAGTGCAGTATCAGTACAAACGACCCCGTGTATTGGTAAGTGTCGAGCCTAACCTAGACGAAGTAGTGATGAGGCTAAGATAAGACACCGATAAATCAACATGTACAATTAAACAGTGTATGTACAAATAACAACAATGAAAGCTATGCAGGTAATATCGGGAGGGGGAAACATGCTAAGGGGAAATACGAGATAAAGAACTATAGCAAAATGATAACTGGAACCGTCAATATACTATGGATCAACAGGAATAGTGAATACAGTAAAGGAAAAATGCACAGCATCACCCTTCATGCTTTTACTCTCAACCTCACCATAAAATCAATAGAAACGGAACGGCATCACCCTTCGTGCATTAACTCTCATATCATGGCACGACATTATCCTTCGTGCATTAACACTCACAATATGGCACGACATCATCCTTCGTGCATTAACACTCACAATATGACACGGCATCACCCTTCGTGCATTAACACTCTTCCTTACCATAATGCAATGAACAATTAACAACAGGGAGATAGAATAACATGTACAAGCCTTACTTTAACATTTGGTTCCACAATATCAATCTGAGATTCCTAACTCCCTCACATATACATTGGCGGTGCATAAGTACTCGTCACCTCACATATACGCTGCTCACATGAATTTCACATAGCAAATAATCTGAGATTCCTAACTCCCTCAAGTTAGGGTTAACCACGATACTTACCTCGCTCCAAAGGCCACTCAATACTCAATCACAGCTTTCCCTTTAGAATCCACCTCCAAACTACTCGTATCTATTCAAAAACGACTCAATAATATCAATTATTGCTAAAGGAATTAATTACATTGCATAAATTTAGATTTCCCAAAATTTCCTCCAAAAGTCAAAAATCGACCCCGGGCCCGCTTGGTCAAAACCCGAGGTTCGGACAAAAATTCATTTACACATTCACCCCCGAGCCCGGATATATAATTTGTTTTGGAATCCTACCTCAATTTGAGGTCTAAATCCCCAAATTTTTGAAATCCCTAGTTTCGACCCAAAACCCCTAATTCTACCATGAAAACTCTAGATTTTTAGTTGATAATTCATGAAATGTAATGGGTAATTGAAAGAAAATGGTTTAGAATCACTTACGAACACTTTTGGGAAGAAATTATCTGTTGGAAATCGCCTCTAGCCTGATTGGTTTTTGAAAAAAATGAATTTATGGCTTAAGTCCCGTTTTGATTATGTTTTAAGTGTTGGGCGACAGTGTTCATCGCGTTCGAGAGGACACTGTCGCGTTCGCGAAGAATATAGGTTGCCAAGCCTTCGCGTTCGCGAGACCTTGCTCGTGTTCGCGATGGTTACTCCCCCCTGACCTTTGCGTTCGCGAGACATTGCTCGCATTCACGATGAAGGAAAGACCAACCCTCCACCAGGTCCCAAATTCTTCGCGTTCGCGATGAGCCGGTCGCGTTCGTGAAGGGTAAATCCCCCATCACTTCGCGTTCGTGACCAGGCCTTCGCGTTCGCGAAGAGTAAAAATCAGCCATTCCAGTTTCTACTTCGCGTTCGCGAGAGTGCCTTCGCGAACGCGAAGAAGGAAACCAAAAGGCATCAGAATCTGTAGAAAACTAGATTTTCCAAAGTCCAAACATCCCATAGCCTATACGAAACTCACCCGAGCCCTCAGGGCTCCAAACCAAACATGCACACAAGTCTAAACATATCATATGAACTGGCTCGCGCGATCAAATTGCCAAAATAACACCTAAAACTACGAATTTAGCACCATATCGAATGAAATTTTCAAGAAAGCTTTAAAATTCCTATTTCCACAATCGAACATCTGAATCACGTCAAATTAACTCCGTTTCTTACCAAATTTCACTGATAAGTCATAAATATTATATTGGACCTATACTGTATTCCAGAACCAAAATACGGACCCGGTATCAACAAGGCCAAACATCAACCAATTTCTAAAACAATTAAATTTTCAGACTTTTAATTTTCATTAAAAATTCATAACTCGAGCTAGGGACTTCCGAATTCGATTCCGGGCATACGCCCAGGTCCCAAAATACGATACCGACCCACCGGGACCTTCAAAACACGGATCCGGGATCGTTTACCAAATATATTGACCGAAGTCAACTCAACTGAAGCTTTAAGGCAAAAATTCTTTTTTTTATCAGTATTTTAAACATATAAACCTTTCGGGCCAATACAGGACTACACACGTAAATCGAGGAGAGTAAAAATGAGATTTTTAAGGCTTAAGAGCGCAGTATCGAGTTCAAAAATATAAGATGACCTTTTGGGTCATAACATTCTCCACCTCTAAAACAACCGTTCTTCCTCGAACGGACATAGAAAAGTACCTGAGCAGGTGAAAAGATGGGGATATCTACTTCGCATATCGGACTCGGACTCCCAAGTAGCTGCCTCAACAGGCTGACCTCTCCACTGCACTTGAACTAAAGGGTAACTCTTTGATCTCAACTGGCGAACTTGCCGAGCTAGAATAGCCATCGGCTCCTCCTCGTAAGTCAAATCCTTGTCCAACTGGACAGAGCTGACATCTAACACATGGGACGGATCGCCGTGATACTTTCGAAGCATGGACACATGGAATACCGGATGAACTGATGATAACCCCGGTGGCAATGCAAGCTTGTAAGCTACCTCTCCTACCCTCTCTAGAATCTCAAAAGGTCCGATATACCTAGGGCTCAACTTGCCCTTCTTTCCGAATCTCATTACACCCTTCATGAGTAATACCCAAAGAAACACTCTCTCTCCGACCATGAATACAACATCACGAACTCTTCGATCGGTATAACTCTTCTGCCTGGACTGAGCTATACGAAATCGATCCTGAATAATCTTGACCTTATCCAAGGCATCGTGTACTAAGTCTGTGCCCAACAACCGAGCCTCTCCCGGCTCGAACCACCCAACGGGCGACCGACACCTCCTACCATATAATGCCTCTTAGGGAGCCGTCTGGATGCTTGACTGGTAGCTATTATTGTAGGCGAACTCCGCAAGGGGCAAGAACTGATCCCACGATCCTCCGAAATCTATAACACTTGCGTGGAGCATATCCTCCAAGATCTGAATAGTGCGCTCGGACTTCCTATCCGTCTGAGGATGAAACGTTGTACTCAACTCAACCCGCCTGCCCAACTCACGCTGTACTGCCCTCCAGAAATGCGAGGTGAACTGCGTACCTCGATCAGAAATTATACAGGGGCACACTGTGAAGACGGACGATCTCAGGAATGTAAATCTCTGCCAACCGCTCCAAAGAATAGGTAACTGCCACAGGAATGAAGTGCGCTGACTTGGTCAACCTGTCTACAATGACCCAAACTGCATCGAACTTCCTCTGAGTCCATAGGAGTCCAACAACAAAATCCATAGTGATACTCACCCACTTCCACTCAGGAATCTCTATCTTCTGAAGCAAACCATCAGGTCTCTGATGCTCACACTTTACCTACTGGCAATTTAGACACCGAGCTACAAATGCAATTATGTCTTTCTTCATTCACCTCCACTAATATTGCTGTCGCAAGTCCTGATACATCTTGGCGGTGCCCAGATGAATAGAGTACTGGGAACTATAGGCCTCCTCAAGAATCAACTCACAAAGTCCATCCACATTAGGCACACAAATACGACCATGCATCCTCAAAACTCCGTCATCTCCAACAGTAACTTGCTTGGCACCACCGTGCCACACTTTGTCTCTAAGGACAAGCAAATGAGGATCGTCATATTGTCGATCTCTGATACACTCAAACAAAGAAGACCGAACAACTGTACAAGCTAGAACATGGCTGGGCTCAAAAACATCCAACCTCACGAACTGATTGGCCAAGGACTGAACATCCAATGCAAGCGGTCTCTCACAAACTGGAATATATGCAAGGCTACCCATACTAGCTGACTTTCTACTCAAAGCATCGGCCACCACATTGGACTTCCCGGGATGATACAATATGGTGATATCATAGTCTTTCAATAGCTCCAACCACCTCATCTACCTCAAATTGAACTCCTTCTGCTTGAACAAATACTGCAAGCTCCGATGATCTGTGAATACCTCACATGGCACGCCGTAAAGAAAGTGCCTCCAAATCTTCAGCGCGTGAACAATAGCTGCCAGCTCTAGATCATGAACAAGGTAATTCTTCTCGTGAACCTTCAGCTACCGTAAAGCATATGAAATAACCTTGCCATCTTGCATCAATACCGCACCCAAACCAATACGAGATGTGTCACAATATACTGTATAAGATCCTGAACCTGTGGGTAACACCAATACTGGTGTCGTAGTCAAAGCTGTCTTGAGCTTCTGGAAGCTCGCCTCACACTCGTCTGACCACCTGAACGGGACACCCTTCTGGGTCAACCTGGTCAACGGGGCTGCTATGGATGAAAACTCTTCCATGAACCGACGGTAGTAGCCTCGCCAAACCCAAGAAACTACGGATCTCTGTAGGTGATGTAGGTCTAGGCCAGTTCTGGAATGCCTCAATCTTCTTAGGATCCACCTGAATACCCTCTACTAATACAACGTGACCCAAGAAAGCAACTGAACTCAACCAAAACTCGCATTTTGAGAACTTAGCATATAACTGGCTGTCTCTCAGAGTCTGAAGAACGATCCGAAGGTGATGCTCATGCTCCTCTCGGCTGTGGGAGTAGATCAAGATATCATCAATAAACACAATCACAAAGGAATCCAAGTAGGGCTTGAACACCTGGTTCATCAATTCCATAAATATTGCTGGGACATTTGTCAGCCCAAATGACATCACTAGAAACTCATAATGCCCATACCGAGTCCGTAAAGCTGTCTTAGGGACATTGGATGCCCTAATCCTCAACTGATGATAGCTAGATCTCAAATCAATCTTCAAAAACACCTGGGCACCCTGAAGTTGATCAAATAAATCATCAATCATCGGCAATGGATACTTGTTCTTGATGATGACTTTGTTCAACTGCCGGTAATCTATACACAACCTCATCGATCCATATTTCTTCTTCACAAATAACACAGGTGCACCCCAGGGCGAGACATTAAGCCTAATGAAGCCCTTATCAAGAAAATCTTGCAACTGTTCCTTCAATTCTTTCAACTCTGGCGGGGCCATGCTGTATGGCGAAATGGAAATTGGTTGAGTACTTGGAGCCAAATTAATGCAGAAATCAATATACCTGTCGGGTGGCATCCCCGGCAGGTCTGCAGGAAACACCTCTAGAAACTCACGAATAACCGGCACTGAATCCATAGAAGGAACCTCCACACTAGAATCGCGGACATAAGCCAAATAAGATAGACACCCCTTCTTGACCATATGCCCAGCCTTCACATAAGAGATAAACCTGCTAGTAGAATGGCCAAGAGTCCCTCTCTACTCTAATCGAGGCAACCCCGACAAGGCTAAGGTAACCATCTTGGCGTGACAATCTAATATGGCATGATAAGGTGACAGCCAATCCATACTCAGAATGACATCAAAATCAATCATATCGAGAAGTAGAAGATCTACACGAGTCTCAAGACTCCCAATGGTGACCACACATGAACGATAAACACGATCTACAACAATAGCATCCCACCACTGGTGTGGACACATACACATGAACACTCAAGGAATCACGGGGCACAACCAAATATGAAACAAAATAGGATGACACATAGGAGTAAATAGACCCCGGATCAAATAGAACTGAAGCATCTCTACTGAAAGCTGAAACAATACATGTGATAACAGCGTCAGATGACTCAGCCTCAGGCCTGGCCGGGAAAGCATAACATCGGGGCTGGGCCCTACCACTATGAACTACGTCTCTGGGACGACCTCTAGCTGGCTGGTCTCCACCTCTAACGGCCTGACCTCTACCTCTAACAGTCTGGCCTCTACCTCTAGATGCCTAACCCCTGCCTCTGGCTGGCTGAGCCGGTGGTGCCGGAACCATGGCACGAGAACTCTGATACTGTGAGTTGCCCGTTGCCCCGGGGCAAAATGTAGCAATATGCCTCGGATCACCACAAGTATAACATGACCTCGGCTGTTGTGACAGCTGACCCAGAAACTGACCCTGTCGACCTGAGTAACCACCCTGATAACTCTGGAGTGGAGGTGCACTAATAGGAGCTGGTAATGCACTGTAGGCTAGCTGGTCGGAATAAGGCATATGAGGACCACGACCACCTAAGGCGCTGTGGGATTGCTGGAGTGCTGAATGAAACGGCCTGGGAGGATGGCCTCTGCCATAAGTACCCCGACCTCCATATGAGGCTCCACTGAACCCATCGGAGTGACGAGGCCTCTTGGTGTCCACAACCCATTAGGCAAACACCTTGTTGGAAGTCAAATCCCTAAACCTTTTACATATTTGAAAAACAACAACAAAAACATTCTTCTCTAGTTTCATATTTTTCAATTGCAATACTTAGTATAATTTTAGAAGTAAAATCAAAACAAAGTTTGTGGAAGTGCAACTTAGACAATTCACGTTCTTAGACCAAATACATACCACTAATCCCATTTACACTCTATGTGGATTCGATCCCAACTCCTAGTTGGGTATTATTATTGCAATCGACTGCTTCACAACCCCAATTTGAGGTATGACTTGGGCGAGATCAGTAGGTAAATCCATCTTGACAACTAAATCATCATGTAATGACAGAGACACGGAATAGCACATTGAAAACAACAGAACAAATCACATAAAATGCATGACACACACAAGGAAGTCATAAGCACAAACAAGAATATTCTTTTTGCATCAATAAAACGCCCCTAGGCCATCACATATCATCCCTACATATTAAATACCTCAAAAGCCCTCAATCAATACTCTAAAAATATTTTTCCTTTAAAAGTTCAACTCTGTTCGGCCCAAATCCAGCCAAAAATGATTTAATATCAATTAATAAAGTTAAGATCTTTACATAAATCACCAAAATTCAATCCCGAACACGTCCGGTCAAAACTCGAGTCAAAGTGTAGATCTTGACTACACAAAATCCCACGAGTCTAAATATGTATTTGATTTTTAAATACGAGTTCAATTTGACTCTCAAATCTCAATTTTTTATTTTTCAAAATATAGTCAAAATCCCCCAAAACTTTCTTTCAAATCTCATGATTTTGATGTTAAACTCCATAACAAATCAAGTTAAAATATTAAAATTGAGTCAAAATCACTTACTCAATAGCTAAATGTGAAAATCATCTCCAAAAATCGCCTCCTACTAAGCCAAGGGCTCAACAAGTGATAAAATAAGACTAAGTCCCGAAATCCCAACTAATAACCCAACTGCAGATGTCGCATTTGCGATAGGGGGTTCGCAATTGCGATCTCCGCAAATATGACTAAGGCATCGCAAAAGCGATACCTGACGGTCCTACAAAGAGTCGCAAATGCGGCATAAAGGTCGCAAATGCGGCGACTCACACAGCAGGCCCCTTATCGCAAATGCGGCCCCAAATCTCGCAAAAGCGGACAACCTGGAGCCGCAAACTCCCATATCGATTTGCGATGAATGCCCAGCTTCCCCAGATTCTCAAAAGCGAGAAGAATCTCGCAATTGCGGTGGTCGCAAATGCGACCATCTCCTCGCAAATGTGATAACAACAACACCAAAAAAATTGAACCTCACACAAAACACTCTTGGAACGTGTCTGAAACTCTCCCGAGTCTCCGAGACTCCACACCAAACATCCACACAAGTCTAGAAATATCATACGAACTCGCTCGCAAGTTCAAAGCATCAAAATAACATCCGAAACCACGAATCGGATACCAAAACACATAGAAATCACCATGAAACTCAAAAACTTCTAAAAACACAACCAAGTGTCGATTCCTATCAAACCAACTCGGAATGACGTCAAATTTTGCAGACAAGTTTCAAATAACAAAGCGGACCTATTTCAAGTCACGAAACCAAAATTCGAACCTAATAGCCACAAAGTTAACCCATGGTGAAACTTGTAATGAAGTAGAATTGAACTCATAACCTTTTCTAACTTAACACTCAACAAATCAATAGACTAAGATTATTTCTTGTCTCGAAATATGATAATTAAAGTTATTATTCTCGTTCATCTATAAATTTCGACACCCGTTAGAAAATTTTTTGCGTACGCCCGTGGCCTGAATGACTAAGGTGAACATAGTAAGTAACTTTGTATAGTTCTTGAACTGGAGCCTACTTTGGTAACTAAGTAAGTATGATTCTTTAAAGATAAACGAGGCAATAAAAAGAACATAAGATGGCGCTTAGGATACCGTGGAAGACTTGCTAAAAATAGGAGTCATTCTTGTTTCCTTGGTGGTGTATGAAAAAAGTAGTTTGCGATGGATTTGCCTAGACGTATTCGCATTTTATAGAAAGCGATGGGTTTATATGACGGAGAAGGTATTTCTAGGATGATATTGGAGAGAAGGGTGTCAAATACGTGGATTGAGCTGATTTTGGGCATGTCAAAATGGCAAAAAAACAGAAATAACCTGATTTACAACTGCTAATTAAAAATTAGCCAAAATTTTAAAAATAATCGAAATTTAGTCATTTTTTCATATAATAATAAAATCTTAACAAAACACCCTTAAATATCCGAAAAAATTCCAGCACAATATACTGAAGTTCGAATTTTTTACATATGATATTCCAGCATAACGTGCTGGGAGTTCCAACATAATATACTATAAGTTTATAAACACGAGCTTCATAACCCAGCATATTATTTTGGAACTTTTTGTATTTCAACTAAGGTATTTTGTCCAAATTATAAAATACTGGCTATTTTTAATGGCTTTGCAAATGCTGTCTATTTTTCAATTACTAGTCCGAAAACTGGCTAACTCATGCTATTTTGACGTCGAAATGGGCTGAGTTAATGACCCGCAACTGAGATGGACTGGGTCAAAATGAGCTAAAATTTTGATCATAACCCAACTCCCCCAACTCTTATAATGTATGTTATTTTCTTATGAATTGTTTAATTATCAAATAATTAGACTTTTTTTCTTTTGTTATTGTCATATATAACATATCAAAAAAATTAAGAGATTTTAGCAAAGTTACTCATGGATTAATTTGGGCTAAAAATCAGCTCAACTTTGGATGAACTGAGATGAGGTGAGTCAAGATGAATCGAGTTCAACAAATGAACGAATCAATGATCGAGCCAATCTTGGACAATTTGGACGAATCAAATTGGTTTGAGATTAAATTGACACCCCTATTTAAGAGTTAACGACCTAATCACAATTATTTCGATTGGCGTTATATGCCATGTTGTGGTATCCTGAAGCAATAAGTCAAGAGTGTTACACTTCGTATGTATTTTCTATTGTGCATTGTAGTTTCACCTTTGAAAAATATTGGTGCACGTTACTAGTTCAAACAAGCATGTTAATTAAATCTGCTCGAATCTTATTGGATTTATCGTCATGGTCAATAACATAAATATTAAAGAGACCGTTTATACCGGGATAATATTGTTTATAGGAGTATATAGAGTATAAAAGTGTACAAATTGGATATAAAATAAAGTTTTAGATTTTATGTAGCATGTTCTTACTACATACTTATATGGGTGAAATTTAAAAATAGCCAGATTTATAATTGATAATTAAAAAATAGCCACAATTTTAAAAGTAATCGAAATTTAGCCACTTTTCATGTAAAGATAAAATCTGAATAAAAATATTGTTACTAATCCGGAAATATTCCAACATAATATGCCGGAGTTCTAATTTTTTTACATATGAGCTTCCACTATAATATGCTGGAATTTTATAATGTGCTGGAGTTCCATCATATATGCTGGAAGTTTATGTGCAGGAGCTCCATAATCCCGCATATTATGCTGGAACTTTTCGTGTCCTGGAGTTCCAACATAATATGCTGTAAGTTTATACGCATGAGCTCCATAATCCCGTATATAATGCTGGAACTTTTCGTGTTTCAGCAAAACAGTAATTATTTTTTAATAACTTTACAAATGCCAATTATTTTTCGATTACCAATTCAGAAAATGGCTAGCCCGTACTATTTTGACTACTTATATTATATAGCTTCCGCGGTAACCATAATTCAATAAACACTCCACGAATAAAATATAGTGGCATGAGAAGAAGATTAATTATTAAATGAATTGTTGCCGAAAACAAGAATAATACAAGTAAAAAAGGCAATAGAAATTAAGGACGACACCTGTAGCTGAGTCAGTAGGCAATTCAGTGGTCCAGAAAAAAGGAAGAAAGCAAGAAGAGGAAAGATGCATGTGGAAGGTTTCTTATCTGAAAAATAAGTGTAATTATGAGATTAGTTAAGAAGTCTTAATTTAAAAGCTTCTTCTTTTTTTTGTAAATATGTGTATGTCAACGTATAGGCAAAATTTGGTCCTACCACCCATGTTCCTCCTCTGTTATTTATCAGAATAGTTCCAATCAAGCGTGCGTTTTTAGTCTCTTCTTATTTCTTTCTTTTGTTCATTTCCCTTTCAGATTAAAGTTATATATATATATAGATTCGATAAAATTCAGTAATTTTAATTTATTATGTATTAATTTATAAGAAATTTACTTAATATACATAAACAGTTTGTCCCTAACTTAATAAATAAAAAATTTGTGGTTCATAAATCATAAATTTAAATCTTAAATTTGCCTCTACTTTTAGTAACTAAATGATCGAGAGGGAGGGAACAATGAGTTTTCTTCTTTTAGTCCTACAAATCAAATATTTGAGAAAAATCAACAGCAGATGTTCCCTTTGGACTTTGTATACGGTCGAAATAGATTTCGGCCTTCCTATGTTCGATCGAGTTCGAGTGTTAAGAAGTCGAAATGAAATTTTGAGAGTGAGCTCTGAGGTCTGTACTAACGAACCTCGAGCCCGAAAGTCGCTCGAGGAGGCAGCTCGATAATCCTATCGAGCCCGTGACCGAATCGATCCGCAGGGCACTGCTTCGAGATCGGAAATGCGCGACGCCCATCTCGAAGGTTGAACTTGATTCAAGACCGAAGGGCCCGACCCAGTAACGAGTTCGAGCTAGTATCGAGCTCACAGACAAGAGCCGTTGCAACCACACCAAGAAAGAGAATCTTGGCGGGAATCAAAGAAGAGACAAGTCATCATGGGCCTTCCACTACATGTTTTATTTTATTATTTTTGGTAATGACCCACTTCTATAAAAGGGGAATCCTTGTAAGCCAGAGGGACGGAACATAAAAAGATCACTTCTTAGATTGATAGTAATCCCCTTGTGCTTGTTTTACTTATTCGATCTTTTTGCTTATTATTTTCGTTATAACAGTCTACAATACACATATTTCTATTTCTCCACGCGATTTATATCAAATTATATCGCATATCCTAAGAACCATCCACAAATCTAACGTTATCCGATTTTTCGGTAAACAGACTTATATATGCCCAAAGAATTAACTTGTTCCATATTTCCTCTTTTATTGTACTATTTTAATATTATTTATTTCTCATAGCAATCGCAAGCACACCAGCAATAACAACAATTTCATGCATCCTATTAATTGGTCAACTGTTCATTCCTACATGGCTTAAAATTGTACAGCAACAACAATTACATATATCTTAATTACAAATACGCTTCAATCTCAAATATGTTAAGATTGACGGTATGATTTCTCACTATTTATGGTTCTCGTCTAAATTCATCTCAAGCACTTGGATCAAAATTATCTTTTGAAACAAATCAGATTACAAATGGACTAGAAATGGAGCGACAATTTGACATCATTGAAGAAATTGAAAGAGGAACATAAAAATATGGTTTTAATGTTTAACTAAATCTGTTATTTTCTTAAACGTGGATAAAAACCTTTTATTTTTTTCTCATAATTCCCTAAAATCATAAAATTTTTTAAGGAACCCAAACGCTACTGATAACCCTAAAACTCTAAATTTTACAGCTTTATGATCCTCAGGCTATGAAACATCGATGGTCCTTGACTCAGCGACGAAACCAGAAAATTCAATAAGGGTGTTCAAAATTTGTATTCAAAATTTGAACACCCTAGTGGGCTATGCAAGGGTATTCAGAATCTATTTTTTAATCAATAACAAGAAATATTTTACCCTATATATAATATAATTTTTCGCCGAAAGATGTTCAATTACCCATCCTTGGTCACACATAGCTTTGCCCCTGGTTCTTGTATATGGTTTCATTTGAATTCATAATTTTTAGCTTGGACCTTAATATATACGTGTAAAATTCGTTGAAATTGCTGAAATTATTAAACTATGAACCCAGAACTTAATAAGGTAATGTGTTCAATGGTTAGAACCTGAGTCCTAAACCCATAAATTTAAAATCTTGGATTCACCTCTTCCTTATATGATGACATTTTTATAAAATTGTAGAAGATGTAGCTTGTTTGTAGTTTTGTTAGTTTAAATTAGAGAGAGGCAGTACTAATGAGGCCTTAACTTAACAAGTAGGCAATAAGGAAACCTCCAAATTCTCTAATTAGGTCAGCTAAACCTTTCAAGGAGAAAGAAAAGAAGGAAAATCTCTATTCTTAAGTGGTTATGAAAGGAAATCTCAACTAGCTAGCTAGGGATGTGAGGGCACAAAACAATGCAAGTTCTCAATTATCATCTCAATAATTCCATCATATCACTATATAATCAATAAAGATTTGCCCATGCAAAATTTGTCTAACCCCGTTTGATGATGAGAATCTCTCATCTTTTAACTTTATATTTTGTTGAACCACATATCCATCCTTCACACAATGGTGTGAGAAATAAAAAGGGGTAGCAACTAACAACCCCTCAATTTCAATCTGGTTGGTTTAGGCATGATAAATGCTTAGTTTTCACGTCCCTTTCGCTTAAGCTAGGTGATAAGATCATTTTTGTTTAATCATTTCATTGATAACCCTATTAAATAAAAGAATTTCAATAAACATCCTTTTTTTTTTGTGGAAAAGTACAATATTGGTCCCTCTATTTATATTGTTTTTTTTTTAAATTTTAATACCTCTATTTCACATTAACATTCAGTTTTTAGAAACTGTTGATTTAGTTCAAATAATAGTAAAAGCTGGAGAAAATGATCAAAATGGTCCTTAATGTATAGGGGTTAGAATATTTTGGTGCTTGATATATACCACTTAATAGGAATAGTTCTTAATGTATACAAAAGGTGATAGATTTGGTCCTCAACCCTAAAACTAATAGTAGAAGATAAAAATTATGTTAAATTTAACCCCAATCCCTCAAAAGCAAAGCCTGGCAGACCCCTTTCCCCCTCCTCTTCTATCTTTTACCGTGCCAAGCTCTCAATAAAAAGACCCAACTCCAGCTCGCATCTCTTCCACCATTCTGTTACTACCAAAGCACCCATTTCAAACAACCAAAGCTTTTACACATGATTGATATGTTGAATGGCAGAAAATATCAAGAACAAGAGTGAGCCCATATGATATATCCTTGTATTTAAAGATCAAAATTTATTTTTGCACAACAGCTACGAAGCAACTTGGACAAGACGATTTTAACTGTCCCTGTTGAAATCTTGTCAAGCAATATTACTGGTTGCATATCACGAATTGGCCTATCACCTCTTCTTCGACTATATTATTGGTCCTATAATGGCTAGAATTTTCTGGTTCACTATTTTTCTGCTTCTTTGAATCTTTCCCAGTAAGAAAACAATTCAAACTTCATCAAGATACAAAGCAAAAGTTTAGAATTCTATAGCACATTGAAAACTATTCTCTTAAGACTTAATGAAATTAAATTGATTTTCCAAACTTGGAATACTATAGAGAATATATTTCATGATCCATCGCTCAAGCATTAGATTCAAGTCTATGTATCTTCGGTTGCAAAATTATAAATCAAACTGAAATTTTAACAAATGAAGTGATTAAAACAGATTCGCAAGTAAATTCAAACAAGAAAAAAAAGAATTTCTATTTATAAAATCCATAAGACTAACAAGCAAAACAATTAGCTTCCCTAGCAGATCCATTTTTGTTTGAGAGAGGGTTTGGATTTAAGGTCGTTAATAGTGAATGAGAGAAGAGGAGGGAGTCGGGAGAGATTGGGGTGAAGTTTAACAAAATTTTTTATTTTCTACTGTTAGTTTTAGGGTTAAGGACCAAGCTATCACCTTTTGTATACATTAAGGACTATTCTTATTAAGTGGTATATATCAAGGACCAAAATATTCCAACCCCTATAAATTAAGGACCGTTTTGATCATTTTCTCGTAAAAGCTAATCCCAACAACTTCTTCGACGATAATTAACTTACATAACGCATGCCTTTCTAGAGTTGTATATTTTCCTTTGATCCTATCTATCTCACCACATATATCTCTTCAGTATATATATTTTTTACTTAATGTTTATTTCAATTTAATTTACTAATGCTAAGAATAAATTATTCAATTTAATATAAACAATAGGTGTGAGTAAATATTTTTCGGAAATACCATAATTCTACTATTAACTGTATAAAACTTAATTTTCAGAATAAAAGCTGCACTACTTGTATATATCGCGTGTAAATTACATGTGAGTCCCCAAAGCTCAATTTGACAAATTAAAGTACACTTGATTATGTTGTTGGTAATGTTTTGCTATAGTGCCGTGTTTCTGCCGTTATTTGGAGCTCAAGTTTCTTTTACTGATGATGTGTTTAATTAAAACAATGATTAGTAACATGTTAATCTCTAAAATTTCCACAAATTCCTGATGAAAAGTCAAGAAGCGATCCTCCATTTTCAACTGACATTCTCGAATACTATTCTTTGTCAAAATTCAATCAATTCCAAAGCTAAAGAATGCTTTTAACTTAATTAAAAATAGCACACACTTCTGCTATTCCACTTTATTTTATATGATACTTATTTTTTTTTAATCTGTTTCCAAATTTTGACATATGAGTTTTATATATGAAAACTCGTTAATTTTGGCATATCTAATCTACCCTATTAATAACATGCACTTATATGATGACTTTGGCACATTGATAACACCGCCTCTGCGCTTAAAAAATGAAGTCCTTAACTTTTTCGTATGCTCTATACTCAGATAAATATTTATCATATTATGTAAAAATGCAACAGCACCTTTTATTGTTAAAGGGCGCACGACTTAGGTTCTCCGGCCACGGCTATATACGTAGAGTCAAAATTAGAAATTTATGGGTGATCTAAACTTGACATATATCTCAGCTCGTTTAGCTATTGAATTCTCAAATAAATATTTATAATATTTAATAAATTTTCTGATAATAAAATAAAATTTAAGCAAAAGTTACTAGATTCGTCCGACTCGTAAGTTATTGTAGCTCCGCCCTTGCGGCCACGGGCAAGGCACTGCTAGCATCGCCGGAGCGGCTGCCTCCACTGTTAGCGCTCGCTTTTATATGGTGAATTCCTTTAAGGACAAAAAGGAGACAAATTTGAAAACATGAAGAAATATATATATAGGAGTTGGGCAATAATGGAACTTGGAAGAAAATCCTATATAGCTGGGGCCACCATCCAAGTGGGTAATGGAAGCATGTGCCATCATATGGTGGTTGGCACTTATCTAGCCCCACATAAACTCATCACCTTTTCACCTCCAAACCTACCCTTCTTTTTCCATAGGCCAATTCATGAGTTGAAGTTTAATATACATTATCTAAACAAAAACTACTAAATTCACTTCCTCCGCCCTACCCTCCTCCAAAACGCAAACTCTAAATATTCTCTTGAAAATGTTACTCACTCTATTCTTTCGTCATTTATACTAAAAAATAAATACAATTCTGTAAAACTCTTATCATCTTTCATTTAATTTGGGACTGCAATTTTTTTCTGAAACAACACCACTTAATTCTCTTGATCATTCATTTTTAGTTTGTTTTAAAAGAGAATGATATACTTTTAAATTTTTAAAAATAATTTAACTTTACATTTATATTTTTCCCTTGATATTATGCTTTAATTTTATAAGATATTTCATACTAGCATATTTGATACCACAATTTTCAAAAATATTTGTTTTTTATGAAATTCGTATTTATTCAAACTACATCATATATATAAATTAAAACGGGTAAAGTAATATAAAACACACATTCTTTGTTTGAACACGTAATTCTCTTTTGATCATTTTAATACAAAACACACATTAAAGATAGATTCTCAAAAATCCCGTCCCCTTCCGCATCTTCTTCTCACCTCCCATTTTGATCCCCTCATTCACTTTTTCCTTCATATTCCCTTCACACACGTTCGTTCTTGATAATACCTATTACCTTCTCCCACCCCACCACCCTCTATATATCTCTCTCTTGTTATAAGTAGATTTTGTGTGTCAGAATTAAGTCAGAAAATCGATAGCTTTCTTTTGTCCTTGAGATCAAACAACAACAAGAAAGGAGGCCCCCTTTGTTTCAGAAGCATATCTTTTTATCTTCACCAAATAAAAGACCATTTTGTTTCTTTTTCAATCATTCCCATTTCCATTAAACCCTAAATTCTGCTTCTATGACTACTACTCCAAGAAGATATTTGCGTTTAAGCCGACGTTCAATCAAAACTAGATTTGCTTATCGGTTTCTTCGTGCTCTTAGAAAACTGAATAAGCAGAAAAAACCCAATTCAAATAGGGTAAAACAATATCATAGGGTAAAACTTGCTGCTTATGCTTCTATGGCCTCTGCGGTCGGGTCAAAGCGGGCTTGGAGTAGGGCCTTGCTTTGGAAGATCCGAAACCGAGGTCTGACCCGAACCCTGGTGAAGAAAAGAGTAGACGAAGAAAACCCTAGAGAAGAGACTGGATTTGGATGTACAAATGATCTGCGAAAGCTTGTACCAGGTGGTGAAGTAATGGATTTCTACAACTTGTTAGATGAAACTGCCGATTATATCAAGTGCCTTTCATCACAGGTACAGGTTATGAGAAATATTCTTGATCTATTTTCGCCATGAACCTAAGTATTATATTAGTAACAAGAACAAATATGGAAGTTACGTGCAGCTATGCCCAGGATAATGAAAATAGAATTGAGGCCATTACACATTTATCTCGCTGGAAAGACCCCACGTACGTACTGATCATGCATAGGACAAATATTTGTTAGTTGCAGTACCCATGATGAAATAAATCTTGTAACTATGCCTAATGTATTTATTATCTTGGTAAGGTCACGAATCATATTGTTTAATTATGTACATAAATATTTCAGTACTCTACTCTTATAGGGGTATCATTCATGGTTTTCTCCCTCTGTTGAGCTTTTTTTGTGTGTGTGCATATGTTTTTGTACTGTGATGCTCTTTTTTTGTTCTTATTATGTGAGTGTCATTTTGACTAATTTTCAAAGTTAAATTAGGTTAGCTCAACTCAATACTTTATAATTAAAATTTCGATATTCAGAAATTATACAAAAATACTATATAAGTTGCAATTCTTCTTATGTCAAATATAATAAAAATATATATTTTAAATTATTAGTCAAAGTTTACATAATTTACATTTTAAAAAAGAAAAGGGATACACATAATTTGGAAGGAATGGAGTATTTTTTATATATATTTGTTTTGTAGGGGTAGGGGTTATACGTGAAAGGAGGAGATGGGGCTGATGTTTGGGGTAGCTAGTGTTTTGTTCGGGGGGTGCAGACAGCAAATATTATGCAATTGAGATATGTCTATATATTGTTTATTACTGACTTATCTTAAGCGATAAGAGTTATGATTCAATCTGAAAACAGAAGACATAAGTTTAAAAGACATAATAATTGGAATTCTAACCTTGACTTAACCTAAGCTTTTATGTTTAATTGTTTTTTGTTTGATCTTTCGTAAAGTTAATTAGTTTTTGGATTTGTTATCTCCGGGTAAATATAGTTTGATAGCAAGTGTACAGTTCATGTTGCTGGATGAATGATGGGAGAGGTTCTTGGAAATTAGAGAAGATATTAGGCTGGGCCCTACTCTAATTGTTAGGGTAGTTAATATGACTCGTGCAAATGAATCAGAATATATAGCTAACAAGCAAAATTTTCTATTTTTCTAAAAAAATATTTTTGTTTTCTTTGGTTGAATTTCTAATCTTCTAATAACACCTTTATTATAACAAAACTATTCGGCATGGAAAAATTAATTTTCTCAAGATATAAAAAGAAAGGATTTAGCCTGTATTCGTTGGCAGTATAATGAAAATTTTACGCTACAATTTAACCTCATTTCAGATTACTAATTATACTTATTTCAGATTACTAATTATACTTATTATGAAAGTTACATGTAATGATGATAAAAACTTTTAACACTTTCAGTATGTCAAAGTTAAAGTTAAAAAAATGATGCAGTTGTGTTTCCATTACATATACAGAATGTTGCAAATAACAGGTCTACACTTTCTTTTTAGTAAACTAAAGTATTTATTTGCATGTTTGTTATTCTGTTATTATACTGGCTCTTTCCTGGTTCTTCTGTGGTTAAGGAAATTCTTTCCATTCCAGTAAGTCAGGGCTAATTTGGGTGATTGGGAAGGAAGAAGTTGCTGTCAAACCTGCCATTTTCTCTTTTCTTTAAACTCGTGGTTTGATGCTAATTGAGCAAATTCGTAACAAAGGAGAACTTACGTTCTACCGGAAGGAAGAAGGTGTCTAGCTAGTTTTTTTTTTAATTTTTAAATAACCATTTCGTATACATCCGGCATAGCGAAACCAAGAATTTAAATAATAATTTCCTCAGACCAAAAGGATTCAAAGTACAACTTATATATAAGTAAAAAAAATATCCCAAATATATAATTTTTCAATGAAGGGTTTTTTACTGAACCTCCTTGCACCCTTAATTCCGCCCCTGGCATCCAATGCTCGCAGTCTAATTAATTTAAATTTGTATTGCGTAGGATCCACTAAAAGGAAAGCTCTCGGGATTTTTTAATTATTCTTAGGGTTCGAACCTCTTCAGGTCCATGGATTTAATGGATATTGCGAATACAGTCACGAGTAATTTATCAAGCAATATTAGCAGATGTGCGAATAAAGTACAATTATCTTCCGTGTTTGGCAGTTATCTTATTCTTCTTCTGTCGTGTCCTCTATAAAATTGAGAACATCACTAATGAGACTTTCACCAGTGAAACTTAATCAAATTTTAACAATAGAGCGAATTTGTGAACTGTTACGAATTTGCTCAATTAGCATCTTATTAACTTTCATATAATTGCCCTTCCCTTTTCTCAAAGATCCTTAACGAACCAGCATAGCAATCGCCTTAAGTTTACGGAGGCCATAATTATACTAATTGCTTGTTCATCTAATACTAATAATATTTTTACGTCCTCCTTGTCTGAAATCAATTCCTAAATCTTTTAGTTATTTTAATATTTTATATACTCACACCAAATATATTCAGCTATTGCATAAGACCTGTGAGATAAAAGAATTTAGGAAAGATGAAGAAAAATTTGAGATTCCATGCAGAACGATTATCGTATATCGGTGGCTCAATCGACTGATAACCCCCCCCCCCCCCCCCCCCACACACACACACACACCAAGGGTAAAATTCTCTTTTTCGAATTTAGTTCACATCTTAAATTTATAATTGACTGATCATCTTCGTAAAGGAGCGAATGAAACAAAAATTTCATGTTTGGTTTTGAATTAGATAGGGAAACAAAAAACATTTTTCTTACAACTGTGGTTCAAGGATCACGATATCTTACCGTGGCCACTGGCCAAATTATAACATTGACCATTTCCAGAAAGAAAAGAAAACCCCGACCAAATTTAAAGGACTAGCTGAAGTTAGTTAATTTATCCTGCAATTATTATAGCATATCTTATGAAATTATATTTAATAAGTGGGCAATAAGCAACCCCACCCTTAAAAGAAGGTCCTTGCCTAAAACCCCGAATTAATGAAACCAAGTTGTTTACCCCAAAATTGGTTAACAACTAAATTTGTACGCAATTTAATTCAACACGAATAATTAAGAATATCAGATAAATGAAGTAGAGACAAAATAAATAATCAAACCAATCACAATGTTATGACCAAGCCTGAGCTTAGATTTAACAGTGACCTCGTCCTCGATTGGACACTCGGTTCAAGCCCAGTCGTGAATAAAGAACAGAACAAGTGAGCAAAATTTTTAACGGTAGCTAGAAGGAAAGAATAAACTTTTATTGCTTTGAATTGCGTGTTACAATGTGTCAGATCAAAAAAAAACTTCTTGTTAATATAGTAGGAGTATTTCAGTCCTAGTACTAGTCTAAACAAAGTAATAATCTTCTTTTCCCGGTAATTATTGATCCATAATTGATTCTGAACGAGATTCGCGCCGCATTGTCCGATTGAGGGCGATTATTAACCGTCCACCGCGTCTCCCGAGGTCTAGAAGCCATACCCGATCTGGGGTGCATCGCTTTACCACGTCCGATGTTGGATATATCGTTCATCCCTCCCGGGTCTCGACGGGTCTCTGTACCCGATTACAATCTCGCGGACCCGTGTTCCCCCTTCGTTCTTTCATCGGGGAGTCGGGGTAGATATTGCCCCCGATTTTACCTGCACACTGATAGTTCCCTCATTTTCCGGAGGGTAGATTTATCGGAGCGACGGGAAACAAAAAGTGAACCCCCAGTTCCTTCCTTCGTACATTATGACCGAGTTGTTGGGTCAACAAAATGTCACATCTCTCTGTCATTCTGACTTCGGACACGTATCAACCGCCGGTTAACTATCCTCGAATGCGAAACGTCACGCATTGAGTGTTCCCTCCTATAAAAACTCCGACCCTTTATCACTTCTCTACTTTCCGACTCCAAAACTCTTCGACTTACCCTCGACTTCTCTACTTGCCTTTAACTCCTTCAAATCTCCATACATTACTCCTTAGACCTTCATATCTTCATCATCAATCTTCATATATTCTCTTTGAATCTTCAACCCATATCTTCATATCTTTATCCCATCTTCAAATCTTCATATTTTTCTTCAAACCTTAATATTTTCAAGATCCGATGGCAAAATCTTCCAAATCCATGCCTCATCAAACCACTTCTTCATCTTCCAACCTGGCCACAGAAGCCGAGGTGACCATTCCTGAGGTGGCCCAGGAGCCTCCCTTGAAGAGCTTTATACCCGAGGGTTGCTCTATCGGGAACGACTTCAACGTCGAGAAGGCCTCCAGTCATCAGGACCGAGGCGAGGGAGCATCGAGGTACATATGCTCCGTTACTGAGAAAACACTGCCCACAGTCAGGATAGACTGTAACTGGGAGGGCAAGGAGGTGGTCGTTCCCGGGTCCAACGACGATATCAGCACTCACGTGGAGGGGTACTTCTTTGTCTACACTTACCCCTTCACACTCGCCACGGTGGACCCCATAGTCTCTGACTTCTGCAAAAGGTACGAGGTCTTCCTTAGGCAGATTCACCCGTCCTTTTGGAGGATCGTAATATTCCTCCGACACTTCATGAACAATACCGAAGCACCTCGATTCACCCTCGACCATTTTTTTCGTCTATATAGTCCCTGAATATTTTGAAGAGGGTTAATCAAGCTCGTTCATCGATCAAGCAAGGATCCGTTCTTGAGCATCGACGAGGATCGAGATCGGGGCTGGCAGGGGAGGTCCGTTCGGGTTAAGACCGAAGACCTCATCCCCTCCGAATTTCTACCATTCTCGGAGAAGTGGAACGCCTTCTGTAAGCCTTTTCCCTTTCGAGTATTTGGCATTCCCTTTTATTCTTTTTCTAATTGTATGTGTTTGTCGTTGTGCAGTGGTTCCCCAAGTTCCTAATGAAGTCTCTCGCTTCAAGGAGTGGATCGAGGGGATCTGTAAACAGATGCCATACACCGAGCGCGCACGGCGCAAGCTCTTGAAGGGCAAGTGGGAGGCCCGTTCCCATGGTGAGGTTCTCTCCCGAATGATTACGTTCATACTCTTGGTTTACACATCGTTCAGACTTCTTTCTTCTTACAGGTTTGCCCAAGACCACCGAGCTTAGGCCGTTAGATGAGGACGAGGATCTGTCCTTGCTTTCCAAACCCTCTGCTTCGGGGCAGCTCGGGGCTGCCGCAATAGAGGAGAAAAAGAAGAAGAAAAGGAAGTCGTTGGGCTCACCGAAAGCCAAGGTGAATAAGAAGAAGAGGGTGACCATCCGGTCCGAAAAAGCAAAAAGAGCACCAAGTCCAGGGTACCGGACTCTGATTCCCTCTATCGGCTCAGGGATTATCCCGAGGACGACGACCTTGAGTTCATTGCTCATGAGTCGACCCTCAATGAAGGGGAGCAGACAAAAACTGGGAAAGGTGATCACGTGGCCCATCCCCCTCTACCTCAGGAACTAGAGGGAGAGACGAAGGTTGCAACCACCCGAGAAGCCGCTCCCGTCCCGAAGAAGGTAGTTGGTGTCATTGACATTGAGGAGACACCGTCCTATACTAAGTCCATGCTTGAAGAGGCTCAAGAGGGCAAAGATAAATCAAACGAGACGGCGTTAGGCCCAGATGATGCTCTCAACACGTTTATTTACGGCATGGACATGGCCGCATTGGAGGACTTTTTCGGTCTTGGTCACCTGGAGGTCCCAAAAACGGATGTGTCATCAGGAGTAGGCAAGCCGAGCTCGAGCCCGAGGCTAGTGAAGCAGTTCCATGCTCCGAGCGTTGACCCCGACCATAAGAGAATGATCATTCTTACTATCCCTGAGGATGCCCGGGCCCTGTCTGCTCCTGTAGCTAGCTACAGGCACTGAACCAGCTAGGGTAGCTACCTTCATTTCCTGGTGACCGAGGAGGACTGGGAAAAGATGAACAAAGTAGGCACGTCAAGCCTCTTCAATGAGGCACAACAGGCACTGAACCGGGTAAGGCGTCTACCCTTCGTACCCCTTGTGAGTTTTGCTTAATTCTTGATATGTTCTAACGACTTTGTTGTTTTTCAGGCTTCAATGCTTCATCATGAAAGCTTTTTTAGGTCCTGCTTGGAGATCAGCCAGCTCGAGTTAGAGGTCAAAGAGAAAGTTCAGAAGGACATGTATATGGATCTTAGTGAACAACAAGACGAGGCCCTCAAGGACCTCCCAATTCTCCACGCCGAGCTGGAAAAAGCTCAGAATGAGGCCTCGTCCTTGATGGGGGAGCATGCCGACCTGGTCAAGAAGGTAAGGATATTTGAGGCTAAGAACGAGAAGTTACTCGTGGTGACTAACAATGAAACTTTGTAGGTCCAAAAGAAGGTAGACCTGATCAACCAGCTTCGGGATGAGATGAACGAGGTCAAAGCCATGACCGAGGCATGGAAGAGCAGGATGAACCTGCTGGGTTCGGAAAAAGAGGCTGTAAAAGAGGAGTTGGCATCAGCCAAGGACCAACTCCAGTTGGCAAAGAACAAGGTTGACAAATGGTCTCAGCTAAATGATGAACTCCGGGCACAGCTGAACTCGGACGTCACGGAACGGGATGCCCTCGGCCAAGAATATGCGGTGCTGAGGTCCAAATTAGAGGCAACTTATATTGATTCTTCTGACCTCGAGGAAATGCTGGCCCAGTATAAGGCTGATGTAGAGATAGTCGAGGCTTGCTTAAAGACGAAGATCGAGTACGTAAAGCGGCTATTCCGGAGAGAGACCTTCGAGGAGATCCATGCCTGAGGTTTTGACATGTCGGCTGAGATTGAGGAAGCCAAGAGACTCAAAGCCAAGGCAAAGGAACTTTATGAGCCTGAGGGTCCCGAAGGCTCCAAGGGTTCCAATGGTTCTGGTGACGAGTCGAGCCCCGGTGAAGACCAGGCGTAAATGCCTTATTTCATTTTTAGTTTTTCCTTGTATATTTTCTTTTTTGTTTATTTTGAGGCTGTTTTATCGTGCCTTTATAAATATTTTTTGGAATATAAAGTTTCCCCCTTTTGGCAATACCGTATCTTTACGCTCCAGCATCTATTTGCAATTTTTTATTTGCGTATTATTTTCAATGCCTTAGCATAAAATCAAATGTAGTCTAGAGCATCCGTTCTTCGGAGGCTCAAAATGGGACCCGATTTCGATGGCAACTCCGGGTTACTAGTGGATTTGAGATTTCGATAAAGCCAAAGGCCTTTAAGATACA
Organism: Nicotiana tomentosiformis; assembly: GCF_000390325.3. Taxonomy (NCBI): domain Eukaryota; kingdom Viridiplantae; phylum Streptophyta; class Magnoliopsida; order Solanales; family Solanaceae; genus Nicotiana; species Nicotiana tomentosiformis. Next base: position 121,588,960 of record NC_090812.1, read on the forward strand.
TAAGTGTCTTAGACAATATGTTTGCCAAGGGTAACCTTCTAATAGGTTTCGATTTTTCATAAGGTCCTTACTTTCTGAGTACGAATTTCGGACGTCTCCGAGCTGTTTTTAGGGCGTCAGTGGCCTTTCGTATTCGGGCACTACCTAATAGGCTTGGTGCCCCCAGGATTTTGTAGCCCGAGTCGTCCGAATTTTTACCGGTCGACAGTCCCCGATTAGGGGTAGCCCGTGGGCTTTACGATCCAGGATCGAAGAAGTGAAATGCGCAATAATAAAGTGTAATGGAAGTAAAGATTCCTTTCATTGTTTAACATGCAAGGTACATGATCGGAGGCGTATAAGCCTTGTGCCATGGCTAGAGTGGACTATATGGGCACGATTCGTATGACCGTTTGACCCTTACAATGAATCCTAACCACCAAGCCTTAGCGTTTGACATATAAAATTTTCTTTTCCCCTGCTAAAGATCTTAATCTAGGGTTAATGGCCCCCAGTATTCGAGGCTGAACTTGTGAGGGTTCAGATACTGTTGATTTGGTATAAACGATCATCAATTCTAATTTAAGGCAGGTCTTCAAAACTAAGGTAACACATTTTACTGTTGCCCCGTTAAAAACCTTGCCAAAACCCCCACTTCGGGACAAATTTTGTTCAAGGAAAAAAGAGTACAACAAACGGTATCTAGAAGGAAAGAATAAACTTTTATTACTTTGAATTGCATGTTACAATGTGTCAGATCAAAAAAAAACTTCCACTTTATATAGTAGGAAAGTTTCAGTCCCGGTATAAGTCTTAACAAGGTAAGAATCTTCTTTTTCTGGTAATTATTGATCCATAATTGATTCTGAACGAGATTCGTGCCGCATTGTTAGGTTGAGGGCAATTATTACGGCCCCTATCAGTCGTGCATAACCGTACCGCGTCTTCTGAGGTCTAGAAATCATACCCGATCCGGGGTGCGTCGTTTTACCGCATCCGATGTCGGATATATCATTCATCCTTCCCGGGTCTCGACGGGTCTCTGGCCCCGATTGTAATCTCGCGGACCCGTGTTCCCCCTTCGTTCTTTCATTGGGGAATTGGGGTAGACATTGCCCCGATTTTTACCCCCACACACAAGCTACCTCTATATCAAATGGCAAACTAATTTCTTAGAATTTTTCATATAATATTTCATGCTTGACATCCACTTGGTTCATGTTTCTTTCCACGAACCTATTACAATGTTCTAGGTTCATATTTCTTTCCATGAATAAAATTTTCAAATAATATCCACTTGGGGCAACGTATTTTCTTCTCACGGAAAATTTATTCCTTCTATATTAGAAATAAAAGGTAAAATACTCCGTTTTATGAAGAAGTTCAATGCATTTCACATTCCCTTTCTTTCTTTCTTTCTTTATATATATATATATATATATATATATATATATATATATATATATATATATATATATAGTAGGAAACATAAATGTGATGTCGCACTGTACAGAGTTAGACTTTATCTCAAACTAATAATTAGTGGTTTACATAGGTCGGGTTGGTTCAGATTTTTCAATTATCAAACCAAACCAATGGTGTCGGATTTTTAAATCTATAAACCAAATCAAACCAACAAAGTCGGGATTTTCAATCTCGAATTTTCTCGGATTTTTTGAATTTTTTCGGATTTCTGAGTTTTTTTCCGGTAAAGTCGTTATAGCACAAAATATATAACTTGTGCTCCAAATATTTCTTTAGTCCTAGTAAGATACAATTATATAATATATTTTTCAAGAAAATAACACAATAATATGAGATAAGTAATAGCATTATACTAAAATATTCAATAACAAAGATAATAAAATTGCATAAAGCAAATAGTGCTAATTAATAAGCCATAATAAAAATTAACATAATCTAAAAATACTATATAGGTCATACTAAAATAAGTATAGCTAATAAGTATTACACTAATTATATAACTAAGCGCCAAAGAAAAAGATAAACTAAGTTATGCATTTTCATTATAAATCAATGTAAAACTAAAAAAATAGATATCCAACACTATCATCATTCCTAGTGTTGAATTGAATTTCTTTTGTTAGCATTAGTATTGATTTGAACTTTGTTTGAGTTACTATATTTATGTGCTATAAATTTTGTTTCCCATTCAAGAATGTTAAGTCCAAACCTGAAATAATACATTAAAAGATAAAACTGTGAAAAAGTTTAATAAATATTCATAAATTATATTATAATAAATATTTATATGTATAAAATATTTTCAAAAATTATATAAATATACTATCGGGTTGGTTTGGTTTCGATTTGACTTTTTTTAGTTAAAACCAAACTAAACCAGTTATGGTCGGATGTTTTTTTCTAATAACAAACCAAATCAAACCAAATCACAATTGAATTTTTTTTTCCGATTTGACTTGGATTATCGGTTTTCTTTGTACACCCCTGTTTATAATGTTTCAATCCATTAAAAACGCATTTCTACTAGCTACCCAATGAGGTAAGAAATGCCGTGGAGTACTAATGTTTCACTTCCAACATAGAAAAAAAGAATTAGTAGGTAATTTCTTTCCTTTTGTTTAAATTTTGGTGGTAAAGTAATAGTAATAAATATTTATACTGGTAAGAAAAAATAAGTATCGGAAACGGATTGAAATAACACTTAATATTTGAAAAAAAAGAAGCATTTAATAGTACTGAAATGTTTGTCGTTAAAACTATTTATTGAATGATCCAGGGGAAGACCCTCTCTAGAGGTGTCTACGCCAAACAAATGGTGAGAAGTCGGCAAGGAAGGGAATGGCCCTTTTGTTTGATAGAAATTGACGAGTTTCACGTCCGACTTGTCGTCATTATATTTAGTCGAATAGCCTTCAAAAACATTCATGTCTCTAGTGAATGATTGTCCCAGAAATTGGACCACCTACCCCCCTTCTAAATTGAGCTCAGATTTAGCACTCGTTATATAACTTCAGTAGACCCAAATTAAATTATGAACTCACTAATCTTGGATTCCTTTCACTTGGTGTGAATGTACGTCTCTCTTATCAGCTAAATAATTGTAAATTATGTTTAGCCGTATTAGTGTGGTCCAGCTTCTGATCTTGAAAATCTTTTCGGTCCGTCCGCGAATTAAACTATATACTATATTTGACTTATATATATCGACAGTGTAATGAATTTCTAGTCGCTTTTATGAATCCATTCTTTGTTACTGTGTCAGCTCAGTTTGAACAGCCGTAAAATACATGGAAGGTTGTCTTCTTTCCATGCCTAACTTCGTTAGAATCTTCCATTACTTAAGCACCATGCATTCTTGATCGCAATATATACAGTAATATATGAATAAGGCCAATCTCTTTGGTTGACGATGTGAACAGAAAGGCTTTTGGAGAAGGACAGATGTGTTAGTTGTCAGAGTTGCAATAGTTAATATATAGCTAGAGTTAGGCTTATTGGCATGAAAGCGAAAGCTTAGGTGATATGTGATAAAGATATTCTATCAAACGTTCCTATTGTGGGGTGAGCTTCCAGTGAATTAATTGAAGAATTTTCTTCACATGTCCATTTTTGTTTTGTCTAGCTTTTGCAATATAATTGGACAGCATTTTGACACTGTCCTCAGTACATGCTCGAAATTAAATCTCTCACTTAACTGCTTTTAACAATTAAAATTAAGGACTCTTCAATTTCGTAATTAAACTTTTATATCAAAACTCATTTACAAGTGCAGAGCAGATAAAGTCCAAATTACTTGCATGTAAAATAATGAGTTTTACGCTCCATGCATACCTTTTTTTTGGAAAGATCCAGCTTGGAAGGTGACCAGCAAAACCGTTTTCTCAAGAAACAATTAATTGTTATAAGAAAAATCAAATTATGGTGGATGTCTACTCTTCCTCCATGATTTTCTCAAATGATTAATGACTTATTGAATGATATATTTCTATGCTTAATGACATATTCAATGACATATTTTTCCTCACTTTTCGTGCCTATATAAAGGTTTTGTAATAGATAGGAAAATACACACAATTGAAGAAGAAATAAGAATCTCTCATCTCTTTCTCTCTATATTTCTTAGCTTGTTTTCCTTGTTCTATATTGTTACTTTGAGTTATATTTTATAACACGTTATCAGCACGAAGTCTCTAACCTCAAGATTGAATTCCACTTCTGGTACGCTATATCTCAATGATCTATTGTCAAAATTATCCAGATTTTATTCAGAAAGATATGTAGTGTTACAGATACGTCTTTCTGCTACAACAACAAGTCCGAGCTTTAAATCAGATAAGTTTGTACCACTATTTAGAATAAGTAATGGTCTGGTAATTAAAAAATTAGTATTTATGTGACTGCTAAGGATGTCACCTTGTTAAATTTTCATGAACTAAATAATAGGTGGCATGCAGTTTACTAAATAATCAACAAAATTAAAATTATACTTTATTATGTATGTTTATGATTTTACTTTATAATACAATTTTAGTATGCCTAGTATAATGATTATACATTAGTTTACTGTCAAATATAATATTATAATAATAATAATAATAATAATAATAATAATAATAATAATAATAATAATAATAATAATCGTAACTATTTTATTTTGATATGATAAAATATTAGTACAAGAAGTATGTACTACACCAAATTTTTCATTGATGATAGTTTTTATCAAATGTATGTTGAATCATTTCCATATGGAAAGCATATAGTAATAGATAGTAGACAGAGATTTGTCCACTATTTTTTTGATTCCCTGATTGACTTAAATGTTCTGCTATATCTTTTTATTTTTCTAGAGAGCATAATACTTAGTTTCCACAAAAGTACATGGTAACTAGTAGTACTATTATTCTGTTTGATACATAATTTTTCCTTAATGTTCGGGTCATATCACTTTCATCTTGAAGTAAGCTTATTGCAGCAAAGACCCATGTGAATTTTCAATATTATTTTATATTTTCATATATCTGTTTGACACTAATTACTTAGCTGATTTGAGTAAACAAAAATCTATTGTTGAGAATTATATCCAAATGACATTATGAAGAGTTTAACTCAAGAGGTAAGCATTTCCTTCGTATTTGAAATTATTTTTGTCCTTTGCTATTAATGATATCAACTTCAATGAGTTCAAGTCGCAATGCAACATGAAGGTAAGACATCAGATCAAGTCCTGATGCTCCATGATAATAAGAGTTGGGTTTGAGTCTCAATTCATTATGGTCTAACATGCCTTTATATTGGTAAGGCATTGGGTTTGAGTCACACTATACCATATTGATGATATAATGATAAATAAAGAAAAAAAATATATTTCATGAAAAGGCATAAATATTATCCCACTTGATTTGCTCCATTCTTGAAGTGAATGTGGTAGCAGCGCATAATAAGTCTAAATGAAGACAAGTGGTTGAACAATGAACGTGGGCGTTCCAAATATCAAAATAATAATAATCATCACTATGATTATAAAAGGAGAACAATAAGAGTTCTCAAAATAGTCCTTCAAAATGTGAAGGCAGTGTTTGCCATCAAATTGGTATGAAAAATAATAAAGCAAGCCGCTGATTATGATTCATTCCTTAAAGAGAATGTGACTTGTGATAAGCATTGAGAATGCAGACCCATTCTTAAAGGTGAATGTGACAATATGTGATAAAAGTAATGAATAAAGACATGCAATGCATGATTAGATGAATACCACACAACTCACATCTAAGGGAGATTTGAGTGAAATAAAGAGAATAAATATTGTTGTGTGGTTACATGAATATGTCATTGGTCGCGTAGCCAAATATTTTTTTTTGTTGTGCCTTATAAAAGGTTATTAAAGGCAAAATTAAAGCAAGAAATAATTTTGCTTATGATGATTTTGACCATGATAATTTTATTATGATATAATTTTCTCCGTGAAGGAGACATTTACCATATGAATAGTGTGACAAAAGATCTTGTAGCACAAAAGTTGTTAAGAGCTCCGAAAAAATTAATTTGTTACTACCTGGATGAATAAAATTATTCGCGATATTGATATTGTAAAGTCTCAAAAGAAACTTTTTGAGTTTCAAATGTATAAATCAAAGTGGTTGGCATATTGAGACTATAAATGAAGGGAATATTGAATATCTTCATATTTCTATAATTATAACGGGTAAATATGAAATATTACCCGATTTTCTTTTTATTTGTACTACACAAATATAAGCATGATGATGGAATCATATGTCATAAGTAAACTAGAGGTTTACTAAAACAAATATTAGTTGGCATGACCGGTTGATCATCCCGGTTCAATTATGATGCTAAAAATTAATTGAGAATTATATTGGCATATATTGAAGAAATAGAAGATTCTTGAAGAATTCTCTTGTGCTGCTTATTCTCATGATATACCAGTTAAGGTTGGGATTGAACCCCTTAATTTTTGGAACAAATAAAAGGTGATAAATATATGGGCCTAGTCACCTGCCATGTGGACCGTTTACTATTATATGAATTTAATAGATGCATCTATTTTATGGTCACATATGCATTTGTTATCAACTTGCAGTTTGGCTTTTGCAAGATTGATTGCTCAAATTATTAGAGCACAATTCCAGAACATAAATTATGATAATTTATCTTGATAATACTAGTTTAAATCCAAGTTGGTTTAGCAAAAATTGTATGCCTCCAATTATATCTAAACCATTGGTTATGAGAACAAAACTGCCAAAATAAAATTTAGTATGTGATGTACTATTTAATATACAACGGCACTTGTACGCATCTAGCCAAGTTATGATAAGTTCTCCCTATCACAATCGGTTCAGGGTTAGGAACCAAATAATTTCCATCTAGAAATATGAATGTACTATATGATTTAATTATTCCACCATAATGCACAAAGATGGATCCCCAAATAAGGTTAGGGATATGTGTTAGTGATCCTAACAATAGGGAGAGAAAATGGGCAGCTGAAAAAGTAATGCATGTAATGAATTATTATGAGTACATCTAGATTCTCGTACGAGAAAATGTGAACTTGAAGTTCAAGTGATAATTCATTTGCAAAATATTGCCAGACTTATTTGCTGACCCAAAGCTAAATGTCATATTCAACTGCTAATGCTCCAAATCAAATAAAGTTCATAACGAATAGAGTCTATGGTATGTATGAAGCATAATAGACTAATCGGTTCCAAAGATAAAACTCCTTGAAGAAGGAGAGGGGCAAATGTTCAAGATGGTCATAATAAGGAGGCAAGTGCTCTAGAATAGCACCACGACATAACACTTCATAAGACCTCATGGGAGAGGCTCAGGTACCTGAAAATAATAAGATAAAGAGATCTCAATAAGTTATGTCTTTATTGGGTAATAGTAGAAATGATATAAATTGATCGTCGACGATATTGTTAATATAATATAGCGCTCAATATTATTAATATTGACGAGGATCTTGAGCTCAAATCTGTCATGAAATTTAGACAGATAAATGATTGGCCAAATGAAAAATACGCAATGAAAATTGATTTCACCCGAAAAATATGAAGTTGGATGAATAGTCCCAACACCTGTAAGTATAAAGCCAGTGGAGGTATAAATGTGTTCTTGTGCGAAAAAACAAAGATCAAGTCGATAAACATAAAGGCGACTTGTGTCACAAGAAGATTTGTAAATATCCTGGCATTGATTATATAGAGATATGTTCTCCTGTTGGATGTCGCCATTTCAGGTTTTAATCTGGCAATAGAAGAAAAACGTGATATGTGTATAATGAAAATCATTGAAGGATTTAAATTGTTCTGAAGCATATTAAGGTTTCCAAGAAATTTATTAAATAAAGTTTCAAAAATACTTATACGGATTGAAACAATCAGGACAGATGTGGTATAATCGCATGAGTGAGTACCTGTTGAAAGAAGGGTACAAGAATGATTCAATTTGTCCTTGTGTCTTTATAAAAAGATTTGGATCTAAATTTGTTATAATCACTGTGTATGTTGATGATTTAAATATCATTGGAACTCCTAGGGAGCTTCCTAAAGCAGTAGAGCTTCCTAAAGCAGTAGATTATTTAAAGAAAGAATTTGAAATGAAAGATCTTGAAAACACAAAAATTTATCTTGGTCTACAAATTGAGTATATGAAAGATGAAATTTTTGTCCATCAATCAGCATACACTAACATGATTTTAAAATGATTTTATATGGATAAAGCACATCCATTCCAACCTCATGAAAATAATGAAGAGCTTCTTGGTCCCGAAGTACCATATCCTAGTGCAATTGGTGCACTAATGTATCTTTCTAACATTACAAGGTCTGACATAACTTTTTTAGATAATGTCTTAACAAGATATAGCTCTGCTCCTACAAGGAGACATTGGAATGGAATCAAACACATATTGCGGTATCTAAAAGGGACTACCGATATGGGATTATTTTATGGCAATGATTGCAGTCTCGATCTTGTTGGTTATGCCGATGCTGGGTATTTATACGACCCACACAAGGCTCGATCTCAAACAGGCTATGTGTTTACATATGGAGGCATTGCCATATCTTGACGATCGACTAAGCAATCAATCGTAGCTACTTCATCTAATCATGATGAGATAATTGCTATTCATGAAGCAAGTCGAGAATGTGTATGATTGAGGTCTATAATACACCTTATTCGAGACAAATGTGATTTGAAGTGTGATAAACTACCCACAATTTTGTATGAAGACAATGCAGCATGCATAACCCAATTGAAGGGATGATTCATAAAAGGGGATAGGACAAAGCACATTTCACCAAAGTTATTTTTCACACATGATCTTCAAAAGAATGGTGATATCAATGTGCAACAGATCCGTTCAAGTGATAATATGGCTGATTTGTTCACCAAATCTCTACCGACGTCAACCTTCAAGAAACTAGTGTACAAGATTGGAATGCGAAGGCTCAAGGATGTGAATTGATGCTCTCATCAGGGGGAGTTAATACGCGTTGTACTCTTTTTCCCTTACAAGGTTTTGTCCCACTGGGTTTTCCTTGCAAGGTTTTTAACGAGGCAACCAAAAGACGTATTTCTAAACATGTGTACTCTTTTTCCTTCACAAAGATGTTTTTTCCCATAGGATTTTTTCCTAATAAGGTTTTAACGAGGCACATTATCTATGGACATCCAAGGGGGAGTGTAATAAAAAAAATCAAATTATGGTGGATGTCTACTCTTACTCCATGATCTTCTCAAATGATTAATGACTTATTGAATGACATATTTCTATGCTTAATGACATATTCAATGACATATTTTTCCTCACTTTTCATGCCTATATAAAGGCTTTGTAATAGATAGGAAAATACATACAATTGAAGAAGAAATAAGAATCTCTCATCTCTTTCTCTCTATATTTCTTAGCTTGTTTTTCCTTGTTCTATATTGTTACTTTGAGTTATATTTTATAACATTAATCCAATTTTTACATACAAGGGACTGATATAAGGAGTTTTTAGACTTAAACGCTAAAGCTCAAAATCTGACTTCACAAGTTCACACGTTGCGACTTTCTATGACCTCGACCAAAATTTAGCTCATCTTGGTAAATGGCAAGACCATCCAACTATCCGTTTAGACAAGCTTCGCCACTACCATTACAGCGATTTCTAGATCTATATGTGATTTGCAGAAAGCAAATGCTATACATTGAAATTATATGAGAAGAACTGTACAAGTAGCCATCTGTTTAAAATACTATCTCATCTACCTCTTTATCAACTTTCGTACACATTTTTTGCAGGCCATTGTAGTATACATAACCTATGCCTTCATCTCATTTAACTATTTCTACTGCATTTAAGTTACTCTGCCTAAGCCTGAAAGGATGTCTACCTTTCTATTAGTTATCCTACTGTGTATCTACATATCTCTAGCTTACTGAGAAGGCTTGATTGTCGAAGCAGTTTGTAGAAAGAGAAGGGAGGGTATGTCCCTGATCCGATATCCACTTCCCCAGAAAGAGGCAAGACAAAGGCCCATGATAGCCATTGCAACTACAGAACATGCAGGAGGGACCGCTTGAGTGCTCCCAAGGAATTGAGTTGCAAGAAGCCCTGCCAGCGTGGAACTCTGCATTCCTGTGCATAGTGAAATTGTCCTGCAGACTTTTTCTTCAAACCTGCCATTGTACAAATTATTATATATAGATGATTTTCGAATTACACTTGATAAATGGTCTTATATTACCTAGACGAGTTCTTCGGTTAAGAATGAACATGCAATTAGTAAGTGGTCAATAGAATTATATCACAACTAAAAATGTCATATAAATGCATGTTTTACTCTTCAAGCCCACATTATGGCAATAAATTGAAACAATTCGATATAAGAGTTTCAGCACCAAGAGTTGAACATTTTAACTTTTCAAGAAATCTAGTAAACTGAAGAATTCAGATATGATTTTAAGCACCCATTAACCGGCAGATGCTCCACCTAATAATTGGCGTATGTCACAGGTCAATTGATATGAAGGAAAAGTGTTTTTCTTTTGCAATGGTGGTGTCCAGGCAAGCTTGCGCATACCTCGACTATCCACCGGGTACGTGGCTACCTCCCACCAGCACAACTACCGGGTAACTCTGCCCACCAAGGCTTAGGCAAATGAAAAATTAAGCAAATGTATGTTTTAACTAATGCAAAGCTATTCCACAGGAGCAACTGACACGCTCTTGCATCACTAAGATAAAACAGAGATGAAACAGCGTGCGGATAATCTGTTTGACTGTGAAATCAGAAATACCTTAATATGGTGCAGTGGATGGTATATTGATGAGTATCGTATAATTAAATAACTAGAAACAAATCCAAAGGAACAACTATCATGATGGAAAATGTGTCACAAGTATACTGCTTTTATCACAGATGTATTTCATCACATACTACAGGAAGCGGAAAGAAGAGACTAGGCAATTACCTAAAAAATGGAAGTTTCGAGAACCAATAACCCACTGCAAATGCCACTGCATGAAATGTCAGTACAGGACCAATCAACCTGGCACCCTCAGCAGAAAGAATCTGAGCACGGTTGATTGCAAGAGGACTGCCAATACACAGTGAAGTACAAATCATGGCAACGAAAGGCATCACAGGTTGAATAACAGATACTACTGGTTTTGCATAGGTGTTCAGCGCTAAGCCAAGAGTGACTGGGAGAAGAACGACCTGCAAAGACAGTAAACGAATGACTATGGACACATTTTGACGTAGATGGCTGAGGAATTATGATATAAAAAGCTTTTCACCTGTAATGTTTGGTATACTACAATTACACTAATTATCAAGCAGCAATTGTGTAAGGGCATTTGATACCTGCAAGATTGACTTTGACATTGCAATTGCATCAACTGGAACGACTGAACCAATGAGAAGGCCAGTTAAAAGTGGAGTAACAAGAACTGAAGCAATGGTGCTTGAACTGGTCAAGAGAATACTGAACGCCACGTCACTTTTGCTCAAGAAGCTTGCATAACTTGATAATTGAGCCCCAGCAACACAAGACATCAGGACAAAACCAGCGTAGAATGTCTGAGGCATCCCAAATGCCTGTGCTACAATTATGCCAAGAGCTGGCTTCAGGACATATTGAGCAATGAATCCAACAGATAAGGGCAAAGGTCTGCAACCAACAAAGCTCAAAAGCTTTAATACCAAACTACCTCACCAATGATCAGGTCCATAAAACTAGTAAAATTGGCCAAACCTTTTAATAGCGAGAGCAAAATCATCAATGGAAAGTCTAATTCCAATTGACAACATGATTCCTCCAAGCGCAGGAGCGTACAATTCTTTAGACACCCTGCATTTTCCTCTATCGATTATACAAAGCAACAATATACAATGTTTAAGAAAGCATAAAGTGGTAACTCAAAGCAAGATTTTAACCCCAGCAAGAGTATATTAGAAAGCTAAGTTGCTCGGACTCGGGTGCAGGCATCCGATACGGCACGGATCCGAGTGTCGGATTCGGCAAAATCTAAACTTTAAGATTCGGGGTTGCGGATCCAGGCATGGATACGGGTGTGGGGATTCGGTTAAAACAATAGAGCTATAAGTCCGACCTCAGAACACGACCCCTTGAATTCTTGGTTTTTTTGGAACACAAAGCAGCAAATACGAGACAAAAGTACTACAATATAGAAGGTATGCCATTTCGCATGTCTTAAATCTGTTTTATTTTTAATTTTGAGAAATCAAAATCTCAATTTCCTCCCAAATTTGTTGATAGACTCAGGTCAAAGTATCCGAATTTAGTTGACCGAATCCGGGATGTATCCCGCTCCCGTCCTGTGTCAAGTCGGGTGGGGCACCAAAAACGAAGAGTTCGCGCAACTTAGCTAGAAAGAAGTAAAACATGCCCCAGGAAGAAAGTAAATTCGATTTCCCCTAAATAAACTTCAGTTTCAGAATCTGATACATTATTTACTAGTTTATGTTATGATCGTTGCTGATATAAGTAGAACTCCATCTTATGGCTATTAGTCTATGTTTGGCCAAGCTGCAAAAATCAACTTATTTTGAGAAGTGCTTTTTCTCAAAAGTACTTTTGATGAGAAGCAGTTTGTGTTTGGCTAATTAATTTGAAAAACATTTCTGAGCAGCAATTAGTGTTTGGCCAAGTTTTTAAAAACGGCTTCTAAGTGTATTTTTCTCAAGAGAAGCTACTTTTTCTGTTTCTCCAAAACTGCTTCCGCTTCTCTTCAAAAGCGCTTTTTTTTATTCCAAAAACTTGGTCAAACACTTCAATTTTTGGAAAAAAATACTTTTGGTATAAAAAATGCATTTTTGGCCAAAACAAGCTTGGCCAAAAAGGCTATAAGATATACAAAAACAGAGGAATATACCGTAGGCCACAGTGAATGTGAAAGGGATTAGCTTCACCTGCAAGATATTAGTACTCCTGTTTATTTTACTCATAAACCCAAAAAAGGTATGCAGAACTAAACTTAAACAATAAATTATAAATGCATCCCCTATAATAACTTATCTAATAGCTAAACTTTGGGAGTTTTCATTCAACCCTTTTCAACAAAACATTTTACTAAAGAAAAAAGATAAAATTAAATACAAACATACAAACTAAAATGAAAAACAAATGTAAAAATCAATTGGGACAAGATTTCAACTGACAGTCCACTAAACCTACCTAAACCCCTCCGAAAAGAAAAGGTTCAAAAAAGACATTCCTACGAAATGATTTCTTAACAAGCAGAAATTACTGAAAGCAATAACTAAAAAGCACAATAATTTATTACAGTTAGAGTTCCGCAATGAAATAAAAGGTAAACACAAGTGATCATTACCAAGTGAAAGTGGAAGGTTGAGAAAGAGCAGCAACAGCAGTGAGTGCCACAACAAATGGAAGCAATGCAGACAAAGCTTGTGAATAATCCGCCTTTTCGTCTTCGACATAAAAACTCCTCGGATTTGCACCAAACGACAGTAACGAAAAGTTACCTTCCCGTCTATGCAAACCCACTCTCCCAATTAACGGCGACGAAGTCGAACACGCAACGGCGTTTAACGAGCCCCCATTAAGACATTTTACGTTTTTTATAGCTTGAAAGCTTAAATATCGGTTCTTGCTATGCAAAATTGAGAAATTGGAGTTTGAAGAAGATATTGAATTGGGGAATAAAAGAAAAGGTTTTGGGTATTTAAGGGATAAAGATGGAATTAATGACATTTTGAGGTTGAAGGGTAGCTTCACCGGCGAGTATGAATGTTTCCGATCGCCGGAGAAAATTGGGTTCTTTCCCGGCGGGGTAAGAAAAAGAAATGAGAGGAGCAAAGCGCATAAGCGATGATTACTAAAACACTGATTGAATAATTGAATAATGAAAGGAGAAACTTTTTTTTATTGTGTTACGCTGACGCAAGTTCTCTTTACAGTAGTAAGTTATTCATAAGTCATTTATACTTGACTGCAAGATTTATAGCTGCGCCCGCGGCGTAGGAGATTTCTACTCCCAAGTATGCACGGGTATTTGCAATGTCGCCCTCATCTAACTAATATTTACCTGTAAACTCTTCAGTTTCTTTTTATTTATTTATTTGTGAAATTCTTTATAACGTGGACAATTTTCCGTCATGTATATGTAAGAAAGAAGCTACTTTTATAACCTTTGAAGTATTTTATGATTTTTATAAATTGACTACTCCTATTTTTTAAACAATTCAACTTTATTTCTGTGTTTTTAATATTTAATTACTTATAATCTAATAATAGTATCTCAATTTTTTCATCAGAAGTTACATACTTTTGCAAATATATTATTGGTGTCGATCAAATTGAAAGACATCAACAGTACTATATAACACTTATTTTTGAAAAAAAATATGGTTCTTTAAAAGTAGAAATTATGGTTCTAATCAAAGCTAAATTTAATGTTGAAGTCGCCAAATTAAATTCTATTTTACTTGTTCCCGGCATTTGTATGGTTTAGTCTTAAAAAAAAGTAATTTGAAGTTAAATTAAAAAAAATATATTTAAAAATTAAAATCATGGTGGACATATATTTCACTCGAAAAATATTAAAGTTTGTGAGAGAAAAGTATTTACTTGAAAAGGAGGTAAAAACTACTTCTCCAAATTTAAAATTCATCTTCAATTTTATTTTAAAATTCAGCTTCAAAAATTTAATTAAATGCATAATTAATTAATATTTTGCAGATAAGTTTTGAAAAAAAATATTTATGATAGAAAACAATCTCTAGAGCCATAGAATAGAGATTGGAATTAAACCTTCCCTGGCAAAAGAAAAATCATAATTCCAGGTGGTAGACTTTTGCTAGATAAATTATGGATAAAAGTGTAGAATATTCCCCGGGAAAGTATTGGGGAGAAAAATAGTAATACTAGGAAATGGAATCCTCGTGAGAAATAAAAATGCAAAATGGCACGTGGCAATGAAGGTGCCAGAAATGAGGTCAGAAAAATCCAAGTGTGAACCACAGTCCAGTAGTGTGATATTTCTAGATAGATAGCTCCGTCCATAAAAGAAGAGAAATAGAGAGAGATATGAAATTTGCCGTGTGCTGGTTCCTTCCAGAACTTTCCGAACACATGTCAACTACATGCAACTTTGCTAACAACAGATAAGTGGTCTAAAATTATGTAACTCAGCTTCCACCAATTGTTATATGTAGTCGAGGTGGTTATATATTATTTTTTTAAAAAGTAATAGTACTTCCACACTCTCAATTTATGAGGTATACATATTTTTAGGTTGTTTAACAAAATATTATATTTTTTTATTTAAAAATAATTTTATTTTATCCTGGTCTATAACTACACAAATATTTATGACTTAAATTTCAAAAAAGAATTTTTTTCTTAAATTTCGTGTCCAATCAAACGCGATTATATAGATAAAAAGTGTTATACTCCTTCGGTTTTATTTTATAACCACACTTTTTTTTTAAATTAGTCAAAAAGTAATATATTTCTATATTGTAATGCTATTGAACTATAAACCTTTCGTACTATTTTTAATGTTATTATAAATATAAAATATCATGATATTTTCAGTTTTGACGGCTTTCAGATTTTAAGTTTACTTTTGATATGTACCTTAAAAGAGTTCTTATCTTTTGAACTCCGAGTGAAATCAAACATCAGCTATTTGAAATGAAATGAAATGAAGAGTATAAGTGTCTTTAGTGGATGTCGATCGCTACTACTGTCTACTGGGTGAGTTCGGTACGTTTTCATGAAATAATTGACGCAAAAACCTTGACAACTTTTTGTCACATAATGCTTGATCGGAAATTGCACACTTCTCATATCCATCTTCAGTTCGTTATTTTTCTTAAATTAACTCTGATTTTACGAAACTGACGTTTGCAATTTTTTATTTAAATAAATCATGGTCCTTTCACGTTTATAGTATAAATTTTCAAATATATACTTCGTAAATTTCAAGTTATATGATGTTCTTTTCATTTTAAGATGTTTCAGAATATGTGACGTCCTTTTATTTTCATACAACTGTTATAACTAAAACTTAAATTAATTAATCTATTGGCACTTATAAACTTTGATATGACATTCGCTCTTTTGCAACTACTTTAATACTTTATTTGTATTAATTTATCTGACGAATTTCAAGAGTTAAATAAATTATTTTTTGTCCATAATTTTTTCGTATATCTTTTAAATGTTTTGAGTTACTTAGTTATTATGACTTACGGTACTTTTTACGTAATATTCAAATATGTAAATTTTATTTCAAAAAATAAAATTTATTATGTTCAAATACACAGTCAAAATTAAGAAGTTGAATCTAGAAAAATAAAAGTGTCACATAAATTGGGACATCGAGAAATGTTTTTACTACAAATTGGTGTGGTGAAATGGATAAGATACATACACCCTTAACTAGAGGTCTCGAGTTCCCCTAGACTTCGAGAAGAAGAAATTTTGCAGAACAATTTCACTACTACCTTGGAGGTTATGGGTCATCGAATTTTGATATTGGATTCGAACTTCGGGCACGTGGGCCCGGATTGACTTTTGTTGACATTTGAGAATTTCTTCAAAGATCAAAGTTTTATAAATTTGGATCGCTACCTATGGCATTGTTGACCTCCTTTGATGTTTGGCTTGGATTTGCATGATTAGAGGGCTGGATCGAGATTTTGACACGATTCGAGTTTGAAGACGAGCCCGGATGAAGTAAGTATATTGCCTAAGCTTGATTTGAGGCTACTTTTCCCATTGACTATAATATTTTTTATATTTTGGGGGTGGCGTTTATTCGAGGTGATGTGTATACGCGTGCACCGTAGTTATTCATGATCCGGGTAGATCTTAGGCCATTATATGCCATGCGGTTATTGTGTTATTGTTATTATTATGTCACGAGGTCTTTACCGTGCAGGTATGGTGATATTGTTACTGTTATGGCACAAGATCTCTACAGTGCAGCGTGTGGATTTGGATCCATCCTCTTAGGGTCGTCCTCTCATACTTCTCTCTTGATAGAGTACATGCAGTTCGTGAGAAAACGACGAATTTTTAGTTGATTGTGATGTGGGGTCCGATATGATGATTTTTTAGCATAAAGGTGGAAGTTTTGACCATGGAAGTGAATTATTTGTACATATTTATGCATTTTACATTCTTTTTAGTTGATGCATTATACATATACATGTGACTTGCTAATGAGTAGTTGGACATCTCGATAGTGTCGGATTGATGAAAAAAGGGGAGTATGATCATACCATGGCACGATGAACTAATGTAGAAGCATTCGTATAAATGCTATTTGGAATTTTCTAAGAAAATGGACCTTTATCATGAATAGTCCTCGGTGATCATTTTAGTATTTGAATTAAGATTATTTGATGCAAATTGTGTTGATACGCGAATTTCGTGCATTTGTACATGCTTTGATATGGTTATTTGAAAGGTATGTTTGTTACCATCTTCCTGAGTTGTGCACCTTATTGTTGACATCCAGTGTTATTTGGCCATTTCTCGGATATTTCTCTGTTGTTATACATACTATTGGGTTGCAGGTATATATAAAGTGAGTACCTTTTTGACTTAAAACCTCGCCACTACTTCATGTAATGACCCGATAGCTCGTTTTGAGTTCTAGCTTTCTGTTTCGTGATTTGAGACATTGAATAGCCTCATTTAATTATTTTTGACTTGTGTGCGTAGTTCGTTTCAATTTTTGGAAAGTTTAGATGTGTTTTTACGAAAACAAAATGGATTTTGAAACTCTAAAATTATTAGAGTTGATCTCAGTCAACATTCTTAATAAATGACATCGGATCGGTATTTTGACAATTTCGATAGGGTCGTATAATGATTTTGGACTTGTACGTATGCTTGGTATGGGTTTCGGGTGACCCGAGGCCGTTTCGACGCTTGTTGTGGAAAGTTGGAATTTGAACTTATGAACACTTGAATTCTTTGAGTTTTGATGCTTGATTTTGGTTCTTGATGTAATTTTGATATTTTGAGCTTGTGAGCGAGTTCATATGAGGTTATTATTCTTGTATGAATATTTGGAATGGGGCTCGAGTGAGTTTCAAATTAGTTTCGGACTAATTTTGCTAAGCTTGGAATTTCTGGTGCTACAGTCATCGCAATTGCGATGATCTGCTCGCAAATATGAGGTTCGCAAATGCAAACTTGGTCTCTCATTTGCGAATAGGGGGATGGGTTGGCCAGTTTCGCAATTGCGAAGCTGGAATTGCATTTGCGACCTTCGCAATGCATTTGCGACCTTCACAATTACAAAGTATGTGTCACGTTTGTGACATCTGAGGCTCCAATCCCACTTCGCATCTGCAATTATGTGGTTCGCAATTGCGACATCTGCAGCTGGGTAAAAATAGGGAATTTCGGAATTAGCTCATTTTATTCTATTTTTTAAGCGTAGACTTTGTAGTAGGCGACTTTTGGAGAGCATTTTCTTCCCAACATCAAGGCTAGTAACTTTAACTTGCTTTTGATTAATTTCCTTTACTTTTCATAGATTTTCATCCCTAGCTCTAGATTTTCATAGAGTAGAAATAGGGGTTTTGGGTAGAAATTTAGGGTTTGATATTTTATAGATTTAGACCTCGATTTTAGGTCGGATATCGAAATAAATCACATATTTGGACTCTGAGGTGAATGGGTAATTGGGATTTAGTCTTGATTTCGGATTTCAACCAAGTGGACTCGGGTTAACTTTTTGTTTACTTTTCCAAATATATTAAATATCGAATCTTTTTTATACTATGGTAGTTTCTAAAGCTTGTTTTGACTTATTTGAGTATTAATTGGCTAGATTCGAGTGGTTTAGAGGCTTGTACTAAATAAAAAGCAGTATTGGAAGGTTGACTTGTTCCAGAAAGTGGTAAGTATCTTGGTTAACCTTGATTTAAGGGAATTAGGATGTAATTGGGTCTATTTGCTATGTGTTATATGTGTTGGGGGCAGTGTATATACAAGGTGACGAGTGTATATGCGTTTGCTATAGGTTAAGCATGCAGGTAGAACTATCCTTATTATGTCATGTTGCTTTTTGTATCATGTATTCTGTGCTTTAAATAGATTATGAAACTCATTAGGTGTTCTTATTCTTGTTAATATATATGGTGAGCTTGTTTAGATAATGGGTGTTAAGATTATCTGAGGTTAGGAGATATTGCATGATGAGTGCTTCTGTGCTTGTGAGGATGAGAGTATATGCATGAAGGGCATTGTCGTGCTATTTGATATGATCTTTCTTATCCCTTGATTTTACTATATGGACTAAGGATTTGGCTGTGTTGTTTCATGGTTATCTTATGTAATAACCCGACCGGTCATTTTGAGATTTAGCATTTCTGTTTAGTTATTTGAGACCTTTAATAGACTTCATGGTTGATTTTGTTGTTAAAGAGGTTTAATATTGATTTGGAAGAGTGATTCTCAATTTTGAAGGTTTAAGTTGGAAGAGTTGACCAAGTTTTACTTTTATGTAAATGACCTTGGATCGGAATTTTGATAGTTCTGATAGTTCTGATAGGTATAGATGGTGATTTTGGACTCGAGCATATGTCCGAATTTGATTTCTCAGATTCCTAGATGATTTTGATGGTAATTACTGAAAGTTGGCATTTTAAAGGTTTTAGAATTGGCTACATTTGACTTGGAGTGGAATTTGGTGATATCAGATCTCGTTTGGTATCTCGATCCTTGGGACATGTTTGTGTTGTCATATTATACTTGTGTATAGACTTTGGTTCCATTCCGAGTTGTCT
This sequence comes from Nicotiana tomentosiformis, assembly GCF_000390325.3. Classification (NCBI taxonomy): domain Eukaryota; kingdom Viridiplantae; phylum Streptophyta; class Magnoliopsida; order Solanales; family Solanaceae; genus Nicotiana; species Nicotiana tomentosiformis. The sequence continues at coordinate 121,608,754 of NC_090812.1, forward strand.
AAGTATGTTTCGTCACGTTCGCCGTTAGTTAAAAGAAGTTTGAAGTTTGAAGTTTGGAGAGTTGATTAGTTTGTTGGGGGTGAAATTGTTAGTTGTGATGTTATTTTATGAGTTTTGAGACCTCTAATAGGCCCGTGTTATATTTTAAGACTTGCATGAGTGATTGGACGGGGTCCTGAGTGGCTCAGGTGAGTTTCGAACCACCCGAAGCATATTTGGAATTGGTTGATGTGTTGGTGTCTGGTGTTCATCGCGTTCGTGAGGGGTGTCTCGCATTCGCAAGGAAGGATTTTGGCCAGGTTATATTTGTTTTTCGCGTTCGCGGATAATGTACCGCGATTGCATAGTGTTGGGGACTAGAAGCATCGCATTCGCTTGGGGTCGACCGCATTTGCATAATGGTAAAGGCAGGTTGTGGCCGGCCTTTGCGTTCTCATGGGGGCTTTTGTGTTCGCGAGGAGACGAAACTGGATGGAAATAATTTGGACTTCGCTTTCGCGAAGGTGATACCGCGGTCGCGAAGGAGTTGAACTGCTTGGCTTTCGTGATTGCAGGTCTTCATACGCGATAACATAGGTGTATTTTGTGGCTGGCCGCATTTGGTCATTGCGATCATAAGAGCTCTATCACGATTGTGAAGAGTAGTGCCAAGGCAGATTTATAAGTTAGAATTTTAGGATTTAGCTTATTTTATATCATTTTTGTAATTGCAAGGCAATTTGGGGTGTTCTTAAAGAGCCATTTTCATAATCTAACATAAGATAAGTGATTCCAACTTATTATGAGCTAAATATATGAATTATATATGGAATTTAACATGAAAATTGGTAGAAAGTATTGGAAATTATGGGATTTTTAGTAAAAACCTAAAATTAGTAAAAATAGAATTTGACCACAAAATTGGACATGGATTAGAGAATAAATTATATATTTGAGTTTGTGATGCTTTGGGTAAAATCTATTTTTGAGAAGTTTTTAAGTTCAGGCGCGCGCGGGGCATGGTTGACTTTTGTTGCCTTTTCGTGAGAGTTGGGAATTTTTTCTTATTGATAAATTATGGGTTATTGAGAATGTTGACTGATTTGCATGTTCTTTGTCTAGTTCGGGTTGTTCAGCATTGGGTTAAGGTGTTAGAGAAGCATAGGAGTTGGCATCGGATTCTGAGAGAGATAAGTCTCTTGCCTAACCTTGTATGAGGGAACTTATCCCCGTTGGTGTTCTATTTGATGTGTGCTACGGTGTTAGGGGAACGACGTACTTACGAGGTGTCAAGCGTACGTGCGTATGCTAGATTTTTGACACATCTAGATTGACTTAGACTTATATTATGCTTTAGCTGTACTACTTGAGTTAATCTTGCCTGTTGAGATGCTTTAATTCATATTTTGAGCCTGAGGAGTAGCTTATCGAGCTTTGTTATTCTAAAGACTTGGCATGATACTTGATTAGCCGTGGAATTATACTTTCACTTACGGATTACTCTCGTCTTATACTTATTTGTTTGAAAGTTTCATGATTATTTAACTCATATGTATACTCACGTGTTGGGCTAGTGACCCATCGAAAGTTTTAATATTCTTATGGGATCCGGCTGTTCGCTTCAGCAGTACTCTTTGAAAACATGTCTGTGATATTCTTATGGGATCGGGTTGATCACCTCAGCACTACTCTTGTGGGATCGGGCCGTTCACCTTGGCATGATTATGTGGAATATCTAATCGCCCCGGTACTACTCTTATTGGATTGGGACATTCGTCTCGGCAGGATTGTATGGAATATTTCGATAAGGAGTCAGTGCATATATGAGTATCTTGACTCGGATTTGGCATTTGCACCTGATATTGGTCAAGTAAACTCTATTCGATACAGTAATTGGTAATTGACGATTTTTTATTTATTTTTTTATTGGAAAGCATGTTGTACATATTTATTTGCTTCGTTGCTACTTGGCATGCCACATACCTGCCTATTTCTCATGTATATCTGATTATTGGACCATTAGTAAGTGTCAATGTCGATCCCTCGATACTACTTCTTCGATGTTAGACTAGATACTTACTAGATACGCATTGATTTACGTACCCATACTATATTTCTACATAATTTGTATAGGTATTGAAATCTGGTGGTCATACAAGCACATAATTACCGCTACTAAGGAGACTTTAGGGTGAGTTGCTTTCTATGCCTCGATCCGCAGCACATGGAAACCCTTTCCTATTTATTTACTGTATTCTATCTACATTATATTCTAGGTAGTTGATGTAGTAGTATTATGCATTCTAGTAGATTCTCATCCACTTGTGAAACCAGGTTTTGGGATTGTGCATCGCTTGGTAGTATTTTATTTTGGTTGATTTAGCATTTGGCTTTTATTACAATCATTGTACGAATTTCTCTTTAAAATACTTGATATCTCACGTATGGTTGAGAATGCTTTCTGATTATTTTGATTCTCAAACTATTTTAAGATGTGTTGTTGACTATTCATTGTGGTGATTAGTAGTTGGCTTGCCTAGCGGCAACGTTAGGCACCATCACGACTTATGGTGGAATTTGGGTCATGACATCTTGGTATCAAAGAACTAGGATTACATAGGTCTCACTAGCCATGAGAAGGCTAAGTAGATTCTTCTGGGTCAGTATGAAGACGTCTATACTTATCTTCGAGAGGCTATAGGGCATTAGGAAAATCCTCTTCTTCATTTTCTTATCATGTGACTCTATTTCAGTTTGAAGCCCATATCTTTAATTCTATCCTAATCATTCGTATGTGATGTGAGTATTCGATATTAGTTAGGAAACGATGAGTTATGATGATGCTAAAGATGTGGTGCGGGGTGTTTTTCCCCTGTTATGATGGCAGACTACTATCGTCGCTTTGTGGAGGGGCGTTCAATCGTTTAAGCCTAGTGCTGGTGTTTACCATGGGCTCAGGGCAATACATAGTCTATTGTCATGCTTCACGAATTGATCTTCGTGCGATGTTGGTGCAGGATTATTCGGTTCATGATTTGGAGTTTGGCATTTTTTCCAGCGGAAGAAAGGCATTTAGGCTATGGATGTTTAGGCTCTGGCCGATAGATTTTTGAGGTTGGGTATTTCTAAACTTAGTAGAGTTCTTGCTCGTGTTGTTGCACAGTCATCTTTGTTTGAGCGCATTAAGGCTCGTCAGTATGATGGTCTATATTTACTTGTCCTCAGGGACACGATGATGTGAGGTGGTCTTGAGGAGGTGGTCCTTAGTGATGATGGTGTGTTGCGACCTTAGGTTGGATTTGTGTTTCCAGTGTTGATGGTTCGAGGGGGATGATCCTTGAAAAGTCTCATAGTCTATGGAATTCTATTCATCCAGGTGATACAGAGATGTATCATAATTCGAGGCAACGTTATTGGGGGCAGAGAATAAAGAAGAACATGGTTGGACATATCTCACAATATTTGGATTGTCAGCATGTCTAGTATGAGCATCAAAGACCAAGTGGTTTGGTTTGCTTTAAAAGATGGTTATACCGAAGTGGAAGTGGGAGCGTATCGATGTAGACCTAATGGTAGGTTAGCCACATGTTTTGAGGAAGCTTGGCGCGATTCGGGTCATTCTGGACAATTGACCGAGTCTCTGCATTTTATTTTGGGTGATGACTTCTATGTTTAGAAAGTTCGGATGTGACGAGAGGGGTTTGCTTGAAATACATAGGGAATATGAATGCTTGATTATCATTTTGGTGTACAATACAATCTTGATTTTTGGATGTGTTGATGGACTTTCAGTTATCTATTTGTGGAATGAAACAGATTATTGCAGTCTGTGGACGAGTATAGACTCAGAAAGATCAATCGATTGCATAGTGGTTGTACCCATGGCAAGGTCATAGAAAGATGTCGATATGAGGTTACACATGTGGGCTGTCTCATGTGAGAGGGTTAGAGGTTGTATGATTTCTTATGAGGTTTCTATGAAGAGTTTTACCTTCTATCTAATGGGATGTATGTACTATAGTGTGAGTCTGGATCGCTTGCGAAAGATGGCGCTGCTGTCACGAGGTTGAGGGTGCATTTGGCCTGATAATTTGGGATATGTTATTGTAGTGCAACATGAGCTTATGAGAAATTCAGCTGAGTAACAGTGTGAGATAATGGTAGCTGGAGGAGTAGTCATTGTGGGTTTTTAGGTTATGTGATTGTAGCTTAAAGCCAAGTGGGGGAGCATGACAGTGGCGATAGGGCCATATGGTTATGTGTTGATGTAGATTCTAGACTAAGGGACTCTTATGGATTAGTTATGACTTGAGAAGGATAGCTTCGAGGATGATTTGAACAAGGAACTTGCTGGATGCGTGTTATATTTCACCTTACTGATATATGGAGGTTGTAGAATGACTCGAGTTTGATAGTCCTTTGTAGATGTAGTGTGCAATGGGAAAGGATTCGCTCGACTATTTTTTTGGAGCATTTATTTTGTGACAGAACACTAGTTATTTGACATGTTTGGTTATGTTTTGAGACTAGGTCAGAGTGGGTGACTCTTGGGGATAATTCTAGTGGGTTCAAGATCCAAGATGTCCGGATTTGTTGTGTGACTGAGGATTCGAGATTTGCATTGGATTTTGAAAGAGACTTGAAGTATTTTCGTATCATTATCGGTTTTGCGATGCATTATTGAGAGATAAAAGAAACTACTTCAGATTCATAGAAGGTCTCTTCAGAGCGGGAGTTTTGATTTGAGGCACTACTGGGTGCATGCGAGGGAATAAAGTGGCTTATGGTCTTAGGACGATGCTATTTCAGGCTGGGATCACTTGGAATGAGTTTTTATTGAGGTCCATAGTGTACTAGGGAAGAGAAATGTTATCCTGAAGGAAAGTCAAGAGGAATTTGAAGAAAGTTGGGTCAGTTTAATAGTGGCTTGGTTATGTGCAAATGGGTGCTAAAGAGCTTGTGATGGTTTTAACCACGACTTGAGCTTGATGCATTCTACGGGTATGGAAGGTTGGTTGCGTATTGTGATTTTATCTTGAATTGATCTTAGTGGAAGGTTTCTGGTCGATGAAGTGTTCATCCTAATTATGATTCAAAGTTTATAACGAGGTTCTCATATTTCCATATAATAGCACGATAGATCCAGTGATCCACGTGAGATTGGGATTGAATGAACAAGGTTACGGTTCAGTTAAAAAAGAAGGTCATGAATTCTACTCAGAATATGAAGCTTTAGATGTTTAATATAATGTTAGCATTATCTTGTATCATCTGAGAAGGGTGTGCATTGTAGAAGGCGCATTGTGTATTGACTTGCGAATGCTTGACTAGTACTACAAAAATCACGCGTCTGGTAACCGTTGATGTTTAGGTTTTTCTACTTGGCGCGACATATTTATGGGAGTTTTTCTCATGAGTTGATTATGTATGCGTGACGTATTAGTCATTTAAGCGGGGGAGTTAGAGACCATGTATGGAGGTTCCTGTATTCTTGAGCTTTAGAGCCTGGATGTTCTCAGAGATTGACTATTCCTTGGTTGCAGATTGTGAAAGTTTGTTAAGGATTAGGCAGCTGATTGTATGTATCATGGATAGGGTCACTGTGAATTCTTGGAAAGTTATTTACCTATTTTGGAATGATTTGAATTCGTTTGGGGGCCTATTGTTAGGCCTAACGAGGATGTGTATTCTACACTGGATTGGATTTGCTTATTCAGTGCAGCTTTATCTAGGGACTGTCATCAGGTGGAACTGATCTTATTCACACCCTAATCTATTTCATGTGTTACTTTCTTATGCTTCTATGTATTGTGAGACTACTTGATTATTTACACGCACGTCATGGCTTTGTTTAGGCCTTGTGGCTATATATGAGCGATATGACTCTTGGGATATTGATTTTCTTATTGCACCGTAGTTATGCTTGTCTTTTCTTTTTATAATGAATTTTCCTATCTGTCTCCCAATGGTTATGTTTATGCACTTAGCGTGCTTATGGTTGTAGGACGACGTGATTTCATGTTGGGATCACTTGGAATGAGTTTTGATTGAGGTCCATAGTGTACTACGGAAGAGAAGTGTTATCCTGAAGGAAAGCCAAGAGAAATCTGAAGAAAGTTGGGTCGGTTTAACGGTCGCTTGATTATGCCCAAATGGGTTCTTAAGAGCTTGCAATGGTTTTGACCACGACTTGAGGTTGATGTCTTCTACATGTCTAGAAGGTTGGTTACGTGTTATGATTGGTTGTGTGTTATGATATTTTCCTGAATTGAGCTTAGTGAAATGTTTATGGTCGATGAAGTGTCATCGTAATTGAGATTCAAAGTTGATAATGAGGTTCTCGTATTTTCATATAATAGCATGATAGATGTTGTAAGCCATTGGGATTGGGATTGAATGGACAAGGTTACGGTTCAGCTCGAAAGGAAGGTCATGAATTCTACTCAGCATGAGAAGCTTCAGATGTTTAAGAGAATGCTAGCATTATCTTGTAGTGCCTGAGAAACTTGTGTGTTATAGAAGACTCATTGTGTATTGACTTATGAATGATTGACTAGTACTATAGAAATCACGTGACTGGTAACCGTTGATGTTCAAGCTTTGCCACTTGGCGCGGAACACTAATGGGAGTGTTTCTCATGAGATGATTGTGTATGCGTGACATATCATGTCATTTAAGTGGGAGAGTTAGAGATCAGGTATATATGTTCCTGTGTTCTTGAGATTTAGAGACTGGATATTCTCAGAGGCAGACTATCCCTTGGTTGCAAACTATGAAAGTGTGTTAAGGATTAGGCAGCAGATTTTATGTATCATGGATAAGGTCACTGTGGATTCTTGGAAGGTTATTTAGCTATTTTGGAATGATCTGAATTCGTTTAGAGGCCAATTGGTAGGCCAAATGAGGATATGTATTCTACACTAGATTGGATTTGCTTACTCTGCATAGCTTTTGGGTGGAACTGATCTTATTCACGCCCTGATCTATTTCATATGTTACTCTCTTATGCTTCGATGGGTTTCTAAGACTACTTGATTATTTACACGCATGTCGTGGATTTGATCAGGCTTTGTGGCGATATATGAGCGAGATGGCTCTTGAGATATTGATTTACTTATTGCACTATAGTTGTGCTTGTCTTTTCATTTTCATAGCGCATTGCTATCCATCTCCCCATGGTTATATTTAAGAACTTTGCATGCTTGCTGTTGATACGTATGTGTTTGGTGAGCATGAGGATTATGGCTCGATGGGTATTTCCACGAGGATATTATGTTGGATCTGGTTATGCGGCGCAATGGTATGATGTTGGATTAGGTTGCATGTCGCAACTGTATTATGTGGAATTCGATTCCTTGGGCTTATTTCGTCCATTTTGTTTCTCCCTGGTGAGATGGGTTCATAGTGTTATGCTTTTGTTGTATATATAATAAACTTGTGGATGGTTCTCTTTAGGTTCTCTTTCCATTATTGGTCATATTGGAGTTGTTGTTTGTTTGGCGCATGGATCTGACGAGCGCAAACACAACACAAAATTATTACTCGCTAGTCAAAGATAGTATAGTTTAATTATCGTCTCCACAGGGATTGGATTTAAACCGTGTTTGAATAATCTTCAGTTGATTACTATCTAGAAAAATTAACACTTGATTTGATGACTATTACTACGATTAACTACCAAAATTTTTACAATTAATAGTTGATCACAAAAGACAGCACATGAGCAACGAAGAAATATCAATGAGAGAAATAAGGGTATTTGACTAGATAGGTACAAGATAATTGACTCGGGATCCAATTCTTGAGTTAATTCACTCTATAATACTGTTGATTCTCACGAATTCAACAGATAATCAGATTACGCTTGAAGTTAATGTTCCTCTTTCAATTAAATATTAATTTTATTAATTAATCCAATTGAAGCACTGTAAACAATTGCAACAATAAAATGATGGTTATGATCTAAAGGGTAACTTCTCACGAATATAACCCTATTTTCTAGTTCGATTAACAATTCAAGAGGCTCTTTCGATTACCTATTTGAATCACGAATTTAAACTAGAGCATAATATATAAATCAATTCAATATAATGCTCCTCTTTCGATTAAGCAGAATAAGAAATAATTCCACAATACGAATTAAAACTCCATCAATTAATTGTAACAATTATCAAGAATCAAATCCCTAATCAAGTTATCAAAGCACCGTATCTATCAACACCCTAATGGAATTTACTCCATAGCTATGGAATAAGTCATCTCAATAAGGTTCAAAAGCAAAGAAAACATCAATACTAATGATTCGATACAAACTCCTGTATTGCACCAATTGTAGGTTAAAATCTTGATGAATTCTTGTGTCTTCTTGAGTTGGTTGCTTCTCCAATCTTTCGCAGGTAAAACATCCTCTAAAAATCGTGTTTTTGGTGTATTTATACTATGTAGAAACAAGCTTGGATGAAACTACTCTTTCCTAGCCGAACTAGGAAATCACTCTGACAATTTTGCACACCTGTGCCGCACCATGCGGCGCGCTTGTGAGGAAATCCAGAGAGCTCGCAAAAAGTCTGTCAGACCAAATTTGCACTACCGCGCCGCGCCTCATGGTGCCCCATGCGGCGCTGCTGTGTCTTTGTCTCAGAGTAAATTCTCTTATCCACTTTTTGATATTCAGACTTAGTGCTTGACCCCCGAACGTGATCCTGGCTTAAGTTATTGGGTTTTCTTCAGACTTCAAAGCTCCAACTTGTTCGATTTATCTCCAAATTACCTCAATAGCCCGAGATAATTTCCTACAAGGCATTAAACACGTAATAAGTGTAATTCACTATCATTTGAGCTCAAGCACACGTAAAATGCAGTAATTAGAGTACAATATTACTGCTAAAACACGGATTTCTAGCCTACCATCAACACCCCACACTTAGACCATTGCTCGTCCTCGAGCAATCAAACTATACTTGACATAGAGACGACCTTTTCATCAAACAACTTCACTAACACATCATGCCAAGAATATTTACAATAGACTAAGCACTATATCATAAGATCCTAGCCATAAGACTCGACTCAAAAGCACCACATAATATTTACAGCTTGCTCACTTACTCTAAACAGAGGTCAAAGACTTTACCTTACCTTCACAAGTCATGTGCCCTCACACAAACAATAGAGAGTAGTTCCACACACAATACAATTCAAGAACAAATAGGAACTCAAGATAGAAAGAATTCACTCACTCTCAGAAATAAAATTCATGCGCCACATAAAACGTATTATAGGCTTGCCCGTAGTGTAGTACTCTACTAATTTGAGCTCATTCAGTCAAGGATAAAGTAGGACTTAAGTTTGGTTGTAATGTAGGCTGCAGGATGAGTATGATACATATGGATATAGTTACTACACCTCCCTGAGGACTTTAATACATGTACATTAAAACATTAAACCGTACACTTTTGTTATACCAAACCCCAACCTTCACAGCAAATTAACATCAAGCTCCCAATTTCTTTAAGCACAGACAAAGCAAGAGTTACCACTAGCAATGAATAATTTTCTTTATAATATATACGAACACCAACATTTTCTTTTTCTAGATTCCGATTTTCTTTTCTTTCTTTTTTCAATTCCCTACAAGTGGCTCTCACAATTTATTTTTCAAATAGTGCACATTTCTCCTTTTCTATAGTTTCACTCAAAAATCTAATCAAACCTCCACTTAGATTTTAACAAGCTCATAAATATATCAAGTACTCAAGAGAGGTAAACAGTTCAAACAGATAGTCAATTCAAACAAAGGGGTCATGTGTCACGTCCAAACTCGGGGAGCGCGACCGGCGCTCAACCGAGAGAACCCGGTCGAGCAAGCCTATTAGATTTACTTCTACCCAAACTCATCCATGAATAAAGAGGATATGTACTCCATTAACCATTCACTGAAAAGATTTTATTAACAACTTCCTTTTTCATTCTCATTAGCAGCTTCATTCATAATTTCCAAAATATTACGAGTTTATAGAATTAATGAAAAACATGATTTTCAAATACTAACATTTCTAGTTCAATTTCCAATTTCAACCACAACCCACAACCTATCTACGGAGCCTCTAAATACAATAGAAGAGTAATATGAAAATGCTAGCAACAAGGCCCCGGCTATACCTCAAAATACAGTACATGAGAAACAAAAGATACATGACCCCGAAATGAAGTGGGGCTCACCAAATCAGCTGAAAAGAGTGTACTGCTATCACTGATCAATGCCGCCTGCTGTTGAACCACCTGCATCCATTTAAGATGCAGCGCCCCCGGCAAAAGGGACGTTAGTACTGTCGAATAGCACTAGTATGCATAGCTAAAAGTCCTCTTTTACAATAGAATGCCCACATATGAAAAGGCAACACATAGAAACAACAAGTCATAATCAACAATATCCAAATGTTCAGTTAAAACATAATAATTTTCAAAATACGAACTTTATATACAATTTTGGTTGGGAGATCATTAGCACCGATATACCATCGTCTTTGCTAGCACGGAGTTCGATCACGCCCGATCGGCTAGGCCATCTCCCCATGAATAATGTGGTTTGACATGTGATGCGAAAGAAAGTTGTTACCAAGAGTAGTACTGCCATATGCGCAATATGACGTCTGATCTCCACCCGATCAGCTAGGCCGCCTCCACACATGCCGTGCGGGTTAACTTTTCCAATCCACAAAGATTCTATTTTCACCCCAATTAAGGGGAATAATATCACAATTTCCCAAAGGTTCCAATTTCATCCCAAATAAGGGGAATAATCACAATCCACCCCTACACCGGCACGTGTAGTTTCAGGTGTGGGTCTTATGATCCACCCTTCCTCGGTTTTGCTAATGATGCTCCTAAAAATATTTTTTGATTTGATTTGCAAACAGAAATATCATAAATATAATTGTACTCACCTCAACATCTTTCACATTGTATAAATTCTCATTAGTATTCCCAGTCATTCACAACGACAATATTTTCTTGGCTCATTAGTCCATTCACAAGATTCTTTATTCCTGGCACGATGGCCATATTTCATATTCTACATTTTCACCTCATTCAATTTCAAAGATCACCATCAAGTATCAACATATAGGATATTTCAGAAATCATATACTTCAAATCCATTTGAAATGGAAAGTTCAAACACAAATGGTTTCTTCCCAAAGAATGAGGCATACCATTCAACAATAGAAACACACATGAAAATCATAAACAATCAATATACCATTTATTCGTAAAATGCTCTTCCCTAGCAATGACAACGTACCAGTTTAACACATGAGTATATAGCACTCGAATCACACTATATATATTTATAAAGCAAAGCATTAGTTAAAGCAACCACTAATGGGCATGAATTGAGTACAAACGCTTTTAGGTAATTCTACCTTCGAAGTCATTTTTAAACTATTGAGTCAAGGCTCATTTCATATTCTCAAATCATTTGCACTACTAGACACAATCATAACTTAAATTCTTAGCACGTTGGCCACACTCTATATCCCCAATTAACTTATTTTACTTCTAACCATCTTTATAGATTATCAACAATAAGACATTTCTAAATCAAGATTTTAGGTACACATATGAGCAATTAAGAGTTTTAAGAATATTGAGATTTTCTCACATAATTTGGCATACTATCTTTCATTGAAACATGACTTAAAGCCATAGCCTTTTAATACGCAACCCATACTTTAAAACTTACGGAAACATTATGGAATTCAATTCCAAGAGAGAAAGTTTAGCCAACATACCTCAATCGAGCTTCCTTAACTCTAGAATAATCCGGAATCCTTAGCAATCCAGATCTATTTTGAGACATAACACAATTGAACCATACTTAGGAAGATATTCATGGTCTCAGCTCATTTGAGCATTTTATCAGACACTAGGTGTGCAAATTTAACCATAAGGTTCTTCTACAAGATTTCCTTCACTCCACAACCCAATCCTTTCTTATTTCAACTCAACAATCTTCCCACAATTCTTTTTGGTACATGCATGTATAAATAATAATCTCATACCCATGAATCATATTCCTAATCAACCATCTTCTACCCAAATTTGAAATTTACAACTAGGGTATGGAACCTTACCTCTTAGATGAAGAACTTGTGGGCTTTCCTTATTAATCTTCCAAGATTTGAGCAAGACTTGATGAATAATTAGCCTAGGGTTTCCTCTCTCTCTAAAACACTCTCCCTTCTCTCTAAAACATCAAATTGTTTGCTCAAAAATGACTCTTTGCGTGTATTTAACGAAGTAGGGTCGGGTTGTAAGAACCCAAAAATAGAGCTCCGGAACAGGTTCTGCGGTCGCATATGCGACCACATAATAGATATGCGCACCGCATATCGGTCGCATAATTACAGACCAAAACGATCAAAAGTCTATCTGTGTATGCGGTCACTATGCGGTCTGCATAACTGTTATGCGATCGCATAATGCACCGTATAACAGTTATGTGGTCGCATAGTCGACCACATAATTGCCCCCAGATTGGCCCTTCTCCTGCTCACTTCTGCGACCATTATATGGCCCGCAGAGTGGTTCTGCAGTCGCATAATGGACCGCAGAAATGTATTTTTCCGCCAAAAATTTTCCTTTACTTTCTGGTGCATTGTTCAACCCAAAAAGTCTGAACCGCGGCTACCATCCTCAAATACATAAGCCTACTCCGGCACCACGAAACCTTGAATTCACTTGCGATATTTACGGGGCTTTACACTGAAATACTTCAAAATGTTCCGGGGTATTACATCAGGCTTGTAGTGTAGTTGCCAAAGAAAAAAGGATTACAGGCTCAAAAGGGCTAACTAGGATACAACATAATTAGGCGGGTCACAAACATATAATTAGCTCAACAAAGAAATGCCTATATCACTTCCTAGGCTGAACAAGACTTCCATTTCACTTTACAAACACACAAGGCAAGTTCTAGACATCAACTGACATGCACAGAATATCAACGAAAACCTCACTCACACATGGCACATAACTTACTTAGGATCGGATCTATCCCGACTCTCTAGTCAAAGCAGTTAAGCAAAGTTACAATCAACCAATTTAAGGCACTTATCTAAGAGTTAAGAATTGAGCCTAGGAGTTACAACTAAGGCACTCACCACTCTCAAGGCATATGCAGTCAAGGAAAATTGCTTCAAATTAGCACTGTGACTCAAGATTCTTTATTCCTATAAAACTAAACAAAAAACTAACTACACCCGGTTCAAGTAAAACCCTTGAAAAAGAACCGCAATCAAAGAAAAACCAAGGGGGAATTGTTACACTGCCTAAGAAAGTAAAAAAAAAAAGAAGACATATTTTTGGATTTTCAATTTTTTGATTTTTTTTGTATTTTTCTAGTTCGACTTCAAATCCCTCAAGAAGCCAGTCGATGAAATCCATCGCCGGGAAGAGTTGAAACTAAACTATTAATTACTAACTATTACACACCATATTGTCTAAGAAAGCAAGAAACAAATCAAATAAAACCAACTGGAAAATAGAAAATAAATACAAATACAACCAAATAGGAGCACCCCACCCCACACCTAAGAAATTGCACTGTCCCCTAAGCAATACAGCAAAACAAGAGTGAAAATGCAACTCCCTGAGGCCCTTGGCCTACTCCTCATCAACACCCTCAAAGGTGCACAGGTACTCCTCATCATCGGAGGGAACATAGTTTACATCCTCATCTGGTGGCATATGTGCTCCATCTGCCAAGCCCAACCACTGTTGAGTGACCGCGGAGTGGGGTGGTCCTCCTGCAGCTCTACCAAGTCAGTCTCCCATCAAGCTGCGTGAAGGCGCGTATCAGAAAATAGCAGCTGCAATGTCTCCTTGACACGAAGTAATCTCTGATCCACGAGAATAACAACAGAAGCGGGGTCTGTCACAGCTATGACATCAAAGGCCCTAAGAGGCCGCATCACCGGAATCGTCCGGTCATAATGGAACTCCTCCTCCACATGGTTCGTCCTCCGAAGCTGCGTGATCATGCTCCAGAAGTATAGGCGGCAGTCCCTAAGTGGTCGTACTCGAGCCATGTGCTCAAGCATAATCTTGCCCAGATCAAACTTCATCCGAGTCAAGATGGCATAAATAAGACACACCTTCAACCTAGAGACATCTGTGTCATTCTGGGTAGGCATGATCTTTGCATTAATCAACCGGAGAACGACCCTGGAGGGACGCTGGAAATTGCACTTCTTCATGTCTTTGTGGAACTCATTATCATCCTGCGTCCACATGGCAGAAGAACCAACGCCACACAGCTGACACCTAATATCATGATAAGGGGGCCAATGCAGTAACCTCTGGAACAACTTATGAGAGTGCTTCGTGAACCCCATGATTTGATTTATTACCCGTGAGGAGAAAGGAATCATCTTGCATCTCACCTTCACTTCATACACCGCATCTTAACTGGCCTCAGGTTGCCAGTTGGCATAGAACTCCTTGACCATGTTCATGTTTACCGACTCACCAGGACGGAACAAAGTTTCAATACCCAGGTATCTAATATTGTTGTAAATCCCCTAGTACTTCCTGGCTAGCTTTCCATCATCAATACTAACTTCCAGGTCGGGACTCACCTCCGGAACAAAGGTCTGGTACCACATCCTAGCATGAGCTGGCACAGCCCGAAATCCATACTTACAGCCCGGTACTACATCCGCATCGGGATCAATGCACTTCTCTTCCTCCTCCACTGGGGCGACGGGAGGTTCCCACCTACCTCCTCGACAACTACTAGAGGCCACCTCGGTGGAACTTGTGTTAGAACATTTGCTAGGACGACGAGACATTGTACCTGCATAGGACGAACACAATTAACCACAACACTTAAAACAAAAGGCAAGACCAAATGGGGTAACCACCCCCACACTTATGTTATTGGTATGTTCACAAGTTCAATGTATATCGGGGACTAGGACTACCCCATTGAAAGCACTCCACGAGTAATCAACAACCCACCCAACCACCAACACAATATTACAACAACATAACCACAGACTATACTAATGTAAAATACAAAATCAAGAAGCTAAACAAGTAACTAAGAAAAGAAAAATAAGAAGTTATACTAATTCACTACTAACAAAATTAAGAAGTTACCATACCGCACTACCCAAGTACTTAGCATGAATCGAATACCCCAATTAGCACCTAGCAACACATTAGAATGGAATTGTCAATTTATTAGTACTCGGGGCTAACACGTTAAAGCACAACATAAGAACATGACCTCCCATCCCACACTTATCATCAAGCATCACATTAGCTCACAACAGATTTTCTCTACTTAAGCACAACTTCACCTTCTATGTCATTGGGGAATTTTATCAAACACATTGTATTCATCAAATTTAACTCATAATTTCAACTTCAAATAATCTAAGATCACTATACAAACATACCAATCAACCACCCAACAACAACCACAACACCACCACAATATAACAATGGCACAAAGTGCTCCAAATTTGCACAAACTTTCCTCCAATTTTCGGCCATATAGGCACCTCCACCATACTTCATCATAAAATTATTCCAATACCACCAAAACATACTAAAAATCCACCACAAGCATAAGAACAATAAAAATCCTCACAAAAGCAAGTACAATTTCAGCCAAGTTAGAAAACAAATAGCTAAAAGATGAGCAAAAATAAACTACCTAGGGTTAGGTTGAGCTAAATTAAAACCAACTAAATACTACAATTAAATACTAAAAGAAAGAGAAGAGATGAGAGGAGGAACTTACCTCGATAAGTGATGAATGTGAGTGGAAGAAATTTGAAGAAGAAAAATAATGGGGGATTTAGGGGAGAGTTAGAGAGGAGAGATTTGTGTGAGAGAGAAAGGGATATATGGGAGAAGGGGGGAAAACGGGCCTGTTTCTAGGGAAAGGGGTGGGGGTCTGGGCGTTTTGTTTTTTTATTTTTAAAATTTTCATATTTATTTTTAAATATTACTGCCCGCAATTTTGCACTGCCTGTCATTGGGTGTGGCGCCCCACGCTGAGCGGTAGTGAGGATATTCAGAGAGTGTGTTTCTGTCAGAGTCAACCCATTATCCTAGTACGACACCTCATGCGGCGCGCTAGACCAATTTTCTCAGAGTTCCCATTTTTTTTCCACGTTTTAGCATATGGGTTTCGCCCCAACTCTATTATGTACTTATTTTGTGTCCAATTCATGCTCACACATGTTCAAACAATAATCAAAACTCCCAAACTCTAATAATCCTACACTACAATTATCTACTTATTCTACAAAAGCAAAAAAAAGAGTTAGAAGTAGTTCTGAGTTATAGTCGTCAGCTTGACTCCGTCACTTAGGCTCATTTGATCATGATGCTATGTCAAATCCTCCAATAAGGTACTGTTTCAACCTGTGCCCATTCACATTAAAGATTTCATTCCCTTCCTCATCCTGTATTTCAATGGCGCCATATGGTGAGACATGTTTCACAACATACGGACCTGTCCATCTTGATTTGAATTTTTTGGGGAACAACCTAAGTCTACTATTGTATAGTAAGACTTTGTCCCCTTCATGAAACTCCTTTGTCTTAATCAGATGATCATGCCATCTTTTTGTCTTTTCCTTGAAGATTCGTGCATTTTCGTACGCATCCATTCAAAAATCATCCAATTCGTTCATCTGCGCTAACCAGTGTTCACCTGCAAGACTAAGATCAGGATTAAGCATCTTAATTGCCCAATAAGCTTTATGTTCTATCTCAACAGGTAGGTGATACGATTTTCCATACACTAGTTTGAATGGTGAAGTCCCTATAGTTGTTTTGAACACAGTTCTGTACACCCATAGAGCTTCATCCAACTTTATAGACCAATCCTTATGAGAAGCACTAACCGTCTTTTCAAGAATTCGCTTAAGTTCATGGTTGGCCACTGTAACTTGCCCACCAGTTTGGGCATGGTACGGGGTTCCAGTTTTATGTGTGACCCCATACTTGGTCAACAATGCAGCGAACTGCTTGTTCACAAAGTGCGACCTATTATCACTGATAATCACTCGAGGTGTCCCAAAGCGGGTAAAGATATTCTTCCGTAAGAACTCACACACCACCCGAGCATCATTGGTCTTAGTAGGGATTGCTTTGACCCATTTAGAGACGTAGTCAACGGCTACTAGGATATACTCATAAGAATGAGACGATGGGAACGGGCCCATGAATTCAATGCCCCAAACATCAAATATTTCACAAACCAGAATGGAGTTTAGTGGCATCTCATCCCTCTTGCTAATGTTACCTGCCCTTTGACACTTTTCACATGCAGCTACATACGCCCGTGTCTCTTTGTACAAAGTAGGCCAATAGAAACAAACTTCCATGACCTTTGCTGGGCAATTTCCACCATAGTATCCTCCAGCTGCTCCATCATGGCAATGAGAAAGAATGCTTGTCATCTCTCCTTCAGGCACACACCTTCGAATCACACCATCTGTGCAGTTTAAACAAGAAAGGGTCATTCCAAAAATAACTTTTTACCTCACCTTGAATCTTCCTTTTTTGATCACGAGAGAAGTCACGAGGCAACGATCCACTAGACAAAAGGTTGTCTACATCAGCATACCAAGGCGGCTTTTCAGAGACCGCAACAACGGAGAAAATCTGCTAATCAGGAAACTCTTCCCTTATTTCAACTATTTTAATCAGAGGTCTCTAAATTTGAGATAGACAATATGTGACTTGATTTTTTGTTCCTTTCCTATCCTTGATATCCAAGTCAAACTCTTGGAGCAATAACACCCACCGCATCAGACGCGGCTTGGACTCCTTCTTACTCAATAGGTATTTCAAGGCTGAGTGGTCAGTCTGTACAATCACTTTACTCCCCACCAGATATGATCTAAACTTATCAAAAGCAAAGACCACAACAAAGAAATCCTTCTCCATAGTGGAATAGTTCTCATTCAACATCCTACTTGCATAGTAGATGGGCCTAAACATCTTGTCTTTTCTTTCCCTAGAGCTGCCCTAACAGATACATCACTAGCATCACACATTATCTCAAATGGCTAGATCCAATCAGGTGTCACCATAATAGGAGCACTCACAAGCTTTTCCTTTACCAATTCGGATGCTCTTAAGCACTCCACTTTGAAAACAAACTTGATATCTTTCGCTAGCAATGCAGTCAACAACTTGGTAATGCTGGAATTTTTTTTGATGAACCTTCTATATAACCTATCATGTCCCAAGAAACTCCTTATGCTTTTTACAGAAGTTGGTGGAGGGAGCCTAGCAATTACATCAACCTTAGCTCTATCAACTTCAATGCCATGTGGAGTCATTTTGTGGCTCAGGACAATTCCCTCATTTACCATAAAGTGGCACTTCTCCCAGTTAAGAACCAAGTGAGTGGCTTCACAACGTTCAAGCACAAGCTTCAAATTCTTTAAGCAATCCTCAAAGTCATCAACAAAGAGGGTGAAATCATCCATGAATACCTCTAGACGGGCATGCACCTCTGAAATCATCTATGAATACCTCTAGACGGGCATGCACCTCTAGACGGGATCATCTATGAAATCATCCCATTTAGGTCGGAGAATATAGACATCATGCACCTCTGAAAAGTGGCAAGTGCATTACACAACCCAAATAGCATCCTCATGTAAGCAAAAATAACCTGACGGGCAAGTGAATGTGGTCTTGTCAACATCTTCTGGTGCAATGGGTATATGATTGTAGCCTGAGTACCCATCCAAGAAACAGTAGCATCCATGTCCAGCTACTTTCTCGAGCATTTGATCAATAAAGGGAAGTGGGAAGTGGTCTTTCCTTGTTGCATCATTCAGCCTTTTATAATCAATGCACATTCTCAAAACAGTGACTGTTCTTGTGGGGATCAATTCATTGTCTTAATTCTTCACCACTCTCATGCCTCCCTTCTTAGGTACAACCTGCACTGGACTAATCCACTGCTATCAAAGATGGGGAAAATCACTCCCGCATCTAGCAATTTGATGATCTCCTTGTGCACTACCTCCTCTAAATTTCTGTTCAACTTGCGTTGGGGCTGCACCACTGGCTTGCTATTTCCTTCCAACAGAATTTTATGCATGCAAATGGCTAGACCGATTCCTTGAATTTCATCTATACTCCAACCAATGACCTTATTGTGCCTTTTCAGCTCCACCAGCTTTTGCTCCTGTGTACCTGTCAAGTCAGCAGAAATAATCACAGAAAAATTGTTAGTTTCAAGAAAAGCATATTTCAAGTGAGTGAGGAGGACTTTCAATTCCACATTAGGCTTAGAAGCCTCCTCTTTTAGTTCCTCCTCATCAACTACTTGATCCTCAGTTTCAAGAGCTTTAACCTCTTTCTATTTTTCAGGATCTTCATCCTCCACTGTGCTAGACTGAGTAATACACCTCTCTACAGTATCACCCACAAGCTTGTCAAACTTGTATTTTTCAGCCAATTCCCCAACAACATCTAGCTTGAAACACGAGTAGTCGGACGCCTCTGTAACACCCCCAAATTTTTTGAAGTACTTAAGTGTAAAGCCCCGTAAAGTTTGCAAAGGAAATAATGTTTCATGGTGCCGGAATAGGCTTACGTGTTTGAGGATTGTAGAAATTCTTCTTGGGTTGAACAATGCACCGAAAAGTAAAGGAAAATATTCGGCAGAAAAGTGCATTTCTGCAGTCCATTATGCGACCGCAGAACCAGTCTGCGGACCGCATAATGGCCGCAGAGTGAAGGAGTTGATTGGGTCAGTTGGAAGCAACTATGCGGTCGACTATGCGACCGCATAGTGACCGCATACACAGGCAGTTCTTTTGACTATTTTGTAACCAATTATGCGACCGATATGTGATCCGCATATCGGTTATGCGATCGCATACCTTGTTCCGGAGCTCCATTTTTGGGTTTTTAAAACCCGACCCTATTTCGTTAAATACATTCTTTGGGCCATTTTTGAGACATAATCTGATATTTTAGAGTGAGAGAGAGTGCCCTAGAGTGAGAAGGTGTTCTTCCATAATTTTTCTTCAATTCTTGCTCAAGTTTTGGAAGATTAAGAAGGGAAGCTTATTAGGTCTTCATCCTAGAGGTAAGATTCTACACCCTAAACCTTAATTTTGAAATTTTCTGAAAATTAGTAACTAGCAAGATAAATTTTTGGGCATGAGAGTTGTTTATTTTACATGCATGTGTTATCAAAGGGTGTAGGAAGATTGTTGAGCTAAAAATGGTAAAGATTGGGTTGTGGGATGATGAAGTCCTTCATAAAAAGGACATTGAAACCTTATGCACACCTAGTGTTTGATAAAAATCTCAAGTGAGCTAGAACCATGATCATCTTCCAAATTTTGATTCAATTTGTTATATGTCTACAATAGATTGAAGTTCCTAAGAATTCCGGAATGTTTTAGAGTTTAAGGAAGCTCAATTGAGATATGTTGGCTAAACTCTTCTCTTAGAATTGAATCCCACGATATTCATGTAAATTATGTAAGTCCCGAGTGATTCATTATGAAATTGGCTATTCCGAGTAAGATTGGGTTGAACGATATATGTTCAACAAGCATCACAAATGCTCTATTCATGTTATGTTACCAATTGATGATGTTTTAAAATATAGGCTGTGCATTAATAATGTTTTGACTTTAAGTCAAGTTCAAATGAAGGCTATTATGCCAAATTTTTGTGAAATATCTCTATGTGCATTAGACTCTAAATTGCTCACATGTGTACTACACACTTTGATTTGAATTGTGTTTGTTGTTGACGATGAGGATGATATTTGAAATTGATAATGTGAGCATGAAATACTGAATATGGCCAACGTGCCAAGAATGATCTTATAATTATGGCCGCTAGTGCCAATGAAATGAAAAGATGTGAAAGTATTATGAAATGCGATGATTGATATAAAAACGTTGATATCTCAAATAAGACGGCATAGCCGATCGGGTCGTGATCGGACACCATGCCGTAAAGATGGTGGTGATTGTGCTGAAAATTGTAATTGAAATGGTAATTGTGGTTGATGTCCCTAATGGATAGCCTAGCCGATCGGGTTGTGATCGGAATCCGTGTTAAAGACGGTGGTATTAATATTGAGAGAAATTTTGGTTGATGTCTCTATTGAGATAGCTTAGCCGATCGGGTCGTGATCGGACTCCGTGCTAAGAGTGCGGTGGTACTGGTTTTGTGAATAATAGTATTGTGAATAGTGGTATTGGTATGGTGAATAATGGTACTGGTATTGTGGACAATGGTATATCGATACTAAAAATTTCCCAATGTGAGATATGGAAATTAATTTGAACATTGTCTTGATCCTAAATTGAGGTTTATGTTAATTAAGGCTTTCATTGAAATTATGATAATCTTATTTGTATTATTTGTCATTCTATTGAGAGGGTGATTAGTTATACATACTAGTGCTATTCGACAGTACTAACGTCCCTTTTGCCGGGGGCGCTGCATATTTCAATGGATGTAGGTGATTCCACAATAGGAGATATTGGTCAGTGATAGCAGTGCACCTTCTTCCCATCTGACTTGGTGAGCTCCACTTCATTCCGGGGTCATGAATCTTTTGTACTTTGTGTGTTCTGTTTGAGGTATAGTCGGGGCCTTGTTGCCGGCATTATCATTGTACTCTTTTTTATCTATAGAGGCTCCGTAGACATAGTGTGAGTTGTGTATTGGTGCTGGGAAAGACAAACTATGCTATGTTGTGGTTGTATTAGTTGTCCATTTGAGTCTTTAAAAATGGTGAAACTTATGGTAAGAAATTGGTAATTGCAGACATGACCACTTTATTGTTTAATTAAGGAAAATATATATTCTCTTTATTCATGAATGAGTTTGGGTAGAAGGAATCTAACAGGCTTGCTCGATCGGGTTCACTCGGTTGAGCACCAGTCGCGCTCCTCGATTTTGGGGCGTGACAACCTCATCGCTGGGGTATTTCATCATCCTCTTCATCTGGAACACCACTTTTTCATTGCCCACTCTGAGCATAAGCTGCCCCTCGTAGATATCAAGGATAGCTCTACCTGTACATAAAACTAGCCTCCCTAAAATTAGAGGCACCTCCTTTTTCACCTCCATATCCACCACAATAAAGTCTACGGGGAACACAAACTTGTCCACCCGTATTAGAATATCTTCAACGATTCCCTCAGGCAAAATGATGGTATGGTCAGCCAGTTGTAGGGACACTAGTATCGATTTGATCACTCCAAGCTCACCTTCCAATTTCCTGAATACAGATAGAGGCATTAGATTAATAGATGCACCTGAATCATAGAGGGCCTTGTCGAATTTCTCACTCCCCAACGAGCATGGTATGGTGAAGCTTCCTGGGTCCCCACACTTTTGGGGAATTTTATTTTGCAATATGGCACTGCAGTGGGCATTCAGCTTGACCACTATTGTCTCTTCCAATTTTCTCTTGCTAGACAGGATTTCCTTCAAGAACTTTGCATAAGCAGGCATTTGAGTGAGTGCCTCTGTGAATGGAATGTTCATATAAAGTTGCTTGAGCATCTCCAAGAACCTCCCAAAACATTTGTCAAGTTTTTCTCGCTTCATCTTTTGAGGGAATGGTAGAGCTGGCATATGTCTACTTTGTTCAATCTCTTTTTGTACCCGCCACTCTGGCCTTTATGCTCTTCACTCTATTTCTTTTCCAGTGTCTCAGTCTGCTTGTTCACCACTTGGGGTCTAGCTTTCACCACTGGGTCAGTCAATGTTTTGTCACTTCTCAGAGATACAACTTTGATTGTGTCTTTTGGGTTATTTTTAGTGTCAGAGGGAAAAGTCCCAGGAGCCCTCTCAGATAACAAATTTGCAATTTGTCCAATTTGCCTTTCTAAATTCTGGATAGTCGTGCCATGAGTCTCAAATTTTTTATTTGTTTTGTTGATGAATGCCTTCATGAGATCTTCCATGCTAGACTGATTTGGCTGTTGTGGCTGGTATTGTTGTCTCTGCTAGTTCTGAAAACCTGGTGGTCCTTGACCCTGGGGTCGAGGATTATTTTGCTTCCATGAGTTCAAACTCCCACTAGGTGAACTCTACGAAAAACCTAGATGTGTTTGCCCCATAACATTATAGTTGTTCCCACCTTGGTAGTTTCTTTTATTAAAGTTCCCCACAACGTTGACTTCCTTAGCTGATGCTTGACACTCATGTGTATGGTGTCCCATTCCACAAAAGTCACATGCTGCTTGTGGCTCACTCTGCACCTTGACCAATGTCAGCTTTCTTTTCTCCTTGGCCATAGTGTCTAGCTGGGCTTGCATGGATGTGTTAGAGTCCACCTGGTGAACCCCAACTGATTTTCTTTTGTCATTACTCTCAGCAGGCTACTGGTTAGCATTCTCAGATAATTCATCAAGGATTAAGACAACCTCTTTCGAAGTTTTCTTCATTAGTGGACCTCCACATGCAGCATTTAGAGTTCGTCGCGAGGAAGGTGTCTGTCCATCCCAAATATCCCGGAGTTGCATCCACAAATCAATTCCAATGTGCTGACACTTTCTGACTATCTCCTTGAATCTTTCCCAAGCTTCGAAAATCGTTTTTGTCTCCTTCTACCAGAAATTGTGGATTTCCCTTTTGATTTTCCCTGTTTTTGCAACTGCGATGTACTTGTCAAGAAACCTTTTGGTCATCTCTTCCCATGTCCTGATCGACCCTGTGGGTAAGCTACAAAACCAGTGCTTTGCATCATCTTTCAATGAGAAGGGGAATGCCCTCAAGTATACCGCCTCTTTTGATACTCCATTGTACTGGAAGGTGTTCACAATTTCTTCAAAGTCCATCAAGTGAGTGTTTGGATCTTTATTCACCTTCCCTCTGAAGATGCAGTTATTTTGGATGGTTTGAAGCAAGCCTTGCTTCAACTCGAAGTTGTTTGCTGCTATGGGTGGAGGTCTGACACTTGACAGCCCTTGATTGTAAACTGGTCTGGCATAGTCACCCAATGATCTTCCAGGCCTGGGCACTGCATTCTCGAACTGGTCTTTAACCAAGGGTCGGTTTAGATTGAGTCTTCGACCCCCATTATTTTTGACAGTCTCGTCGGAAATTCTCCAAGCTTCTTCAGCTGCTATTTCTGCAGCTTCTTGTTGTGCTGCCTCTTTTGCAGTTAAGTCTACTCCATCATTCTCTTTGTTTTCCATGTTATCTCGAGTCGAAGTATGACCCAAAAAATTTTCTGTTAATTCTCTTTATTTTCTCAGTTGTCGCAGGTATTTCTCCAACTCTGGTTCGTAGGGTATCACTTCCTTTGAAGAAGATCGAGTCATACACCAGAGAAATCAAACCTATATCCTGCACACAAGTGAGAAAACGTGAATACACTAAAGTAAAAATTGGTTCCTGAATTAGTACTAAAAACAACGACGCCTATATTTGACGAGCGCAAACACAACACAATATTATTGGTCGCTAGTCAAAGGGATTGGATTATCGTTTAGTTTAGTTTAATTATCGTCTCCACAGGGATTGGATTTAAACAGTGTTCAAATAATCTTCAGTTGTTTACTATCCAGGAAAATTAACACTTGATTTGATGACTATTACTACGATTAACTACTAAATATTAAGCAAATAACAATTTATCAAAAAAGAGAGCAGATGAGCAACGAAGAAATATCAATGAGAGAAATATGGGTATTTGACTAGATAGGTGCAAGATAATTGAATCGGGATCCAATTCTTGAGTTAATTCACTCTATAATATTGTTGATTCTCACGAATTCAACAGATAATCAGATTACGCTTGAAGTTAATGTTCCTCTTTTGATTAAATGTTAATTTTAGTAATTAATCCAATTGAATAACGGTAAACAATTACAATAATAAAATGATGGTTATGATCTAAAGGGTAACTTCTCACGAATATTTCCCTATTTTCTAGTTCGATTAACAATTCAAGAGGCTCTTTCGATTACCCATTTGAATCACGAATTTAAACTAGAGCATAAGATGTAAAGCAATTCAATATAATGCTCCTCTTTCGATTAAGCGGAATAAGAAATAACTCCACAATACGAATTAAAACTCCATCAATTAATTCTAACAATTATCAAGAATCGAATCACTAATCAAGTTATCAAAACACCGTATCTGTCAACACCCTAATGGAATTTACTCCATAACTATGGAATAAGTAATCTCAATAAGGTTCAAAAGCAAAGAAAACATCAATACTAATGATTCGATACAAACACCTGTATTGCACCGATTGTAGGTTGAAACTTGATGAATTATTGTGTCTTCTTGCCTTTGTTTCTTCTCCAATCTTTCGTAGGTCAAAAGTCCTCTAACAATTGTGTTTTTGATGTATTTATATCAAGTAGAAATAAGCCCGGACGAAACTACGCTTTCCTAGCCGAACTAGGAAATCACTCTGACAATTTTGCACACCCGTACAGCGCGCCACGCCGTGCCATGCGGCGCGCTTGTGAGGAAATCCAGAGAGCTCGCAAAAAGCATGTCAGACAAAATTTGCACTGCCGTGCCTTGCCTCGCGGCGCCCCATGCGGCGTAGCTGTGTCTTTTTCTCAGAGTAAATTCTTTCATCCACTTTTTGATATCCAGACTTGGTGCTCGACCCCTGAATGTGATCCCGGCTTAATTTCTTGGGCTTCTACTCAGACTTCAAAGCTCCATCTTGTTCGATTTATCTCCAAATTACCTCAATAGCTCGGGATCATTTCCTGCAAGGCATAAAACATGTAATAGGTGTAATTCACTATCATTTGATCTCAAACACACATAAAATACAATAAGTAGAGTGCAATACTACGGCTAAAACACAGGTTTCTAGCTTACCATCAGGATCGCGTCATATGAGGCTCTAGATAATATTTGATGTGGCATGTCGATCAAGTAGCTTGTACTGGATAAGACGAGGTTATTAGACCTAGAATTTGTGCAATCGGATTTGTATAAGGTATATTTGGAATAAGATTGCCATTAGTTAGTTTGAAATTTGGCAATTGTTCTTGCTAGGCGAGAGAACTCCATAACTTGTGGTTTTAGATGGGTGGTTATGAGTTTCTACACATATTTTTTCATTATTAGTAGTTATTGCAGGCAGAAGATACGATTTTGGGCACATGAGTTATGAAGCACATCGTGCGGTTATGTCTAGGGAATGAATTTATGGCATGATGCATCTTGTGTGGATTGATATAGTGTATATATACACAAATCAGATCTTATAGAGAATTCTAAATGTTGAAATTTGGTTCTAAGTCTTGTGAATAAGGTCAAAGGGAGAATCTTTGGTCGAGATCATGTAATGGACTTATATGGATTGAGGTGGTATGGGTATGTGTGTATGAGGAGCTCAGGTATTTGACGGCTTTGGAATGACTCTTTGTACGTTCTAGGATGAACATATGTTTAAGTGAGGGAGAAGGTAACAAACATGCCGGTCATTTTGAGATTTAGCATTATGACCTTGAGTAGCTTCAAATGATATATTATGACTTGCATGTATGGTTGGTTTTGATATTTAAGAGGTTCGGGATTGATTTGGAAGAGTGATTCTCAGTTCGGAAGCTTTAAGTTAGAAGAGTTGACCAAATTTGACTTTTTTGTAAATGACCTCTAATCAAAGTTTTGATGGTTCCAATAGACCAGATGGTGATTTTGGGCTTGGATGTATGTCTAGATTTTCTTTCTGAGCTTCTAAATGATTTTGAGGGTAATTGTTGAAAGTTGGCATTTTGAAGGTTTTAGAATTGGCTAAGTTTGACTTGGAGTGGACTTTGGTGATATCAGATCCTGTTTGGTATTACGAGCCTTGGGATAGGTTCATGTTGTCATATTGTAATTATATGTGAAATTTGGTTCCATTCCGAGTTGTCTGAGTATGATTCGTCACGTTCGGTATTTGTTGAAAGAAGTTGGAAGTTTGGAGAGTTGATTAGTTTGGTTGGGCGTGCAATGCTTAGTTATGATTTTATTTTATGAGTTGTGAAACCTCGAGTAAGTCCGTATTGTGTTTATGGACTTGGAAGAGTGATTGGGCGGGTTCTCAGGGGGCTCGGGAGTTTCAGACCACCCGAAACATGTTTGGAATTGGCTGATATGCTGGTGTCTCGTGTTCTTCCCATTCGCAATGGGTGTCTCGCGATCACAATGATGAATTTTCTCCGGTTGGTAGTTGTTCTTCGCGTTCACGGGTAATGTATTATGTTCGCGTAGTGTTGGGGGCCAGAAGCATCATGTTCGCTTAGGGTCGATCGCTTTCGCATAGAGGTAAAGGCATATTGTGGCCGGCCTTTGCGCTAGCATGGGAGCTATCACATTCACGAGGGGACGAAATCGGTTGGGAAGAATTTAGCCTTCGCGTTCGCGAGGCTGGTCATATTTGGTCATCGCGATCACGGGAGCTCTGTTGTGATCGCAAAGAGCAGTGCCTGGGCAGATTTATTAGTTAGAATTTTGGTACTTAGCTCATTTTATCTCATTTATCTAATTGCAAGGCACTTTGGGGTGTTATTGAAGAGTTATTTTCATCATCTAACATAAGGTAAGTGATTCCAAGTTGTTATGAACTAAATACATGGATAATATATTGAATTTAACATAAAAATTGGAGAAATTGTTGGAAATTATGGGATTTTTTGTAGAAACCTACAATTTGGTAAAAATAGAATTTGACCATAAAATTAGGCATGGATTAGATAACAAATTATATATTTGAGTTCGTGGTGCTATGTGTAACATTTATTTTTGATAATTTTTGGAATCCATGCGCACGGGGCCGGGGTTGACTTTTGTTGCCTTTTCGGGCGAGCTTGAGAATAATTTCTAATTGATAAATTATGGGTTCTTAAGTATGTTTCGAATGATTTTCACGTTCTTTGGCTACAGGTTGTCCGATGTTGGTTTGAGGTGTTAGAGCGGTGTAGGAGCCGACATCGGATTTTGGAGTGAGGTAAGTCTCTTGCCTAACCTTGTAAGAGAGAAATTATCCGCTTAGGTATTCTATTTGCTATATACTATGTGTTACGAGAGCTATGTACTTACGACATGATGAGCGTACGTGTGTATGCTAGATTTTTGACACGTTCAGGCAGACTTAGACTTATACCATGCTTTAGCTGTAATACTTTAGTTAATCTTGCATGTTTAGACGATTTAATTCATGTTTTAGCCTAAGACTAGACTTTCGTAGTTTACCGAACTTTGTTATTCTAAAGACTTGGCGTGATACTGGACTAGCCGTGGAATTATACTTTCACTTAAGGATTACTCTCGTGTTGTACTTATTTGTCTGAATGTTTCGTGATGATTTAACTCATATGTATACTCGCGAGCTAGGCTAGTGGCCCGTTGAAAGTTTAATTATTCTTATGGGATCGGGCTGTTTGCCTCAACAATACTCTTAGGAAAACACCTCAATAATATTCTTATGGGATTGGGCTGATTGCCTCAGCACTACTCTTATGGGATCAGGTCATTCGCCTCGGTAGGATTATATGGAATATCTGATCGCCTCAACACCACTCTTATAGGATCAGGCCGTTCACCTCAGCAGGACTATATGGAATATTTTGATAGGAAGTCAGTGTGTATATGAGCATCTTGACTCGGATTTGGCATCTTGACTAGGATTCGGCATTTGCACCTGATATTGGTCATATATACTCCATTCGAGATAGTAATTGGTACTTGAAGTTTCATATTTGGTTATTTTTTTGGAAAGCATGTTGTACATATTTATTTGTTTTGTTGCTACATGCCATGTCTCATACATGTCTATGTCTCATGTATATCTAATTATTAGACCACTAGTAAGTGTCGATGTCGACCCCTCGCCACTACTACTTCGAGGTTAGACTAGATACTTACCGAGTACGCGTTGATTTATGTACTCATACTACACATCTGCACTTTTTTGTACATGTACTAGGGCAGGTCCATCCGGTGGTCATACAGGCACATAGGCGCCGCTGCTGAGGAGACTTTGGGGGGAGCTTCTTTCTATGCCTCGATCCATAGCACATAGAGTCCCCTTCCTATTTATTACTTTATTTTGTCTACTTTCTTTTCCAGACAGTTGATGTAGTAGTATTGTGTATTCCAGTAGATGCTCATGCACTTGTGACATTGGGTTTTGGGATTGTTGATCGCTTGGTCTTTTTTGTATTGGTTGATATACCATTGGGCTTGTATTTGGATCATTGTACGAGCTTCTTTTAAAAATACTTGATACCTCACGTACGGTTAAGAACGCTTTTCGAATATTCTGATTCTCAAGTTATTTTAAGATGTGTTGTGGACTATTAATTTTGTGATTAGTTGTTGGCTTACTTAGCGGCAACGTTAGTAGCCATCACAACTAATGGTGGGCTTTGGGTCGTGACACCTTAACATTTTTCTTGGCTTCGAAGTTGTTGTGATAGGCTTGGTGGTATTATTTGGAGAAATATAGTCGTTATTTTCCTTAGTTGTTATCTTCATTATTCTTCATACTTTTTGTTCTTGCTAATACATTTGTTACCTCACTTGTTATGTCTTTTTCTATCTTAATTGATATTTGCCCTTGTTGTCTTAATTGCTATATCTCTCGTTAGTTTCTCATTATTTAACTGCACATGTTTCTTTAGCAGGTGTCTTGTCTTAGCCTCGTTACTACCTCATCAAGGTTAGGCTTGACACTTATGGAGTACATTGGGTTAGTTGCACTCATACTATACTTATGTACTTCTTGTGCAGATTCTGGCATTGGTCCTAATGGTATACAAATAGATAACTAGCTTGCATAGTTGAGGAGACTCGAGTTAGTGTTGCACTCTCATCCTCAGGCCTTGAAGTCATATTTTTATTTATTCTTCTACTGTTTATTTGCATCAAATAGTGCCATTCATCATTTCAGACATTGTATTTAGTAATGCTATAAAAGCTCATGTATTTAGTGACACCAGTTCTGGGAGGTTATTAGACGAATATTTGGTCTTGAACTCGTTATGTGTTTTTGCGTTTTACTCTTTATTATGATATTGTGTTGCTTTATGTTAGTTTTGTCCTTCTATTATTGTTAAGTGTTGGCTTGCTTAGAAAGTTGTGTTAGGCGTCATCACGACCCCATAGTTGGGATTTGGATTGTGACAAGTTGGTATTAGAGCACTAGGTTGCACATATCTCACGAATCATGAGAAAGCTTGGTAGAGTCTTTAGGATCGGTACAGAGACGACAGTACTTATCTTTGAGAGGCTATAAGTCTTTTAGGAAACTTCACTTTCTTTCCTTCTGTATTTGTAATGACCCGGCCAGTTATTTTGTGTATTTGAGCCCCGTTCCCCTATTTGATGGTTTTCGTATTTATGTTTGTTTGTTTGACTTGCAGGGAACGTTGGTTTGGATTCAGGAAGGTTCGGGAGTGATTTGGAACACTTAGTATCATTTTTGAAAACTTAAATTATAAGAGTTGATCGAGGTTTGAATTTTGTGTAAACGATATCGGAATGGTATTTTTAGGGTTCCAATAGGTTTGTATGGTAATTTTGGACTTAGGAATATGTTCGAAATTGGATTTGGAGGTTCCTAGGAATTTTTGATGTTATTTGCCGAAAGTTGGCGATTGGAAGGATTGGGGAGTTCATAGGTTTGGATGAGGGCTGACTTCAAGGTTATAGGATTCGTATTGTTATTCCAAAAGTTGTAATAGGTTCATTTTATCATTTGAGACTTGTGTGCAAAGTTTGAATTTAATCCGAATTGGTTAGGCTTGAATCAGACTCTTGGTTTGACGTTTGGATATTGATGAACGTAAAAGAAGCTTAACATGAGTTTTGATCATTGATTCTTGGTTTTGATGTTATTCGTCGTATTTTGGGAATTTGGATAAGTTTGGGTTAGGTATTAGAACTTGTTGGCATGATTAGACGGGTTCCCAGGGGGCTCGGGTGTGATTCTAGGTGGTTTCAGACCATTGTTTCTTTGTTTGAATTGCTGGTTTTAGGATATTTTGTAGTGTTTCGCGATCGCAGAGCTTGTATCGCGATCACAGAGGAAGGGGAGCTGGCAGTTTAGTTTTCTTCTATGCATTTGTTAAGTAGGTAACACGTTTGCGGAGGGTTGGAAGTAGAAGCTTCGCGTTCAAGACGGGGTGTCGCGTTTGCGATGGAGAGGTGCCAGGCAGTGGACCATTCGCGGAAGGGATATTGCGTTTGCGTAGGCTTGAATTGTACGTGGTCATGTTGGCGAAGGAAAACTTGAGCTGGGGAGGTTTGTCCTTTGCGATCACGATGTAGGTCCCGCGATCGCGATGCATAGGCCTAGGTAGACCACTTTAAGTTGGAATTTCAGGATTTTACGCACATTATCATATTTTGAGCCCTAGACTTCGACAGTGGGAGATTTTGAAGAGCTATTCAACTACATTATTGGAGGTAAGTAATTTACACTTGGATTTATCTTTATATCATGATGTTTATGGATTTCTACACCTAAAAGCTTGGATTTTAATTTGAAATTTGGGGGATTATGGTAAAACTTTTGGAAAGGGAATAATTAAGATTTTAACCGCTATTTGGAGTCAGTTTTGGATGAAACTTGAATATTTGGACTCGTATCGGAATGGATGTACAAGACTTTGAGTTTTGTCTAGTTTCGGAAGGCCGGCCTGGCTTGACTTTGTGTATTTGATTAAACATTCTACCTTTATCATTTGGATACGATTTCTATAGGTTTGTTTGGCGTTATTGGATTGAAAAGTATCAACAGTTGAAAAGTATTAAGCATGCATTTTTGGAACAGAAATAACCATAACGATTGTCAAATATAGCTATAAAAGATAGCATGCTCAAATAACATAGCCGGGACCCACAATTAGCATATAAGGATATCAAGTAACAATTAACAGTTAAATAAAAACTTCTAAATGAGTCAATAATAAAAATATATGCTCAACCGGTACAAGATCCATATACCCCGATACGCAATCCATGTATCAACATGAAAAAGAGAGCGAATGTAGTTACATAAGTCAAATAAATCATGAATCAATGAGTAAATAGACAAAATAAGGCATACAATAATCCAATTCTACCCCGGTCATGAATATAAACTTGAAGTATATGGATCTTGTACCGGTTGAGCATGCATTCTTGTTATTGACTCATTTAGAAGCTTTTATTTAACTCTTAATTGTTTCTTGACATCCTTATATGCTAACTGGGGGTCCTGGATCTGTTATTTGAGCATGCTATCTTTTATATCTATATATGAGCATTGTTATGGTTATTTCTGTTCTAGAAAAGCATGCTTAATACTTTTCAATTGTTGATATATGTGACTCTTGTTATACATGATATTTTTTATTTTTTCAGTTATTAGTTTTGTTATTATACTCGTGTGGTAAGTATTCGGAAGCATCTAGCCTCGCCACTATTTTTTCGAGGTTAGACTTGATACTTATTGGGTATCGAATATAGTGTACTTATACTATGCCTCTACACATCGTTTCGTGCAGATCCTCAGGTGATCCCTAGTAGAGCTTCTTGATTGATGTCAAAGATTTCACGGAGACTTTGGGTGAGATGCACCTCATGGATCTTCTTCGCATTCCCCGAGTCTATGTTCCTATTATATTTCTATCTATTTGTAGATAACTTGACATGTATATAGACTTGATCTCATTTCTGTTATTTTTTCGTGTACTTGTGCCACCTACTTTTGGGGTCGTACTGTATTGGCCATGTTTAGACATATTATTACTGTTTCGAGACTATTTCCATCTTTAATTATTAAATATCTCTGTTAAATAATGAGACGGGACTTCATTTGTTGATTGTGAGTTGGATTGCTTAGCAAGTTCGGCTAAGCGCTATCACGGCCTTGAGGTGGTATTTTGAATCATGACAAGTTGGGATCAAAACTCTAGGTTGTGTAGGTCTCACGAGTCACGAGCAGGTCTAGTAGAGTCTTGTAGACCGGTACAAAAACGTCTGTACTTATCTCCGAGAGGCTACAGGATGTTAGGAAACTTCCTTTCTTTCATTCCTTGCTATGCGACTTTATTGATCCGAAGTTTGAATCTTTGTCTTTTTATTCTTTTGCAGATGGTGAGAACACATTCATAGGAAGCAGTTGGGCAGGCACCAGTACCTCAGTCTAGGGCCATGTGAGGTCGTGGTCGAGGTAGAGGCAAGGGTGGAGCCTGCGCTGCAGTTAGAGCCCCTGCTAAGGCAGCCGTCGTGGAGCTACCAGTTGCTCTAGTAAAAGAGCAGGTGTTTGAGCAGGGTGAACCAGTTAGACCAGCTTAAGTCCTAGAGGAGTTTATCACTACCCCAGTACTTCAGGATGCTCTTGTTCGATTGGTTGGTCTTATGGAGGTCTTTGCATAAATCGGAGTACTTCCTATGGAACCAGCTACGTTTCATGCCGGGGGAGGCGCATAGACTCCTGCGATTCTCACTCATGAGCAGGTTATTGTTTATCAGACACCAGGTATTAGGCCGATAATGGAGGCCGCTATGTCTGAGGAGGAGCAAAAGAGGTTTAATCGGTTCAAGAAGATGGGTCCTCCACGTTTTTATGGCGATCCTTTAGCAGTTGCACATGATTTCTTAGATGGTTGTCAGGACATTCTGCAGACTCTTTATTTGGTGGAGTCCAATGCGGTCGAATTCACTACTTTTCAGCTTTAGGGGTTAGCCAAGAGGTGGTGGCAGTCATATAAGCATAGGAGGCCAGCAGGGTCACTTCCACTCACTTGGAGTCAGTTCTCACATCTCTTCTTAGAGAAGTTCATTTCCCTCATGAAGAGAGAGGAGATGTGTGGTCAGTTCGAGCACCTTCAGCAGGGTCGCATGTCTGTTACGGAGTATGAGATGAGATTCATAGAGCTATCTCTCCATGCAGCTTTTATAATCCCCACTGAGATTGAGAAGGTGAGGAGGTTCATTGAGCTATCAATCAAGTATTTTTGCTATCACTAATTTACATTTTGGTTTAAGACCCTTCCTATATGCTCCTATATATTTATTCCTCTTATGTTGCACGGTAGAAAAATATGTCTGACGAGCGCAAAACACAATACGAAATTGATAATCACTATTCAAAGATAACATAATTTAATTATTGTCTCTAGAGGGATTGGATTTAAATAATGTTCGAGTAATTTCTGGCTTAATTGCTATTCAGGATGATCAACACTTGATTTGAACAATTATCAACAACAATTAGCTACCAAAATCTAAGAAATTATCCATTGATCATGGAAGACAACAATTGAGCAACTAAGGAATATCACTGAGAGAAAAAAAGGTAATTGACTAGACAGGTGCAAGAGAATTGACTCGAGATCCAATTCTTAAAGCAGCTCACTCTATAATACTATTAATTCTCACGAATTCACCAGATAATTAGATTGCATTTGAAGTTAAGGTTCCTCTTTCGATTAAGCGTTAATTTTAGTAAATAATCCAATTGAAGCACAGTGAACAATTGTAACGAATAAAATGATGGTTTTAGTCTAAAGGGTAACTTCTCACGAATATTTTCCTATTTTCTAGTTCGATTAATAATTCAAGAGCCTCTTTCGATTACCTAGTTGAATCACGAATTTAAACTAGAGAATAAGATGTAAAGAAATTCAATATAAAGCTCCTCTTTCGATTAAGCAAAATAATAAACAACTTCACAATACGATTTAAAACTCCATCAATTAATTCAAGCAATTGTCAAGAATCGAATCCCTAATCAAATTATCAATACACCATATTTGTCAACACTCTAAGAAAAATTACTCAATAGCAATGAAAACATTCATCTCAATAAGGTTCAAAGACATAGAAAACAGCAATGCTAATGATTCAATACAAACTCCCGTATTGCACCAATTGTTGATTGAAATCTTGATGAATTCTTGTGTATTCTTGCCTTAGTTGCTTCTTAAATCTTTCGTAGGTCAAAAATTCCTTCAAAAATGTATATTTGGTATATTTAAACTGTGTAGAAGCGGCTCAGGACGAAACTACCCTTTCCAAGCCGAAACAGGAAAATACTCTGAGGAACATGCACAGGCGCGCCGCGCCTCGTGGCGTTCCATGCGCCACGCTAGTGGAGATTTACGTAGGGCATGTCAATTTGTTTTTCAGGCACAATTGTACTGTCGCGTCGCGCCTCACGATGCCCCATGCGGCGTGGTAGTGCAAGTTTCACAGAGTAATCGTTTTCATGCACTTTTTGATATTCAGACTTGGTCCTCGACCCCCGAAGTGATCCTGGTTTAATTCCTTGGGCTTTTACTCAGACTTCAAAAGCTCCAATTTGTTCGATTTAGCTTCAAATTATCTTTTTAACTCGGAATCGTATCCTACAATGCATAAAACATGTACTAAGTGCAAATCACCATCATTTAAGCTCAGACACAAGCAAAATACAGTAATTAAAGTGCAAATTACGGCTAAAATACGGGTTTCTAGCCTATCATCAATTCCTCTGGGATTCTTATATGTCAAACTTGCATTTGATTATCCTCTTTTGATCTCTTTGCACTGGCCTGAATTCAATAGAAAGCATGTCTATAAGGTTCTATTTCTATCTCTATTTAGTTCTAATTGATTCCGTATGTGTTTTCCTACATGTATTGGTATTTGTTCGTCTGGTTCTGAATTTGCATTTTAAAAAGCATGGCTATAAGACCCCTCCTTGTTTTCTTTCTTTTGCTTCTGCTTGGTTAGTTAAATATTTTTTGAAAACATGCCTATAGGCTCTTATGTATGTCCATCCACTATTCTGACTTCTGTGTTTAAGTCAAATTCTGGCATTGCATTAGAAACTATGCCTATAGGACATCGTGTTTGAATTTGATTATGTACACATGACTGCATATTGGTGGAGTTGGGTAAAAGAGCATTGTTTCTGGGATGAGTCTGGTTTCATGGGCCAGAATTGATATATGGGTTTGAGTGCTGGCTGTCCGCTTTGTCTTTTGGATTTTTTCACTTTTAGACAGCGCCAGAAATTATTTATATTTGGTAGCCGAAAAAGTGTATAGAATTTGTATAATTTGTGTATATAACATACAGAATGTATATATATACAAAATATATATCCAAAATATATATTTTCCGGCTATTATTTTGAGAGCGGCTATACAGTGTCATTTTTCCTTGTCTTTTATACTTGTGGGCTGTCAAGTCCAAATTTGGGCTTTCGGAGTAGAGGCTAAGAGGCCGCGGGAGTTTGTAAGGTCCAGAGCATGTTCTACGTCTATAACTAGCTGATGTTTCTTTTATTTTACTTATTATTTATTTGGGCATGTAATAATTATTTGTAAACAAATTCCGGGATATAGTGAGTATTGGAGTTTGGGGATTCATTTACTTAGGGGAGAAAATATGCCTATAGGACTTAATACAATTCCAATATGATGTATCTATTATTATTTAGAAAACATGCCTATAGGATCTAATACAATTTCGATATCCCTTGATCACTTAGAAATCATGCCTATAGGAGATAGTACAACTTCAACATATTTCTTTTACAACTTATAAATCATGCCTATAAATATAATACATTCAATATGCCTATTCTGTCACAACCTAGGAAGTATGTCTACAGAGTCTAATTCAATAACTCGTCTTGCTTGTCATTTTTGGAGATCATACCTATAGGATTATCATTTTAATTTGATGAATTCGTCTCATTCGCTTTTTAAAGTTGGCCTATCAATTCCGAATAAGCAACCTATACGCATTTGGAGAACATGTCTTGTAGGATTCAGTTATTAATTTCAAATTCACGTTTAAAGAATTATATCTCAATTCAATCATTAATTTTGGTTTCGTTCTAAATATCAATTAGTGACCCAACCTATAGGATCAATTAAAAACAAGACTATGTCCGTATGCCTCATCAGTTTCAAAGCAATTTCTTTGAAGGTTAATTAACGAGCACTCAGTATTTGCTCAGATTATTTAAAGAAGTTTAATAGCATAATTTGGAGGCTAGCTTGAGCCCTTTTGGTGTACTAATTGCCAAAGTCCCTATGTGCTTAGTTTATTTGACGTTTAGTTAATCACAGGTAGAAACTTAGCTTTTATTTTGAGTCTAGAAGTTCCCTTTATATTGAAGAAAACAGTTACAAGAACAGCTTGTATGTTTCAAGCCTTGTTTTCATTATCTGATGCATTACATGGCATGGGGAATATATACACGTTTAAGGAGAGTCCTCCAGAATCTCACTTAGCTAGTTAGCCTCTATCTATACATGTTTGTGTGTATCACAACTACTCTAAGGTGTTATCTCTTAGGCGGATGAGTTAGGAGGGATACAACAATCCTAAGATAACTCTAAGAGACCTACCCAGGTTGGGACTGTCTATCATCCCCCTCAAGCTGGCGTGGGGACTTCGGACAACACCTAGCTTGGTGCGCAAAGTCTGGAATTGATGTTTAGGCAATGGCTTCGTCAATATATCAGCTAGCTGGTGCGTGGAAGGAATGAATCTGGTCTCCATTGCGCCGTTTACCACCTTTTCTCTCACAAAATGATAATCAAGTTCAACATGTTTTGTGCGAGCATGTAACACCGGATTGGCTGTGAGATGAAGAGCACTAATATTATCAGTGAACAATAAAGGAGGACGAGATAGAAAGATTCCAATATCCTTCAAGAGATAGGTGACCCATGTCAATTCTGCAGCAAGAGATGCTAACGATCGATACTCAGCTTCGGCACTCGATTTGGCAACTGTATGTTGCTTCTTGAATGACCAGCTGATGCAGTTAGAGCCAAGAAAAACACAAAGTCCTGTCGTAGACCTTCTTGTTAGAGGGCAACCAGCCCAATTTGCATCTGAAAATTCGACTAAATTAAGAGACGATTTAGCTGAAACACGCAGGCCCAACTCAAGGGTACCCGCAAGGTAGCGAAGAACACGTTTAACCCCAGCCCAATGCACCCTCAGTTGCGCTTTGCATAAACTGGCACAAGAGGTTCAGTGAGTGAGAAATCTCAGGCCTGGTGAGCGTGAGATACTGCAATGCGCCAACGATACTTCGGTATTCAGAGGCAGACACAGGCAAGCCATAGGAAGTATGGAGATCATGCTTTAAATAGAGTGGAGTATTTTGATTGCCCTAGCACCCAACATATTGGATCGACGGAGAATATCAGCCATATACTTGGCTTGGTTAAGAAAAATACCAGCAGAGGTGCGGTGTACCTCGATGCCAAGAAAGTATTGGAGATCACCCATATCCTTCATTGCGAACCTCGATCGAAGTTTGTCGACAAGACCATTCAGAAGGAAAGAGTTGCTTCCAGTTAAGACAATGTCGTCGACATAGAGGAGCAGAAACATAGAACCCTTTGAGGAATGAAATACAAATAGTGAAGGATCAGCCTTACTACAAGAATAACCAAGATGAAGAAGGTAAGAACTGAATTTGTGAAACCATGCCTTTGGTGCTTGCTTTAGGCCGTAGAGTGCTTTCTTCAATAGACAAACGTGATTTGGAAATATAGGATCGAGAAAATCTGGGGGTTGCTTCATGAATACAATTTCGTTGAGTTCGCCATGAAAAAATGCATTTTTGACGTCAAGTTGTTTGATATGCCAATTCAAAGTTACCGCAATAGACAACACTAGCTGAATTGTAGTTGCCTTGACAACTGGACCGAAGGTGTTGTCAAAGTAGACTCGTTCAAGTTGATTGTATCCCTTTGCAACTAAGCGAGCTTTGAATCGTTTCACTGATCCATCATGCAAGAGTTTGGTCTTGAACACCGATCTCGAGCCTACGACATTCATATGAGGTTTGCCAGGTACCAATGTCCCAGTAATATTAGACTTCAAAGCTCCCAGTTCCTCATTCATGGCAGCCAACCAATGAGGTTTAGACAAAGCAGTTTTTTTGTTTTTTGGTTCAGAAATATCAGTGTGAAGGGAAGTCGTGAGTTTGAGGGATTGGAAAGTGGGGTTGGTCATGGCTTGAGTCTTATTTCGCGTGAGCATGTGGTGGGTGTTATCTGTGGTTTAGGGAATAGCAGAATGTTGCCAGGTGAAGTATGAGAGGGAGAGATAGGTGGCAATTCGACAAATAGTTCAATACCTGGTATCGTAGATGGATCAATGCTAGAGGAGGAAGTTGCCGATTTGGATGAGGAGGAAGAGGCAATGTTTGGAGACACTGAATTGCTACTGGTTGTTCAGTTGTTTGAGTAGGGCTTTGGCTTGGTGTATTTGTCTCAAAATGACCAGGGGGTTGTGATGTATGAGCAGGTTCTATAGTTGGCTGGGGCAAGGAAACTGAATGATCAAATAATGTAGATTCATCAATGGCCGATGGCGACGTGGACTGATCAAGTTGTTGTGCTAGTTCTGGAGATGACGAAGCATTCTGTTGGAGGAACTCACGAAAAGTGGTTAAATGTGAACCACATGAATCTGCAGAAGAAGCACCTCTGGTAGATACATAGGGTATGTATAATTCATCAAAAATTACACGTCTTGATATAGAAACTTTTCTTGTTTGGGGATGATAACATCTGTATCCTTTGTGAAGTAGACTATCCTATGAACACGCAAGGAAATGTCTTCGGTTGAAACTTATTTTTGTTGTGGCCATTGAGTTAGGGAAAACATCAGCACCCACCATCATTCTCGGTCAAACGCACCATAATTTTCTTATTCTGCTTTAATTATTTGGGCAACGAATACTTATCGCCAAATCACGCTTTAAGAACCAAAGTTAGATTCCAAGCTATGGGGTGGGATAATCATAATTCTTAGTAACAACTGAACTTATAATAAACAAAAATTAAAAAATAATGAGAGGAAATTTAATTTAAAATCAAGCTACAATCTAAGAAATTCATCAAGAATGAAAGAAAGTACAACAAGGTTGAAAGTAACATAAGTACACTAACTTCATGCATGTATTAACCAAACACAAGTATTGTTAATGTATATATCAGTTGTGACCAACATACAAACCAATTGTCAAGTATGCATTACATTAGACAAAGGAATACCATATTATAACCACAAAAAAATGCAACTGAAAGTGATAACATGACATCCTAATACCACCATGAATAACTAAGAACCAAAAATATAAGTTTTTATTAACGTTAGTGCCACCATCATTCTCGGTCTCTCTCTAAAGAATAAATTGTATTAAGACTTCTCAGAAATCTAGGTTTCTTAGTTTTATATGATGGGTGTAACGGGTTAAGGGTTAATGAATTTTTTTAGATGATTATTTTATTAATTTGGTGGCTTTCCACTTGGTGGAAGATATTTTTAAAAAGTTTGACTAACGGTAAGGGTAAATATGGTGCGATAGTATAACGGAGGGTAGATGTAAACTATATACCAAAGTAGAGGGGTATATTTGACCCTTTCCCCATTAACTTATTACTATGCAGAAAACTAACACTACTAGAAATTCGCTAAAAATCACTAAAAAAACCGACCAAAGTTGGTCGGTTATGGACAATTACCGATCAAAACATGACCATTAGGATGTGGACGGTGTTTTGATGGTCGGAATGGCTTACCGACCAAAGTTGGTCGGAAATTACCGACCAACTTTGGTCGGTAGCTTAAATCCGGATGATAAAATGTTGACTTAAAATTTCACTTTAAAAAGTCAACCCGAAAGTCAACGCGGGGTCCCCCTCTCGAAACCTGACAGAATTTTTACGAAATCTGAGCACCCATTCCGATACGAGTTTAACCATACGAATTTTATCAAATTCCGATAACAAATCGACCTCCAAATCTTAAATTTTAGTTTTTGAAGAGTTTTACGAAAATTCCAATTTCTTCCATTAAAACTCGAATTAAACGATGAATATAACTATGGATTTATGAAATATAATCACTTTCGGATATAGAACACTTACCCAAGTCGAAGTCGTGAAACAATCTTCAAAATTACCCAAGAACCGAGCTCCAAAAATCCCAATTGAAAATCGCAAAATGACCAAATCTTAAATCCTTATGTTTCTGCCCAGTTCCGCATTTGCGGAGTACACTGCTCAGCTGAAGTCTTGCATCTGTGGAAGGATTTTTGCTTCTGCACAATCGCTTCTGCGATGCCCAAATACGCATCACCGAGATATTCCGCTTCTGTGTTTCAGCGATCGTATCTGCGACGTCGCAAGTGCACATTTTCTTCTGCTTCTGCGACCAAACGCCAGCCCTGTCCAATGTCACTTTTGCGATGGCTGCCTCGCTTCTATGAGGTCGCTTCTGCGATCAAGCTTCCGCAAAAGCGATTGCACCAACAAGTCCAAAATTCTAGCACTTTCTTAAGTCCAAAAATCGATCCGTTAATCATCCGAAATCCACCCGAGGCTCTCGGGGCCTTAACAAATATACCAACACGTCTCAAAATACAATACGAACTTTGTCGAATCCTCAAACTACATTAAACAACATCGAAACTATGAATCGCACCTCGAATCGAATTATGAGTTTTTAATTGACAAGTTTAAGTACTTACCGACCAACTTTGGTCGGAAACATATTTTATTAATTTAATTTTACCGACCAAAGTTGGTCGGTTTAACTAAATTATATTTTTTATTAATTATTAAACTTTAAAAAAATCGACCAACTTTGGTCGGTAATTAAAAATATATATTTTTTTAAAATAATTAAAATTAAACATTACCGACCAAATATGGCCGGTAACCTCAACAGTGCAGGCAAAATACCGACCAAAGTTGGTCGGTAATGTTGACTTCTGGGAATTCAATGTTCATTAGCCGACCAACTTTGGTCGGTATTTTGGAATAATTTTTTTTTATTAAAAACTGACCAACTTTGGTCGGTTTTCTGGGTTTAATTTTGGCATAAAATGCCTGTTTTGGCAGTTACACCACCTACCAACATACCAATATACCTAATAACAACAACAACAACAACAACAACAACAACAACCAACAACAACAACAACAACAACACAACAACAACCAAAACATTCAATAAATACTTTAAAACTAACAAATTAAAGTTCAATTGAATATAAATATCCAAAACTAAGTTAAAACTAATTACAACTAGTTCAAAACTGGCTCTATTTGTCTAGTTCAAAGTATATAAAAGTCAAGGGGTGTTTTCTACAACATCATCATCACCGTCTGATGAACTTTCATTTACAAGACGGTATAGAGAACGGTCTTGTGGAGGACGGGAAGAACGATCACGGGGAGGACAGGAGGAACGATCACGAGCAGGACGGGAGGAACGATCACGTGGAGGTCGACCCTCTGGAGATGACTATATTATTTTAAATTAAATCAGTATTTCAAAATTTTTATAAAAGTAAATTATAATACTTAAAGAAAATTGAAAGCTTACATATGCAGTCGAGGCCCGATCCTTGACCCACCTATCTTGATCCCCCTCTTTCTTCTTCTTCACAATATGCGTCTCCTTAGATAGCTCATCATGACTCATTGGACGCCCATACTTTTTTTCCTGAAAACAAATTAATTTAGTTAATAAAAAGAATAGATATACTTAGAAAAGTAAAATAATT
Organism: Nicotiana tomentosiformis; assembly: GCF_000390325.3. Taxonomy (NCBI): domain Eukaryota; kingdom Viridiplantae; phylum Streptophyta; class Magnoliopsida; order Solanales; family Solanaceae; genus Nicotiana; species Nicotiana tomentosiformis. Next base: position 121,651,320 of record NC_090812.1, read on the forward strand.
TAAGCAAATTACGTACCAATCTTCTTTTTATTGTCCCTAGGTTGATCGCATGTCCAGTGTGCAAGGAGCCTCCCTTCTCGGATGCGCGAGCTTTCTTTCCTTTTTCGCTCCTCTCTAAGAACTCCGCGGTAAGCCATTGCCTTTGCAAATCATTCCACAAATTCTCAAGTAACCAACCAGGCCTCGTGTTCTTCTTTCTAGCATCCGAGGAAGCATCCGCCAATCTCTTGCGAGCTTTATAATGAAAATTTGCAGTCACTTTCGTGCTATAGCGGTCTTCCCATACACACTTGCTCTGTATTTTAAAAGTTAAATATTAGATGGAAATATCATAAATATAAATTATTAAACTATTTAAAAGAACATTTATACCTTAAATTGATTGAAGATTTGCTCCTTCAGCAAGAATGGGCAATCAGTCCAAGTCGCATAAGGGCCATCATAAAGCTTTCTGATGGCGTTGGTGATTATCTTCGTAGTCTTATTACCCGGCCTGAACCTGCAATTTAACAATAAAAGTACATTAATATCTTAGTAAAAATGTTACAAATCAATAGATGCAAAAATAATGAATAACACTTACCCATCACCCTCAGGGACTATGATGATTTGGATATGTCCTATCAAAGTGCTTCCAAGCTTCTCCATCTGAAGGATGACACATAACACCAGATGGTCTTCTATTTTCAAAATGTCATCTCATATGAGGAGCAGAACTCATCGATGCATATAACCTCTTTAACCTAGGTATAAGAGGTAAATAATGCATCGCCTTGACAACGACCATATTCCCGCTGGAAAGCCTCTTGAAACGAGGCTTTTCGCAAAATTTACAACTGTATAAAGTTGTATCATCTTTATAATATAACATGCAACCATCTTCACAACAATCAATTCTCATTGACGAAAGTCCTAACTTAGAAACCAATCTCTTTGCCTTATAGAATTTACAGGTAAGTTGATATTAGGGTCAAATAGTTCACTCATAAGGTTAATGAAAGAGTCCATGGGTGCTTGAGAAATATTCCAATCAGATTTGATACTTAGTAATCTAACTGCAATAGACAGCTCAGAGTGCGGACTTCCTTCACGTAGTGGGGAGTTTGTTCAACATTTTCATTGGGCTCACCCCCGAAGTGCATCCCAAAAGCATCCGCAACCATATTCTGAATTCTAGAATCAAGATTTGTATTCTCCACCGACCTACTACTTTCACCAACAACCATGTTATGAAATATCCCACGGCTACCATCAATCTCTCCATGATTAGTCCACACAAAGTAATTCTCTATAAACCCCTTCCTATAAAGATGAAGCTTAACTTTCTCCGATTTTTTAAACTTCATACAATCGCACCTGACACAAGGGCACCTAATTATTCCTTCACTTTCGTATGGTGGAAGTGACATTACATGTCTAATAAAGTCATCAACCCCTTCTACAAAATCCTCCCGCAATCCCCGCCGATTAGGATAATTTCTATTATACATCCAAATACGATGTTCCATCTATACAAATAAAACAAGAACAAATTAATTTATTCTATAATTATAAATTAATTATATCTTTTTTAGTTAATTCAAGATAATTATTTTTTCCTAATTACACCAATTTATATCCTAAAAGTCCAATTCATATCCAAAAGGTCCAATTCATATCCTAAAAGTTCAATTCACAAGAACAAATCCTAAAAACTAAAATTTCAATTCATATCCTACGAGTTTAAACATAAACTAACTAAACTAAAGAAATTCAACCCATACCCTAAAAGTTCGATTCACAAAAATAAATTAATTTATTCTACAATTATAAATTAATTATATCTTTTTTAGTTAATTCAAGATAATTATTTTTTTCTAATTACACCAATTTATATCCTAAAAGTTCAATTCATATCCAAAAGGTCCAATTCATATCTTAAAAGTTCAATTCATATCCTAAAAGTTCAATTCACAAGAACAAATCCTAAAAACTAAAATTTCAATTCATATCCTATGAGTTTAAACATAAACTAACTAAACTAAAGAAATTCAACTCATACCCTAAAAGTTCGATTCACAAGAACAAATTAATTTATTCTATAATTATAAATTAATTATATCATTTTTAATTCAAGATAATTATTTTTTCCTAATTACACCAATTTATATCCTAAAAGTTCAATTCATATCCAAAAGGTCCAATTCATATCTTAAAAGTTCAATTCATATCCTAAAAGTTCAATTCACAAGAACAAATCCTAAAAACTAAAATTTCAATTCATATCCTACGAGTTTAAACATAAACTAACTAAACTAAAGAAATTCAACCCATACCCTAAAAGTTCGATTCACAAAAATAAATTAATTTATTCTACAATTATAAATTAATTATATCTTTTTTAGTTAATTCAAGATAATTATTTTTTCCTAATTACACCAATTTATATCCTAAAAGTTCAATTCATATCCAAAAGGTCCAATTCATATCTTAAAAGTTCAATTCATATCCTAAAAGTTCAATTTACATGAACAAATCCTAAAAACTAAAATTTCAATTCATATCCTATGAGTTTAAACATAAACTAACTAAACTAAAGAAATTCAACTTATACCCTAAAAGTTCGATTCACAAGAACAAATTAATTTATTCTATAATTATAAATTAATTATATCTTTTTTAGTTAATTCAAAATAATTATTTTTTCCTAATTATACCAATTTATATCCTAAAAGTTCAATTCATATCCAAAAGGTCCAATTCATATCTTAAAAGTTCAATTCATATCCTAAAAGTTCAATTCACAAGAACAAATCCTAAAAACTAAAATTTCAATTCATATCCTACGAGTTTAAACATAAACTAACTAAACTAAAGAAATTCAACCCATACCCTAAAAGTTCGATTCACAAGAACAAATCGTAAACCCTAGATTCTAACTAAACTATTCAAGACAAATACAAATTAAAGTTAATAATTCAATTATAACTAAATTATTCAAGACAATACAAACTCAAAATTGAAACACTCATTAGTTAAAACTAATTCATAACTAATTGACTAATTAACAAAACTAATTAGTTAATAAAACTAATTAACAAAACTAATTAAAACAAGACCTAAACCCTAATCCTCAATAAAATGCAATATTCAATTAATTGAAACACTAATCAATTGAAACTAATTCACAACTAATTAACAAAACCTAGAAATAATAAATAAATGGGTTGTAATTCAAACCTAGAATTTTTAGGAGATGGAGAAGGAGAGGGCGGCAGTGGCAGCGGCGACGGCGACGACGCGGCGACGGCGGGGGCTGGGCGGTGGCGACGCTGGGTGGGTAATGGGATTTATGTGAGGGAAATAGAGAAGGAGAGGGGAATGTATTGAGTGAGAGAAATAGAGAAGGAGAGGGGAATGTATTGAGTGAGGGAAATAGAGAAGGAGAGGGGAAAATAAGAGAGAAATGGGGGTTCCCCCGTTTTTCAATTCTGATTTCAGAATTACCGACCAAAGTTGGTCGGTAATCTTGGTCGGTATATTAAGTGTTGACCGTTTGACCAAAAACCGACCAACTTTGGTCCTTTTTTTTTTTTTTTAAATTTAATTCTTTTTTTTTGTGTGTTTTTTCCTTAATATTATAAACTATAAAAAAATATTATAAATTATAAGCATTTATTTTATTTAACTATACAATTATTATAAACTTTAAGCATAATCTTTATAAATAATTATATTAACTATTTACTTTTAATAAATTATAATAGCATCTATCTAAGTAAATTTTCTAAGTTATAATTAAGTATGTGAGTAATTTCTCTCTCACACACACATACACTATATTGTAATTGATGCTAATAACTTTATTTTTCATTCGTTCATCACTAATAATGCATGACATAGATTAATCGATATATAGGTCGAGACGTTTTGATGAATCATCGATTAATATTCATCGATATATCTAAGAAAGTTATAAGTCGATGAATCAATTTACAAATAGATATATTTGATGATAAAGTATATATGCTAATTAGTATCTTCCCAAGTCTATCCCTAAAAGAATCCGACCCTGTGGTCCTAGCGCTTCGCGTTCGTATATATATATATATACGGCTATACCTATATATATATATACACACACACACACACACACAAACACACTTCACTGTAATACTTTAACTATATATATAGCTTGTTATAGTATATGTTAGTGTGTATATATATAGCTTGTTAAAGTTTGACCATGTTTGACCTATTAATTTAACTCGTTTACTTAATACTAATAGCTTCTTTCGTTTATTTAATTTGTGATCCATATATATATGTCAAAGATGTTTAGTGTCAAAGATGTTTAGTATTAATTCTTCTATTTTTCATTCATTCATCACTAATAATGCATGACATAGATTAATCGATATAGGTCGAGACGTTTTGTTTTTACTATTAGTCGATATAGGTCAAACGTTTTGTTTTTAATATTCATCGATGCATCTAAGTAAGTTATAAGTTGATGAATCAATTTACAAGTAGATATATTTGATGATAAATTATATATACTAATTAGGATCTTCACAAGTCTATCCCTAAAAGAACCCGACTCCGTGGTCCTAGCGCTTCGTGTTTTTATATATATACGGCTATACCTCTATATATATATATACGGCTATACCTCTCTCTCTATATATATATATATACACACACACACACACACACTTCATTGTAATACTTTAACTATATATATAGCTTGTTATAGTATATATTTGTATGTGTGTGTATATATATATATATAACACGCTTCGTTGTACTACTTTAACTACAAATATAGCATGTTATATATAGTATATGTTAGTGTATTCATTATTTATATTATAAAAGTTTTAACGAATTACTTTTATATTATTTAGATAGTAAATATAAAAGCAATTCAAAAGTTTGACCAATGTTGACGTAATAACCGACCAACTTTGGTCGGAAATTTTACAGAAAATAACAATTACCGACCAAAGTTGGTCGGTAAATGCTTCCCCTACATTAACCGACCAACGCTGGTCGGTAATTTTAAATATAAATTCTTAAATATTATAAAATATTTTAAATAATAAAATAATTATTAAAATTTAAAAAATTGGGTCCAGATTACCGACCAACGTTGGTCGGTAATCCAAAATTTTCTTGTCTGACCAGCTGGGTCAATTCGTTGACCAATTTACCGATCAACGTTGGTCGGTATTTAGTTTAAAAAAAATATAATTTTTTTTTTCAGTTTCCGTCCAAGCTGGACGGTTTTTGGTCGCTTTTTTTAATCGACCAATGTTGGTCGGAAATATTTGGTCGGTTTTTAGCGGATTTTTAGTAGTGTAAGAACTCTAGAGTGTGGGTGTCCTAATCTTTGATGCCATATTGTATCTGCATTTTTCTCAATTTTTGTAGCAGTCAAGACTTTGTGTAAGTTTTCTTCCAAAGCGTACAATCCATGTTTGTCACTTCCCTTGGCTAGAGTTATTCATGTGCTTTTCTCCTTAACAACAAAACTCTCGTCAGAAAATAATAGCAAGAGGGATTATCCTTCACAAGTTTACTAACGAAAACAAGGTTATTCTTGAGTTAGGTACAACAAACACATCCTTTAAATAAAGATTTTTTTTTCCAATATGCTTATTTCCTATGTATGAAATAAGTAGGTTATCACCATTGCCTACCATAACAGAATCCGTTCCTTTAAAAGGTAAAGAATTTTCAAGATTACCTGTAATTTGCACCATGTGATTGGTAGCACCAGAATCCATGTACAGATTATTATCTGGTTGGTCACTAATTGCCATTGTTGCAAGAGCCCGAGGTACTTCTTGTTGGGACGTCCGGTAGGAGTAATCCCACCTATAAAAACAAGAAAGCGCCGTATGATTGTTCCTTCCACAAATTTGGCATGGATTATTTTTAGAGTTCCCATTCTGCTAGTTACTTCCATTTTGTGATGGACCATATTGCCTCAGATTTTTTGTCTGGCCTTCTCTACCTCTTTGTTGTCCACGTCCCCGATGTAAATTTCCACAACCTCTTACCTGTGACTTTTGAGTCACAAAGGCCATGGCTGAGTCAAGTGTGGTAGGTGCCTACCTGCTCTTCCACATCTTCTCGCATCTCAAGTCCCCTAAGAGCATTAACAAACTGGTTAAACTTAGGATAAGGAGGTTTACTCAACATCATAGTATGAAAGGTCTTGTATTTGCTTCCCAGACCTCTAGCAAAATTAATTTTACGACCCAAAATCTCATCACAGATGTCATGATGACACTTAGTCTCTAAGACTAGGTAAGTTTATTTGGATTACATTTCGAGATATTTTTTGATAGATAATCTAATACAAGTGTCGAAACCAAAAGCGAAAATTATTATAACAACCTCCCAAGACTGGTAATACAGAGTCACGAACTCTAACAGAATACATGGAATGATCTTGAAGATCGAATATACAATACTGTTCGAATAAGAAATTAACAGTACAATAAAATGAAAAGACTCCAAGGGACTACGACGACCAAGAAGCCCTTGAATCCTTGTGATCACACTTTAACTCTTGCCGAATATGATATCTCCAATACATGGCTCTGCACAAAAATGTGCAGAAGTGTAGAATGAGTACACTACAGTCGGTACCTAGTAAGTATCAAAACTAACCTCGGTGGAGTAGTGACGAGGTACAATCAAGACACTCACTAGTCAAATAACCTGTGCAATAGAGCAGTATACAATAGTACTGGAAAATAACCAGCAATGATAACAACGAAAAACAACCGGTAATATAAACATCAGGGCAACAAGAACACCATAAATATTGCTCAAACGAATAAGGAACATAAGGATAACCAATTAATCAAGTCTTTCAAATATACGCCTTTCAAATGTAAGTCCTTCAGATATAAATCTTTCACATATAAGTTTTTCAAATAAAAATCTTTCGAATATAATTCTTTCAACTAAATATCTTTCGAATATAATTCTTTCAAATAAATATCTTTTGGATATATATCTTTCAAATAAATATTTTTGAATATACGTCTTTCAATTAAAAGTCACTCTATGACACTTCATTTTATAATCATAAAACACGGGTCTTAGCCCACTTTCAAATTTTCGGAATACGGGTCTCAGCCCACTTTCAAATTTTTACGGCACCTCATGCCCATATTTCTATCATAACCGCACGGATAACTCACGTGGCAATAATAAAATCATCATCTACTCATGGCACCTCGTGCCCACATCTCATAACACAACTGCACGGATAGTTCACGTGCCAATATCAAAATCATTATATTTTTTCGGCACCTCGTGCCCACATTTCATATCACATCTGCACGGACAGTTCACGTGCCAATAACATAATCCGCCCGGTAATCGCCACAGGCTCACCATTTCAACATGGATCAGATTATTATCAAGTTCACCGAAATGACAAGACAAGTTGCACAAGATATAAAAATAAACACAAGAAAAATCACAACATCACATGAAAATCACCAACACAATAACCCCACATAATCACATATAATCTCTGACAATAGCCACCCTTATCTCTCCTATAGCTACCCTTATCTCTCCTATAGCCACCTGTATCACTCCATATAATAGCCACCCTTATTCTGCTACCCTGACAATATCAATAGACACCCTTATCGCTCTTATAGCCACCCTTATTGCTCCTATAATAGTCTCCCTTATCGCTCCGTATAATAACCTCCTTTATCACTCCGCCCAGATAATATCCCAATGCACATAACAGCAGTGAAATGCCATCCTTATACCCGCATAATATCAATAGTAGAATGCAACCCTTATACGCCGCATAATAGTAACCCAAATCACATAACAATTCACAGAGAAAATTATCACAACACCACCACATAATTAACTCGTATTTACAAATTACACGTAGGCCACAACAATGTATATAGAATCTCAAAACCACAACAAGGATGGAAAAGTAACTCAACATAGAACAACGTCTTCTTTAATCCAAATTTTAGGTAAATAGATTAATACCTCTTTTTAAATTTAATTAATTAACTATTTGAGGATGAAAATTCCATAATTGAATTATTTTCACGAAATGGAAACTCAAACGAATACATAATTCACATAAAAGCCAAGTGGCGATCACACCCAATTATCATCTAAAAACAAACTCGGCAAACAAGGAATGAGGCATGACAAATAAAGGATTTAATAAGTGCCAAAAAATTTCCAGTTTAATATATGAATATGATCATGAACTTAAACCAGTAGAATTTGCACATATAAGTCCGAGTACGTACTCGTCACCTCGCGTACACGGCTTTCACATTATACAAATGGCACATATGACTCAATGCCTAAGAGGTAATTCCCCACACTCAAGGTTATGCAAGATACTTACCTTTTTGAATTTAGGCTGATATTCCAAAATAGCCTTCTTGCGTAAAATAATCTCCAAACGGCTCAAATCTAGCCAAATAAATTATATAACTTCATTAAAACCTCGGACTGAGGCCTTCTTTTTTGCTTCACCGAATGGAATTTCAGATCCAAACTTAGTCTATGAGTGGTTATTTCCGATGGGACCCCTGTCATGTCAAGATGGGACCAAGCAAAACAGTTCATATTAGCTATAAGAAATTGAATAAGCTTTTTCCTGAGCTCGGGATTTAACCCCGTGCCCAGGTATACCTTTCGCTTGGGCAGATGTTCGATTAGTGTGATTTGCTCCAGTTCTTCGACCGTTGATTTGGTAGCGTCGGAATCATCGGGGACCATGAAGGATCGAGGGATCCCATAATCATTATCTTCGTCAGTCCTTTGATTCTCTAATTGGGTCGAGGCTGACGTTTGTGATTGCTATTTGGTATCCCGTTTCTCATTCGAATCTGATCCCTTTGTCGATGATAGTGATGATATCGGAATCACTTCATCGACGGCAAACATTTCATTCGCAGCCGGTTTCTCCCCGCAGACCGCCTTGATTCCCTTTGGTGTTGGGAATTTTAGAACCTGGTGAAGGGTCGAAGGTACTGCTCTCATGTTGCGGATCCAAGGCCTCCCGAATATGGCGTTATATCTCATGTCGCCCTCGATCATGTGGAACTTCATTTCTTGGATGGTCCCGACCACGTTTACTGCCAGAATTATCTCGCCCTTAGTAGTTTCACATGCCATATTGAATCCGTTTAGTACCAGGGTTACGGGCATGACCTGGTCCTGTAGACCGAGCTGCTCTACGACCCTTGATCGAATGATGTTGGCCAAACTACCTGGATCAATTAACACACATTTAACTTGAGTTTTATTCATAAGTACATATATTACCAGTGCATCGTTATGGGGCTGCATGATCCATTTCGCGTCTTCGTCACTAAAGGACAATATTCCTTTAGGTATGTAATCCTGAGTTCGAGATCGCTTCTCTCTTATAATCGATATCTTAGTGCGTTTAAGCACCGGCCCCTGTTGGACATCGATCCCTCCGTTGATCATGTGGATGATGTGTTGTGGCTCTTCTTGTTCGTTTTGTCTGTTGTACACTTTGTTTTTGAAATGGTTCTTGGCTCGGTCACTTAAAAACTCTGGAAGGTGCCCTTCATTGAATAACCGGGCTACCTCCTCTCTCAACTGCCTACAATCTTCCGTTCTGTGGCCATGGGTGCCAAGGATTTCTCTAGCTGGATCAGACTCCAGAGGTCGAGGCCATTTAGTATCTTTGATGCGTCCGATAGCCGATACGATGGCGAATGAATCAATATTGAAGTTATATTCTGATAACCGTGGTGGTTCCTTAGGTCCGGTATGCCTATCGAACCCACTCTTGCTCATCATCCCTCGAGATCCTTGGCCTCGATCACTTCTACTTTCGCCTCATACGTGGTTACGTCCCGATTCGCTACCCATACAATCTTCGTTATACGGCCGATATCGGTCCCTGTTCGACCTTGGTTACCTGTCGGTGTCCCTTTTAATAACGGACCCAAAACCCAACTGGTCGTCTTCGACTCTAATCTTCGATTGATATCGATTGTGTACGTCGGCCCAGGTAATAGCTGGGTACTCGATCAAGTTCTGCTTCAGCCGTCGTGAAGCCATCGAGCTTCGTTCGTTAAGTCCTTGGGTGAAATCTTGAACGGCACAATCGTCCGTGACCGGGGGTAGATCCATTCATTCCAGGGGTAGATCCATTCATTCCATTTAAAAATGAGACACGAATTCTCTTAGCATCTCGTTATCTTTTTGTCTTACCTTGAAAAGGTCCGACTTCCTGGTTTCGACCTTTGTGGATCCGGCATGTGCTTTTACGAAAGAATTTGCAAGCATAGCAAAAGAATTTATAGAGTTAGGCGGCAAATTATGATACTATATCATCGCTCCCTTTAACAGGATTTTTCAACTTCGATAATTTGCGTCGAAACGTACTAATTCAATCCAGAATAACTTCAAATTTTGCACATGAGTCATAAATAACATAATGGACCTGTTCCAATTTCCGGAATCGAAATCCAACCCCGTTATCAATAATTCCACCTTCGGCCAAACTTATAAATATTTTAAAACTTCAAGTTTTCCAATTTTTGCCAAAATGCGCCAAATCGTCCTATGGACTTCCAAATCCAAATCCGGACATACGTCTGAGTTTGCATTTATCATACAAAGCTATGGAAATCATCAAAACTCCATTCTGGAGTCGTTTGCACAAAAGTAAAATTTCGGTCCACTCTTTTCATTTAAACTTCAAAAAAATAAGAATTATTCTGTCAATTTAATTCTGAATCTTCTGAAAACCAAACTCGACCATACACGCAAGTCATAATGCACATTACAAAGCTGCTCGAGACCTTAAGCAGCTAAACCGACGCTAATTCTCAAAACGACAAGTCGGATCGTTACATTCTCCCCCTCTTAAACATACTTTCGTCCTCGAACGTGCCAAGAATTATTCTGGGGACTCCAATTTACTGAGTGTATTTACTATACATATATTCGCGGGTGAGCCTACGTCACTGCAATTAACATAAGTCCGACAACACTATCTTAGTTGAAGACTATTTCTTTTATCCACACTTATAAACTTTAAAACCATTTTTTTTACACTCCAAATATTTCCACAAGGACTTATTTTCACATCAACACATGGTATTAGTCTCAACCGATTGTAGCAACTCGTGCCTATACTCACACGGAATATTCATACAACGTAACACATCATACATAGGTCCATATTAATATCTCTGGCCCCAATAGGTGCCCATAATCAATTATAGCACCGGCAATTAATCTCACCTCAATTTAACCCTTGTTTCAAACCTTCACAATACTGACAATAATTTGAGGAACATGAAAACCTCGTAATTATTCACCCGAATTAACGAGTCATATTTAATGCCATCTGGGCACACACCTCGTAGGCTAAATCATAACAAGTACAACACAACTATGACTAACATGCGCAAATAAACACACAAATGAATTATCAAACAAGCCCACCAGACATAACTCCCTATCTGTACTATAATGCAAAAAAATTTCACAAGGGAGACTTTAAAACATATGAATTTAACCACAAGGATCTCATCTCGATATAAGTTCCATTGCTGCACGTAGCCCGGTTTAAACATATCAATTCACATTAAAACGCAAGGATCCCATCCTCAACTCTGAATCACAAGTATTATGCACATCGTGTCAACTAAAACTTTCCATTTCTTCTTTTAAATAAATTCCGTTAAACAAAATCATAACACATAAGGAACCCCAATACTGGTAGGGCATATAATTCACAAATTGTAACCAATTATCCAGAAATTACATCAAAACTCATCGTAATGAGTAACGTATAATCACCTTTAGCCTCACAGTTCTCAGTAGTGACCATGACAGAATGATAGACACGGCTATCGCCATAGAATCTCCCAACAGGGGGAAACACATAAGTGAAGTACAGAATTACGAAGCTCACCCATAAGTGAAGTATGATAGGAGGACTCGCCTCGATACACAGAACCGAATCGAGTTAAGAAAATATTCCTTTATATCAAATCAAGATCATACCTGTAACGACACTATCTGTTGTAGCGGCCTCAGCCATATTACAGAAAATATATCAACGGGCCGGACCTCCCCCTCTAGGGAGCCCTCTACCCGCCTATCCTCCACCACTAACTGGATATGTAGGTGGAGTAGTAACTGAAATGGGGCCCGTAGCCTGAGTACCCTAATGAAATTTGCCTCTCCCAAGCCTGGGACAATCTCTCATGATATGCCTAGTATCACGCCACTCATAACAACACCTCTTCGGTCGTGGCTACTCGTACTGAGCCCGTGCCAAATAACTGGAATAACCACTATAAGAATCTCGTGTCGGTGATGTACTATAAGTACTTACTGGAGCACCCAGAGCAATCTGATGTGCGGACTAAGCCGGCCGACTGCTCGAGCCTCCGCCATAATGGGTCATAGCTGAAGAGTAAAGTCCACTGAGCCCTCCAGAGCTTCGAGACCTTTTGGCCTTCTTAGACTCCCTTTCCTTACCTCGAAAACGCTCAATCCTCCTGCGATCAAGCTTCTGCATAAGCGATTGCACCAGCAAGTCCAAAATTCCAGCATTTCCTTAAGTCCAAAAATCGATCCGTTTTCCATCTGAAATCCACCCGAGGTCCTTCGAACCTTAACCAAATATACCAACACATCCCAAAATACAATACGAACTTAGTCAAGGCCTAAAACCACATTAAACAATGTCAAAACTATGAATCACACCTCGAATCGAATTATGAGTTTTCAAATCTTCCAACTTCTATAATTTGCGCCAAAATGTATCAAATCAATCCGGAATGACTTCAAATTTTGCACACGAGTCATAAATGATATAATGGACATGTTCCAATTTCCGAAATCGAAATCCGACCCCGTTATCAACAATTCAACCTTTAGCCAAACTTATAAATAATTTAAAACTTCAACTTTTTCAATTTTTGCCAAAATGCGCTGAATTGTCCTACGGACTTTCAAATCCAAATCCAGACGTAAGCCTAAGTCCGAAATCACTATACGAAGCTATTGAAATTATCAAAACTCTATTCCAGAGTCGTTTGCACAATATTCAAACTTAGGTCAACTCTTTTCATTTAAGCTTCTTAAAAATAAGAATTGTTCTTTCAATTTAATTCCGAATCTTTCGAAAACTAAACTCGACCATACACGCAAGTCATAATGCACATTACAAAGCTTCTCAAGACCTTAAGCTGCTGAAGGGATGCTAATTCTCAAAACGACAAGTCAGGTCGTTACAATTAATAACTTTTCTATCTTCGTCTAATTGTTTGTGTATAGCCATTAGGCTATCACAAATTCCTTTAAACTCTTTTATGTATTCATCTATAAATTTAGTTCCCAATTTCACGGTTTGAAGTGTTGCTTCAATTGAAACTCTCTTATATTTGCTTGCTTGTAGATAGGTATCGTCAAGACAAGACCATATTTGTTTTGCCATAGCACATCCTATGATGAAGAACATTGCCTCTTCTGTCATTGTTCCAGAGAGCCAACTCCTGACTAGAACATCTTGTTCTTCCCAATCGACGAACTTGGAGTTAGGGACAAGCTCTCCTTTCTCATCTGATACATTCTCGGCGAGTGGCTCTTCTTTTATTATTTTATCAACCTTTAAGGTTTGCATTAGTTGAAGGATTTGTGTCCTCCAAACTAGATAATTTGATGGTTTCATTTTGATAGTACAGATTGCTATAAGTTGATGGAGTGAAGATGGCGAAAAAGGCTAAGGTAGGATTTGAGGATGAGGCCATGTCTGGTGTTTAGGATGAGATAGCTTCAGGATCGTGTTATAATTGAGCCTATGCTTCTGGTACCATGAAAACAATAGTTACAAGAACGGCTTGTATGTTGCAAGCCTTGTTTTCATTATCTAATGCATTGCATGGAATAGGGAATATATACACGTTTAAGGAGAGTCCTCCAGAATCTCACTTAGCTACTTAGCCTCTATCTATAGATGTTTGTGTGTATCACAACTACTCTAAGGTGTTATCTCTTAGGTGGATGATTTTAGGAGGGATACAACAATCCTAAGATAACTCTAAGAGACCTACCCAGGTTGGGACTGTCAATAATATATAGTTTCCAATTCCTCATGCACTATAAGAATGGGACGTGTAGATTAATTAAGACGCAATTTAGAATTGATTAGTGCACTTAGGTAAATAACTAAAAATAATAATGAGGATGAGGAGTTGATACATAAATTTCCCGAATAGCCGTTGTACTTTGGCTATAAAAAAAGACTTTGGAACTAGAGATGATCCATTAGGCGTAAAAACTTAGGGCCCCCTTAGTTAATTAAGACGTTATTATCATATAAATCACTTAGAGTAATCTATGTTAAGTAACAACCATTAATTCCACTTAGTTTTGAAATCCGGACGAGAACCACAGTTATGGACCTCGAAAAGTGGTTAACACCTTCTTTTCGAGGTAATTTGAATCCTTACCTGATCTTTGATAGCACAAACTAGTTTAACTAGAGTTATTTTCAAATAGGTGCCTGTCACAATCCAAAATCCTTTATAGATCATGATGGCGCCTAACGCCGCCGTCAGGCAAGCCAACGGTGATTGATCAACTTGATCACCCATTCTTATTACTTTTGAAATCATAATTTCCATTAATTGAATAGTATAAAATAGAATTTACAAGGTAAAATGATAATGTTTACGTGAACTACAATAATGAACAACCCGTAGAAACCCCCAAAACCCGTTGTCACAAGTGCATGAGCATCTACTAAGGAGTACAATAAAAATATAACATCCGTCTGGAATACAAGTTAGACAGGAAATATAAATAACTCTAATGGAGACTTTGTATGATGCGAATCGTATCATGGAAATACATCTCACCGTAAAGTCCCCGCACAAGCCGTTCCTTTGCACTCATAGGGCGACCGAAAACATATATATACCTGCACAATAAGTGCAACAAGTGTAGCATGAGTACATAAATCAATGTGTACCCAGTAAGTATCTAGCCTAACCCTAAAGAAGTAGTGACGAGGGGTCGACTTCGACACTTACTAGGGATCCAATAAGACATGTACAGTAAGATTCCAGCAACTCTATAAAGGCTCAAATCGATCTAAATCCTATTCGAAACTCACCTGAGGCCCCATGATCCCGTCCAATCATACCAACTATTCGCAAAACATGATGCAAACTTGCTCGAGGCTTCAAATCATACCAAACAACATCCAAACTATGAATCGGCGATAAAAATCCTTCTTTGAACTTTCAAACTTCCAAACTTCGACAAACGCGTCCGAATCATATCAAAACATTCCGAAATGATGCCAAACTTTGCACACAAGTCATAATTCACAATACGAACCTATTCCAAGGCTCGTAATCCCAAACAGACATCGATAACTTCAAAGTCCACCTCAAACCAACTTAGGAAATTCTAAAACCTTCCAAATGCCAACTTTCCACAATAAGCGACGAAATGCTCCCAGGTGATCCGATACTCAACCCGAACATATGCCCCAAGTCCGAAATCATCATACGAATTTATTGGAACCTTGAAATCTCGATTCCGAAGTCGTTTACCCAAAAGTCAAACCTTAGTCAATTCTTCCAACTTAAAGCTTCCGAAATTAGAATTTTCTTTCCAAATCAACTCCGAACTTCCCAAAATTCAAATCCGACCACACGTAGTCATAATACCTGAAGTGAAACTACTCAAGGCCTCAAATCGCCGGACGATACGTTAGAGCTCAAAATGACCGATCGAGTCGTTATAGTGCCCTAACACACCTTAAAGATCGTTAGGTGGCGACTTCTCTTTTTTAACCCATTCAAAAGAGTTTTCATATTTCGAAATCCACTTTCGCAAGAAAATGGGGTGCGACAAAGTATGCACATGCTAGAAGGTATAATAATCTTTTCGAGTGTGACGAATTTAATGATAAATCACATCATAATTTTGGATGAATTCCATATTCTACTTTGTAGATATAATCCAAACAAAATTAGAGAATCATGCTGACAATGTGTTAAGAAATTTGTATTAAAATAGTAATAAATAGAAACTAGAAAGAAAGGAAGAGAGAAATAGAGTTTTTTTTTATTTCTTTTAAGTGTGTCCAAGTATATCCTATATCAGATCTTATGCTTCTACTTATACTATTACATCGAGGGTTACAAAAAAAATTCTTAAATATGACATTAACCGTTAAGATCAAGGAGGAGAATCATGGAGGTATAGGAGTTACAAACATAATGATTAGGAGTAGTGGGGGTGTTCGCATCCTCTATTTATAGTATTACATAGAGGTATATAAAAAAAATATTATAAACATGGCATTAAGAATTTGAGATCATGACAAAAGTGGGAGTTATAAACATAATGGAGATGAGTAGTGGGAGTTATGAGTATAATTGAGAAGTGTAGGGAGTGTTACTCCTTTAGGAGTTATGGACATCTGCCATAATCTAATATTTCATAATAAAAATACTTATTATAGGTATTGGATGAAAGAAAATAAATCAATATTATATATTTACCTATGTGTTCATAAGGCACCACAATCTTGATATACCCACTACTAGAAATTCGGCAAAAATCGTCCAAAATAATCGATCAAAGTAGGTCAGTAATAGCCAATAACTGTCCAAAACGTTACCATTAACGTGTGGTCGGTATTTTGAAGGTCGGAAGGGCATATCGACCAAAGTTGGTCGGAAATTATCGACCCACTCTGGTCGGTCAATTAAATTCAAAAAGAAAATTACCAAAAAAACAACCAAAGTCGGTCGGTATTTTAATTATGTAATTAAAAAATGTACTATCTGGGAATCGAACCGGGGTCTGTACTGTGGCAGGATACTATTCTACCACTAGAACATTGATGTATTTTATTTTAAGACTGCATTTTATTTTATTTATACTCTTTAATTGTATTTTCGCATGAAAATAACCGACCAATGTCGGTCGGTTTTATTAAAAAATAAAATTACCGACCGAATTCGGTTGGTGTTTTAAAATGACCAGCCGAATTAACCGACCAATTGCGGTCGATGTTTTTAATATTAATTTTAATTTATTTTAAATAAAAAATGATCAAAATTGGTCGGTTTCTTGAAAAATAAATTTTGCGGGACTCAAAAATAGTTTCCCGCATTTTTGAGCCAAAGAAAACCAACCAAAATTAGTCGGTTTTCGTAAAAAAAATTAAAAAATATAATATTTTAAAAAACCGACCGACTTTGGTGGTTTTTTGGCCGGATGTTTTGACCGACCAAAATTAATCGGTAGACCGCGGTCGGTTTTTGCCGAATTTTTAGTAGTAACCCTTCTACAAAGAATAATGTGGGCTTCATTGATAGATTCTGGCTTGATCCTGATTCTACTTATTTTAAACTCTGGAGCATATGCAACGATATGGTGATTTTATGTTTGCTAAATTGTCTTTTAAAAGATATTGTTGAAAGCATGATTTATTCAAAAACAAATAAGGATCTTTTAGTGATGTTGATGTCAGATTTGGACCGTCATCAAATGGTGTCAAACCTGCAAATGGTGTTGTGATTATACTTCACTATAATCAAACGTCTATGTGATGGACTTGACACTTAAGACAAAAACATCACATACACTTCGGAAGAGAGGTTGATTGAATTCCTCATGGGACTGAGTAACACATATGTCCCATGAGGAAACTTGGGCATTCAGTTAACAAATGCTATAGTAGTATTAGTTTAACAACTCTGTTTCTTGTTTCACATACAACATCATTCCTAGCTTCTGGAGTAGATTCAGTAGCATCTAACCACATGTCATTTGATTCTAATTTTCTTTTAAATCTCTTCCTACATACGTACACTTGTGACCATCAATTTACCCCATTAAAGGTTAAGGTCATTCATGACGGATGTATATATATAAATTCATCCTAATCTTGTTCTAGACTGTTCTTTATATTCCTTATTTCAAATTCAACTTGCTATCACCAGTCCAGAAACTCTTTTCAATAAGAATTTCTAAACACCAAAAAAGAGATTCTCGATTGGCTTTAAAATAAAAGAGAACAATTCGATAAGATCTAAATAACGGTGGAAATTCTCCTTTGAAATTTTAAAAAATACACGTCCCAAATAGAGTTAATGTTAAAGTCAGAGATATACATATTGCAAGCTTTGACCCCACTAATGGGGCATTATTGCAGCTAGATTTTGTAGGGATGCAATCTTTTTTACGCAATCCAATAAGCAACCAACATTTACAAGTAAGAGATACAAATTGTCCGTAATGTTATGGATAAGTTGACTTACTCTGGCCAATCAATATGCAATGTAACTTATTGTTAGGACTCAAATATTTGACATCGGACGTGGCGTGGCTGTGGCAAGGATTGGGGTGTGATGGCCTTGCCATTGACCTATGCGGGAGCAAAACGATCATGCGGGACAATGGACGAGAAACATTGTCAAGTGAGCAAGTATTTGGCCAAGGTCTTGAGAGAGGCAAGACGGGCTTGGCAAAGGCTTGAAAAGGCAGTATGGGCAAGTTTGGGCGGCATGGCACGACATGCGCGCCAAAGACAAAGGTTCGTGCAGTTCAAGTTGTGGGAGCGCCAAGTACAAGTAAGCTAAATAACGGCAGCACGGAATGATGGCAAAGGGTTTCAATAGCTAAGGCAAAGCTATGTGAGACAAAAGACAAGCAATGGCACGGATGAAACAAGTGTTGACAAAAATAAGGCAGAAATGCGGCTAAGGAAATGTGCAGGTGATAGGCGTCGGGCGTGTGCGGTAAAATCATGGACAGCAGGTTGCGGACAAGGCATTGGCGCGGAGCAATATCAAAATCAACCAAGTCTGAGTGCAATGACAGCCTTGGGGCGTGCAATAGCTGAACAAGAAAAAGGGCACATATAGTGCATATGCCAAAGCAGTAGGCCGTTGTATTTTTGTAATGACTTATATCCATGTCTGTTTAATGCTTATATGTAATGTCATTTCGTGTAAGATAATAGCCTATATAGTTGGGGGATGTCAACTACTAGATAGGATCAGATTTAGCAAAGCTGTGTAAAATGCTTGGTTCAGTGGGAGGTGGGACCAGTGCTCTACCAGAGGGCTAAGTGCTCCACCAGAGAGCTAAGTGCCCCACCATGAAAGCTGAGTGCTCCACAAAACAGAGTAAGTGCTGAAAAGGGCCATTTTGTGGGTAAGTGCCTCATTAAATGGTTAAGTGCTTATTTAATGCTTTGACTGGGCAAAGCACAAGGATGGAATTTTCCCTTTGTAAGTTGTCCATTCAAATCTTCCAGTGGCAGCCCCTATATCTATATATATGGGGACATTTCGTGAAGAAAGGCATCAAGACTAAGATTACTCTTAGATCAAGTGAGGGAGTTCAGAATGTGATCCTTCCAGAGAAAAAAGAGGGTCAGATGTGAGGCTTCCAAAGAAGGAGAGGGTCTTCAAAGAAGAAGAGGGTCTCCGAGCAGAAGGAGAGGGTCTTCAGTGAAGAAGAGGGTCTCCAAGACGAAATGGAACTAAGGCTGGGCATGGGCAGGTCTTAGTGTGTTAAGATCGACCTGTGATCTTGACTAAGTGGGCTATGAACGACTTGTGTTCATAACAAAGAAAGGAAAATAAGTTAGGAAGGTGAGTCTTTCTAAATGTTTCAAACGTGGGCTAAGGCTAGGTGTTGAGCAGGTCTTAATTTGCAAGATCGACATGTGATCTGTGCAAAGTAGGAAACAAGAGGGAAACGTGAGTGTTTCTAAGTATTTCCGAAAATGGGCTAAGGCTAGGCATTGAGCAAGTCTTAGTTTGAGAGATCGACTTGTGATCTGTGCAAAATAAGAAACAAGAGAGAAACGTGAGGGTTTCTAAGTGTTTCCAAAAGTGGGCTAAGGCTGGGCGTAGGCATGTCTTAGTATGTCAAGATCGACTTGTGATCTTGACTAAGCGGGAAACAAGATAGAAAGTTGATATTTTCTGAGTGTTTCCAAAAGAGGGCTAAGGCTGGGCGAGGGCAGGCTTAGTGAGTAAAGATCGACTTGTGATCTTTGCAAAGTGGGAAAACAAGAGAGAAACGTGAGTTTTTCTAAGTGTTTTCAAAAGTGGGCTAAGGCTGGGCGTAGGCAGGTCTTAGTAGCTATGAACGACTTGTGTTCATAGCGAAGTGGGAAACAAGAGAGAAACGTAAGGGTTTCTAAGTGTTTCCGAAAGTGGGCTAAGGCTGGGGCGTTGGCAGGTCTTAGTGTGACAAGATCTATATGTGATCTTGGCCGGACGAAGTGGGCTGTGAATGGATTGTGTTCATGGCAAAGAGAGGTCCTTTGTATATTTTTTTATTAATACTAAGGTTGGGTTTTCCCGTATCTGATGGTGTTCTCTTTATGTTGCTGCCGAATCTTATGTAAGGCCAAACTTGATGAAAAGTTGGCTAAATGTTGGGAAAGGCTGAGTAACTTGAGTGTCAGGTTGCTGCCGCGCAGTATCAATCAGGTGCGAAAAATTGACCCAAATTGGCCCTGTGACACTTATGGTTGATCTTATTCAATCAGAAATAAGCTCCGAGATTAGAACTTAACCTTTTAAGAGTAGCTGCAATTCCATTGGGTTCAACTGACACTACTAGAAATCTGGGAAAAACCGTCCGAAAACATCGACCAAAATCGGTCGGTAATGGCCAATAACCGTCCAAAACGTGACCATTTACGTGTGGTCAGTATTTTGAAGGTCGAAAGAGCATACCGACCAATATCGGTTGGAAATTACTAACCAACATCGGTTGGTATGCTCTACACGACCATCTGACAATTTAATTGACTTTCCGACCAATAATGATAGGAATGTTATTTTAATAATTTAATTTTACCAACCAACGTTGGTCGGTGTTTTAAATTTATTAATTTTGCTTACCGGTCAACTTTGGTCGATATTGGAAAATTTATATTTTTTATAAATAATTAAAATTTATAAATACCGACCAACGTTTGTTGGTAATCTGGAGAGGGCAGCCAACTTACCGACCAAAGTTGGTCGGTAATGTTGAATTTTTGGGAAATCAATGTGCCTTAACTGACCAACATTGGTCGGTATTTTGCAATTTAATTTTTTATTTATTAGTTACCGACCAAGGTTGGTCAGTTTTCTAGGATTAATTTTGCAAACAATGCTTGTTTCGGTAGCTACACCACCTTCCAAATAAAAACAGCATGCCAATACCCCCAATTCACATCAAATAACCACCAATTCACCACATACAAACCCTAATTCACCACAAATCCAACCAAACATCCAATTAATACTTAACAAAGTTCGATTAAACATCACAATCCAAAACCACGCAAAACCTAAGTGATTACAACAAGTTCAAAATTGTTCAATCTAATTCAAAACTATTTCTATTAGTCTAGTTCAAAGTATATCAAAGTATTGGTCAAGGGGTATTTTATACAACATCACCACCATCTGATGAACTTTCATCTACAAGACGGTATAGAGAACGATTTTGTGGAGGACGGGAAGAACGATCACGGGGAGGACGGGAGGAACGATCACGGGGAGAATGGGAGGAGCGATCACGTGGAGGTTTAGCCTCTGGCGATGACTCACGAGATTGGGGCTATGGAAAATCTCCAGTAGAAAGGAGAGTTCTGATCTGAGCTTGCATACCAAGGAATTGAGCATCTCTAAGCCTTTCTCTTTCCTTGGCTGCTTCTAGCTTGGATGTAAGCCTTGTCACTGTCTCCTGCATACCCGAGAGGCTCTCCCTATTAAGTGCCTCGCCCTGTGAGGAAGTCCCTATTCCTTGCATTCCACACCTATAGCGATGGATTTGTTTTCTCAGGAAGCTCGTATACCTTCCCCCTTTTTGGACCGCCAATAGCCTCTAACCATATTCTTTCAGCATCATCTCCCGAAGGTTGGGTTGGATCGCCCGATTCACCAGCTGGCCGACGACGAATGAATTCCTCCACGTTAATTTGGTAGCGATCCTACGTTATTTTAAATTAAATTAGTATTTAAAAATTCTTATAAGAGTAAATTATAACACTTAAAGAAAATTGAAAGCTTACATATGCAGTCTCTGCCCGGTCCTCGACCCACCTATCTGCATCCCCCTCTTTCTTCTTTTTTAAAATATGCGTCTCCTTGAATGGCTCATCATGGCTTATTGGACGCCCATACTTCTTTTTCTGAAAATAAATTAATTTAGTTAATAAATATAATTGATATACTTATAAAAGTAAAATAATTTAAGCAATTACTAATCTTCTTCTTATTGTCCCGATGCTGATAGCACCCCCAGTGTGCAAGGAGCCTCCCTTCTCGGATGAGCGAGCTTTATTTCCTTGTTCGCTCCTCTTTAAGAACTTTTCGGTCTTCCATTACCTTAACAAATCATCCCATAAATGCTGCAGACACCAGCCAGGCCTCTTGTTCTTCTTTATACCATCCGAGAAATGATCCGCCAATCTTTTGCAGGCTTTATGATGAAAACTAGCAGTCACTTCCTCGTTATAGTGGTCTTCCCATACACACATGATCTGCATTTCAAAAGTTAAATATTAGATGAAAACATCATAAATATAAATTATTAAACTTCTTAAAAGAACATTTATACCTTAATTTGATTGAAAATTTGCTCTTTCAGTGAGTATGGGAAATCACTCCAAGTCGCATAAAGGACATCAAAAAGCTTTTTGATCGCATTGGTGATTATCTTCGTAGTCTGCTTACCCGGCCTAAACCTACAATTTAACAATAAAAATACATTAATATATTAGTAAAAATATTATAAAAGAATAAACGCAAAAATAACAAATAACTCTTATCTGTTACCCTCAAGGACTGTGATGATCCTGCCATAGCAATCATAATGCACTACCTCTGAATCATAGCCACTCGTGCAGAAGGAGATGTTTGGGAGAAAAGCCCCGTCTCATGGTGCTTTTGTTAGGAGTTCCCCCTCTCTGGTATCCTCAGCATGTGTATCAAAGGCATGTGTAGGCGATGTAGATGGGGGCTCGGAGCTACGGTCTCGCAGGCGAAGTTCTGAAATAGATGGAGTCGATAATGAAGATGGTTGTGATCCCTATGATTGTGACATAGCTGGATGTGATCGATGTGGTTGTGAACCGAGTGGCTGTGATATAGATGGCTGCGATCCATATGGCTGTGATATGTAAGGATGTGATCCACGTGGCTGTGATGCAGATGGCTGTGATCCACATGGCTATGATGCAGATGGCTGCGATCCACGTGGTTGTGAGGTAGCTGGACTGTATGTAGGACGTATAGTCCTATGGACCTATGATGGAAGACCCGGTTTCTGGATGAAGGTGTAGGCCTCATGATGCTGTGGCAGCTTAGTATAGCCGTGTGGTGGAGGATAAGACATAGGCGTCTTTGAAGAGGGTGGAAATGAGGGAGTAGTATTATCCCCAGATTCTACCCTCTTTTTTCCCTTCCTAGCCTTTTCTCGACCCCGATAACTAGTAGGGTCATTGTTACCTTGACCATTGCCTGCCATCTGCATAATATAATACATATTTAGATTGAAACATATAAGAAACTAGTTATAACACGATAGTGCTTTAAAAAACCAACTTTTTAATCCTCGTCGATGTATTGTTCCTCGTCCGAGAATTCCTCGTCCTTAATTGTTTGAATTTCATCAGTTGATTCTTCGTCCTCATTTTCTATAATTGTTACTTCACTTATATCAACTTCTTCCAATATGTGTTCAGGATGTTCCAAATCATTTTCTAACTGATCGTCCACTATTTGGTGAACACTGGAGATATCGTTTTGATATACAACATCTAACATATTCTTGACTTGCATCCTACCTACATGCTTAGTTTTGATTACAACCCACCAATCGAACTTATTACGCCGCAATGGATAAGGATCATAATACACTTGCCTAACGTTATGTGCAATTATGAAAGGATCATAGTGATCATACTCTCTCGTATGATTAACCTCAGTTATGTTGTATTGGTGGTGTACTCTTGTACCTCTTGTTGGATTTGGGTCAAACCACTTGCATCTAAAGAGTATCAATTTCTTATATGGCCAACCTATATATTCTAGTGGTAATATTTCTTTGACAACACCATAATAATCAATATCTCCAACTTTGTTGCCATTACCACCTTGAACCCAAACCCTGTTGTTGTTGCTATTTTTATATATAGAGCAATCCTATATATGAAACTTATAACCATTCACTACGTACTTAGACATTGTTGTGACCTGAAGCCCAGGTCCCCAAGATATATCTTTCAAAAATTGATTTACACCATTATTTAGATTATTTACCTACATAGTGTTTAAAAAAATTCATAAGTTAGCATAACCGAATATATATATATATATATATATATATATATATATATATATATATATATATATATATAGCGGGAACTTTAGAAGAACATATATCAGGATAAACTTACAAACTATTTGAACCATGTATCAAAACTCATATATACAACATCATGGCCAAATTGACCCACGAAGTGACTGTGACACATCGAATATTTTTAATAGTTGCATCAATATGTAATCACTGTAAATTTTACATTTTGATAACTAATAAATCAATACTTACTTAAAAAATGGTAAAACTTCGAGACAATTTAGTTGACTTGTACTGCATATCACTCAAACTTCTCTTTCCAACATCCTTAGAACATCAGCCTGGTTAATTGAAGATGGACATTGGTGGATATAATGGATCATTCACACATTCGACAGTGTGCCTATTCCTAGAACATGGCACGTTACTCTCAAAATAATAAGAACAAAAATGTGCAGTTTCCTTTGCTTCGCATATAGATCCTTCAATACTATTTCTCTGCTTAACAAATTATTTGCATTTGTCAATTATCCTACATAATGTCATGTTAGCCAAGAACATTCAAATAAAATAGAATATTACATCAAACTTATAATATTACCTCTCAAAGGGATACATCCATCTGCATTGAACATGCCCTCCAAGTCGTTCCTCGTGTACAAGGTGGATTTGAAGGTGTTCCATCACATCAAAGAAACCACATGGAAATATTTTTTCCATTTTACTAGAAGTTACACGAATGTTCTGATCCATCCGAAGTAGGTTTTCTTCCCTTAAGGAGGTAGAACATAAGTCTTTGAAAAATAAACTAATCTCTGTGAAGGGTTTTCAGATTCTTTCAAGCAAACCACAAAATTCAATAGGCACTAAGGTCTCCATGAAAACATGACAGTCATGACTTTTCAAATGGCTCAACTTCCCTACCTCCATATCTATTTTTTCCCATATTCAACGTATAACCCTGATGGATATAAATTATTCATGTAATTTCATATGTAAAAAATAAGTTTTTAAAATAAAATATGAATAATTATATCTTATCCTCGTATATTTTCTAACAAATCTTGTAGGAAGAAGAAATTATGAAAAAGAAGTAGAGAGAGGCTAAAAGACAAGAGAATGAAGCAAAGCCACAATTGCAAACTTCATCTTCATATTCGCAAATGTGGAATATACATATAGGCTTATGGAAAGAGATAATTAGAGATGAAAGGGAGAATAGTTGCATATGTTGAATCTATATACGCAAGGTCACATTCGCATACATGGAACCTACATTTACAAGTCTAACCCATGAAGTCAAGAATAAAAGCAAAAGAGTCATAGATGCATGTGTGTAATCTGGATTTGCAAAGGTCACATTCGCATACATGGAACCTACATTTGCAAGACTAACTCATGAAGTCAAGAATGGAAGCAAAAGAGTCATAGATGCATGTGTGGAATCTATATTTACAAAGGTCACATTCGCATACATGGAACCTACATTTGCAAGACTAACTCATGAAGTCAAGAGTGAAGCACAAGTGCCATAGTTGCATATATGGAATCTATGTTCATATAACGACTCAACCGGTCATTTTGAGCTCTGAGGTAATCATGACCATAATTTTTTCCGTCTATAAATTCTCCACTACTCATCATTTTTACTCCTTACTTTCACAACTCCTTCTTCTTCCTTGATTTTCCTTAGAACCCTTCTGCAACATTTAACTTTCCCAGTAAAACTTTTCTTCACAATCACGTCTTCAAGAACTACCGCCCTCGAAAACTCTGGCCTCTTCTTCGGAGGGGGGCCAAAGAAAACCAAAACAAAGGAATTTGTCTTCTTCTTCTTCTTCTTCTTCTGGGCTTCCATGGCCATTTTTCCACGGACTTTGTTTTCCATTCTCAATTATTGTAAGCTTTAGGGGTGAGAGAAATTGGTTGAGTGTAGTTGTGTGTGCTGTTATTGTTGAATATAATTGGGAAAGTTTGAGTACCTAATTGCTTCAAAGAATCAAAAATCACTCAGTGCTTCTCATGTGTTCGACAAATTATCCGAAAGAAATTTTATTGCTAAGTACCTTAAAATCATATTTATTCAAGTCGTATGTTTATGTAGTGCACTAATTTAGAATTCTTGAGTATAAATTATGTGCCAAAATCATGTTTGGAATTGAAATGAATCGGCAGTAGCTGGGTTTGTGAAACCCCTGATGAACACTGCAGAAGCGAAAATAATTGCCGCAGATGCGGTCTCGCACCTACGATGCCTTCTTCGCAGGTGCGATTTCTGGACCTGCTTCATCCCTACTCCATGCAAGACCAATGAGGAATGGGTTAGGGAGTTTTACGCCAACTTAAAGCGTACACATTTCCAAAACCATGAACTTACAATAAGGGGCAAGATTGTAAAATTTGGAGTTGAAGAGATAAAGCGCGCCGCTCGGCAGTTTGAGGCCTTGAGTAGCTTCACTTCGTGTTTTAAGACTTGTATGCATAGTCAAAATCAAATTTCGGGAAGTTCAGAGTTGATTCAGATGGACAATTCTAATTCGGAAGCTTTAAGTTTGGAGAATTGACTAAGGTTTAACTTTTGAGTAAACAACCTAGGAATTGGGATTTGAAGGTTCCAATAGGTTCGTATGATGATTTAAAACTTGGTTGTGTGTTCGGGTTGAGTATCGGGTGGTCCGGGAGCATTTCAGTGCTTATTATGGAAAGTTGGCATTTTGAAGGTTTTAAAATTTCATAAGTTTTGTTTGAAGTAGATTTTGATATTATCGATGTCTGTTTGAGATTTCGAGCATTGGAATAGGCTCGTATCATGATTTGTGACTTGCACGCAAAGTTTGGTGTCATTCCGGAATGTTTAAGTATGAATCGGATGCGTTCGTCGAAGTTTGAATGTTTGAAAGTTTAAAGAAGGTTTCCATCGTCGATTCATGATTTTGATGTTGTTTGGTGTGATTTGAGACCTTGAGTAGATTCTTGTTATATTTTGGGACTGGTTTTACGATTGGACGGGGTCCCGGTGGCCTCAAGTGTGTTTTTAGATGTGTTTGGATGGTGTCGCGCTCTTATTTGATGTTTCAACATCGTTTCTTTGGGCATAAAGGGCACTATATTGATAAAATGACCTTTTATTTGTAATTATATTAAAACATTAGATCTGTATCGTAATTACGGAGCCATAGCAACAAGAATTGTCGAATTCCGATGTCGTATGAGAGAGTTATGCCCATTTATGTGTCAGACAAAATTGCTGGTTTCTGGTGCGAAGCTTTGTTCTTCGCGAACGCGAGAGAGGTTCCACGAACGCGAAGAAGGATTTCTCAGTTGACCGGTCAATGGGAAAAATTGCTATTCACGAACGTGAAGGTCTCCCATGAAGGCGATGAAGAAAAATCATCTCGAAAGTGTTTTAAACCGAGAATTTTAGTATTTTGGGCATATCTTGAGTTCTAGAGCTCCGTTTGAGGTGATTTTGGCAGCGTTGTTCTCGTCTCAACAAGGGGGTAAATATCTGACCTTTATTTTTATGTTTCTCCATTATTATTTCCATTTATTATTATTTTTATCTGTGTTTGAATTGTAGAAATTGGGATTTTGAGCCCCAAAGTTGAGAAATGGTAAATCCTTGATTTGAGGGCCGATTCATGGACGAAATTGGATGATTTTCTGGATATAGACCATATGAGTTATGGGTAATATTTATTTTTAATAATTTTTGGAATTCAGGCACGTGGGACCGAGGGTTGACTTTATTGACTTTTTAAGCGGAGTTGGAAATTGTTTTAAATAAATTGATTATGATGTTGGAATATATTTTTATTCGTTTTTCATGATTATTTGACTAGTTCGGATCGATGGACATTTGGTTTGAGGTGTTAGAGAGGCGTTGGAGCCGGTTATGAAACTTCGAAACGAGGTAAGTCTCTTGTCTAACCTTATGAGGGGGAAATTACCCCGTAGGTATTATATTCTTATGTGCTACATGTTGTGGGAGCTACACACGTATGAGGTGATGAGTGTCCGTGTGTATGCTAGAATTCCTTATTATATACGGGTAGGCTTAGGTTCACGCCATGCTATAATTGTACTATTTGAGTTATCTTTGTTCGTTTAAATTTTTTTAGTTCGCGTTACGACTTGAGACTAGACTTGCATAGGGTGATAGACTCGCTATTGTAGAGATGTGACGAGCTACTTGATAATTAGTGGAATAATTTGTGCTTCCCTTATGAATTTCTCCGGCATTGTGCGTATGCATCGCAAGGTTTTCCTTAAAATTCATAACTCACACGTTTATTCATGAGTGGGGTCAGGGATCCGAGAAAGCTTCTTATTCTAATAAGATCGGGTTGTTTGCCTCGGCAAGATTATGTGCCACACTCTTATGGGAGCGGGCAGTTGGCCTCGACAGTATAATAGATGCATCTATGGTTCGTGTCGTTCGAACCTCGGCAGTGCACACATAATGATGGGATCGGGACGTTCGCCGTGGCATTTCTATAAAACACTCTTATTGATCGGGCCATTCGCCTCTGCAGCATCGTGCATAATATTTGATAAGAAATTAGCGTATTCGTGTGTTATTTTTCCTGATTTGAGTTGTGATGACCTATCTGGTGAGATCCATTTTATATATACTCCGATTGAGGAGGTAACTGCTAATTGAGAGCTTGAGTTTACCGTTCAGAGGAGGATTGTACCTCGTATTTATATTGGTTTATACCGTTTATTTACTCTTCCTCATACTTGTTTACTTCTTACTATACTTGATTTATTGGACCACTAGTAAGTGTCGATGTCGACCCCTCGTCACTACTTCTCCGGGGTTAGGCTAGATACTTACTAGGTACGCATTGATTTACGTACTCATACTACACTTCTGCACTTATTGTGCAGGTTTACATTTATGGTGGTCTCTTGGGCGAAGAGGCGCAACTATTGCGGGGACTTTACGGTGAGCTACATTCTATATTACTATCCACATCATACAGAGTCTCCATCAGCATTATTTATATTCTCCTGTCTAACTTGCATTCCAGACAGATGTTGTATTTTATTATATTTTCTTGTTGATGCTCATGCACTTGTGTCACCGGGTTTTGGGGGTTCATACTGGATGTATAGTATGGTAGTTCAATCATTTCACCCTGGAATCTTCATTTTATACTATTTAATTAATGGGAATTATGATTTCAAGTAATAAAAATGAGCAATTAATTTGATCAATCACTGTTGGATATCATGAGTCATGAGCGAGTCTAGTAGAATCTTGCGGATCGGTACGAAAATGTATGTACATATCTTCGAGAGGCTACAAGGCTATTAGGAGAACTTCCCTTCTTGATTCCTCATCGTGCGATTTGATTCCATTAAAGCTTATGCCTTCATTTCCTTCCTACTCAATCTTACGCGATGTGGAGCGCTTGTTACCAATTGGGCACCGAGGAGTTGTAGTGGTACTGCAGTCATGGTGTAGGATGTTTCTCCTTGCGTATTTGGGCAGGCTATTATCTTCGCTTTGCGGAAAGGGTGTTCTGTCATTTTAGCTCAGTACTTGTCTTTCCTAAGGTTTTGAGGCTATGCACAAATTATTATGATGTTCATGTGTTGTTATCGCACAGTGTTGGTGTAATGGTAGGGTACTTGTTCATGTGTCGAGGCAGTTAATGACTCGAAAGGAGGATTTTTCAGTGCATGATTTAGAGGTTTGACATTTAATTCCAGCGGAGGAAAGTCAATTGGACTATGGATGTTCAGGCTCTGGTTGATGGAGTAACGAGACTTAATATTTCTGAGCATTGTGGAATTCTCATTTGTGTTGTGGTGTCGTCATCCTTGTTGGAACGCATTAAGGCCTATGGGTGTTAAGGCCTCCTTTAATTTGCCTTCGGGGCAGGGTGTTGTAGAATGGTGCCTAAGCAGCGGTTATCAGATATGGCGGTGTATATTGGATTTAGAGTCGAATCGGTGCTTCTAATGTTGATGACTCGAGGGAAATGATCCTTGAAGAGTCTTAGAGTTTGTAGCAATTTATTAGTTCAGGTGCTACAGAGAAGGATTTTGATTTGAGGCAGCATTTAGGAAGCGAAAGATGAGGAAGGACATGGTGGGAGGTGTCTCGCGGTGGTTGAATTGCTAGCAAGCCAAGTATGAAAAGCAGAGCTCGATATGTTTCTTAAAGGAGATGGTTTAACCGAAGTGGGAGTGGCAGAGCAGAATATAGATTCTGTGGTAGGATAGCCACGTGCCTTGAGAAATGTTTAGAGCAATTTGGGAATTGTGGTAGACAATGACTAGGTCCACGGATTCTATTTGGGATGTTGGCTACTGTGTTGAGGAAGGTTGAATATGACGAAAAGGAGTTTGCTTGGAATGAAGAGGGGTGTAAAAGCTTGATTTTCGTTATGGGATACGACATGACTTCGAGTTTAGAAATGTATTGTCGGACTTTCAGTTGATGTCAATGGGGATGAACAGACTTTTACAGTTGGTGGGCGAGCATGGGCTCAGGAGGGTTTATTGATTTCGTGGTAGTTGTACCTAGTGCAGCATTGTTGGAAGATGTCAGTATGGAATTTCACAGGCGGGCTATCTCCTGTGAGGAAGTTAGCGGTTGCGTGATCTTGATAAAGTATCTACGAGGAGTTCTACTTACTACCCGGCAGAAGGTCAAATATGCGATTGTGGCTGATAATTCGAAATGTTCATGAGAAGTTTAACAAGAGATTACGAGAAAGATGGTGGGTTAACGGTGCGAGATCATGGTAATTGAGAAGGAGGAATCTTTGTGGGCTCTAGATTTATGTGATTGTAGCTTAAAGCTAAGTGGGGGAGACCACCGCCTATGATTGGATCGCGTGGTTGTCTGCTTGTGCGATTTCTGGTTATCGGTGCATTGTTGGATTAATTATGACTAAGAAAAGAAAAGGTCAGGGGTAATTCGAGCAAAGAACTTAATGAATGTGTGCTATATTTTGCCTTATCGATTCATGTGCAAGTTTTGGGAAGACTAAGAGTTTATGCTTCTGTGGATGTGACATGCAAGGAAAAGAATTCATCTAGTTGCTTCTTTGGGAGTGTTCATGTGCTAATAGAGTGTTGGAGTTTGATTATACTCGGGACCATATCAGAGTGGGTGACTCCCAATAGTGGTTCTAATGGGTTCAGGGATATAAGCGAAGTGTCTAAGGATTTTGGGTCCGTTGTATGGTTAAGGATCGAGTCTTTATAATAGGTATTGAGACAATATGATATCGTGATTTGGGTCACTCGGGATGGGTGTTGATCGAGTTTCATTATGTTTTTGAATGGAGCTATTATTATTTCTAAGGCAGGTCAAGAGTAAATTGGAGGAAGTTGGGTTGGTTTGTAGTGGCTTGAATCAGCATGATTGTGACAATGATTAGTTTCTTCGGTGCGTTAAGTTATACAGGTGGTTGGTGGTTGTACGTGCGGGCTTGACAGCCATCATAATTTGATTGATTTGGGAGGTATTTGATTTTAATGGCCTTGTTATGTGTAAATGGATCCCAGAAGAGCTGTGACGGTTTAGACGACAACTCAAGGTTTGTATTTTATGCGGTTATGGGAATTCAGTTGCATGTTGTAATGGTTCTTCTGAAATGAGATGAGTGAAAGGGATTCTAGCCAATGAAGTCTTTATTCTACTAGTAGCTCAGGGGTTATAATGAATTCGTTTACTCTCGCATAGCGGCGCGATAGGTGCAGTGAGCGGCATGGGAATTGGAAGTTGAGGATCAAGGTTGTTGTTCGGTGTTGAAAAGAATGTCACGAGCTCAGATGAGCAGGGAAAAATTCAGATATTCAGAGTAAATTGGCATTTTCTTTAGTGTCACCTGAGAACGGTGTCATGTGTAATAGGCTTTGTGTATTGATTTGTGGATTCTTGATTGGCTTTACAGAATTAGTACGGTTGGTGGTGTAGAGGTGCAGACTTTGCTAACTGGTACGGAAGGCCTTGGGAGCGTATCCCACGGGAAAAGGTTATAAGTGTGACATATTAGTCACTTGATTGTTAAAGATTGAAACCAAGCATGGAGATTATGGTACTATCGTTAATGTGAGAGTTTATTCTTGGAAGGCGCTCTATTCCTTTAGTGAACTGTGGGAGTTTGTTTTGGATTGGGACGGCTGCTCGTGTGTATCATGAATAGGGCCATTTTGGATCCTTGAAAGGTTGTTGGCCCAGTATGGGATGATAGAAATTGGCTTGGGGTCCGTTAGCGGGTCTAATGTGAATGTGTGCTATATATCAGGCTAAATGTGTTCATTCGGCATATCATTGCTTGCAGAGGAGTCTTCGGTCGCTGGATGTTATTCCCGTCGTCAGCTATTCCATGTAATACTCTATTGTGTCATGTGGGTTATGAGGCGACTTGATTATTCACACATGTGTTGTGATCCCGTGTAGCTTGTGGTGTTATATGAGAAGGATGGCTCTCGAGATGCAGGTCATTTATCGCACCTTAGTTTTTCTTGGGTTTTGTAGCATATGGCACTATCCGTCTCCCCAGGGTTGTATTTTTGCACTTGGCATGCTTGGGGTCGATATTCGGGTATTTCGTAGGAATAAGCATTATGGCTCGATGGGCACTTCCTTATTTATTGTTGTGTGTGGATTGGGTGGCACATCGCCACGGGTATGTTGCTTGGATCGGGTTGCACGCCACAATAGTGAGATGTTAAGTACAATTTCCTATACTTATTTCTGTGTATTTTATTTCTCATTCTTTGAGAAAGGTTCATAGCATCTTTTCGGTTGTTTTATTCGTTACGCGAGCTGGGTAGTTCTTTTCCAGAGTTGTCATATTCGAGTTGTAGCTCATTGGCGCTTCGATGGAGCTGTATGAGATTTTAGACGGTGTGTGGGGTAGCTTATTGCTCAAGCAGTTTGTACTAGGTGTGATGAGGTTATTGGACCTGATATCAGTGCGATCGGATTTATGTAGGTTATATTAAAGAGAAAATATCGTTATTCAGTTCAGGATGAGGTAATGATTCTTGTCAGGTGGAGAGACCCCCATGATTTTTTTATTTGGCAGGTGGTAATGAGTTTTTATGCATCACTTTCGTCGTGGCAGCATTGCGAGAGTTGGAATATGGCTTATATGTGTCATGAGGTTTATTGCGGGCATCAGATTCGTAGAATTTCAGCTGTTGTGGTCGGAGGATGTTATTACGGGCAGATGACTTATGTGGTGCATGATGTGATTTCAGCATAGGTTCATGATCAGGTTTTGGTACAGTGTGTAGGGATTGATGTGGTGTTCGTATGTTTTAATCGGGTCTCGTAGATAATTCTGGATGTTGGAATTTGGTTCTAAGGCTTGTTAGCTAAGGTTATAGGAAGGATCTTCAGTCTGGCTCGAGCTAATGTGCTCACATAGGTTGTGGTGGCAGAGGCAGGTGCACGAGGTATTAAATAGTGATTTTGGACAACTCCGGAACGGTCCTTGGCACGTTCGAGGACGAACGTATGTTTAAGTGGGGGAGAATATATGGCCCGACCGGTCATTTTTAGCTCTATCGTGTCGCTCGGCTATTTGAGGCCTTGAGTAGCTTCACTTTATGTTTTACGACTTGTGCGCGTAGTAGGAATCAAATTTCGGGAAGTTCAGAATTGATTCAGATGGAAAATTCTAATTCAGAAGCTTTAAATTGGGAGAATTGACTAAGGTTTGACTTTTGAGCAAACGACCTCGGAATCGGGATTTGAAGGTTCCAATAGATTCGTATGATAATTTCGGACTTGGGCGTGTATTCGGGTTGAGTATCCGGTGGTCCGGAAGGTTCCAATAGGTTCGTATGATGAGGTTCCGAGCCTTGGAATAGGTTCGTTTCGTGATTTGTGACTTGCATGCGAAGTTTAGCGTCATTTAGGAATGTTTAAGTAAGAATCGGAAGCGTTCGTCGAAGTTTGAATGTTTGATAGTTTAAAGAAGGCTTCGATCGTCGATTCATAGATTTGATGTTATTTTGTGTGATTTGAGACCTCGAGTAGATTCATGTTATGTTTTGGGACTGGTTTGTGTGATTGGACGGGGTCCCGGGGGCCTCGAGTGTGTTTCGGATGTGTTTGGATGGTGTCGTGCTCTTATTTGATGTTTCAACGTCGTTTCTTTGGGCATAAAGGGGTAATATATTGAGAAAATGACCTTTGATTTATGATTAGATTAAAACATTAGATCCGTATCGTAATTACTGAGCCATAGCAACAAGAATCATCAAATTTTGATGTTGTATGACAGAGTTATGCCCATTTCCTTGTCGGACAAAATTGTTTGTTTCTGGTGCGAAGCTTTGTTCTTCGTGAACGCGAGAGAGGTTTCGCTAACGCAAAGAAGAATTTCTGGGTTGACCGTCAATGTGAAAAATTGCTCTTCGCGAACGCGAAGGTCTCCCGCGAAGGCGATGAAGAAAAATTATCTAGACAGTGTTTTAAACCGAGAATTTTAGTATTTTGGGCATATCTTGAGTTCTAGAGCTCCGTTTGAAGTGATATTTGCGGCATTGTTCTTGTATCAACAAGGGGGTAACTATATGACCTTTATTTTGATGTTTATCCATTATTATTTCTGTTGGTTATTATTTTTATCCGTTTTTGGATTGTAGAAATTGGGATTTTGAGCCCCAAAGTTGAGAAATTATAAATCCTTGATTTGAGGGTCGATTCATGGATGAAATTGGATGTTTTTCTGGATATAGACCATATGAGTTATGGGTAATATTTATTTTCAATAATTTTTAAAATTCGGGCATGTGGGCTCGAGGGTTGACTTTATTGACTTTTCGAGCGCAGTTGAGAATTGTTATAAATAAATTGATTGTGATGTTGGAGTATATTTTTATTGGTTTTTCATGATTGTTTGACTAGTTCAGATCGATGGAAATTTGGTTTGAGGTATTAGAGAGGTGTTGGAGCCGGTTATATAAATTTGGAGCGAGGTAAGTTTCTTGTCTAACCTTGTGAGGGGAAAATTACCCCGTAGGTGTTATAGTCTTATGTGCTATATGTTGTGGGAGCTACGCACGTATGAGGTTACGAGTGTCTATGCATATGCTAGAATTCATGATTATGTCCCGGTAGGCTTAGGTTCACGCCATGCTATAATTGTACTATTTGAGTTATCTTTGCTCGTTTAAATTCCTTTATTTCGCGTTACGACTTGAGACTAGACTTGCAAAGGGTGATAGACTCGCTATTGTAGAGATGTGATGAGCTACTTGATAATCCGCGGAATAATTTGTGCTTCCCTTATGAATTTCTCCTGCATTGTGCATATTCATCGCAAGGTTTTTCTTAAAATTCATAACTCACACGTTTATTCGTGAGTGGGGTTAGGGATCTGTTAAAGCTTCTTATTCTAATGGGATCGGGCCGTTCGCCTCAGCAGGATAATGTGCCACACTCTTATGGGAGAGGGTCGTTGCCTTGGTAGTGTAGTAGATGCATCTATGGTTCGTGTCGTTCGACCCTCGGCAGTGCACACATTATGATTGGATCGGGCCGTTCGCGGCGGCATTGCTATAAAATACTCTTATGGACTGGGCCGTTCGCCTCGGCAGCGTCGTGCGTAATATTTGATAAGAAATCAGCGTATCCGTGTTTGTTTTTCCTGATTTGAGTTGTGACGACCTATCTGGTGAGGTCCATTTTATATATACTCCGGTTGAGGGAGTAACTGCTAATTGAGAGCTTGAGTTTACCGTTCAGAGGAGGATTATACCTCCTATTTATATTGGTTTATACCATTTGTTTACTCTTCCTCATACTTGTTTACTTCTTACTATACATAATTTATTGGACCACTAGTAAGTGTCGATGTCGACCCCTCGTCCCTATATCTCCGGGGTTAGCTAGATACTTACTAGGTATGCGTTGATTTACGTACTCATACTACACTTCTGCACTTATTGTGTAGGTTTACATTTCTGGTGGTCTCTTGGGTGCAGAGGCGAAACTATTGCAAGGACTTTACGGTGAGCTGCATTCTATATTACGATCCGTAGCATATAGAGTCTCCATCAGCGTTATTTATATTCTCCTATCTAACTTGTATTCGAGACAGATGTTGTATTTTATTATATTTCCTAGTTGATGCTCATGCACTTGTGACACCGGGTTTTGGGGATTCATACTAGATGTTTAGTATGGTAGTTCACGTAATTATTATCATTTCACCTTGGAATCTTCATTTTATACTATTTAATTAATGGAAATTATGATTTCAAGTAATAAAAATGAGCAATTAAGTTGATCAATCACTGTTGGCTTGCCTGACGGCGGCGTTAGGCGCCATCATGACCTATAGTGAATTTTGGGTTGTGACAGTACACAAAGGTCACCTCGTATACATGGATTTCACATTTGCAAAAGTGGAACATGACAAAAGCTACTCATATTTTCCTATAAATAGTAAGCTCTCTTTGTATAAGGATATCCAATCTTTATAAGACAAGAACTAGTTTGGTCTTCTTTCTTTGTAGTAAAAATATTTCCTTAATTTTTTAAATATTTCTAGTCTTCTAAACCTTTTTTTAGCTTTTCTTACTCCATAATGGAGTAATCTCTTTTCGTTGGAATAGTGGATGAAGCTTGATATATTTTATAATACTATCTCAGTTTTTATATTCTTGGCTTGAAACTTTTTATTTATATTTCATACTGTGCTGAAATAATGGTTTTTAATTACTCTATTATCACGTCTATATATTTATCATATATTAATTTTGTAATTCTCGCGGGAAAAAATTAATATATAATAACTGATGAATCAAATAGTAGAGTGAGTAATGTTTTAGTAAACTATTATTTCAAGTTAGTAAACTTGCTTGCCTCAATTTTAATTCTCACGGAGGAATTATTGCAGGCAAGATTATTGATACTTAGTAAAAATATTTTCACGAAGTTTTTACTTTCTTTTAGCACAATTCAAGCAAGAAAAATATTTCAGTTTAAACGTCATTAGTCTTAAGTTGATTAATTAACATAATTCTCATGGAGTGTTATTAATTGGTTATTTCTTAGTGAGTAAAATATAATTATATTAGAAATAAAAAATTATTCTTTAAATAAATAAATGTAGAAATTGAGATTTTATTATAGTAATATTATCAAGTGAATTATATATTTCCCAACTCTTTTTTAAAATTATAAATCTTTCAAACATTATTTGTTTTGTTTAAGTAATTAACAAGTTTTAAACCTCACTCACTTTTCATCAGTTTGATTCTCTCAAATTGTAGTTAAAATATTATAATTCTGTAGCATAGATTATCCAATCTCTGTGAGTACGAGCAGAAAATTCCAATACACATTCGTCTCGTCAAATTTTTGGCACCGTTGCCGGGGATTGGCATACATCTACTTCAGATTAAATATTTTGTTACTAATTTGAGTACTTATTATTATAATTATTGTTAAGTTATTATTATTTTTTTTGTTTATATTTCAAAAAAAACTTAGTTGTTATTTAGTAATACTACTACAATAGTTCATATTTTTTATCTAGTATTATTATTATTTTAGGAACAACTTTAATTTTCTATAAACAAAAAAAAGGGGGGGAGGGGGTTTGCATTTCTTTTATTTAAAAATTTGGGGTAGTTTATGACCCGCTCTTCTACAAAAAAGTGGCTAGTTACGATTCAAAAATTAAAAAATCTCTTCGATTGTGCAGGAAAGGACAAACATCATCTTCTCAAAGCATAGCTCATGAAGGAATGGATAATCGGGGAGTAGAAGACATTCAACCACTAGTACAAGTGGAGGATCAGTTTGATGAAGTAGCACCAAGGCCAGCAAATAGAATCCTAAGGGATTATGCTAGACCTAACCGCTTCAACTGTGAATCTAGTATCAGAAAACCCCCAGTGGCAGCCAACAACTTACAAATCAGGACTGTTCTGATTCAAACGATTCAACAGTCTTGCATCTTCACTAGAGACGCAAGTGAAGATTCACACAGTCATTTTATTGACTTTTTGGAACTTGTTGAAATAGCTAAGTATAATGGAGTACCTCTTGAAGCTATCAAGTTAAGGCTATTTCCTTTTTCTTTAAAAGGAGATGCCAAGACTTGGTTGCAAATTTTTCCACAAGGTTCCATTACCACATGGGACCAAATGACTCAAAATATTTTAAATAAATATTTTTCCTCTGCTAAAATCACAAAGTTAAGACAAGACATCTCTAATTTCTTGCAGACTGACATTGAGTCAGTTTATCAAGCTTGGGAAAGATTAAAAGCAATGTTAAGAAAATGCATACACCATATCAATCCTGAACATATGCAATTGTATATTTTTTATCACGGGTTAAAATCCTCTTCTAGAAATGTGATTGATGTAGCTGCAGAAGGTTTTGTAATGGGAAAAACCATGGAGGAAGCATTGCAATTGTTGAACGAGATTTATAAGAATGTCATCCAATGGCCATCTGAGCGTGTAATCATCAAGAAGGCTTAGGTTGATACTTTAAATACACTAACACAACAAATTGTTTCTTTGGCACAAAATTTTGAATCTTTTCAGGTGAATACACAACAACCAAGCCAGTCTGAGGCTTGTGACATTTGTGGATGAAACTATCTGAACCATGAATGTCATGCAACCAATTATAATGATGATCAGGTCCATTCTATCAATTGTAAACCGTACCTTTTGGGAGTCCAATGGCACAAAAGCATCCAATATTTCAATTGAGCAATCCAAATGGTGCAGAGAACTCTCAAAGCTTCCAGAAGCAACAAGTACAAGGTCTGTCGGGATACCAGAATCAGAACCATGGGCAACCAAACTACAGACCTTATCAACAAGTAGAGTCATATCAGCAAAGGCTTCAACAAGCAGAGTCATATCAGCAAAGGCTTCAACAAGCTCATTCAAGTCTTGATGACCTTTTGTATAAGTACATTATGGTCACTGATGAAAAGATGAAAAGTCAGGGTTCAACCCTAAAAAATAAGGAAATTAAATTAAGCCAACTGGAAACTCTTGTGTCAGAAAAGATTCAAGGTCCCTTGCCAAGCAATACAGAGAAAAATCCAAAGGAGCACCTTAAGGCCATCACCTTACGGTCAGGTAAGTTGCTTGATGAACCTTATGCAGACCAGTCAGAACAACAGGTAAACACCGATAAGAATATTGAAATACCCTCTGAACTATCTGAAGAGAAAGAAGTCAATAAAAAAGAAGAAAATAATATTGAAAAATTGACTTCTTTCCCTGTAACAATTCCATTTCCACAAAAAATGAAAAGAGAAAATCTTGATAATCAATTTTCAAAGTTTTTGGAGATATTAAAACAAATTCACATTAATATTCCTTTCATTGATGCTTTGTTGCAAATGTCTTCTTATGCCAAATTCCTAAAGGAAATTTTGTCAAGTAAAAGAAAATTGAAAGAAATTTCTATGGTAATGCTTACTGAAAAATACAGTGTTATACTTCAAAATAGGCTACCACAAAAACTTGGCGATCCAGGTAGTTTTATAATTCCATGCACTTTGGGAGGAGTATATTTTGAAAAAGCACTTTGTGATTCTGGTGCTTCAATTAACTTGATGTCATTTTCTATCTTTAAAAAATTAAATCTTGGTGAAATGAAAGACATATGTGTTTCTCTTCACTTTTCAGATCAAAGTACTAAAAAACCTAAGGGGATAATTGAAAATGTTCTCGTAAGAGTAGATAAGTTTGTTTTCCTTATAGATTTCATAGTACTTGAAATGAAGGAATGTCCTGATGAACCAATTATTTTTGGTAGACCATTTATTACCACATGTAGAGAAATCATAGATGTCCATCAAAGACAACTGATTTTGAGAGTTGATGAAGAAATAGTCATTTTAGATATGCAAAAGATATTAAGATTTTCAGGAGATGAGACATCATCTTCGTATTTTTTGATTGACATGCTTAATTGTCTTACAGATGAATTAAAAGATGATCAATTGAAAGATGTTTGGCCAAATCTGGCACCATACAAGATGATGATCCTATCATCAAAAGAGAAGCCGAAATACTAGAAAATGATTCTGAAGATGAGGAGATGCAACCAGAACAAGTTCAACCAAAATTGAACTTAAAGTTCTCACTTCTCATTTAAAATATGTTTATCTTGAGGAAGAATTATTTTCAGTAATTATTTCATCTTCTCTTACTGCAGGACAAGAAGAAAAATTGATTAAAGTGTTGAAAGCACATAAAGGAGCCTTGGGGTGGACTATAGAAGATATCGAAGAGATTAATCCAGCTGTATTGTAACGACCCGACCGGTCATTTTGAGAAACTGCACTTTTCTCGGCAGTTTAAGGGCATGAGTAGCTCCGTATGATATATTATAACTTGTGTGAATCGTCGGTTTTGGGTTTAAGGTTATTCAGAATCGATTTGGAAGAATGAATTTCATTGTTGAAGCTTTAAGTTGGAAGAGTTGACCAAGGTTGACTTTTGTGAATTTGACCTAGGAACATAGTTTTGATGGTTCCGTTAGGTCCGGATAATGATTTTGGACTCAGGCATATGCCCGGATTTTCATTCGGATATTTCTAGAAGGATTCGACACTAATTGGCGAAAGTGGAAAATTTGAAGGTTTGGAAAGTTCATAAGTTTTACCGGAAGTTGACTTTGATGATATCGAGTTTGTATTGTTGTTACGAGAATCAGAATAGCTTCGTTATTTCATTTGGGACTTGTGTGCAAAATTTGGGTTCATTCCGGATTGATTTGATATATTTCGGCACGAGTTTTGGAAGTTGAAAGATTCAAAGTTCATTATGTTGGATTTGAGGTGAGATTCATCATTTCGATATTATTATGCGTGATTTGAGGCCTCGAGTAGGTCCGCGTTATGTTATTGGACTAATTGGTATATTCAGACGGAGTCCCGAGTGGTCCAGGTGAGTTTCGGATGAGGTTCAGACCATTTCGCCGTATGTTGCAATTTGGCTAAGGCTGTTAGTTTTGGTGTGGCCGCATATGCGATCAATTGGTCGCAGAAGAGACTTTGCAGATGTGGGGTCTTCCTTCGCAGAAGGGATAAGGGCAGCTGGGCGTGAAGGCTGCAGAAGCGAGATTTGTCCGGCACCTGCGTGCGGAGGGCTAGGTCGCAGAAGTGTGATTCGTCGCAAAAGCAGAAGCAGTGGTCGCACCTGCATGTGCACAGAAATGAAATTTGTTCTATAGGTGTGATAAGTGAGTTCCGGTTATTTTCCGCGGAAGCACAAGTTTTGTCGCACAAGCGACGCCGCAGAAGCAGCCCTTTGTTCGCAAAAGCGAAAATCGCTGGACATAAGCTATATTTTCGAGGGTTGGTTGTTTTATTCTTATTTTGAGACTTGGAGCTCAGTTTTAGGCAGCTTTGAAGAGGAATTTCATAACAAGGATAGGGGTAAGTGTTTTATATTCGGGTTTGATTATATTTCGTAATTCCATCTTCGTTTTTGATAATTGGATTATAAATTTTAAAGAGAAATTGGGATTTTAGCCTAAAGTTTCATAGAGTGAGTTTGTTTTTTGAGTTTTGAACATCGATTCGGAGTTGGATTTGGGTGAAACTAGTATGGTTGGACTCGTAATTGAATGTGTTGTCGGATTTTATAAGTTTCGTCGAGTTCCGAGGCGCAGACCTAGGTCGGACCTTTTAGGTTGATTTTGGGCTTTTGATTAAAGATTCGACCTTTATCAATTGGGTTTATTTCCTTTGGAATTATTTGATGTATTTGAGTTTCTTTTGGCTAGTTTCGAGCCGTTCGGAGGTCGGTACACACGGGATGGCATTTTTGGAGCATCGCTTGGCTTGCTCGGTATTGGATTTGGCTTGTTCGAGGTAAGTAACATTTCTAAACTTGGTACTGAGGGTATGAAACCCTGAATTACTTATTATGTGATTGATGTTGAGGTGACGCGCATGCTAGGTGACGGGCGTGTGGGCATGCACCGTGTGAGTTATGATTTAGTCGATTTCGTGGAACTATGTAGCTATCTTATCTGAATATTTTTGTTGTACTCTATGTGTTAGAGCACTAGAGCTGTAATTTATGCTAGAAATCATGTTTAGGCTATATGATGGTACTATTGGGACCCACAGTGGTTGTTCTTTGCTGTTGAGTTATTTGCTTAATTGTAGTTATATACTCAGTCACATTCATCATTTCATATTATATCTCAGTCTCTGTTATTGTATATTGTCACATCTTGCATCATTAATTGGGGATGCTTAGTATGAGCGTTGTGAGCCCGTGAGACTGGGGAGATTGGTGACTGAGTTTGTGCCTAAGTGTCGTGCTGTGAGATATATATATATATATATATATATATATATATATATATATATATATATATGTGTGTGTGTGTGGGGGGGGGGGATCGGGTTGCACGCCGCAGCAAGCCTTATGGCATATATATATATATATATATATATATATATATATATGCAGATTGGGTTGCACGTCGCAACGAGCCTTATGGCTATATATATATGTGGATCGGGTTGCACGTCGCAACTAGCCTTATGGCTATATATATATGTGGATCGGACTGCACGCCGGAACGAGCCTTATGGCTATATATATACGGATCGGGTTGCACACCGCAACGATCCTTATGGCTATATATATGTGTGGATCGAGCTGCACGCCACAACAAGTACTATTTGAGAGTGCTGAGTATTGAGCATGGTAAGAGAGGATACGAGGTAGTGAGATTGAGTACTCTAAGAGTGTGAGTACATGAGTTCATCACTGAGATACATTGCATTTGACATGCGTACTTGAGATACATGCATAGAGATGCATTTCCTTCAGCCACCCGGTTTTGGTGTCATTCATG
Organism: Nicotiana tomentosiformis; assembly: GCF_000390325.3. Classification (NCBI taxonomy): domain Eukaryota; kingdom Viridiplantae; phylum Streptophyta; class Magnoliopsida; order Solanales; family Solanaceae; genus Nicotiana; species Nicotiana tomentosiformis. Next base: position 121,694,572 of record NC_090812.1, read on the forward strand.
ATCTCACCTGTATATTGACTGAAGGCATAAAGATGTATTTTCCTCATGCTACCTGAAAACGAAACATCTTGTTTATTCTTGAATGGTTTTTGGGAAAAATCATAGTTTTCAAACTTTCTCATATGTTTTTGGTGTTTTTGGTGAAAGATTTGGAGTTGCCTGTTATACTTGAAAAGCATGGCTATTTTTCGTAATTGTGAACGAGTTAAGCATCTTATCTCTGAGTTATTTTCATGTACCATTTTATTATATTGTTATGAACTATTGTTGGTTATTGGAGTTGGACTCTGACCCTTGTCCCAGCTCATCACTACTTTCAACCTAAGGTTAGGTTTGTTACTTATTGAGTACATGAGGTCGGTTATACTCATACTACACTTCTGCACCTTGCGTGCAGATGTTGGACACTGATGTTGATGTGCACGGTGGGAGCTGAATTAGAAGATGTACCTGCGTTTCAGTCATAGCTGCCTCACGATCTTGGTAGCTTTAGAATTTTTATCTGTTCATGTATATTTCAGACAGATGATGTACTTTATTTCATACCAGCTTTGTAAATTCTAAATCTTAGAAGCTAATGATTTGTACTACCAGTCCTTGGAAAATTCTTATATAAAAGCAGTTGTATTATCATTTCTTTATTAATAAATCTCATTAAATTGGATAGTTGTTAATTGGCTTACCTGGCAGGTTGGGTCAGGTGCCATCATGACTAGTTGGATTTGGGGTCATGATAAGGTGGTATCAGAGCTCTAGGTTCATGGGTTCTACAAGTCATGAGCAAGTGTCTAGTAGAGTCTTGCGGATCAGTATGATGATGTCCATACCTATCTTCGAGAGGCTACAGGGCATTTAGGATAAACTTCCCATCTTTCTCTTCTTATTGTGCGACATTGATTCAGCTTGAAACATAACTTTTTGAATTCCCTCCACACATTCGCGTGCACATGTGAGTGCTCGGTATCAGTTGTGCATCACCGGCTTGTGATTCCATGGATGAGGTGCGAGATGTGATTTAGGTGTGCTGATGATGGGCCATTCTGGAGGACTTGAGGCTGGGGTTTGACTGTAGCTTGAGCACGGGGATTTCGATTGTGTGAGTACATTTTTTTGGACTTATATGTCCTGTAGTGTCCTTGTTAGTGGAAATTATGGCTCGATGAGTGGCTGGATGGCTATATGATGAGTATGATGTGAATGCGGGATGTGTTCAGATAGTTTGATTTTGACGAGAATAGATTGCTTTAGATGTAAAAAGGACTATTAGGTGCTAGATTGCTATCTTGATGTGATGTATAGTCTCGAGTTATGAGTGTGTTGGAAGATTTTTCATGTTGTTTAATTGTGGAACGAAGTAGATTTCATGTATAGCAAGATGCCAATTTGAGGCTAAGCAGGTGGGTTATCTCTTGCGGAGTAATCTATGGAGGTGTGATCCTTATAATATTGTGTGGAGAGTTTCTTTTCTACCAGCGGGGTATGTGTGTTGAGATTTGAATTTGAACTTGGTTGAGAAAGCTGACTTGATCATCATATGGATGTATGCGAGCTTAGTAGATGATTTGAGGTACTATATGTTTGTGTTATGTGAGCTTATGAAGGATTTAGTTGAATCTCCCTGTGGTATTATGGCAGTAATAGAGTATGGGTATTTGAGAATCATGGGATGATTGAGTTGTTATTAGTGAAGGATGTAGTGCGCATGGAGTAGGAAATTGCTCGGTTACTTAAAGGTGTGGATTACTTCTTTGGGTGTTGTTGTGCTAATGGGGCACTGGTCGTTTGGCCCGTTTGGTCGGTGCAACTGAGATTTTAGTAGAGTTGATGACTCTCAAGAAGGTTCTAATGGATTTAAGATTTATATGTAGCAATTGAGAATTTTGCGGATTTGTATATGGCTAGAATCTGAGATTTAAGTTGAATGGTATCGAGACTTGTGGCATTTCTATATCATTATGGATTCTACATTTCAACGTTATGAGGGTGAAGGAAACGGTTTTGGATTCATGGAAGGTCTCTTTAGAGTTGGTGTCTCGGTTGTGGTAGTTTTGGGGTGCATAAAAGGGAATACATCGGCTTGTGGGCCTTAGGGCGGTGTGGTGTTGTTCTAGGACCTTGTGGGGTGAGTTTTGATTGAGGATCATGGTATTATGACGAGGAGGAGTTTTAACTTGAGGGTAATTTAGAAGGAACTTGGAGAAAATAGGACAGCTTGGTTGTAGGTTGGATTAGTACGGTAATGGATATGATCTGTTCTTTGGGTACTTATGATGTGGTGAGGCTCTACAGGTGTTTTGGTTTCAATACTCTTAGTTTTGGTGACCTGCGTGGCTTGGTTGAGTTAGAGATATTCAGTTTTGATGGCTTGATTATGTGCAAATGGGTTTTGAAGAGTTCTCGATGGTTTCTACCACGGTTTGAAATGGATATTTCCTACCGGCATGAGGAGCATGTTCCGTATAGTGATTTTTCTCCTGGATGGGATCAAATGGAAGGTTTCTGACCGATTGAGTATGTTTTCTGCTGGTGACTCAGAGTGGATTATGAGATTCTCGTACTTTTCATATGATGGCATGATGGATGTGATGTGTGTGTGGGATTGAGATTTGCATGTGCAAGGTCACAGTTCAGTTTTGAAGGGAAGGTCATGAATCTTGAACAAAATGGACAATTTCAGGTGTTTAGATGAATCTACTACTGCTTGGCATTGCCTGAGAATGGTGCGCATTTCAGAAGGTGCACTGAGTTTTTACTTATAGATGCTTCATTGGTATTGTGGTACTCGCCTGGTTGATCGACTGTTGATATTCGGATTTTTTCATGTGGCACGGAAGAATTATAGAAGTATTCCTCGTGGGATGATCGTATATGAGATATGTGTCAGACATTCGGGTGGTGGAGTTGGGATCATATATGGTGATTCATGTGTTCTATGGATCTGGAGACTGGGAGTTCTAAGAAGCAGATTGTTTCATGGTTGTGGATTGTGTAAATGTTGGCAAAGTTATCCAGATGATAGTATGTGTTGTGGTTAGGTCATTGTGGACTTTCGGGTGGTTATTTATCTATTTGTGGATGACCAGAGTTGATTTGGGGGCCATTGGTAGGTCCAATGAGTATGTGTAATCTACACCGGGTCGGATTGGTTGACTCCGTACTACTATTGTTGAGGGATGTGCCATTCGGTTAGAGTTAAGCTTATACGTGTTCTGATATGTTCTATGAGTTACTCTTCTATGCTACGAGGGGTTGTGATTTGTTGGTTATATGAATACCTGGTGCGGTTCTATTTAGGCCTTATAGCGGAATTTGAGCAAGATGGATATTAGGGTGTTGAATGGTTGATTGCGCCTTGGTTATGTTCTCTCCGGACTGTGGTATATTGTGCTAGTGGCTTTTCCGTGGTTATGGTCATATACTTCGTGTATTTGATGTCGAGTTGCATGTAGTTATCGATTTTGAGCATGGTGGCTTGAGGTATTTCATACAGACCAGTGTTTGGATGGGGTCACGCATTACAGTTGGGTTATGTCGGGATATGATCCTTTGTGTTAGATTCGTGTGTCTTAGTTCTACTATGTAAGATGTCTTTGTAGAATTTCGGTTGTGGTGGTACTAGTTGAACTTGAGGGATGGTTCTCTCGTTTGAGTCATTTTTCATGATTGAGTACATTTGGGTTGTTGTTTATTGGTGCATAGGTTACGTGGGTTGTGGTTTTAGGTTGTATTGATGTGGCATGTCACTAGAGTGGTTGTGTGATTAGATGAGGTCATCAGACCTAGAATGGGTGCTACCGGATTTGTTTGCGGTATATTTGGAAGGATAATGTCATTGATCGGCTTAGAAATTGGCTATAGTTCTTATCAAAGGAGAGGGAGCTCCATGACTTGTTGATCTGATAAGTGGTTATGAGTTTCTCCATGCTTCTTTCATCATTATCGGTGTACGAAGGTTTTAGAACGAGGTTTTGCTTGAGATGAGGTTTATTACCGGTAATGGGTTATTTTGAGCAGCTACAGTGATCAAAACTTTTTCTATGAGTATGTGAGTCGAGTGGTATGTCATGTGATTACATCTTGGGTTATGGTTATGGCTTGATACAGCTTGTTCAGACTTGTACAGTGTGTAGACGCGAGGTTCGGATCTTGAAGGAAATTTCGGATGTTGAAAATTAGATTCTGTGGTTTACGGGCTAAGGTTGAAGTAATGATCTTCAGTTATGTTGTGTTGTCGGGACTATATGGAATAGGGTGACGTGGGATCACCCCCGGAGTATGTGCATGGTAGGGTTACACGACGGTTTGATGGCTTTGGAATGACTCTCAGCATGTTTGAGGACGAACGTATGTTTAGCTGCGGGAGGATGTAACGATCTGACTGGTCATTTTGAGAAATTGCACTTCGCTCAGCAGTTTGAGGGCATGTGTAGCTCCGTATGATGCATTATGACTTGTGTGAATCGTCGGTTTTAGGTTTCAGGTTATTCGGAATCGATTTGGAAGAATGAATTTCATTGTTGACGCTTTAAGTTGGAAGAGTTGACCAAGTTTGACTTTTGTGAATTTGACCACGGGACGGAGTTTTGATGGTTCCTTTAGGTCCGGATGATGATTTTGAACTCGGGCGTACGCCCGGATTTGCATTTGGATATTTCTAGAAGGTTTCAGCACTAATTGGTGAAAGTGGGAAATTTGGATGTTTGGAAAGTTCATAAGTTTGACTGTAAGTTGACTTTGATGATACTGGGTTTGGATTGTGGTTCCGGGAATTGGAATAGCTTCGTTATGTCATTTGGGACTTGTGTGCAAAATTTGGGTTCATTCCGTATTGATTTGATATGTTTCGATACGAGTTTTGGAAGTTGAAAGATTCAAAGTTCATTATGTTGGATTTAAGTTGCGATTCATCGTTTCGATGTTGTTATGCGTGATTTGAGGCCTCGAGTAGGTTCGCGTTATGTTATTGGACTAGTTGGTATATTCGGACGGGGTCTCGAGTGGCCCGAGTGAGTTTCAGACGAGGTTTAGACCATTTCGTTGCATACTGCAATTTGGCTAAGGTTGTTGGTTCTGATGTGGCCGCATCTGCGGTCAATTGATCACATAAGCAACTTCGCAGATGCGGGATCTTCCTTCGCAGAAACGATAAGGGCAGCTGGGCGTGAAGGCCGCAGAAGCGGGATTTTTCTCGCACCCGCGACATCGTTGAAGCGAAGGGCTAGGTCGCAGAAGCGTGATTCATCGCAGCAGCAGAAGCAGTGGTCACACCTGCATATGCGCAGAAGCGAAATTTGTTCTGCAGGTGCAATAGGCGAGTTCCAGTTATTTTCCGCAGAAGCGCAAGTTTGGTCGCACAAGCGACGCCGCAGAAGTGGCCCTTTGTTCGCGAAAGCAAAAATCGCTGGGCAGAAGCTATATTTTCGAGGGTTGGTTGTTTCATTCTCATTTTGAGACTTAGAGCTCGGTTTTGTAATGATCCAAAAAGTCGTTTTGAGCATTTGCACTTCGCTTGGTAGTTTACGGGCATGAGTAGCTCCGTATGATATATTCTGACTGGTGTAAATCGTCGGTTTTGGTTTTCAGGTTATTTAGAATCGAATTGGAAGAATGAATTTCATTGTCGAAGCTTTAAATTGGGAGAGTTGACCAAGTTTGACTTTTTGTGAATTTGTCCCCGGAATGGAGTTTTGATGGTTCTGTTAGCTCTGTTGGGTGATTTTCGACTTAGGACCGCGTCCGGATTATGATTCGGAGGTCGGTAGTGGAATTTGGATTGAAATGGCGAAAGTTAAATTTTTGAAAAGTTTGACCGGGGGGTTGACTTTTTGATATCGGAGTCAGAATCCGATTCTGGAAATTGGAATAGCTCGGTAATGTCAAATGTGACTTGTGTGCAAAATTTGAAGTCATCCCGGATTGGTTAGCTATGTTCCGGTACGAGTTATTGAATTTGAAAGTTCAAAGTTCATAGATATCGATTTGAGGTGTGATTCGTTGTTTTGATGTTGTTATGTATGTTTTGAGGCCTTGAGTAGGTTTGTACTGTGTTATGGAACTTGTTGGTATATTCGGACGGGGTCCCGAGGGGCTCAGGTGAGTTCTGGACGAGGTTCGGATCATTTTCACTTCAGGTGCAAAGCTGAAGGCTGCTGGTTCTGGTATGATCACACATGTGGTTGGTATGCGCTGGTGCGATGGCCGCAGAAGCGACAAAAGCGTCGCAGATGCGAGATGAGAGCTGGATGAGGAGGACCACAGAAGTGGAGATTTGGGCGCATATGCGATGCCGCAGGTGCGGAGTTGGAGGGTGTTAGCAGAGGTCGATAGTGCGATGGGATTTCTGCACCTGCGATTGCGCAGATGGGGGCAGTGATTCGCAGAAGCGGAAATGGTGAGGAAGCCATGCAGTGCAGGTGGAAAGTGTTTCCGCAAAAGCGGTGGTCGCAGGTACGGCGAATTGTCCGAAAATGCGGAAGTGCTGGGCAGAATGTTAAATACAAGGGTTCGCGATTTTGGCTTCATTGTTACATTTTCAAGCTCGGATTAAGGCGATTTTTGGAGCAAATTTCACCATATGAATTGAGGTAAGTGTTCTCTATTCAATTTTGGTTATATTCCGTGAATCTATCTTCGATTCTAGCTTTTGGTTAATGAAATTTAAAGAGGAAATTGGAGGCTTTGGCCTAAAGTTTCATAATATGGATTTTTTAGTTTTGAACATCGAATTGGAGTCGGATTTGAGTGAAACTAGTATGGTTGGACTCGTAATTGAATGGGTTGTTGAATTTTGTAAATTTTGTCGGGTTCCGAGGTGTGGGCTCGGGTTGGGCTTTTGGCCGATTTTGGGCTTTTGATTCAAGATTTGATCTTTTTCGATCGGGATTGGTTCATTTATCATTGTTTGATGTACTTGAGTTATTTTTAGTTAGTTTCGAGCCGTTCAGAGGTCGGAACACGCAGGATGGCATCTTTAAAGCACCATTCGGCTTGCTTGGCATGGGTATTGGCTTGTTCGAGGTAAGTAACTCTTCTAATCTTAGTGATGAGGGTATGAAACCTCAAAATACGTGTTATGTGATTGGTATTAAGGTGACGCACATGCTAGGTGACAGGCGTGTGGGCGTGCACCATGTGAATTGGGACTCTGTTGTTTCCATGGCACTATATAGTGGTCCTATTTTGTTGATATCCGTGTTTTCACCATGTAATAAAGTAGTTAAGCTGTCAATCATGCTAGATGTCATGTTTAGGCATTATGCCAATATTGTTTGGACCCATAGTGGTCGTTTCTTACTGTCATCTCACTGATTTCATTGATATTTTGTACTCAGTCATATTCATGCATTCATATCATATATCAGTCTTAGTTATTTATTGATACATCATATCATTTCTGTCGGGCTAGTTTCATGACATTGTGAGCCCGTGAGTGAGACTGGAGAGATTGATGACTGAGTGAGGCGGGGGGCCTGTTTGTGAGGATGTTGTCACTATAGCACGTGAGTTGTTCGTGCAGCACGTGAGTTGTCTATGCGATTCCAGATATTGATATTATAGCACGCGAGTTGTCCGTGCAGCACGTGAGTTGTCCGTGCGATTCCAGATATTGATATTATGGCACGTGAGTTGTCCGTGCAGCACGTGAGTTGTTCGTGCGGTTATAGCGCTTGGGCTGAAAGGAGCCCATCCGGAGTCTGCACACCCCCAATGATCGTAGTCAACTATAAACAGGGATCGGGCTGCACGCCGCAGCGGGTATTTTACAGTGTTGAGTGATTGAGTGTGTTGAGCATAGTGAGAGAGAATGCGAGACAGTGAGATTGAGTACTCTGAAAGCGTGAGTACATGAGCTCATCATCGAGGTGCATTACATTTGACATGCGTACTTGAGATACATGCATAGAGGTGCATTTCCTTCTGCTACCCAGTTTTGGGAACATTGATGATTTTACCTGTATCTTGACATGTAGGCATAGAGAAGTACCTCCTCATGCTATCTAAAATTGAAACACCTTACTATTTGATGAAAGGAGTTTTGGGAAAAATTACAGTTTTCAAACTTACTCGTATATTGGCTTTTCGGTAAAAGATTTGGATTGTCACTGAGATACTTGAAAAAAAATGTCTATCTTTCTGGAACTGTGAACGAAATAAGCCTTTTATTTTTGAGATTCTTCTCTTGTTATTGTACTATGCTGTTATGAACTGTTGTGGAATATTGGTGTTGGACCCAACCTTTTTGTTAGCTCGTCACTACTTTCAACCTAATGTTAGGTTTCTTACTTATTGAGTGCATGGGGTCGGTTGTACTCATACTACACTTCTGTACCTTGCGTGTATATGTTGGCTAGTGATGTTGCTGTGTTCAATGGGAGATGGATTTGAAGATGTACCTGCGTCCCGGTTGTAGCTGCCTCTTGTTCGTGGTAGCCTTAGATCTATAAAACTCAGTTTATGTACTTTTCAAACAGACGATGTATTTATTTTATTTCTGCTTTGTAAACTCTATTCTTATAAGCTCATGATTTGTACTACCAGTTCTTGGGGAATGTATTAGATTGAGATGTTTCTTTACTTAATTGCTTATTTTAATTGTTATTGGAAATTGGTTAGTGGTTAATTGACTTACCTAGCGGGTTGGGTTAGGTGCCATCACGACTAGTGGATTTAGGGTCGTGATAGGTTTTGGGCGACTTTGGAGAGGAATTTCATCATAAGGATTGGGGTAAGTGTTTTATAATCGATTTTGATTATATTTCGTGATTCCATCTTCGTTTTTGTAATTGGATTATGAATTTTAAAGAGAAATTAGGGGGTTTAGCCTAAAGTTTCATAGAGTGAGTTTTGTTTTGAGTTTTAAACATCGATTCGGGGTCGGATTTGGGTGAAACTAGTATGGTTGGACTTGTAATTGGGATTTTATAAGTTTCGTCGAGTTTCGAGGCGCATGCCCGTGTTGAACTTTTTGGGTTGATTTTGAGATTTTGATTAAAGATTCGACCTTTATCGACTAGGTTTGTTTCCTTTGGCATTATTTGATGTATTTGAGTTGCTTTTGGCTAGTTTCAAGCCGTTCGTTCGGAGGTCGGTACACGTGGGGTGGCATTTTTGGAGTATCGCTTGTCTTGCTCGGTATTGACTTTGGCTTGTTTGAGGTAAGTAACATCTCTAAACTTGGTGCTGAGGGTATGAAACCCCGAGTTATGTGTTATGTGATTGATGTTGAGGTGACGCGCTTGCTAGGTGACGGGAGTGTGGGCATGCACTGGGTGAGTTTTGGTTTAGTCAATTTCGTGGAACTGTGTAGTTATCTTATCTGAATATTTTTGTTGTACTCTATGAGTTAGAGCACTTGAGCTGTAATTTATGCTAGAAATCATGTTTAGGCTATATGATGGTACTATTAATACCCACAATGGTCGTTCTTTGTTGTTAAGTTATTTTCTTAATTGCAGTTATATACTTAGTCACATTCATCATTTTATATCATATCTCAATCTCTGTTATTGTATATTGTCACATCTTGCATCATTGATTAAGGCTGCTTAGTCTGAGCGTTGTGAGTCCGTGAGACTGGAGAGATTGGTAACTGAGTTAGGGTTTGAGTGTCGTGCTGATATATATATATATATATATATATATATATATATATATATATATACTGTATGTGTGTGTGTGTGTGTGTGGGTGTGGATCGAATTGCACGCCGGAACGAGCCTTATGGCTATATATATATATATATATATATATGTGTGTGTGTGTGTGTGTGTGTGTGTGTATGTATGTGTGGATCGGGCTGCACGCCGCAACTGGTATTGTTCAAGAGTACTGCGTATTGATCATTGTGAGAGAGGATACTAAACAGTGAGATTGAGTACTCTGAGATTGTGAGTACATGAGTTAATCACTGAGATACATTACATTTGACATGCGTACTTGAGATACATGCATAGAGATGCATTTTCTTCTGCTACCCGGTTTTGGTGACATTCATGATCTCACCTGTATATTGACGTGTAGGCATAAAGATGTATTTTTCTCATGTTATCTATAAATGATATATCTTATTTATTGTTAAAAGATTTTTGGGAAAAATCATAGTTTTCAAACTTACTCATATGTTTTTGGTGTTTTTGGTGAAAATTTTGGAGTTGACTGTTATACTTGAAAAGTATGCCTATTTTTCCGTAACTGTGAACTAGTTGAGCATCTTATCTCTGAGTTATTTTCATGTACCATTTTATTATATTTTTATGAACTGTTGCTGGTTAATTGGAGTTGGACTCTGACCATTGTCCTAGCTCGTCACTACTATCAACCTAAGATTAGTTTTGGTAATTATTGAGTACATGGGGTCAGTTGTACTCATACTACACTTCTGCACCTTGCGTGCAGATATTGGATGTTGATGTTGCTGTGCACGGTGGGAGCTGGATCTGAAGATGTACCTGCGTTTCGGTCATAGCTGCCTCAGGATCTTGGTAGCTTTAGAATTTTAATCTGTTCATGTATATTTCAGATAGATGATGTACTTTATTTCATACCAGCTTTGTAAATTCTAAATTTTAGAAGCTCATGATTTGTACTTCCAGTTTTTGGGAAATTCTTGTATAAAATCCGTTGTATTATCATTTCTTTCTTAATAAATTTTATTAAATTGGATAGTTGTTAATTTGCTTACCTGACAGGTTGGGTCAGGTGCCATTACGACTAGTTGGATTTGGGGTCGTGACATATTTGTGCGCATAGAATCCTCATGGAGGATAGCTACAGGCCAATAGTCCAGCCCCAAAGGAGATTGAATCCAGCAATGCATGAAGTAGTAAAAAAGAAGATCGTAAAGATTTTGGCGCATATAATATCATTAGAAGATGTGTGCCTCGAGAAGATATGAACAAAATTTTATATCATTGTCATGATGGAGCAATTGGAGGCCATTATGCAGCAAATCGAACTACCTTTAAAATTTTGGAAGCCGGAATTTTCTGGTCGACTCTCTTAAATGTACCCGAGCATATGTTGCACAATGTGATAGGTATCAGAGAATAGGTAACATTACTTAGAAAAATGAGATGCCATTGCAATCAATGTAGGTATGTGAAATATTTGATGTTTGGGTAATAGATTTCATGGGTCATTTTCCTTTTTCTCATTCTTTTGAATGTATCCTTGTGGCTGTGGATTATGTGTCAAGATGGGTTGAAGTCATCCCCACAAGGAAAAATGATGCTCAAACTGTGTGCAATTTTCTCAAAAAAAAAATAGTTTTACCAGATTTTGGCACACCACGAGTCATCATTAGTCACCAAGGGACTCATTTTATGAATAGACAATTTTCTGCTTTGCTGACAAAATATGGTGTGACCGATAAAACAAGAAAACCATATCATGCTCAAACACAAGGGCAAGTTGAAGTTTCCAATCGTGAGTTAAAAAGAATTCTTGAAACAACGGTTGGAATCTCAAGAAAAAACTAGGCTTTAAAATTAGATGATGCATTATGGGCGTGCTGAACAACGTTCAAAACTCCAATTGGAACATCCCCATATAGATTAGTCTTTGGGAAAGCTTGTCATTTTCTAGTTAAATTATAACACAAAGCTTTTTGGGCACTAAAAATATTAAACTTTGAATTAGCCTCTGCTGGTAAAAATAGATTTTTTTAGGTTAATGAGTTGGAAGAAATGAGGTTGGAAGCCTATGAAAATGCAAAACGTTTTAAAGAAAAAATAAAAAAATAACATGACAATTTGATCCGACAAAAAAGTTTTAAAATTGGAGATAAAATGCTTCTTTACAATAGTCGACTCAGGCTATTCCCAGAAAAATTAAAATCAAGGTGGGCAGTTCCTTATAATGTAACACAAGTTACTTCATATGGAGCTATTGAAATCCAACAGATCAATGGAGGTGACAAGTTTAAGGTAAATGGTCAAAGACTAAAATTGTACTTTGGAGGACATTTTGAGCAACATTCATCGGTCACTTTGATAGACTGATGAATTGCACATGTAATAAGCGAGCTGATAACGTTAAACTCAGAACTATAGTGACATACCCGTAGCCATTGAGGGTGAAGCAATGGAGCCTTATAAGTCCAATATATATTTGGTAATTAAATGCTTAATCAATTAATCTTGTCAATATCCAGGTTATTGTACAACTAGAGCATCTCATGAAGGCCTCTACAAAAATATAGTCACCTACACAGGAGCAACTCCATGGTGATCGGTATACCTAAGTAACTGGTTGGTTAACCATTTAATGATTCAAGTTGAATGGTAGCTCAAGTAATTTTTGGTTTATATTTAAACCATGACCAAATGACTGATAAGGTCTTAAAGTAGCCAGTCTATTACACATGTAATATGTGTGGTCATAGTTTCTTTCAAGCTTTCTTTTGTGATTGTAAATTTGAAAGCAAAAAAGATTTTTTTTTATATACATTAGTATTAATTTTTTCTTTTCCTTAAATTAATACTTATATATGTATATCTCTCATCATGCGTTTTATCCAGGAGGATGAAACGATTTACGTGTGAAGGGGATAAATTGTCACGACCCAGTTTCTCCTATAGGTTGTGATGGTGCCTAGCATCGCCGCTAGGCAAGCCAACGGTGAACTAATCATGTAATTGCTCTTTTTAATAAAATTTCCAAGTAGTGGAATTCCATTTATTAAGAAAAGGAGGAGTAGAAAATTTTAATAAAGTAAAACGCAGGCTAATGAGTGAGCAAATACAGTGACATAAATACTCCAAAACCATAAAGTCAACTAATATGTGTTCCAAGACCTGGTGTCACAAGTGTATGAGCAACTAGTAGAATATACAAAACTCTAATTACATTCTGAAATAAAAGTAGACAGAAAATAGATGCAAAAGAGAGACTCTAGGTGCTGCATAACGTCAACTCGTGCGTACGTAGCCCCCACAATTAGAAATAAATAGTTATTTAAATTACCTATGGGGTAAATTCCCTCTTACAAGGTTAGGCAACAGACTTACCTCGTACCAAAGCTCACTTTTCGGCCTCAAATTCACTCTAAAGACCCAACTTGGTGCCGAACAATCCGAAGCTAGCCAAATGTTATATACAATAATCAATATACGCTCAAAAGTTAATAATTTAGCTATTAGAGTAATTACCCAAAAATATACGCTGAATATTGAGACAGATGATGTATTTATTTCATACTAGCTTTGTAAACTCTAAATCTTAGAAGCTCATGATTTGTACACCAGTCCTTGGGAAATTCTTGTATAAAAGCAGTTGTATTATCCTTTCTTTTTTTTTTAATAAATCTTATTAATTTAGATAATTGTTAATTGGCTTACCTAGCGAGTTGAGTTAGGTATCATCACGACTAGTTGAATTTTGGGTCGTGACATATATATACACACTTTGTTGTACTACTTTAATTATATATATAGCTTGTTATAGTATATGTTAGTATATTCATTATTTATATTACAAAATAAAGTGTTAACGTATTATATTTATATTATTTAGATAGTAAATATTAATGTGATTCAAAAGTTTGATCATGTTTGACCTATGAACCAACCGAAGTAGGTCGGTTATTTTTCAGAGATTACATCTACCGACCAAAGTTGATCGGTAAAATCTTCTCCTGTAATAACCGACCGACTTTGGTCGTTAAATTCGACTATAAATTTTATAAAATATTTTAAATAATAATATAATTATTAAAATTTAAAAATATGGGTCCACATTACCGACCGATATTGGCTGGTAATCAAAAAGGTGCTTTGACTAAGCAAGTCAGACCATTGTGATCAAATGTTTGACCAATATTTTGGTCGCTATGTAATTTTAAAAAAATATAAAATATTTTTTTGGTAGTTTCCGTCCGCTTTGGATGATTTTTTGGTCGCTTTTGTTGACCGACCAACGTTGATCGGTATGGCTCGATCAGATTTTCTTGAATTTCTATTAGTGTGAGTCAACTGGTCAAGACATCGAGCTTAATCATGTTTGTGTTTCTCAATATATGAAAGACCTAAGGTAATTATCGATAAATTTTCCTCGCTTAATCATACTAAGCGCATCAATTATATTGTCATATGATTTAGGATTTGAATTGTATGAGTTCCTAGGACAACTTAAATCAATATATCATTATAAGTTATTAAAAACTAAAATAAGGTATGCGTGCCTGTAGTGTTCTTATTTGGTTGGTATCTTTAGTTTGACGTGGTATTTTTGCCACGGAACCAACAACGTGTTTTGATACTGTGGTCGGAGACAAAATATTTTATATTAGATTTCTCAATTTATTTACCGTGTATATAGACAAAAGTTATTGGATTTCGGAGAACTCATATCCAGTGACGGAGCCATATGCACCAAAGGTCTGGAAAAATAGACTGTATAGCTCGATAATATTTTTTAAAATATATATATATATATACTATATAATGACACCTCTTGACTTCTTTGTGAGTTTGTTTCTTTATATTTTGATTCCTCTTAATAAAAATCCTAACTACGCCACTTTCTATACCCGTCACTGTAGAAGCTATTTGAAAAAGGTTGTTACACGAGAACAGATGGATGATAATCGATGTATTGAACCCGATCAGTTAATAAATAACGAAAAGACAGCAAAAATTTCTTACGTCATACACCCTTTCCATTTCCATAGTATGCAGACGATTGCTATTCTGCATAACCTATATCTACTAGACTACTACGTGTCCTCTTTAATTTGGCAGTTTTACTTAAACCAAACATTATTACAACCAGGGAAAGCGAATGATTACACCACCACGGCACCACCGTTAAGTATACGCGTATTCCATTAAAACCAGAAATATATGCTACGTCAACAGGAGTAAAAAAACTAGTTCAGCCACTTTTTCCGATGTTAAAGTCACTCTTTCCCAGTAATTAAATAGATTTGATATAATACTCTGCCCATGGGCGGAGCTAAGGGCAGAACATGATTACCTTTAAAATTATATTGTATATATAAGGGTAATAAATTTTTTATGCTGTATACATATTAGATGTTGGATCCTCTTAATTTCTTTATATATATATTTTGAATCCTTGAATGAAAATCCTACCATTGACTCTACGCTTCATATACAAATTATTTACTTGTCAAAGGTAGTGTTCTAAGTCCATCTCGCTTATAGTTGTCACGGCATATACTATTAACCATGTATTTAGATATAATATATTCTAATAATTATCATAATTAAAAGTGTAAGTGGGAAATTGTTGAGATATATATTATTAACCATGGATTTTGATTTTGATATAGTATTTATTATGGAATAATTATTTATTCAATTTTAATAAAGTTAAAAAAAATCATAGTAGATGATTTCGTATATAAAGTTTAGCTTATACAAGGAAGATTAAATCATCGGTTCTTATAAGTATAAAGATCATGTTCACAATCTAATGATGGAATTGGACAAACCATCAGGAATGATTGTAGCACAAGATTAAATTTAATTTATCTTGATTATGAAAATGGTTTAATTCCGACTTCTTGTGCTAATACATTTTATATGTATTGAACGGACCAAGTAGAGATAAGTATTTTATTCTGACTTAATAAACTAACTTCTCTAGCCACTAAACATACTTATACTCTTAATCTTGATATAATTATTAGTTGTGTATATTATTTATTGTTTTGATTTATCAAAAGACGAGATTCTTTTGTGCGTCAATATGTTTGGTAAATTAGACAATGATGATATACATTGGTGAAGCAATAGTTAGTTGATGGAATCTATGTCTCGGTCTAGAGATTGATGATACACATTTATGAAAACTTATAAGTTTTCATGTATAAACCTTGCAGGTGAATATTATATCCGTCACATAAAATAAGTTAAGCGCAAGTCTAAAGGAAATAATCAATGAATTAAATTGTCAGTAATTTAATTTATTTGATTAACATCTGAATCTTAACATGGGGAGCTAAATAAGGTTTAATGGAAGAATTTCAAAATTGAATTGAGGAGTGCAGTTAAAAATTTTTAGTGAAATAATTCGTAATTTATTATGGTAGTATTAATTTGGATACTTCGAATTAAGTCCATAATAGGAAGCCTCGTTAATTAAATATTGTGGTCCCTGTTGTACCTGAATAATTAGGAATTAAATGAAATTCTATTTCTTGGTGTAAAAGGAAGACCCAGCGGGTTTAGGAAGAGATTTTAAACCCTAAAACATGTAGCTATATAAAGAGATCTTATTCCATAAAGAGGAAATAGTTTTTGATATACGATTTTCCTAGGAGAAACTCGCCCATACGAGTTCTGCCAATTCCGAGTATTATTTAGGTCACACAGCAGAAGACTGTGGAACTGGAGGATGATCTCGTGGACGGTGTTTGCTCTCACTTGAAGGCTCTTTTCTCGATCGCGGTCACGTTTCAAGAGATAAGTATCAATTTTATGTTTGATTAAAATTTGTGATTATGCATTTTCACGACTCAATTCCTCCTATAGACCGTGATGGTGCCCAATGTTACTGCTAGCAAGCCAATAGTGAACTAACCACGTGATTGTTTCTTTTAACATTCACTACAAGAAATTTGATTTTTAATGACCATTTCTTAATGAAGGTACATGTATCCGGTCGTTATAAGTATATTTATAGCAACCAATTTTTTTTCCAGTCGTTGAATTTAATTTTTAGCTCAATATTAACGAGGGAAAAGTATTCGGTTATTAAAATATAACATAGCCCGTCATTAAATAATTATTAATTAATGAAAATGTGGCGCTAACTTTTCCCTCTTTTTTTCCCAACCCACATCTCCGCCAAATCCCATTCCCATTGGCCCCCAAAAAAAGGAAAAAGCCTTAAGACGTGGACTTTTCTAACACTTCATAAACCGAAAGAGCCCGAAGACGTCGACTTCTGATCTCCTCTGTTTTGAACGAATTAGCAGAGAACTGCTGCGACGAGTTCAAATAATTAGAGAAAGACGTCGACTTCTCTCCTCTATTTTGAACGAATTAGCAGAGAACTGATGCGATGAATTCAAATAATTAGAGAAGCTGTTCTACTCGTAAAATTTAGTGAATTAGAGAACGAAGCTACTCGTCACCTCCATTGACAACAACTGCTCATCTTCGAGTTTCTTCTCATCAAGGTAAGGTTCAAAATTTTACCCTTTTATATGTGAATTGATTAATAATTTCGCTAAAAAAGGCATCTGAACTAGGAGCAGGGACGAGAGAGGCTAGAGCATAGATTGTGATTTGACTCCCCATCTGTTGAGCGATATCTGTTTTGAACGAGCAACTACTATATCTCCTGTCACGATTAAATCATTTTCTCTAACAACTTATTCTGAATGTCAATTTCATACTATCGGTTTCACTAAGTGCCAAGTATAACTGTCGAAATATCGGTCCTCCTAAAATTAAAGTTGATAATTATTAGCTGCTATATAACTATAGAGTTGTGATCACACTTGTATGTATATGGATATTGGTGTTTACTTTGGTGAAAGAATGACACATAATACAAAAAATGTTTCTCTCTATAAATTGTCTGATTCTACGGTGAGGTTTGCTGGTTAATTGCGTATTTCAATTTGATCCATTGTTGATTTTCAATCTTGGCCTCTCATCCCTTTTATATACGATGGCTTGCTTGAATGGAAATTTTTTGTGAAACTTTTTTCTTGTTTTAAACTATACAAATTTGATCAGAGGTATGGGGTATGAGAATTGGCCAAGTTATTTGGTAGTGTGTCTCTGTTTTCAATCTCTATTATAGTGCAAAAGATTAGTATGAAAGAATGAGCACGGTCAAGTTGGCATTGATATGGATCAGCCCCTTTCTGTGTTGTTTTAGACATAGCCGATTTTATAGTTATATTTTTGTTGCATTGCACATTGAAATTGAAAATTGCAAATTAAGCTAATATCTAGGATTCCATTCCTAACTGAGATAAATAGAACATTTAAATTAATTCTGAAATCTGGACAATATCTTACTAAACCGAGTTCGATGTGTTCGTTGTGATTGAAAACAAATCATCGATTCCTTATGTCATTTATTTTTCAGCATTTTGTTAGATATAGTGGACAATGTCCATTTGATGACTTAGTATCATTTGAATTTTTATTTTTATGAGAGACGTCCGATAAGGAGATATCTCGTTTCTTGCTTTTTGAAAATAGATTAATAGCATTAGAAGTCAGTCCTACTTAAATATTTTGGAAAACATAGTATTGTCAAGGAGAAACTTGCAGCATGTGTTAATCGTGTACCAGGCAAGCACAACTCCTAATTAGTAATCTAACTAGCTAATGTAACCTTCATTTTTCTATCTTTCACCAACTAGATGATCCATTTGTCAAAGTATCTTTGCCGTCATTTGCCTATTTAGACCTTAGCAATTCAGCTTCAATTCAACATGCTGCTATTACTGTTGTGCTTGAGAAAATGTTGTACACTCTTATTGTCATGAATTGAATTATAGTACAGAGTGCTAATTCATCTTCATTTCCTAGTCTCACTTTGCATTGGAACTTAGAAGTTTGATTCATGTACTGTCTCGTCAGTGATATAAAGCATTGTTGGTTACAAGATTGTTAACCATGGAGTGCTTTATATCTTTTAGTTTCTTTATAATGTGCGATACAGAACTTGGATATATGAACTCAATATACTATTGTTTCACTTGTTTGCTGGGCTGCTACGACGTTGAAATTATTGATGTCCACTTTTTTCATTTTCTCTTTAGAGAAACTACATTCCCAAAAGATCAATACTACAAATAATTGAAGGGATATGCATTGAAATTTTGTAAAATGTCTTGTCAACACCATTTTTTTCATCTTCTCGAGTCGAAGGTCTTGATGCCTTGTTTTTATTAGGTAATGTATGATTTCGAGTCTCCACTGTCCAATCTCACCCTTTTGATTGTTGCCCAGTTTGCGCATCAGCAGCTCCTATATTTTGGACTGGTGTAACATTAGGTTCACGTATCCCAGCTTTCTTCTCCTTCATACCTGGTGTATCAAAAGCATTTGAACAGCTGATATTTTGTGCAGCAGTGCTCTGATTTTTGTGACTTGGTGCATTCTTTTTGCTAGGTGATAGGTGTGCTCAATTTAGTACTGTCCAGTCTCCTCCCTTAGACTGCTGCACACATTGAACACCAGATTTTAAAGCATCAACTGCCTCTATGTGCACTGCAACAGATGTCTCTTGAGTCTTGGGCACCTGCTTTCCAGTTTTGAGCACCCCAGTTCTCCTCTCCTTCTCACTAACTTTCTGAACATTAGTCTACACCACGACTGGTTTGGTTATTGTATTAGCTTGATCACCAATCCCATCCACCTTAGTATTAGTTTGAAAATCTGAATTCACAGCCTTGTCCTTGACCATTAGTACTTTGGCCAACTCCTGTAGCTGTTGAATTAGCACCTCGATCAACCTTAGAGTTTTTAGCAGCCTGCATCTCACCTGTCAACTCCTGAGAATCCCTACCTACGGCTGTTTCAATAGGGACTATGGCAATCCTAGTAGCAGCAGTTGTATGTGTAGTTTTACCATTAATTTTAGTTGATTCCAAGCCTCTTTCATCAGCAATCTTCTGCAACTTTTTTGCATCCAACGGTTGCCTCAAATCACCTTGAAATCGATCATCACCACCTGTCCCAACCTCCAATGTATATCTTTATCTCTTTGCATGTTACTGCTAGTAATATTTGTATTCAAACAACAATTAACCTCTTGTTATAGTTTATTCAAATAAGTTTACTGACCATTAATATGCTCATAACATAAAAAGCATATGAGAGGAAGTCTAAAAGACATACAAGTGCAGGTAGACATAGTAAAAAGTATTGGTTCATTTTTTGGTAAGCTGGTGGAAGATTGCCAAATAGTATTTAGGAGCATTGGTTGAGATTCATGACATTTATTTTGGTTTTGTGTCGGGGGAAATTTTGGAAAGGTGACAAAGTATATTTCGGGTCAAATAATGATTGGGTAATTTGGTATAAGTTAGTCTGGTACTTCGCTAGTCTTGTCTCCTGGCTGGGTTTGCGTTATTTTTACTTTTCATTATTTTGGTAAGACGGGTTTCTTACAATTTGGATTGGTTTCTAGTAAATATGATACTTTAGTTCTTTGTATTAACAAGATATTAAATATTTGATTTATTTTCCAATGTCGTTAAGCGTGTATGAAAGCATATAAATAATTATTACTATTAATGTAATTTAAATTTATATTATATTTATTACATTTTCATATTAGCGAAGACAAATGTGGTCATTAAAACTCTTTAACGACGGGTTTCTCAAACAGATAAATGACTATTAACGAAGAGAATTTTGGTTGTTAAAAGTAATTATACAATTAACGAAGGAAATACCGGTCGCTAAAAGCACTCGAATTGACTTAATACATTGTTGTCATTAAAGACTTTTAACGACCGGATAACAAATTAGCGAGGGAAAAATCTTGTCGCTAAAAAGTATGTTTAACGATCAAAAATTACATCGTCGCTAAAGATCCTTTAACGACCGGATTGTAAACCGGTCGTTAACTTATAACGTCGGCACTTTTAATGACCAATGACGATCGGATTTTTTTCGGTCGTTATCAACTGATAACGATCAAAATTGGACTTTTAACAACCAGATTTTCCCTCGCTAAAGCCCCATTTTCTTGTAGTGATTTTAGAAATAGCTGGTTTTTATTTAGTGCATAAATAGGAAGTAAAAGTTTAAATAAAATGAGAGATAAATAATTTTAAGAGCAAATGAGATGAGTAAATATCCAAAAATCATCATGTGTCTACTAGCATGATCTCCAAGATCAGGTGTCATAAGTGTATGAGCTCCTAGTAGAATATACAAAAATACTACGCTGTTGTATGAAGTGAAATAGACAGAAAGTAAAAGCAAAAGGAAGACTTCGGGTGCTGCAGAACGGGCTCGGAAGGCAGTTCACCGCAAAGTCTCGTGGAAGTCAAGGATGCGCACCGAACTGATAACCAGATGCACCTACCTCAGATCCTCCACAATTAGTGTAGAAGTATAGCGTGAGTACATAAACAACATGTACCCAGTAAGTATCCAGTCTAACCTCGAAGAAGTAGTGACGAGGGGTCGACTTCGACACTTACTATGGGCTAACAATAAAATACCGAAATTATAATTAAGCATGGGCTATATAAATACAGCTAAAAACTCAATAACAGGAAATAAATAAACAATTTTCTCGCAAATAGTAAATCCCAAATTAATTTTCATCATTTAACAAGTTAATCTCTCAAGCCAATAAAACAATATCAATTATAATTGGGCTCCGAGAATTATTACGCACGAATTATGCCGAGGTCATACGTCCCGATCCAACATACAAATATATATAAACTGTGTGCCGAGGGTCGAACGACACGAACCATAGATGCATCTATTCTATTGTCGAGGCGTCCGACCCACTCCACAAGAAGAGAAAACAACCGATTCAAAGATTAGTAAGAGGCTAATATTCAAAGAAGCACCAATTCTTATTAATGGTCAAGTAACCCATCCAAAACTCGAGTAAATAAAATTAGACCTTTTACAATTCTTCTATCAAGTCCCAATATGATTTAAGCACTTAAATTAACAAGTAGGGTGCAATCATCACAAGTATAATATGCTCTGGGTCCTAAACTACCGGACATAAGCATAATTACTAGCTACGCAAGGACTCTCGTCACCTCGTGCGTAGCCCCCACAAATAGAAGCCCATATTAATTCAATTTTCTATGGGGTTAATTCCCTCTTACAAGGTTAGAAAAGAGATTTATCACGTTTCAAAACTTACTTCCCGGTCCATAAATGTGCTTTAAACTCTCAACCCTGTGCCAAATGACTCGAAATTAGTCAAATGTCATATAAAATAATCAATACGTGCTCAAAAGTTCATATTCTAACTATTAAAGTGATTACCCAATTCCAATTAAAGAATTCCTAAAATTCATCCCCGGGCCTACCTGCCTGGATTCTGGAAACTTTCGAAGAAAATTTTTACCCATAACCTCGTGAACTCAAATATATGATTCTCACAAAATTCCATAACTATTTTTTGTGGTTAAATCCTATTTTTATCAAAAACCTAGGGTTTTCATCTAAACCCATTATTTCACAAATTTTACATGTTAAATCTACCCATAATCTTTATATTTAACTCACATTATATAGAAATTACTTACCTCAAAGTGTCAAGTGAAAACCCCTCTCTAAGAGCTCCAAAAATCCCCAAGGAATGAAATAAATGAACTCAAATGCCTAAATCCCGAATTAAATGAAGTGTTATGCCTTCTGCGATTTTCACATCTGCGGTCAGGGGGCCGCAACTGCGGTCTCACTTCTGCGACACCAAGTCCACTTCTGTGGAGCTCCACAAGACCAGTGTTGGCCGCATCTGCGGACGTGTTTCCATTTTTGTGGTCTCACTTCTGCGGCTTCTCATCGTAGAAGCGGGGTCGCTTCTGCGGATCCTGGTCAAACGCTCCAAGCCGCTTCTGCTGCCAAAATGCCGCATCTGCGGGCTCGCACCTGCGGTCAAAAGCTTGCAGGTGCGGGCACACCAGAACTGGTGCACCAGCAGTCCCTCTTGAGTTCTAACTCAACTCGCGCATCGTTCGAATGGCATCCGGGGCCCCTAAGGCCCCGCCCAAACATACTAACAAGTTTGAAATCATAAGGCGGACTCGCTTGTACCCTTAGAACGCGTAAAGCAACATCAAAACTAAGAATCACGCCCCATACCGAATTGAATCAAGATATGAACTTCAAGTTCTTCCAACTAACTCCGAATGCGTCGGACATACTTAGACTACTCGGAATGACACCAAATTTTGCATGCAAGTCTTAAATCACCATACGGTTATTCCCGATCTCGAAATTCCAATTGGACCTCGATAACACCAAAACCTACTCCAAACCAAACTTAAAGAACTTTAAAACTTTCAAAGAGCCAACTTTCACTACTAGGCGCCAAAATGCTCCCAGGTTATCCAAAATTCGGTTCGAATATATACCCAAGTCCGAAACCATCGTACGAACCTATTGCAACCGTCAAATCCCGATTCGGTTCGGATGAAAAGCATGGTGTATATGATTGTATGTTGTTGATGCAATTGCGGGTTTTTTAAACCCCTGTTTTGCCATCTTAAATTTTAACTAATAATCATATTATAAGAATTTGCCGTTGAGGTTTTCTGTGCTGGTGGCGGAGTTAAAGCCAAATTTCTTGCCAACTAGGTTTGAGTTTTAACCCAAAGATTGCTGCCTGTGATTATATCCGGTGGCGCACTGTGTTAGTTTATTAAAAATTCACGTTGGCAGCAAGAAACTTAATTATTTCCGATTTATTTGGTCAATCTGCCATGGTTGATCACTAGAATATCATGAGGCATTGGGTTTAAAATTGCACATGATCATGTATGTATTATTTTCTCAGTAAGTAAAAAACAAGTAATTGTTTTTCTGGGAGTATTGATTGGTTACCAATTTTGACTTGCTGAATTACTATAAAGAAAGATGATACAACTGCAAGGTTTAGGTGGCGGCAGTGAGTATATTTTCATTAAAATTAGATTACAATCTGTACTTCTCAAAAGGTTGCTTGGCAAGGTGAAACCTTATTCTTTCCCAAATTGTATTGTGGTGGCAGTACGGTGCTAAAATTATTTTTATAGAATAATATGAATAAAGTAAAACAAGAGAAATTTAGAGGGAGATAATACTATATCTTTTCTTGATGATTTTATTACAAATGAGCAGAGAAGTCTCTTATTTATAAGAGAGTTGCTGGGTTATCAAGTAACTAGTCTTGGTGGCCAAGTAACAAATCTTGGCAAGCAAGTAACCAATCTTAGTAACCAAGTAACTAGACTAGTTTATGACTAACTAACTTGCTTTCAAGTAACTTCATAACACATGGATATTCACTCTTAATATTATTTATAACACTCCCCCTTGAATGTCCATTAGTAGAAAATGTGACTCGTTAAAACCTTACTAGGAAAAACCCAGTGGGAAACAATTATAGCGAAGGAAAAAGAGTACACATGTTTAATAATACGCTTTTTGGTTGCCTCGTTAAAAATCTTGCAAGGAAAACCCAATGGGATAAAACCTTATAAGGGAAAAAGAGTACAACGCGTATTAACTCACCCTGATGAGAGCATCAATTCACATCCTTAAGCCTTCGCATCCCAATCTTGTGCACTAGCTTCTTAAATGTTAACGTCGGTAGAGATTTGGTGAACAAATCAGCCATATTACCACTTGAACGAATCTGTTGCACATTGAAATCACCATTCCTTTGAAGATCATGTGTGAAAAATAACTTTGGTGAAATGTGCTTTGTCCTATCTCCTTTTATGAATCCTCCCTTCAATTGGGTTATGCATGCTTCATTGTCTTCATACAAAATGGTGGGTAGTTTGTCACACTTCAAACCATATTTTTCTCGAATAAGATGTATTATAGACCTCAATCACACACATTCTCGACTTGCTTCATGACTAGCAATTATCTCTGCATGATTAGATGAAGTAGCCATGATTGATTGCTTGGTCGATTGCCAAGATATGGCAGTGCCTCCATATGTAAACACATAACCTGTTTGAGATCGAGCCTTGTGTGGGTCAGATAAATATTCAGCATCGGCATAACCAACAAGATCAGGACTGCAATCATTGTCATAAAATAAGCCCATATCGATAGTCCATTTTAGATACCGCAATATGTGTTTGATTCCATTGCAATATTTTCCTGTAGGAGCAGAGCTATATCTTGCTAAGTCATTAAGTAAAAAGGTTATGTCAGGCTTTGTAGTATTAGCAAGATACATTAGTGCACCAATTGCACTAAGATATGGTACTTCAGGATCAAGAAGCTCTTCATTCTTTTCTTGAGGTCAGAATGGGTCCTTATTCACATCAAGTGATCGAACAACCATCGGAGTACGTAGTGGATGTTCTCCATCCATGTAAAACCGTTTCAATACCTTTTCTATGTAGGCAGATCGATGAACAAAAATCCTGTTTGCCAAATGTTCAATTTGGAAATCGAGACATAATTTTGTCTTTTAGAGATCTTTTGTAACGACCCGATCGGTCGTTTTGCTTTCTAGAACCTCGTCCCTAAATAATACTCCCCGTACGTTCTTTTACTATTTTATGACTTGCGGAGATGGCTAGTTCGGGATTTGGAAGGGTTCGGGTTGAAATCGGAATACTTGGTTCCTTAAGATTGGCCAAAAAGGCTAAGTTTGACTTCGGTTAACGTTTTGAATAAACGACCTCAGAATCGGGATTTGACGGTTCCAATAGGTTCGTATGATATTTTGGACTTGGGCGTATGTTCGGATCGGGTTTTGGATGACCCAGGAGCATTTCAGCACCTAATAGTGAAAGATGGCTCTTTGAAGGTTTTTGTTACACCCTATATTTTCGTACGTAAAAGTGCATCGTAAGCAAACTAATGTAGGACCAAAAATGAGATCATCTTTGAAAGTATATAAAGTAAGTTAATCATGTTACCCCGGAGGTTAAAAATATTGATGATCATGAACAACAAGTACAAAGAGGGTTGGAAGGTTCAGAAGCTAAAGGAATTGAAGAAAATAATATTTCGTCGAAAGTCGACAAATTGGGAATGTTATAACACGTACTTTTGGGGTGAGACTAGGGTGCTTAACATGATAAGGAGGTTATGTTATGAGTTATGAGTTATTTTAGTCGTATGATAGTCGTGTGTTATGTTTTGAAGTCAAGCGAGTTGTGGAACAAAAGTTGATGAAAGTCATCACAAGTTACGTTCATAAGTTTTACTGAAATTTGAGTCAAATGTAACTGCGCATTTCTCCCAATATACTTAGAGTTACGGGGTGTTCCACCCATAAAATTGAAGATCTATTAGTCTATTTTCTAACACATTAAACTTTTTGTCAATACGACATCGTAGTAGAGAGGTATATGCGTTTTTGTGAGACTGCACAAGCTGCTAGGTGACAAGTAGGTATGTCACCTACTTGCTTAAATGAGAGTCCGACAATGGGCCAGTTCGGGTCGTCCAAAGAGACATTTTAAAGGCCTATTTCGTTCATATAATACACTGATAATAGGGCACAATATCCAAACCTAAACCCCTTCAAACATCTTCCCAAAAATTACACACAAACCCTAATTGAATTTCTCTCCTTTTCAAGTTCTAGTTGGAGGTAAAACCTAGAGTTTGAAGAACCAAGATAGCATCTGAGTTATTCAATAAATAAGGTAAGTTTACCGATCTCTTTTATCCATTTTTTCTGCTGGAGATGCATGGAAAGTCATTTTATAATTGTAAGAACTCACGGGACGGTGATAGGAAACCGTGAGTTCGAGTGATTCACTTGTAGCGGACTATTTTGTGGACTGTTTTGAGTTGCTATTGGATTGCGTGTTTTACTACTATTTTATGGAGTTTTGGAGGATTATGGGTGTGGAGAAACACCACATAAATGTAGGGTGGTGGGCTGGTCGTTCGTCATAATATTTTCAGGCTGTTTGACACTACTACGGTGGTCGTTTTGTGTATGAAGAGATTGGGGTGTGTTGGGCTGTTTTGTAGTATTTTGTGGTGTATATAAGTTTGGAAAATAATGTATATATGTTGATATTATTATGTTCTTATGTTGTTAGTATTATCTTGAATTTGTAGGAAGTAAGGATTATAGGGGAGATGCTGCCCGTTTTAATACAAAATAAGCTTGTCGTTCGTTGTGCAATAGTTGTACCTTTCGTAACTTAATGATAGTATTATTATTGTTGTTATAGATTAAGGTGCGAAGTGGCAAGTTTAAATTGGTGATTGGAAAGATTGTGATAAGGTATGTTAAGGCTAAACCTTTCTTCATTTTGGCATGATCCTGTAACTACATGAGTTTGATAACGAGGCATAAAGAGAAGTTCGTATTCCTGAACTTATGTACATTATCCTAGTCTCATAAGTTATAATATTCTCCCTTATCAGGACTTTATATTCAGTTAAATATTTTCTTCTTCCAGTCAAGAGGGCAGAGGGTCTCTATATATATATAGTATTACAGTATTTTCACCACCATCGAGCTATAATCGATGGGTAGGCCCCTATTGGGCAACCTCTTATCATATGGTAAATTATATACCGAGGCTATTGTGGCCGAGCGACGATGAGTGAGACCATAATGACCAATATACCTAGCCTAGTATGGCCGAGCACATATGAGCGAGCCTACTATAGCCGAGCAGTTACACGTACCTAGCCTTATAGGACCGGACATTTATTTTACTTACTATATTGAGAGAGTTGAGTTAATATCAACAAGTAAGTATATCTCCAGATCATCCTTGACTCCCAGTTACTTTCAGTTATTATATTATCAGTTCAGTTTCAGCTTTAAGTTATTTTATTGTCTTAAAAACGCGATACATTATTTCGTATTGACGTCCCTTTTCGGGGGACGCTGTATTTCATGCATGCAGGTTCAGATAGATAGACGGGTAGACCTTCTCAGTAGGTGTTGTCTGAGTTCAACTTGATCGGTAAGCTCCACGTCCTTCGTAGTTGCCGAGTCTAGGGTTTTTCGTGTATATATTGTGTATATATGTATATATGTATGGGTAGGTCGAGGCCCTGTTACGATCACAGTACATCCATCAGTAGAGGTTTGTAGATATATCCTGTCAGTTAGTGCACCATGTTGGGCTTGTAGGCTTTATATGTATATTTTGTTGATTTGTGAGCATTAGTAGTTATGACGGCCTTGTCGGCTCAACTTTATAGTGATCTTTAGTCAAAGCTAGTTTCCGTTCTGTTTTATATTTTGCTTCGCAAATCGTCTTGAAATGTGGCCCCATGGCCAAATTATGACATTGTATGTTCAGAGTCCCTCAGTCGCAAGTTGGTACGCTAGGTTAAGTGAGGCACACGGTGTCGGTCTCTCCCCCAGGTTCGGGGCGTGACAAACTTGGTATCAGAGCAGTTCTGTCCTAGGGAGTCTACAAGCCGTATCTAGTAGGATCTTGTGCACCACATTATATAAGCAGGGAACTACAGGGCATTTAGGAGTTGGTTGCCCTTCTTTCAAATCTAAATCGTGCTATAGAACTGAGTTATAGGAAATTTGAGTTAAACTTACGTGTTGGTGTTTGCATACACAGATGACGATGACTAGGAAGACTATGGCTAGTCAGAGGAGAGACACATCAGTGGGTGAGGGGACCAGCAGGGTACCCCCAGTAGATAGGGCCCAGTCTGAGGTCCAGGGTGAGACCCCTACTCAACCATTACTGGCTCCTCCACCACCCGAGGAGATTCCTAGGGATACCGCACATCCAGTTCCCCCTCCACTTTCATCAGATCAGTAATTGCGGAGTGCAGTGCATTTGTTGATACAGTTGGTAGCTACCCAGCAACAGGCTAGGGCATCAGCTAGTGCGGGATCTTCTGAGGGGTCTGGAAGTTCAAGGGTCCGAGAGTTTATTGCTTTGAGTCCCCCAGAGTTCACGGGGACAGATCAGAGGGAGGACCCACAAGATTTCATAGATCAGATTTACAGGATCTTTCGGGTTATGCATGCCACGGAGAAAGAGGTAGTTGAGCTAGCAGCTTTTTAATTCCGATATATAGCCATCATTTGGTACGAGGGATGGGAGAGGTCCAGGGGACGTGATGCACCTCCAGTTATTTGGGAGAATTTTTCAGATGCCTTCCTTGACCAGTACTTACCGCGGGAGATCCGACAGGTTCAAGCCGATCAGTTTCTAGCCCTCAAGCAGGGCAATATGAGTGTCCGAGAGTATAGTCTCCATTTTGACTCATTGGCCAGATATGCACCATCCATAGTTGCTACTATGCGGGACAGGATCCACAGGTTTATCGCGGGGTTGGCCCAGAGTTGACCGAGGCATGTGCCACCACTGCATTGCAGGATATTATGGATATCTCCCGGATTCAGGCATTCGTCCAGAATATAAAAAGGGATAGGCATCGGCAGCAGGGTACAAAGAGGACTGAGCAAGGACAGCGTAAGAGGATGAGATTTTCCATGTCTCAAGAGCAGTCTCAGGGTAGTTATAGGCCCCAGTACTTCAGACGGCCACCTAGGCCTCTGCCACCTCAGTTACAGGGTTACAGATATGACTGCTATACTCAGTCAGGACCAGGTGAGAGCTCACGGGTGTCGGGTTTGCAGCGACAGCGAGATTCAGGGTAGACATGGTCATTTCTACCGCAGTGTGACATCTGTGGTAGAGGACACTTGGGACAATGCCGAGCAAGTTCTGATGCTTGTTATACATGTGGGCATCTGGGGCACATGATGCGAGATTACCCAAATAGAGATTTTGGGGGTATGGCACAACTAGCGAGTTCAGCAACAGGATCATCTATGTCCGTGCATCCTTTAGGGCATGAGTCTTAGTCTTCGGCTGGCAGAGGTAGAGATTTCAGTTCAGGTAGTAATCAAAATCGTATCTATGATTTAGCGGGTCGGCAGGACCAGGAGTCTTCACCAAACGTTGTGACATGTATATTGACCATTTGCTCACGATGCTTATGCCTTGATAGATCCAGGATCTACTTTATCGTATATTACCCCATTTGTCACGGAGAAGTTTGGTGTAGTGCCTAAAGTACTAAGTGATCCTTTTGCGGTATCTACACCAGTCGGAGAACTAATTATTGCTAGACGGGTTTACCAAGGTTGTACGGTGAAAGTTTGTAGTCGTCGGACCTCAGGCGGCTTACTTGAGCTAGAGATGATATATTTTGATGCTATCATGGGCATAGACTGGCTGGCAGCTTGCTATGCCACAGTTTAATGCCGAGTAAAGGCAGCCAGATTTCATTTTCTGGGTGAGCCAGTCCTTGAATGGGTAGGTAATACAGTGACACCCGGAGGTAGGTTTATTTCCTATCTGAAGGCAAGAAAAATGATCGCAAAAGGGTGCATTTATCATATTGTACGAGTTAGAGATGAAGATGCTGGGATATGTACACTTCAGTCTATTCCAGTAGTCAAAGAGTACGCAGATGTGTTACCAGATGGGCTTCCAGGTATTCCTCCAGAGCGAGAGATTTATTTTAGCATCGATTTGCTTCCGGGAACTTAACCAATATCTATCCCTCCGTATAGAATGGCACCTGCCGAATTGAAGGAGTTGAAGGAGCAGTTAAAAGATTTGATGGAGAAAGGTTTTATCAGACCCAGTACCTCGCCTTGGGGTGTACCAGTACTGTTTGCAGAAGAAAGACGGCCCGCTGAGGATATGTATCGTTTATAGGCAGCTGAACAAGGTAACCATTAAGAATAGGTATCGACTTTCAAGGATCGATGACTTATTTGATCAGTTGCAGGGGGCTAGATGCTTTTTAAAGATTGATTTGAGGTCGGGGTACCGCCAGGTCAAAGTTCGAGAGAAAGATATTCCAAAGACAGCCTTCAAGACCCGAAATGGCCACTTCGAGTTCCTTGTCATGTCCTTCGGGTTGACGAATGCACCCGCCATATTTATGGACTTGATGAATAGCGTATTTCGGGCATTTTTAGATCTGTTCGTGATAGTATTTATTAACACGTACTTTTGGGGAGAAACACCACATAAATGCAGGGTGGTGGTCTGGTCGTTCGTCATAACATCTTTGGGTTGTTTGACTCTACTACGGTGGTCGTTTTGTGTATGAAGTGATTGGGGTATGTTGGGTTGTTTTGTAGTATTTTGTGGTGTATATAAGGTTGGAATATAATGTATATATGTTTATATTGTTGTGTTCTTGTGTTGTTAGTATTATCATGAATTTGGAGGAAGTAAGGATTATAGGGGAGATGTTCCCCGTTTTAATACAAAATAAGTTTGTCGTTTGTTGTGCGATAGTTGTACCTTTCGTAACTTAATGATAGTATTATTATTGTTGTTGTAGATTAAGGTGCGAAGAGGCAATTCAACTTGGCGATTGAAAAGATTGTGATAAGGTATGTTAAGGCCAAACCATTCTTCATTTTGGTATGATCCCGTAACTACATGAGTTTGATAACGAGGCATAAAGAGAAGTTCGTATTCCTAAAATTATGTACATTATCCTAGTCTCATAAGTTACATTATTCTCCCTTATAGGGACTTTATATTCAGTTAAGTATTGTCTTCTTTCAGTAAAGAGGGTAGAGGGTATATATATATATACAGTATTACAGTATTTTCACCTCCATCAAGCTATAATCGATGGGCAGGCCCCTATTGGGAAACCTCTGATTAGATGGTAAGTTATATACCGAGCCTACTGTGGCCGAGCGCCTATGAGCGATCCCGGAATGGACGAGATACCTAGCCTAGTATGGCTGGGTGTCTATGAGCGAGCCTACTATGGCTGAGCAGTTACACGTATCGAGCCTTATAGGGCCGGACATTTATTTTACTTACTATATTGAGAGAGTTGAGTTAATATTAGCAGGTAAGTATATCTCCAGATCATCTTTGACTCCCAGATACTTTCAGTTATTATATTATCAGTTTAGTTTCAGCTTTAAGTTATTTTATTTTCTTACATACTCGGTACATTATTTCGTATTGACGTCCCTTTTCTGGGGACGCTGAATTTCATACGTGCAGGTTCATATAGACACACGGGTAGACCTCCTCAGTAGGTGTTGCATGAGTTCAACTTGATCGGTAATCTCCACGTCCTTCGGAGTTATCGGGTCTAGGGTTTTGTGTACATATTGTGTATATATGTATATATGTTATGGGTAGGTCAGGGCCCTGTTCCGATCACAGAACATCCATCAGTAGAGGCTTGTAGACATATCCTGTCAGTTAGTACAACATATTGGGTTTGTACGCTTTGTATGTATATTTTGTTGGTTTGTCATTAGTAGTAGTTATGATGGCCTTGTCGACCCAACTTTATATTGATGTTTAATCAAAGCTAGTTTCGGTTCTGTTTTATATTTTGCTTCGAAAATTATCTTGCAATGTGGCCCCATGGCCAAAGTATGACATTGTATGTTCAGAGTTCCTCTGTCGCAAGTTGGTACGCTAGGTTAAGTGAGGCACCGGGTGCCGGTCTCTCCCCCAGGTTCAGGGCCTGATGGTTTTAAAGTACTTCAAATTTGGGTTGGAGTAGGTTTTGGTGTTATTGAGGTCAAATTGGGATTCCGAGATGGGGAATAGTTCCGTATGGTGATATAAGACTTGTCCGCAAAATTTTGTATCATTCCGAGTAGTCTAAGTCTGATTCAGCACTTTCCGAGCGATTTGGAAACTTGAAGTTGATAACTTGATTCGATTTGGTTTTGGGGTGTGATTCTTGGTTTTGTTGTTGTTTTACGTGTTTCGAGAGTTCAAGCAGGTCCGTCTCATATTTATGGACTTGTTGGTGTATTTGGACAGGGTCCCGAGTGGCTCGGGGGTATTTCGGACCGCCCGGAGGTGAGCTAGGAAAAACCAGAAATTCCACTACTAGTTTCCTTCTTCGTGAATGCGGAAGGACCCATGCATTCACGATGAAGGATTTGGGCAATGGGGCAATTTTCCCTTCGCGTTCATGATAAAGGGTTCGCGTTCGCAGAGCCTTGAAGTCCGAGGCCTACGCGTTTGCGTAGAAGGAAGGGACCTGGGGAGGGTCAGTGCTAATTTCTCTTCACGTTCGCGAAGGTTGCCTAGCGTTCGCGTAGGGCAGGGCTGGTACACCTCCGCGTTCGCGAGGCCCTATTCGCATTCGTGTAGACCAAGCTTTTCTGGGCCTAGCCGTTAGCCATCACGAACATGAGGCCTGTTCCGCATTCGCGAAGAAGGGGCAGCTAGGCAGTGTGTTTTAAAAATCGGGACTTATCTATTTTTGGGTTCATTTATTGTACTCTTGGGCGATTTTAGAGCTTCAAAGGGGGGGTATTTCAACCTAGCTATTTATAGTAAGTAATTTCTACCTAATGTGAGCTTAATACATAGATTATAGGTACATTTTAACATGTAAATTTGTGAAAATTATGGGTTTAGATGAAAAACCTAGGTTTTTGATAAAAATGGGATTTAACCACGAAAATGGTTATGGAATTTAGTAAAAATCATATATTTGGGTTCATGAGGTTATGAATAACAACTTTCTTCAAATATTTCCGAAATCCAAGCACGTGGGCCCGGGGGTAAATTTAGGAATTCTTCAATTAGGGTTGGGAAATCACTTTAATAGTTAGGATATGAACGTTTGAACATGTACTGACTATTTTATATAATATTTGGATAGTTTAGAGTCGTTTGGCACAGAGTTGAGGGTTTAAAGCATAATTGTGGACAGGAAAGTAAGCTTTGGGACGAGGTAAGTCTCTTTTCTAACCTTGTAAGAGGAAATTAACCCCATAGGTGAATTGAATTAATATGTGCTTCTATTTGTGGGGGCTACGTACGCACGAGGTGACGAGAGTCCGTACGTAGCTACTAATTATGCTTATGTCCCGGTAGTTTAGGATCCAAATCATGTTATACTTGCGATGTTTGCACCCTACTTGTAATTTAATGCCTAAACCATATTGGAACTTGATAAAGGAATTGTAAAAGACCGAATTTCATTTACTTGAGTTTTGGACGGGTTACTTGACCGTTTTTGAGAATTGGTGTTTTCCTTGAACATTTGCCTCTTAATAATCTTTGAATCGGTTGTTTATAAAGTATTTTCTCTTCTTGTGGAGCGGGCCGAACACCTCGGTAATAGAATAGATGCATCTATGGTTCGTGCCGTTCGACCCTCGGCAGTGCACAATTTATATATTTATATGTTGGATCGGGCCGTATGACCTTAGCATAATTCCTGTGTAATAATTCTTGGAGCCCAATTATAATTGATATTGTTTCATTGGTTTGAGAGATTGATTTGTTAAATGATGGAAATTAATTTGGGATTTACTATTAGTGAAAGAATTGTTTATTTATTTTTTTTTATTGAGTTTTCAGCTATATTTTTATAATCCATTCTTAATTATAATTTCGGTATTTATTGTTAGCCCATAGTAAGTGTCGAAGTCGACCCCTCGTCACTACTTCTTCTAGGTTAGACTAGATACTTACTGGGTACATGTTGTTTATGTACTCACGCTACACTTCTGCTCTAATCGTGCAGGATCTGAGGCAGGTGCATCTGGCTATCAGTCCGGCACGCATCCTTGATTTCTTCGAGATTTAACGGTGAGCTACCTTCCGAGCCTGTTCCGCAGCACCCGAAGTATTCCTTTTATTTTTACTTTCTGTCTATTTCACTTCATACAGTAGTGTAGTATTTGTATATTCAACTAGTAGCTCATACACTTATGACACCTGGTCTTGGAGATCATGCTAGTAGACACATGATGATTTTTGGATATTTACTCATCTCATTTGCTCTTAAAATTATTTATCTCTCATTTTATTTAAACTTTTATTTCCTATTTATGCACTAAATAAAAATCAGCTATTTCAAAAATGTTAAAAGAAACAATCACATGGTTAGTTCACTGTTGGCTTGCCTAGCGATAACGTTGAGAGCCATCACGGCATATAGAAGGAATTGGGTCGTGGCAATATGGTATCAGAGCACTAGGTTCACGTAGGTCTCACAAGTTATGAGCAGGCCTAATAAAGTCTTGTGGATCGGTGCGGAGACGTCCATACTTATCTTCAAGAGGCTATAGGGTGTTAGGAAACTACTCTTTCTTCATCTCCTAATGTTCAGTTGATGTTATACGAAGTATCTTTCTCTTATTCTCTCACAGATGGTGAGAATGCACACGACGGATGTTCCAGACCCCGGAGGAACTGCTCCCTCTGTTTTTAGAGGCCGAGGCAGAGGCCGGGGGAGGGCACCAACCCGAGGTAGGGGACGAGGACGTCCCAGAGTTACCCCAGCCATGCCACCAGCAGATTCGGTAAAGGATCCCATTATTGAGGAGCAGGGCGAGGTGCCTGTAGCAGAGCCAGCCCCGGTAGATTTCATGTCCGCATCGGGCTTCCAGGAGGTCATGGGCCATATGTTACGGTTCATGGATACCATGACCCACGCTGGTTTTTCCACCAGACCCAACCACATCTCAGGCTGGAGGGAGACCACAGATCCCTACTGCTCAGGTTCCTGAGCATGCAACTACTGTATATCAGACCCCGGGAACACTACTCATGGGCGGAGCCCAGCCAGTGATAGCAGCCGTGCTTGAGCCCAGACCAGCTGTGGCCGGCGAGCCGCAGAAGTAATTGGACAGATGGACTAGGCTACACCCTCCTGTCTTCGGAGGTGACCGACATGAGGATACCCAGGACTTCATCGATTGGTACAGGGACAGACTGCACAACATGAGGATATTAGGGACCCACAGGGTGGATTTTACTACTTTCCAGCTGGAGGGCAGGGCCCGTAGATGGTGGCATTCTCATCTTTTTGGCAGACCAGCAGGTTCTTCTCCCTTGACTTGGGGTCAGCTTACACGCCTTTTATTGGATAGGTATATTCCACACTCCCAGAGGGAAGAGTTGCGGTTTCAGTTTGAGCAGCTCCAGCAGGGTCAGATGTTAGTGACCGATTATGAAGCGAGATTCTCTGAGTTGTCTCGCCATGCACTTATGATACTTCCTACTGAGGCAGAAAGATTACAGAGGTTTGTTGCAGGGTTGCACTCCGGTATTCAGGCCACTATGGCCCGAGAGGTTGAGATGGGGACTTCTTACCAGCTAGTTGTGAAGATAGCTCGGAGGATTGAGGGTTATCGTCAGCGGGGCCGAGAGCATATGTCACGGGACAAGCGGTTTTGTTATTCCAGAGGGATCAGTGGTGCTCGGTGTGGGGGTAGAGGTTAGTTTGGGAGGGGTCAGCCTAGTTGGCCCACATATCCAGCACCGCTGCCTCCTCGGGGTGCTCCAGTTTGACCTTATTTCTGCACCATGCCAGAGAGTTCCTACCGCCCACCAGATATTCAGGGTTCCTCTAGTGGGTATTCGGGCCATCAGGGTTAGACTTCAGGTCAGCAGTCCTTCGTACCGAGAGGTTGTTACGAGTGCGGGGACTTCAGACACGTGCGAAGGTTCTGCCCCAGGCTTCGAGGCAAGGTAGTGTAGTAGGGTTCTCAGCCTATGATTACAACACCAGTAGCCGCACCAGCCATCTGGCCGCCTAGAGGCGGAGAGCAGGTGGGTAGGGGTCGTCCTAGAGGTGGAGGTCAGGCAGGTGGAGGTTAGTCAGGTGGCGCTCCAGCTAGATTCTATGCTTTCTTGGCCAGACCAGAGGTAGTGGCCTCAGGTGTCGTGATCACAGGTATTATTTTTGTCTACGGTAGGGATGCTTCAGTATTATTTGATCCAAGGTCTACCTATTCATATGTGTCATCTCTGTTTGCTCATTTCCTGGATGTTCCTCGTGAGTCCTTGGGTACTCATATTTATGTGTCCACTCCTGTAGGCAATTCTGTTGTTGTGGATCGGGTATATCAGTCCTGCATTGTTACATTCTGTGGTTATGAGACTAGGGCGGATCTTCTACTGGTTGATATGACCGACTTTGAGGTCATCCTGGGTATGGACTGGTTATCTCCATATCACACCATCCTCGATTGCCATGCGAAGACTGTTACCTTGGCGATACCAGAGTTGCCTAGATTGGAGTGGAAGGGTTCATCTGTCAGCACACCTAGCCAGATCATCTCTTTTATGAAGGCTCGACACATGGTCGAGAAGGGTTATTTGTCTTATCTAGCTTATGTTCAGGACACTACCGCAGAGACTCCGGTGATCGATTTAGTGCCTGTAGTCCGGGAGTTCTCCGGTGTGTTTACTTCTGATTTTCCAGGCATGCCACCAGATCGTGATATCGATTTCTGCATTAATTTGGCTCCAGGTACCCAGCCTATATCTATCCCACCGTATCGTATGGCTCCGAAAGATTTGAAGGAACAACTTGAGAAGTTTCTAGCAAAGGGGTTCGTCAGGCCGAGTGTATTACCTTGGGGTGCACCAATGTTATATGTGAAGAATAAAGATGGGACAATGCAGATGTGCATTGATTATCGCCAGTTGAGCAAAGTCACCGATAAGAACAAGTACCCGTTGCCGCGTATTGATGTGACCAGTTGCAGGGTGCTAGGGTGTTCTCTATGCTCGACTTGAGATCGAGGTACCATCAGTTGAAGATTCGAAATTCGGATGTTCCGAAGACCATTTTCTGGACTAGATATGGCCATTATGAGTTTCTAGTGATGTCCTTCGGTTTGACTAACGTCCCAGCGGTGTTTATGGATTTAATGAACATGGTGTTCATTCCATACATTGATTCGTTCGTCATTGTCTTCATTGATGACATTTTGATCTACTCGCGCAGCATGGAGGAGCATGAGCAGCATTTGAGAGTGGTGCTTTAGACCTTGTAGGAACAGAAGTTATATGCTAAGTTCTCCAAGTGTGAGTTTCGGCTAAATTTTGTAGCATTCTTGGGGCATGTTATATCAGGCGAGGGTATTAAGGTAGATCCCAAGAAGATTGAGGCAATTCAAAGTTGGCCTCGTCCTACTACGGCGACTGAGATCAGGAACTTCTTAGGGTTAGCAGGTTATTATCGCCGGTTTGTAGAGGGCTTCTCATATATTGTAGCACCTTTCACTAGATTGACCCAGAAGAGTGCTCCGTTTCGTTGGTCCGATGATTATGAGGTGAGCTTTCAGAAGCTCAAGATAACTTTGACTAGGGCACCAGTTCTTGTGTTGCCCTCCGGTTCGGGGATGTATACTATGTATTGCGACGCTTCATGTGTTGGTTTGGGTTGTGTATTAATGCAGGAGAGGCGAGCTATTGCATATGGTTCACGTCATATAAAGCCCCATGAGAAGAATTATCATGTACATGATTTGGAGATGGACGCGATTGTTCAAGCTCTTAAGATCTGGAGGCATTATCTTTATGGGGTGTCCTATGAGGTTTACACTGATCGTCGTAGCTTGCAGTATTTATTCAAGTAGAGGGATATCAATTTGAGGTAGCACAGGTGGCTTGAGTTACTGAAGGATTATTACATTACCATTCTTTATCATCCAGGAAAGGTAAATGTAGTTGCAGATACCTTGAGCAGAAAGGCGGAGAGTATGGGTAGCTTGGCATTCATATCGGCAGAGGAGATGCCCTTAGCTTTGGACATTCAGTCCTTAGCTAAAAGACTTGTGGGGTTGGATATTTTAGAGCCCAGCCGAGTTCTTGCATGTGTCGTTGCCCAGTATTCACTATTGGAGCAAATCAGGGGTCGGCAGTTTAATGATCCGCACTTGTTGGTTCTTAGAGAGACGGTACTAAAGGGTGGTTCCAAGGAGGTTACTATCGGTGAGGATGGTGTTCTGCGACTCCAGAGTCTCCTATGTGTTCCTAATGCCGATGGCTTAAGGGAGAGAATTCTAGAGGAGGTACACAATTCTCAGTATTCCATTCATCTAGGTGCTACAAAGATGTATCGCGACCTGAGGCAGCATTATTGGTGACGGCGAATGAAGAAGGACATATTTGAGTATGTTGCGATATGTCTAAATTACCAGTAGGTTAAGTACGAGCACCAGTAGCCAGGTGGCACACTCCAGCAGATGACTATACCTGAGTGGAAATGGGAGCGCATTACTATGGACTTCATAGTTGGGTTGTCGTGGACCTTGCGGAAGTTTGATGCAATTTAGGTCATTGTCGACAGGTTGACCAAGTCGGCACACTTCATACCGGTGGCGACCACATATACTTCAAAGAGGTTGGCCCAGATTTATATTCAGGAGATAATTCGGTTGCATGGTGTTCTTGTTTCCATCATATCAGACAGAGGCCCTCAATTCACTTCGCATTTCTGGAGAGCAGTACATAGTGAGTTGGGGACCCGTGTAGAGCTGAGCACAGCCTTTCATCCAGAGACCGACGGGCAGTCAGAGCAGACAGTTTAGATCTTGGAGGACATGCTTAGAGCATGTGTGATTGTCTTTAAAGGGAAGTGGGATTGATTCTTGCCTTTGGCCGAGTTTGCTTACAACAACAGTTATCAGTTCAGCATCGAGATGGCTCCATTTGAGGCTTTATATGGTCGGCGATGTCGTTCTCCCATCAGTTGGTTTGAGCCCGGCGAGGCTAAGTTATATGGTACTGACTTGGTGAAGGATGCCTTAGAAAAGGTAAAGCTGATTCAGGAGCGACTTCGCACAGCACAATTCAGACAGAAGAGTTACACGGAACAGAAGGCACTTGATTTATCATTTATGGCGGGTGAGAAGGTTCTCTTGAAAGTCTCGCCGATGAAGGGGATCATGAGGTTCGAGAAAAGGGGAAAGTTGAGCCAAAGGTTTATAGGCCCATTTGAGGTGTTGAGATGAGTTGGGGAGGTTGCTTATGAGCTTGCATTACCTCCCAATCTATCAGGAGTTCTTCTGGTTTTCCACGTGTCTATGCTCTGGAGGTATCATGCCGACAGGTCACATATATTAGACTCCAGCACGATTCAGTTAGATTAGAGCTTGGGTTATGAGGAAGAGCTAGTTGCCATTGTTGATAGGCAGGTTCACCAGTTGAGGTCCAAGAGAATTTCCATGTTAAAGGTTCAATGGAGGGGCCAACTAGTCGAGGAGGTGACTTGGGAGGCCGAGGAGGACATGCGGAGCAGATATTCACACTTATTAAGCACTCCAGGTATGATTCTAGACCGGTTCGAGGACGAACGTTTGTTTAAGATGTGGAGAATGTAATGACCCGACCAGTCATTTTGCTTTATAGAATCTCGTTCCCCTAAATAAGAATCTCCGTACGTTATTTTACTATTTTATGACTTGCGGGAATGGTTAGTTCGGGATTTGAAAGGGTTTGGGTTGAAATCGGAACACTTAGTTCCTTAAGGTTGGCCAAAAAGGCTAAGTTTGACTTCGGTCAATGTTTTGAGTAAACGATCTCAGAATCGGGATTTGACGGTTCCAATAGGTTCGTATGATAATTTCGGACTTAGGCGTATGTTCGGATCGGGTTTTGGATGACCCGGGGGCGTATCGGCGCCTAACAGTGAAAGATGACTCTTTGAAGGTTTTAAAGTTCTTTAAATTTGGTTTGGAGTAGGTTTTGGTGTTATCAAGGTAAAATTGGGATTCTAGGACCAGAAATAGTTCTATATGGTGATTTAAGACTTGCCCGCAAAATTTTAGGTCATTCCGAGTAGTCTATGTATGATTCGGCGCGTTTGGAGCGATTTGGAAACTTGAAGTTCATAACTTGATTCGATTTGGTTTTGGGGTGTGATTCTTGGTTTTGTTGTTGTTTTACGCGTTTTTGAGAGTTTGAGAAGGTCTGTATCATGTTTATGGACTTGTTTGTGCATTTGGACGGGGTCCCAAGTAGCTCGGGGGTGTTTTGGACCGCCTAAGGCTAAGCTAGGAAAAACCAGAAAATCCAGTTCTGGTTTCCTTCACATAATTGTCATAAAGGTCGGGACAGAGCCCCGCCATACCAAACCATACACATCTAAATCAAGGGTGTAACATCATTCCCCCCTTTAGAACATTCGTCCTCGATTGTTGACTGATGCACTTATCATTTTCGTAACTTATGTCTTTTGAATTCTTTAGTACTCTCCTTGCCATCTAGGCAACTGTTCTTTGAATAAATCCAAAGGCCAGGGCATTCCCCCTTTTAGGCCTCTTTCTCACACCATGACTTATGGTCGGAATTCTTCCAATCTCGTAACTGTTGTTACCTTCTATCATGCAGGCTGTACGACTTTGACCTTGTAAGTGCGCCTATGCGACTCTTCTCCCCTTTTTCCCCCAACTTTTGGCCAATCTCTAGGCCTCACTTTGTAAATATATACAGAGCTTGACAAGATGTCCCTCTCGGCATCTATAGGTATACTTAAGTTCTTCGCTCGGTACTTTGTCGAACTTACGATTATTGTTATATCTTATTTCATAGACCTGGTTATCCATCCGTATGACTTTACTACATCAAGGTAGGTCATATTATACTATAACTTTTACTTCGTTTTATCGTTACTGAGGTCTGCTACCAAACTCCAAGCTACTTTCGTTACTTATCTCATATGTATAAATCTATGTTCTTTAATGCTTCCATATTACTGTTCATCTTAAAAATGACGGCCTAATCTCATCTCATACTTTATAACTTTTATCCATCCATTGTTGATTCACCCCAATATTGATCTATAATCTACCCCTGATAACTTAACCTTTTATGTAACACTGCCGCTAAGGTTCACGTTTCATCGGGGAAACATCTGAAATGATTAGACTGATCCACCTAGGACGATACCATGGTTTCATAACCGTATCTCACAGCATCCCAATGTGATTCACCTTGCGTGGGTATTTTAATCCTGTCCAATTCATGAGATCCCTTTCTTTTCTTTGTCAGATCATTACTCAATCAAAGGCCCAAATGTCATTCTTTATCTATCACAATTACACCCTCATTCTATTACCAGGGCAGCATTCCATCTCTTCTAAATGCTATTAATCTTAGACTCCTTTGATTTCATTCATGCTATAGTGAGCTTTGTATAACTTAGAGAAACCATCTGCTCTTCTTGTTTTCGTGGTCTTAATTCTGAGAACATATCCATTTTCATTACCTTCTCACTCGCCCGTTCTTATCCTTACTCCTGTCTTCTAGAACCTTGTCACTTCACCATACAATAGCTTGCGACCTACACATATCTATTTATATTACTTTCAACCTTCCAACTTGCTTGCATCATAGATTTCCTTATGTCATTTTGGAACATCAAGCGAGACATCACATCGCCTCTAACTCTTCTTTACTCTCTTAGTCAGGCTTTTCGATTCCTAGACCATAGGCTCGAAGATATGCTACTGACGACGCTGCTATCATTCCTGGATATTGAATCCTAGTGCTTCTAGCCTTCTATCCGAAGCATAGACTATTCACGATCTTCTGGCTTTGAGTATCTCGTATGTTGTTCGCCTTCACCTTACTTACCTTATAATCTCGCATCACATCTTCTATCTCTTTCATGACCTTCCTTCCACACATGTATAATTTATATCCACAACTTGAAACTTTATTGTAATTCTTGCACCTCTGGTGCATACATAATCCGGTGGAAGCTTCGTTCTGACTTCTTATGAGGCTGGTACTTTTCCAACTGGCTTTATCGTAGGCCGTTATAGAACATGGTTGTTGTACTTTCTCTCTTGTACCTATGATATTAAGAGTGATCCTGCAATGTTCTCAATCACAATTTCTATAATTTTCTGGATCCAATAATCAGACTCCTGATTTACTTTGTTGTTGTTGTAACTCTTTAGTTTCTTTTTCCTTCTGATAAGACTTTATGTAGGCTTAAGCTATCTTCTGATCTGTGGCTCACGGTATTAGTTATTACTTTATCCTTTCATGGACGCTATGGAATATTCATGATACAATCTACTGATAATTCAATCCTTTGTCTATTCCCTAGGCTCAATTCTTTCTTTTAACTTATACCGGAGTCTTCTACGGCTGTATGAATGTCAACATATATGGTGCATGGATATCACTCTGAAGTCTTAAGTGCATAATCCCTTTTGTTCCCTCTGAGCTTCCTTTAAACATAAGCTATTACTTTTCCTGGTCTTTCTGCCCCTCTGTTGCATGTATACTTAGCTTATCTTAGTTCCTATGCATGCGGAGTTTTCGTGCAACTCATATGATCTTGAATATTATTTTTGATTTTTTTTACTTCGGTAGGTGCCACTGTCTTATGAGTGCATACAATGTTGTAGTGAAACTGTTATTACACGGCCATTTCCTCTTTAGGGCACTGTGCTTAGGTTGAAGCTTTCTTCCTTATTTTCTTAACTAGTCTTTCATTGTAGTACTTAGGGAGGACCCTCTGACTCTCGTAAAGCTGCGAACTTACTACGTCGTATACTCAACGGAATTTTTGATGCCCTTCCTCGCCTATAATTATCCGTAGTTACTTACCTCCATGCCCTTGTATTTATAGGGTTGCTTCTGAACTGATATTTCAACTATCTTCCCAGTGGCATTCTCTTTTATTTCCGTAATATTAATACTTATATGGTACCTTTATAACTTCCCCAACTCTTATATGAATATACCTCAAGTATTACAATGTCATAACTGCGAGACTGAATTCCCTATGTTGGGGTTCCCGACGTTTATCTTGCATTGATCTGTTGATTTATCTTTTATCCTCTTATCTAGCCATAACTGGGCTCTTCCTGAATCAACTACTAACTACTCGTTGGCCCATTCTCATATCAATATTCCGAGTAATATTTCTTGAGTTATTCCCTTTGTTTTAACTTACCTCTCGTACTGGCTCCTTATTTATCAAAAACATCCCGGGCTGGAAGCTCCTTTCCTTGACGTTGTGCTTACATAATGTTCTGGAATAATAACATATCAGTAGGACTTGAATAAATGCAATCTCATCCCTTTCTCATTTTTATCACATTCTTCCTTTACCATTCCATAATTACTAGAACTACTTAATTCTGACTTAATGCCATATCAGTCCATGTTTCCCCCATTTAGGGGAGTATTATAATGCTTCATTAACTCTCTTTTTATTTCCCTGCTAACATTTATGTCTATCACTTTATTCTGAAAACTCCAACGAGACACTCTTTTGCTTTTAGCTCCCCTTGCTCCATCCCCTGGCTCTTCGGGTTGCCTAACATTCCCGTTCTACTAGGGACGGGAGCCACACTAAGGTAATATTTACCCCTTCAAGGCTTCCAGTGCCTATCTTTGTAGTACTCATATCTAGCTGTACTATTTTAGAGTGCACCATATGGGTGTCTCACAAGGAGATTTATTAGCACATTTGCTATCCCCTTGGAAATGTTAACTAATGCAAATAATCCATCCACCATTTTGGGTCACTCTAACCCCAGCCGGATCCTGATATCCGTCCTTCTCTTATACTACTTTTGTTAGCCCTCATAGGGCATAAATGAGATGAGTGGGGCCAATTGTACATACCTCTGTTATTGTTGAAGGTAACTCAAAATGCTCATATTCCTCTGCGATAATCTTCATTAGCTGGGTAGCTCGTACCCTTTTTCATCTTGCTTCTTTTACTTGCTGAAACTTGTATCTACCTTCTAAATCTCTCATTGTTTTTCACCATATGGATGGATAGATATTCTTGCCTTAAGGCTCCTTATCAAGAAGCTTACAGGTCTTAGTACCCACATGTTCTGCTGAAGACCTTACATTTACTCATCATAAGCATCATAAAAAAAATCGAGTTCCTCTGACTCAACTCTTCCATAGCCACATTTAATCTCTTACCAACCATCCTTGTAAATGTAGGCATCGTCGTATTCTGAATAAGATAAAGTTTAGGAAATTGAGTTCTTACAACTGAGCTCTACCACACGATCTAGAGAAAGAAGAAAGAGTGATAGTCCTAAATGCCATATAGCCTCCTGCCTATAAGTGTGGTGCACAACACACCCATAAACAAGACTCTACTAGACACGGCTTGTAGACTCCCTAGGACAGAACTCCTCTGATACCACTTTTGTCACG
This sequence comes from Nicotiana tomentosiformis, assembly GCF_000390325.3. NCBI lineage: Eukaryota > Viridiplantae > Streptophyta > Magnoliopsida > Solanales > Solanaceae > Nicotiana > Nicotiana tomentosiformis. The sequence continues at coordinate 121,739,144 of NC_090812.1, forward strand.
ACCCAAACCGATGGGCCGCGATGGGCACCTGGTACCTTACTCAACTGAATGCCAACATAACGTATCTTTCTTATTACTTTATCATATACACATGACATACGGTCCTAATAGGCCAACATGATCATTTATAAACTTAAAACATAGGCCGACAAGGTCAGACAATCTTTTACATACACGACATATGTCTACAAGCCTCTAAGAGTATATAATTGTCATAAAGGTCAGGACAGAGCCCCGCCATACCAAACTATATACATCTAAATCATACTGATCAAATAAGCAACTCCGGATCAAATGGAGTGCACCAATATCTTCTACTGAGCTGATCGCCTACTTGGAGGACTCTCGACCTGTCTATCGAGACTCGCGGGCATGAAACACGACATCCCCAGGAAAAATGGAGGTCAGTACAAATAATGTACCGAGTATGTAAGGAATAAAAATCAGTAAATAATAAGCATGAGAGAAACATGGAGTAAAAGACTCGACATGTACGTCTGCATAGCTCTGTGAATCATTTCATTTTTATAATGTCATGCATATATGTATAAATGTCATACCATGCATAGGTATATGTGCTCATAAGATCATCAAGCCTCTGAGGGCATCCCATCATATCATTTCAGCCACTATGGGCGAATCATCAACGTATACCAGTTGATCAGGTGGTGGTGCGTATATAACGCCGTAACCTTTTCCCAAATCCAATATACATATACATGCGTATATAATACCATCTGGTCATGGGTTAATGTATATGTATAAATGCATGAAATGCATAAGAAATACGTTAATAATATTTTCTCGGAATGTCATAAAAATAATATGCCTTAAGAAATACGTTAATAAGATTTTCTTGGAATGTTATAAAAATAATATGCCTTAAGAAATACGTTAATAAGATTTTCTTGGAATGTCATACAAATAATATGCCTGTCGGATAAATTTTATCAAATACGTATTTTTCTGAGACCCATGAATAGAAGATATAATAATAATTCACATGGAAAATCAAGAATATAGACACCCATAATATTTTTATGAATAGAGTCATTTATGAAAATTATGCATTTGCTCGTTTCATTTGTATCGTATTGATCATGCCAAAAAGAAAGAAGGGATAGCCTTAACATACCTGGAATAGGGAAAAATCCGTATAATATCCTTGAAAAAGATTGCACTGTACTTCTTTAGAACCGCAAAATTTTACGTTTCTACGATTCTAACAATTCTCGTTGGAATTGTTTTGGTTGCAAGAGTTTTGTTGAAAGCTTACTGGATGGAGTTTGAACCGTAATGTCTACGAAACCAATTCTGGTTTGAAAGTGTCTTGCAAAAGAATCTAGGAAGAATACCAAACTTTGTAATGTTATGACACCAAGCTTATAATGTTTTACACTTACTTACACGTAGTGCCTTTTAACTTTAGATGGCCACTAAGCCAATATGACTAAAAGTCATAGGTCATAGTAGTGGCTTGCTGCCACGTGGGGGTGGGGGTGGGAATTATTAATCTTTATCGATTTATTAGGTAATTAGGTAATGTCCCGTTATCCGGTAATTAACTAATTATCTGCATAATTAAAAATTATCTCGAATTACTTAAAATACTACTCACTTTTAACATACTTTATACATATTACTATCATGGTCATGTGGTACTTTGTATGGTACTAGTCCATAAATACGGGGTATTATAGCTTGGACCGTATTTTATCCCAAATTGCCAAACTTTAACGAAACTCATTTTCTTCGATTTGCTTACCCTCTCACCTTCACGAATTTACTCGTCACTTGTTTGAAATAGCATAATGCTTATAATCACAAAATAATCTCATTCTCGAACTTACGTCGATTAACTTACGACAAAACTTTAACGTACGAAAATGCGGGATGTAATATTTTATTTTCGAGCTTTCATTAATTTATTTATGGCGTACTTTCACGTACGGAAATATAGGGTGTAACAACCCATGAACCATCTCATACCTTCCTCATGCGCACAATAGCATCTCTAACTGGTACCCCCATTCTGAAAGACATTCCGCGAATCTGAAACTGTTTCTTCCATTGTTTTCCAATACTGCCCCGTAGAACCGATGGTAACATAGAAAATTCTCCAAGTATTTTTCACACTCTGCTGCAAAATCCCGGTCTCCATCCACATAACGAACCCATTAGAACCACTGTTGAGAGTCACCACTCTAACTTGGTCCCGGATATAAGCCAAACTCTAGTGCGTTGTCAGCGCATGAATACTCCCAAAGAAACAACCGGATGAATTATAAGGCAAAATATAGCACACATTCATCAGATCCTTTGCTCGAATTACTCCTGATGCTTTCTTTTCTTAGTCATACATAATCCACCAATGCACCGATAACTAAAAGTTTCACAAGCAGACAACCACGCGATCCAATTGTAGACGGTGGGCTCCCCTACTTAGCTATAAGCTAGCATCAGATAATGTAGAGCCCACAATGATTCCTCCTTCTCAATTACCATGGTCTCGCACTGTTAACCCGCCAAATTTCTCAAAATATTTTGTTAAGCTTTTCATGAAACATTCCGAATTATCAGCCACGGTCGTATATTTGACCTTCTGCCGGGTAGTAAGTAGAACTCCTCGTAGAAACTTCATCAACATCACGCAACTGCCAAGCTGTTCACAGGAGCTAACCCACCTGTGGAAATTCCATACCGGCATCTTCCAACGACTCTGCATTGGGTACAACTACCATGAATTCAGTAAACCCTCCTAAGTCCATACTCATCCACCAGCTGTAAAAGTCAGTTCATTCCCTATAAACATCAACTGAAAGTTCGACAATACATTCCAAACTCGAAGTTACGTTGCATCCAAAAACGATAATCAAGTCTTCACACCCCTCTTCATTTCAAGCAAACTCATCTTTGCTATATTCAATCTCCCTCGGTACAGTAGCCACCATCCCAAATAAAATCCGTAGACCAAATCACATTCCATCACAATTCCCAAATCGCCCTAAACTTTCTCAAAGCACGTGGCTATCCTACCACAGAATCTATACACTACTCTTCCACTCCCACTTCGGTCAAACCATCTCCTTTAAGCAACTTCTCGACCTCTTATTCTCATATTTGACCTGCTAGTAATTCAACCACAGCGAGACACCTCACACCATGTCCTTTCTCATCCTTCTCTACCCAAAGGTTGCATCAAATCAAAATTCATCTCTGTAGCACCTGGACTAATAAATTTCTACCAACTCTAAGCCTCCTCGAAGATCGTCTCTCTCGAGCCATCAGCATTCAAAACACCAATTCGATTCTAAAACTGCTACACACCGCCATCTCCGACAACCGCTTCTTAGACACTATTTTACCACACCCTGCCCCGAAGGCAAATTAAAGAAGACCATAACACTGGCGAACCTTAATGCGTCCAAACAAAGAAGACGACACCACATCACAATGAAAATTCCACCACGTTCGAAAATCTCAAGTCTCGTCACTCCATCAACCAAAGCCTGAACATCCATAGTCCAATTGTCTTTCCTCCGCTGGAATTAAATGTTGAACCTCTAAATCATGCACTGAAAAATCTCCCTTTCAAATCATTCACTGCCTCGACACATAAAAAAGCACCCTACCATTACACCAACACTGTGCGATAACAATGCATGAACATCAAAATAATCTATGCATAGCCTCAAAACCATAGGAAATACAGATACTGGGCTGAAACGACAGAACACCCTTCCGCAAGGCGACGATAATAGCCTGCCCGGATACGTAGGGAGAAACATCATGCACCACCTCTATAGTACCACTACAACTCCTCAATGTCTAGTTGATAACAAGCGCTCCACGTCGCATAAGAGTAAGTAGGAAGGAAATGAAGGCATAAGCTCCAATGGAATCAAACCGCACGAAGAGGAATCAAGAAGGGAAGTGCTCCTAACAGCCACGTAGCCTCTCGAAGATAAGTACAGACGTCTCCTTACCGATCTGCAAAACTCTACTGGACTTGCTCATGACTCATGAAACCTAAGTGAACCTGATGCTCTAATACCAAGCTATCACGACCCAAAATCCACTAAAGGTCGTGATGGCGCCTAACGCCTCAATCAGGCAAGCCAGTGGTGATTGATCAACTTAATTACTCATTTTATTACTTCCGAAATCATAATCTCCATTAATTAAATAGTATAAAATACAATTTACAGGGTAAAATGATAATAATTACATGAACGACAATAACGAACAACCAGTAGGAACCCCCAAACCCCGGTGTCACAATTGCATGAGCATTAGCTAGGAAATATAATAAAATACAACATCTGTCTGGAATACAAGTTAGACAGGAGAATATAAAAGACTCTGATGGAGACTCTGTATGTTGCGGATCATAACATGGGATGCAACTCACCGTAAAGGCCCCACAAATGTCGCGCCTCTGCGCTAGAGGACCACCAGAAGCATATATATACCTGCACAATAAGTGCAGCAAGTGTAGCATGAGTACATAAATCGACGCGTACCTATTAAGTATCTAGCCGAACCCCAGAGAAGTAGTGACGAGAGGTCAACATCGACACTTACTAGTGGTCCAATAAGGCAGGTACAGTAAGAAGTGAATAAATATGGGGCAGAGCAAATAAACGGTATGAACTAATATAAATATGAGGTAAAATCCTCCTCTGAACGGTAAACTCAAACTCTCCCAAAGCAGTTACCTCCTCAATCGGAGTATATATATATAATGGACCTCACCAGATAGGTCGTCACAGCTCAAATAAGGAAAAATCACAAATACACTGGCTTCTTGTCAAATATTACACACGATTTCATAAGAGTATTTTATAAAAATGTTGAGGTGTACGGTCCGATCTCGTCATAATATGTGCACTACCGAGGGTCGAACGGCACGAACCATAGATACATCTATTATATTGTCGAGGCGAATGGCCTGCTCCCATGAGAGTGTGATACATAATCATGCCGAGGCGAACGGCCCGATCCCATCATAATGTGTGAACTGTCGAGGGTCGAACGACACGAACCATAGATGTACCTATTGTACTGTCGAGGCGAACTGCTCGATCCTATTAGAATAAGAAGTTTTAACTGGTCCTTGACACCATTCACGAATAAACGTTCTAGTTATGAACTTTAAGGAAGCTTTTCGATGAAAACGCACAATGCGGGAGAAATTCGTAAGGGGAGTACAATTATTCCATGACTAATCATAAAGCCCGTCGAATCTTTACAATCCCAAGTCTAGTCTCAAGTTGTAACGTTAAAATAAAGGAATTGAAACGAGCAAAGATAACTCAAATAGTACAATTATAGCATGGCGTGAGCCTAAGTCTACTGGACATAATCAGGAATTCTAGTATACGCACGGCCACTCGTCACCTCGTATGTGCGTAGCTCCCATAACATGTAGCACATAAGAATATAATACCTACGGGGTAATTTTCCCCCTCACAAGGTCAGACAAGAGACTTACCTCGTTCCGAAGTTCCATAACCTACTCCAACTCCACTCAAACGCCTCAAACCAATGCCCGTCTCTCCAAAACTAGTCACACAATGTGCAAACCAATCAAAATACACCCCAATACGTATAATTTAACAATTTATTATGATTCCCAACTTTGCTCAAAAGCCAACAAAGTCAACCCTCAGGCCCACGCGCTCGGATTCTGAATGTTTTTGAAGATAAACTTTACCCATAACACCACAAACTCAAATATATAATTTATTTCAATTTCGTGGTCAAATTTCAAAAATACCAATTTCTAAGTTTTCTACCTAAATCCCAAATTTCAACAAATTTTCATGTTCAAATCCACATATAAATCATGTATTAACTCACGATATGTGAGAATTACTTACCTCGACATAGATGATCAAAACCTCCACTTGAAGCTCTCCAGAAATTCCCCAAACCAAGAGAGAATGAAAGGAAATGGGCCAAATCCCGTATAACAATCCAATTCTGCCCATCGCTTCCTCGCATATGTGGAACAGTAGCCGCTTCTGCAGCCCCGCACCTGCGGAAAATCCATCGTAGGTGCGGCTCCAGCCCAAACAACAGCCCGCGCTTCTATGCCCCAAGTAGCGCACTTGCGCCCCCGCTTATGCAGGCCTCAAGCGCTTCTGCGCTCGTGCACCTACGCGACAATGTCCGCTTCTGCAACCCAGGCCTTCTTGGACAACCTCCGCTTCTGCGCTCCAGTGGTCGCATCTGCGATCACGCAGGTGCGGGAATTTCTTCGCACCTGCGACCTCTGCCCAGTTCACTTCCATCTGTTTCTGCGGTTCACTGCCTTGCTTCTGCGATGAAGCTTCCACAGAAGCGGTTGCACCAGCAACCAGAATTCTCCAACTTTTCCTTAAGTCCAAAATCCGATCCGTTAACCATCCGGAATCCACCCGAGGCCCCCAAGACCTTGACAAAATATATCAACGCATCCCAAAACATATTACGAACTTAGTCGAGGCCTCAAATCATGCCAAACAACATTGAAACTACGAATCGACGATCGAAATCCTTCTTTAAACTTTCAAACTTCGACAAACGCGTCTGAACCATACCAAGACACTCCGGAATGACGCTAAACTTTGCGTACAAGTAAAAAATCACGATACAAACCTATTCCAGGCTCAGAACCTCAAACGAAAATCTATAACACCAAAGTCCACTTCAAATCAAACTTAAGAAATTCTTAAACTTCCAAAATGTTAACTTTTCGGAATAAGCACTGAAATGCTCCCGGGCCACCTGATACTTAATCCGAATATATGCTCTAGTCCAAAATCATCATACGAACCTATTGGAGCCTTCAAATCCCAATTCCGAGGTCGTTTACTCGAAATTCAAACCTTACTTAATTCTTCCAACTTAAAGCTTCTGAAAATAGAATTCTTTTCCATCCGAATGAACTCTGAACTTCCCGAAATTCAATTCCGACTACACGTACAAGTCATAAAACATGAAGTGGAGTTACTCAAGGCCCCAAATCACCGAACGACGTACTAGAACTCAAAATGACCGGTCGGATCGTTACACAATTTGTCATAAGAAGGAGATTTTGTGTATCTTACAAAAAAGGTAGGACGTTATATATGTTCTCTTCTCATGAAATAAATATAAGGAGAATGAAAAGCATGATCATATTTATTTTAATCCATAGAAGTGCCTAAAACGGTTATTCTCCGAATTTGGTTATAGATTTGGAGGTCATAATTTTGACGAACTCCAATTGACCTGAAATTTGGTAGGCCCATCGAAAATGACTTGGTGAGAAACACTCACTACTACGCAGGGAATCACATTATTTTTTGGGCGTTTCAAGGTCGTTTAGATAGGGCTTTAAGCAGTATATCGGATTAAATGAGTTTTAAATATGAAAAATTATTCTTTATATCAGTTTTATTTATGTTAAATATAAAACATAGTTACACATGATGATTTAACTTGATATGATATGTGAAAATAATATAAATCACAATAATTTAGTCTCTAAAATGGCTTAAAGCAATTAATCCGAATTTGGTCATAGTTTTGGTGATCGTGAATTTTACGATCTCCGATTGACTTGAAATTTGGTGGGTTCATCGTAAACGACCTGATAAGAAATATTCACTGTTGCACGGTGAATTATGTCGTATTTCGGTTGTTCTGGGTCATTCAGAGTGTTGTTTTTGCGGTTTGCGGGACTAAAAATGTGATTTGGATATGAAAAGTTATTCCTTTTATGTCAGTCTTATTTTTTTAAAATCTGAAACATGATGACGCATGTTTATTTAACATGAATTGATATATGATAAGAATATAATTCATAATTTTAAATTCCTAAAAATGCTTAAAATTGTAACTTTCCAAATTTGGTCGCAGTTTTGGAGGTTCTGACTTTTACGACGTCCGTTTGACCTAAATTTTGAGATGTTTGGATAGGTTTTGGGGCATTTTTTTTTGAATTTTTGAAACTTAATTCTCAAAGAAAATACATGGGTGTGATTGAGTGGTGATAGGAATTAACCCCTATGGTCTCCACTATCTATTTATAGTGAGATAATAACTTTACGCGTCGACTTTAGGTCGTCCTCCACATCGGATAAATTTATTATGAACTCACATAGTATAATTACTAGTTATTGATAGCATGTATTAACTCTCTATCTGAGTTTACATGTTGAATCAATTTTATAATTATAATGTACCATGATTAAGTGGTGATAGGAATATGTTTCTATGGTCTCCCACTATTAATTTCAAGTGAGTGTAAATTTACGCGTCGACTTTAGGTCTTCCTCCATATCAGATAAACTTATTGCAAGCTCACTAGATGAAATATTAGTTATTGATACCATGTATTTACTCTCCATCGGAGTATACATATTGGATCAATGGAACTAGAGCTATTAATCATGATATTCGCTTGACTTAAATTAACAGTATCGTCTCCATCGAAGTTGGATCTATTTTAATTTATTGGAGTGAATAATCTAGCATTATATGTATATGTTGCATGAGTAGTTCTTTTCCCATCGAAAATTACTATTCAAGGTGCATGAATATGTGTGTAGTACGTTTGAAATTTTTGTATTAAATGGTTATTTATAATTGATTGAAAATAACAGTTTACTCTCCATCTGAGTTGACTTTGTTTCTTTTAGGATTGTATAATTCTTGTATTATATAATATACTTTGCATGAATAATTTTTTTTCCATCGAAATTTGCTATTCGAGATGCATGTATGTATATATATTGAATGCAGCCTGAATTTTATTATTCATGCTTAATTGACTTATTCTGATCTATTTAATGTTGTATAGCTCAACTTCACAATGACTTCATGTAGTTTGTCATATCACTTGTCAAAAAAATTCTTTGGTCATGATAAGACATTAACTTAATGGATGCAATATATGTACCTTTTGCTAAAAGGAATTTAATTATGGGTTTTAGGCAAAATAAGAGATGGATACCTAGTTTATTTTCGAACTATTGCATAATTGAGCTTGATAAATATTTTATCTCTTGTGGTACATGGATATATGATCTTGTTATTGTTAATATCTCTCCTGAACTGTACAATATTAGTCTATCTTATAAGAGAAAATGTTCTTCAAAATTGAGTAAAATTTATCTGTGCACTTGCGTTTAAGTCATAATTATCTGGATAAGATTTCAGTTGGTCAATGATGAACCTTAAGGTTCATTGAAAGTAGAGGCACTACCAACTTATGGATTATATTTAGAAGGAAATATGACTAAGATACATTTCTGTCCAAAGAAAAGAGAGTTGGTGATAAGTAAGAACTAATCCATTTTTATTGTGTTGTCTAATGAACATATAGGCAAGAGATGGTTTTCAGTATTTTTATTACGTTCATAAATGATTACTCAGATTATGAATATATTGATTTGATGCACCGTAAGTCTGAATTCTTTGAATAATTCCAGATTTTAAATGCTTGATACGGAGAAGCACCATGGGAATATATTAAATTACTACGATCTTATCGTAGGTCGCTAGCACTTCTCTACAAATTTCATTAGTTACTTATTAGAATAAGGGATTATATCTCAATCGTCTATATCGGATACTCCATAATAGAGTGGTGTAGTAGAGGGAAGAAATATGACTCTAATGGAGATGTTTAGATTAATGATGATTTATTCTGATTTGTTTCTTTTTTTCGTTATAGATATGCCTTAGAAACTTCAATTACATTCTGATTTTAGTTATTTCTAAGTCAATATCTTGGACCCCATAGAACAATGAACTTAACGTAAGTCAGGTCTGCAGCAAGTTCGGATATGGAATTGTTCAATATATATACTGAAAGGGAAAACGGATAAGATGAAATCAAGGACAAATGTATGCACGTTTATTGGATATCCAAGGGAATGAAAAGAGGTTTATTTTATTTTCCAAAAGAAAAGAAGGTAATTATTAGCACAAATACCAGTTCTCTATAATAGGATTATTTAATAAACTATGTTCCTAATGTAAACTAGTTTTACAGGAACTAAGCAAAGAAATAATGTGTGAATCATCTAAAAATTTAGGCGCTCAAGAACATACAACTCTATATGTCGGAATTGACGTTCCATTGCATTTAAGTAGTGGGAGAAACGTTAATAGAAAAAAATTTTACTACCTCCAAGTAGTAGAAGTGATATTGAGCAGAGAACACTATAGGAAGAAGTCACTAATATTTCAATACCGCAAGATAATGAATATAATATTAGTAGTATTTTGTCGTAGTGGGAGAATAGTAAGGAAATTCATAGTTTGGTATGTACTCTTGGGAGAGTTTTTATAATAAGATCCCTGAAGAGATTAATACCAAACTAGTTAGTTATGACAAAGCACTACTAGACAAAGATTGCATTTGAAAATAACTTGGCAAGTTCCTTTTAGCAAAAGCTTATTGGCAGAGTCTTTTAATAGTTGTGCAAAAGGATAGCTGTGAAAGTTATAGATGCATGGTTATGAGTCTAAGTGAGAGATTGTTAGGGCATATACTATTAACCATGTATTTAGATATAGTATATTCTAATAATTATCATGGTTAAAAATCTAAGTGGGAGATTGTTGGGATATATACTATTAACCATGAATTTTGGTTTGGATATAGTATTTATTATGGAACAATTATTTATTCAATTTTAATAAAATTTTAAATAGATCATATATTCGTTTGTGTCCTTTACTTATATAGTAGATAATTTGGTGTATAGAGTTTAGTTTATACACGAAAGATTAAATCATCGGTTCTTATAAGTATAAAGATCATGATCACAATCTAATGATGAAATTAGACAAACCATCAGGAATGATTGTAGTACAAGATTAAATATAATTTATCTTGATTATGGAAATGGTTTAATTCCGACTTCTTGTGCTAGTACATTTTGTATGTATTGAACGGACCAAGTAGAAATAAGTATTTTATACTGACTTAATAAAATAACTTCTCTAGCCATTAAAAATACTTATCCTCTTAATCTTGATATAATTATTATTAGTTGTGTATATTATTTATTGTTTTGATTTATCAAAAAGGCGAGATTCTTTTGTGGGTCAATATGCCCGGTAAATTGGACAATGATGATATACATTGGCGAAGTAATAGTTAGTTTATGGAATCCATATCTCGGTCTAGAGATTGATGATACACCTTTATGAAAGCTTATAAGTTTTCATGTGTAAATTCTGCAGGTGAATTTTGTATCCGTCACATGAAATAAGTTAAGCGAAAGTCTAAAGAAAATAATCAATGAATTAAATTGTTAGTAATTTAATTTATTTGATTAGTATCTGAATCTTAACATGGGGAGTTAAATAAGATTTAATGGTAGAATTTCGAAATTGAACTGATGAGTGCAATTACGAATTTTTAGTGGAATAATTTATAATTTATTATGCTAGTATTAATTCGGATATTTCGAATTAAGTCCATAATAGGAAGTCTCGTTAATTAAATACTGCGGTCCATGATATGCCTGAATAATTAAGAATTAAATGAAATTCTATTTCTTGGTGGAAAAGGAAGACCCAACAGGTTTAGAAAATTGTTTTAAACCCTAAAACATGTGGCTATATAAAGAGGTCTTATTCCATAAGGAGACAATGGTTTTTGATATACGGTTTTCGTAGGAAAAACTCGCCCACACGAGTTCTGCCAATTCCGGGTATTATTTAGGTCACACAGCAGAAGACTGTGGAACTGGAGGATGATTTCGTGGACAGTGTTTGCTCTCACTTGAAAACTCTTTTCTCGATCGCGGTCACGGTTCAAGAGATAAGTATCGATTTTATGTTTGATTAAAATCAGTGAGTATATGTTATCTATATTACATGCAAGTGATCCTGACTATTTACTTCCGTTGTTTATACCTGTTTTCCATCAATAGCGAGGTCACATTCATTTTAATATCTAGTTGTTTTTTTCAATCTAATGGGTATCACTTGGTTATGAAAAACTATGATTATGAACTGTGTTTGGACAACTTTTGGAGAAGTCTTCTGAAAATGTTTCTAGAGAAAACCACTGTTTGGATAATTATTACATTTAAGAAGCTTTTTGGATCCCAAAATTAGTCTCGAAAGAAAAGATTTAATGTAAAGAATCAAACCTCAGAAAACTTTTCTGGGCCAAAAGCCAAAATCTGTACAACCAGAAAATGTTGATATTGCAGTCATATTGGTGAACATATTAAATAAAATACGGAAAGAGAGAAGTGTGATCTTGATAAGTAAACTGGGAAAAGAAAAGGAGGTTAAGTTGGGAGTCATTGTCAACAAAGAATGGAGAAAAAGAAATATCACAGATAAAAGCAAAATTAGGAACAGAAGAAAGTGACCCCAAAAAAAAAGGGAACAGACGAAAGTGGGTTGCTCTACATTAATAACCAGCTAAAATCCAGCAAATAGCAGAAGGCTCAGGAGTGTTGACATGAGACTATACTTCAATATTACCATTAAAATTTTCCACCTGAATATAGAGCTAACAGTACTCTAACACCTTCCCATGTGGTTTCTTTGGATACGGACACAGATCTACGTAATATGTGATGTAGGTAGGTATCAATTTCTGTATATTCTGACCAAGTCTAACGTGCAATGTGTCGGCTTCATATTCATTAGTAACATTTTTTTATAATACGAATAATCCAAATATTCTTATTTAAGTGAGTGAAATTATATGAAAAAAGTAGATAATGCGACAGTTTAGTTTTAAATGAATACTAAAAATGTATAGCTCGTTTGTGGCCAAGCGACTGATCTTTCGTCCAAAAAATTCAACGTAATTAATTCATGGATTTTGTTTCAGCTTTCAGTGATAAACCTAAAGATGTTAAAATTGAAATCCTAGGGTGGTGCTCGGATGTGGTTTTGATTTAGTACTTAATAAAATTAGTTATCGGGAAAACAAAAATATAGAAAAAAGATTTGTTTTTGGATTATTTTTTGAGAAGATGGTTTTGGAGAACATTTTATGTTAGTTTTTGGGGAAAAAATCTGTTTCGGTTGTTTGAAGGTTTTTTTAAAACATTTTGGTGAAAGGCAAAATATTCCTGAAACAAGATAAAAGAAAATTCAGCAAGAATATTTAGCATGGAATTTGTTTTTTGGCAGAAACAAGAATAATGAAATATTTCTGCTATATGCATGGCAGGATCCATAATTCTTGAATGCATTTCGGATATTATCTTTTTCCTCATGTATTTATTTTTCTGGTCCACATGCAGGAAATTAAGAAAGAGAATGTTCTTTACCTTCCCTTGTTGGTTTGGAGGTGAATTAGGAAACTTTTAACTTTTCTATGATGACGATTGACGACGATGCTATGTCCATACGAATTTTGATTTGATAGGGTTATAGGACTAGTTGTGGTCAGTGGTCACTCAGGATAACCGAAGTAACGTGACAAGAAAAGCTACATTGCCTTATATATTGCTGTGGTAGATTTAGGTCATACCTTAAAAAAAAAATAATAGACAAATATATCGTGAAGGCATGAGAAGTCAGAAAAATTGACAAACTTTCCAGGCTGACGTACCTTTACATATGATCGTCGTACTCATCATGTTATAGAGCTTGACCCACATCACTTTTAATAGAGAGTCAAATTGCCCATAAAATATACGGAATAAGACACTTATACCCCCTCTGTTAAAAGTTGGTTGCTTAACCAAAAGGGCATACCCTTTCCCACTAACGGAGCTATTTTCTGGACTTTTTAATTCCCAAAAAACATTTTGCCCCCTTCTCTCTTTTTTCCGGAAAAACATCAAAAATATCCCTGAACTATATGAAATTGCACAATTACACTCCACACTAGCCCCTTATTTTGATTTTGATTTTTTATTTCTTTTTTTGTCATCTATCATTTTATTTCTCTTTCTTCTTCCTCTCTTTTCAACCTCCGTTGAAGAACCTCACCCAGAGCTCCAAAGATTCCAAAGTAATTTTTACACACAAAAAAAAAAAAAAAGTCCTTGCACATTTCTGTTATAAAAGCATAAATTAGAAACTTGCACTACGTATTTATCACATTTATTGCTATACTGGACCTTTTATGGAAAATTATTGCTTGAAAGTTGAGGTTTGAAAACAAATACTTACTGAACCTTTCAATTAAGATACTGCCAAATGCACCCCTTACCACGAATTCATTTATTTTTTTTGTTTATTAGTTTATGATCGTCTTGCACTAGAAAGTGTGATTATTCATGATTTATGGAAATACCTTTTGATTTTAATATTTTTTGGCAATTTTTTCTAAAAGTTTTATGTAGTCAGGTGCAACTACTCTTTCAATTCAGGTCCTGAATCATTTGATTTGAAAAAGACGAGGCCTAAATTTTTAAAATGAAGTTATAAAATATATCGTTATCTCAAATCTAATCTTCTGGCTTTTTGAGATATAAAGTTGTTAATGATATTTTTTATAATCAACTTTTTCTAATAATTCTTTTTCAATCGATATTATAGACAACTCTTTTAGTTTTTCTTCATCAGATATTGTTGATTTTAGATAAGATATTATAGAGCAATAGAAGTATAAAACTATTGAAAGTTTAAAAGTATTGTTGAACACTTAAACTAATAAAATCTTGGAGAAAGAATGTGAGTAAGAATAATAAAGAGAAAGACAAAAAATATGTATTTGAAATATGAAGAGATTGATAAAAAGAAAGATTGACTTGAACAAATTAAGAAAGTGAGAGTAAAAATTTTACACGTTCTCTAATGAAGGAGTAAAAAGTAAAAAATTGGAACGTTGGAAAACTATTCATCTACCCATTTTTAAGTAAGTCAAATTATTACTTTATTTTTATATATATAAAGATCTTTCTTTCTTTTATATTAAAAACTCTACTTTTGTATTAAATATATTAAATATTATTTTTTAAACACCTATAAACCTATTATTTTTAAAAATTTTGGGGGCCTAAGGCATAGGCCTTACCTCTTATAACGTTAGAGCCGGCCTTGGTACTAACAGACCAAAACGAACAGTTATTAGGTTAAGGAGATTAATGTAATAAAACTATATAAATAAAGTAATGATAAATTACTAGAATGATTTATCCATTTTCATAAATTATAAGATTCAATATTGATTACTGAAATACATCTATGCAAACGAAGAGAGGAATTTTGTGGATGCAAATTTTTTTTGGCCTGAGATTCTTGGGAAGTCTGGGTGAGGTTCTTCAACGGATTTTTTTTATGATTATCGCATTTTTTAGCATTCACATGTATAGTGTGAGAAAATTCGACATGCAATTAAGCAAAGGGTTAAAACATTAAATAGGATAGACCAATCACACGTATTAATTATTAGTTCCTGCACTGGTATTTGTTCGATTGCTACTATTACACTAACGAAAAGCTGGCACTTTTAATCATCTACAGAAGTACTGAAGATCTTAAATTTGTTAGATAATGACAGAACAGCCCAAACAACTTGACGTAAGTCAATATATATAGTTTAATACCAAACAAAGCATGGGGATGCTGTGACTACAAAATGATTGTCAGAAAAGTTCGTGCTCATCCCCTGTTGCCACATAGCTTTTCACAATCAAACCATACAAAGAGTTAGTGGAAAACCAGCCTGTCAAAGTTTTAGCTTCATCAACTAATTCAATAAAAAGACAAGACAAAAGACAAAAATGCTTTCTAACACTACTGCTACTAACTATACTACTAGTATAATTAACCAAGATAGCCAAATTATACCTAATTAACTGGTACACCACACATCCAACAAATGCCTTAGATTAGAAGTATAACCTACTATACAGATTCCAAGCCAACCATACATCGAGATGCCCTCTTTTAGTGAATAGGAAATCACCCTCTTATTATATTGAGACGGAGAGAGATACACATGAAACTATGATCAAAGGATATTAAGATATGGAGGTCGTATAACCATTTAGTCAGAGACCACATACAATACATATAAAACAAATATTCTTGTAACTCAAAAGTTTGGACCAGACTTTTTCTACAGATTGCAGACCACAATTTGCTCTTTATCCAGCTGGCCTATCCAGCCACAACCTTTTCACTTCTTGATTAAAACAAAATATGCCTGTGGCATTACATATTTAATTTTAGACAACTGTCCAACAAGAGGGAATTTATTTATTTAAAAAGAAAGCTGCATGTGCCAATTTGTTAAGTAATGTTACTAGTATTATAGTATTTGTCTAATTTCTCTGAATTATTTCCTTCAAATTCCAGCAACTGCAGTTAATGTCCCATAACACACTCAGCCTCTATTCAAAGCAAAATCACAATCATCACAGGTACAGAGACAAAAATGGTACTCCGTAGTATACATAAAGAAAGAAAGCAAATTTTATTTCCATTGTTCCATGTTCTATATCTCCAACTGCAAAAAGTGAATTCCTAACAACAATATTTATGTCCACATTCATAAACGAATCCAACAAAGAAACAAACCTTTGTATATTCCCCCCACCAGCCTCCAAATTCATTGTGAGATGCCCAATAATGGCCTTGTGGCATATCATTCTATAGCTCAACTCCACCACATTTCTCTTGGTGATGATTGTCTCGTATGCTCATTACTATATTTTTACAGGACTCTGCAACTATACAAGAAACCGCAACTGAAACAGCACAACCTGTTTGAAGCACACGAGAGACCTTGGCGAAACCAAACTGAAACCATCTTCAAACATTTACACAATAGAAGGAATGACTGACAACCGAACGACGACTTGATTGAGCTATTGTGCTATTACTGAATGAACCATCTTGAACTGCTTACTTCTACAATATAGCCTTCCTCCCGATATTGCCCTGATCAAACTTGTACCGAAGCTCCCCTGATTGACTCTGCTCAACAAATAACCATTCCAAGAATTAATAAACAAACAGGGAACACTTTCACAAAAATGAACTTCAAAATGCAGAAGCAGATATCATATATACTACTACTACTTAAAGCACATTATGTGAACATTTCATTAGCTTCAAAATATTTATATACAACATCCAAATTGAACAAGAAAAGGACAGTGCTTGCAATAATCTGCCTGCAATTTTTGCAAATACTAGTACTGCAATTTGGACAACAAATGAAGCAGAAACCAAATAATGCAAAGAACTATACACTTGAATAATCAGAACTAAAATAACCAAGCTTAGATTCACCCATCCATTTGGGGAATAATTGTTCTTGAAGAAGTTCAAACCTTGGTACAAGTTCCTGTGTTACAGGGGACTTACAGACGTAGCCAAATTACTGGACAACGTGTCTTCAATTGTTCCAAACAAAATAAGCAAAAGTTTCATAGAAACTAGAGCAGAAAATGGTCAACTTAGAAAAGACTGAATCAAGGAAGAGAAAAGACCTTAGAAATAGCGTCAGCTATGTGCATGTCATCCTGAAGATCCGTGAGTTGAACAGCAGTACAATCCCTAGGAGTCTCAAATGAAGACAAAGAGAATTGCTTAGATACAACGCCAACGTTGAAGTAAATCAAACCAGAACTGGGTATATCAACCCGAATATCCTTCACTGGAAACCATAGAAACAAATCTTGAGCCTCAATTCCTGAAAGTGCATGGATCTGTCCGTAACTTATTGTACCCGATACATTCCTATCATAGTGAAACTCATTCTCGAATTTAGCATTGCAAGCTTGATCCAAATGGACTACAAATTTCCCCGAATTGTCTAATGTGAAATTCTTCACACCTTTTGGAAGTAAACCCATTGGCAATCCATGGGATTCAAGCACTTCGTATATAGATGATTCTGCAGTCGTTAATACTGCAAAAATAGAACATAATAGAAGAAGAAACATCATAGAAAATTGACCAAGATAAAGATGTTGCAGCATCTTGGTGTTCTTAAAATTGGTCTTGTTAAAACATAGGAAAAAGAAAAGGTTTTGAACTTCTTAAAGGGAACAAGAAATTTAGGGTTTAAGAATAGGGTTTGAAGGAGAGAGAAAAATGGTGGAGGCAAAGATTGAATTGTGAGAGGAGAAGAGAGGAGGAGGAGGAAGAAGAAGAAGAAGAAGAAGAAGAAGGGGCTAAGGCAAATATTGCCAGCAGGAATACAGAGGGGATTAGGAGAGTGATCAATTATTGGTGGTAAGCATGGGGCCCATTTTAGCTAAGGTTTTTATCTTATGCATTCGAGTTTCACGAGTCAGAGGTACAACCATCTCGAATTGAGGTTGTAATTGGTATTTTCTTATGTAACGAAATATCTGTTGGCACGTGTAAGGATTTGGTTGGCACGAGCGAAGTGAATTGGAAAACGGCGTAAGGAGGTGGAGGAAAAAAAGAGAGGCGCAAGTGATATGCATGGAAATTGAGCGATAAGTACGAGACAGTGTGTGGAACGGCACACTTTGTGCTATAAATTCCTTTTTTTGAATTTGAGCAATTGCTAAAATGGCGCAGGTGAATGGTGAGAAAAGAAGGTATACATGGGAGAGAGTGAAACTAGGCGATATATTCTCTACTTATAGTTGACAAACTTATTTTGATACTCGTAATATTTCACTAAACATACATAAATTTGAATTAGTTAAAGTATATCATATTCCATCCGTTTCAATTCAGGTGAACCTATTATTTTTTTAGTTCGTATCAAAAAGAATATCTTCTTTTCTTATTTGAAAATAATTTATCTTTATGTAATAATTTATAGCCACACAAAATATATATACCTTATTTTACGGTACAAGTTCAAGTTTTTTCTCTTTTCTTAAACTCCGTGTCCAATCAAATGGGTTCACGTAAATTAAAACGGGAGTATATGTTTAACGCCTGTCATTTCGTCCATGAATTTTCAATACTTTGCTTTAGAAAATTTTCAAATCGGTGTTTGTTTAAGTTTTTTAAAAGTTACTAGTATATTAGTTCTTTTGGCAAAAATTATGTTTTGTAGTTACGATTTGAGGATGTTTCTTTAAAAACAGTTCTAAAAAATAAATTTTACTGACACAACAACACTCGTAAATATTTATTAATAAATAATGCAATCATCTAAACTGCAATGTTTTTGTTTTCATAAATTTTTACATTGCTGCTAATAAGAGTGGCAGCAAAATAATTACGGTGATTGATTGACAAGACCGCCCCGGTTAGGAATGTCGAGATATGTCGAACTTGCATCCACCAAAGGTTATGGGAGTAATATGGGGTCGTTTGGGAGTTTGGTAAATGGGATAAGAATAATAGTTCTGAATAATAGTGGGATTAACTTTATTCTATATTTGGTTTGAGGTATTAGCTAATTCGGAAATAATTTTTACACTAAAATTATGAGATTAGTTATCTCATATATAAGGTAAGACAATTAATTTCATGGGATATCCACCATTGTACCAAACAACCCCGAGTATTTATTTATTCTTAATCCGATATTTTAAGTTCGAGCTATGTACAAAAAATCGACTTTGCTAGAGATAGTTTAATCTTAAAATGGGACTTTTTTATGCACGAATCCAATTTAGTCGATCAACAAATTAAGTATAGGATATCGAATAAAAACAAAATAAACTCCTAAACTGGGAATTGAACGGGGAGGGCGGGGCAAGAATAGCATAAGAAGAATCTAAAAGTGTATTATTTTCTGTATAATCTGAATGAATGTGTAGAGAAAACAAGGCATGTGAATGGTGGGGAAGTGTAAGGCTGGAATTGTGCTAATCATGATTCTATCTTTGTCCCTAAATATGTTTGATCTAACGTACTCAGGCCCCTTGCTTTGTTTTTTCCTGTATCTCATAATAACTATTATTCCTTTTTTGAGAAAAATAATTCAGTTGGCTTATGGTATTATATAAACATAGTAATATTGTACCTTCATTGTGATTAACAGAGCTTGTTTTTACGACCGGGTATTTTAATTTGGTCAAGAGGGCTAGCCAACTACTCTATACCTACATCCCACCTACATTAAAGGGCCGTTAGGACTGGCCTTTTTTTTTTCGGGGGTGGGGGGCAATTGTGGTTGTTGATTTGTTTTTAAAAAATTAAAAAAAAAATGTTTCCAAAAAGATGGATCTAAGCTTGGAAAGATGGATTTATGGCGAGCTTTGTGTATTCCACTTAACTCACTATTTTCGCTTTGAACTTATCCAAAAACAAAAACTTTAAATGTAATAAAATTACTCATTCTAATCTATTGACTCTAAATTCAAGAGTAGTTTCTAAGCACAATTAAAAGTGTTCATTTTGTTGATTGTGTGATTTAGAAATATTTCACATACTACAATGGTCACCATGTCCATCTATACATAATTAACCTTATTAACTATGATTTTCTAAGTAATGAACAAGTTACTAGCTAAACCAAGGTTTATTTTTATTTTTATAGATGTTTGAGGGTGGAAAAATATACAGCTAGGCACCTAAGAGAACTAGGGCAGGGGAGCTACCTGCTGGAGCAAATCTCTGTCCTCATCCATTGATCTAGGCCATACTTGATAGGCACGACCACTTTAATACTATTTCTAAGTTTTGAATATCGTTATAAATTCACTTGAACATCAAATTCAAGTTCGAATAATCAATGCTCAACTATTTTCCGGCTAATATACGCTCACATTCACTGCTCATGCCTTGAGAGGAGTACAGTTTCAACTCAGAGCTTAGAGTTTCTGAATTCACATTAAATTCATATTACTTTGTCTGGTATGATTTTGAATTGGTTTTATGATCGATGTTCTAATTTATACATTATCGTTGAATATTATCTGTTTTGATTAGTCAAAGGAAGAGCAAATAAGACATTGTACAATGAGTTTTTGAAGGGTAGATTGAAAAGAAACTTGTATTTAAAGTGAAGGAGTGAAAAAAAAGAGTTTCTACAATTACAACGGGGAATCTGTTATAAATAGAATTTTATTTAAGACGAATGTCTATATTTCAGAGAGATTTTAAGATTTGTTACTTTGTGGCTAAGTCATTTTTTTCCTATAAATAGAGGGGTTCTACTCCATTGTAATTCACCCCAAATCAATAAGAATTCTCTCTCTCTCTCTACTTTTCTCTGCAATACTTTTCTTCTTCTTTTATAGTTTTATAACACGTTATCAACACAAGACTCTACCGTCTCAAGAAGCTCATTGAGAAGACTAAGATATACTTTTTCTCCTCTTTTAACTATGACTGATATTATGAAACGAAAGTTTGTTGCCCTTGAAATTTCGCGCAAGAACTATATGTCATAGGTATTGGATGTTGAAATCTACTTAGATGCAATGGGTCTTGGAGACGCTATTAAAAACAAAAATAAAACATCTACCCAAGACTGTGCTAAGGCCTTGATTTTCTTGCGCCATCACCTTCATGAAGGGTTAAAGATAGAATACCTCACAGTCAAAGATCCACTTGTTTTGTGGAATGGCTTAAGGGAAAGATATGCCAACATAAAGTTGGTCACACTTCCACAAGCACAATATGATTGTGCTTATCTGAGGCTCCAAAACTTTAAGTCTGTTTCTGAATATAATTTTGCGATGTTCAGGATTACTTTTAAATTGAAACTCTATGGAGATAGTATCACTGACTATGATATGCTTGAAAAAACGTTCACAATGTTTCATGCCTCCAATATGGTCATGCAACAGCAGTACCGAGAGAAAGGTTTCAAGAAGTACTCTGGGTTGATTTTCTCATCTCCTTGTGGCCGAACGAAAGAATGACTTGCTTACGAGAAATCACGATAATCGGCCCACTAGGTGTATTCTCATTATGCTAAGCGTGGAAAATGTCGTGGCCCTGTTCGTGGCCGTGGCCATGGAAGAAATTTTTCTGGTGTTAATCATCCCTAAAAAAAATAAATAACCACCAAAACTGAAAAGGGAAAGATGAGAAGCCAAAGGCAGAGGGTTCAGAAACTGAATGCTATCGTTTCGGTGGAAAAGGGCATTGAGCAAATATTTATCGTACTCCAAAATATTTGGTTGAGCTTTATCAAGCATCTCTAAAGAATAAAGGCTCTAAAGTCAATTTTGTCTCTGACAATGAACTTGACATCACCCACTTGGATATGGCAGACTTCTTTGAGCACCCTAACGGAAAAATAGACCACTTGATCGGTGATGGATCGGTGGTTAAAGATGATTGAGTAGTTTACTTTTTATTTTTGCCTATTCGTAGTAGCTAGTGGATAAAGATCATGTAATCATAGTTTTTTACCTGAGTAATAGTCATTAGTATCAATTAGTATTATTTGTTTTATGAAAGTATTAGTTCATTTTGATTAAATATAGTGTAAACGGTCAAAACCGATTTGAGTCAATCGTACGGACTGATCGAGACGATAATGTTTCGATCAAAGGATATCTGCATGACAAGCTCGGTCAAGATCCGAAGTAAGGGCGGCGAGCTTCGAGCTCTAAGACCGATCAATAACAAGCTCGATATCATTATCGAGCCCATATCCAAATCGAGCTACGAGGCAAAGCGGAGATTATCGAAGATGCATGGACCGACCAACATTCACCCCGAATACCGAGACCCCAAGTCGGAATCGATCTCAGGCCAAGGCCGAGGGCTCGATCCAACACCAAGCTCGAGCCAGTATTGAGCTCGCAGACTAGGGCCGTTGCAACCTCATTATGGGAGAGCATCTTGGCGGAAATCGAGAAAAAGACAATACATCATGGGCTCTCCACTAACGTATTTTTTATTGAATATAAAGTAGGATCCCTCTACTATAAAGAAGGACATAGATTGTAAGCAAGGGCTACACACTGTAACAAAAGATCACTTTTCATATTGAAAGGTATCCCTTTGTGCTCGTTTACTTTATCCTATTCATTTTTTTTGCTCATTATTTGCATTCCCATAGTCAAGAATACATATATCTCTACTTCTTTACACGATTTATATCAAATTGTATCGCATATCCTTAGAACCATACACAAATCTAACGTTATCCGATTTTTCTGGTAAACAGTTTGGTGCCCACCGTGGGGCTAAAGATAATAGTGATTGTTTGATATAAATCTACAGTACACACCGGCTTACAACTTCAAATCAGCAATGGCTTTACCTATCGACCACGAAGCCGGCCTTCAAGATGAAACCAACAACTTGGCACTCGGGGCCGAAAGGCCACTCGATGATGGCACCACCGCTCGAATCGAAGCACCCGAAATTCGAGCCGAAGTAGCATTGGATGTCAATTCACAAATAGCTCTAGAGGCGCATCAGCATTCCGAACCGGAAGGAAGCATTCGGGGTGGTACTCAATCCGTAGCTCGAGACACCCATAACGTGGAGGAGATCGGAGTCAGCTTACGAATGATCTTCGAGATGTTACAAGCCCAGTAAATAGCGATAGCTCAGTTGCAGAGCCAAACTCAGGAACAAAGCAGGCCGGAGTCCAATCCGCTTCGAGAAATTACCCACAGAACGGAACCAACCATAGTGAAGTCAAATGAGCAAGAATCGGGGACTACTCCCGAAATTACTAAATTACTCGAGGAACTCACGAAACGAGTCGAAGCCAACGATAAAAAAGTAGAAACATATAATTCCAGGGTCGATCAGATCCCGTGAGCTCCACCAATGATAAAAGGGCTAGATTCGAAAAAATTCATCCAAAAGCCTTTTTCCTCGAGTGCAGCCCCAAAACTAATCCCCAAAAAATTCCGTATGCCCGAAATACCCAAATATAACGGAACGACCGACCCCAACGAGCACGTCACTTCTTACACGTGTGCCATCAAGGGTAATGATTTCAAAGATGATGAGATCGAATCTGTATTATTAAAAAAATTCGGTGAAACCCTGTCAAAGGGGAAAATGGTATGGTATCATAATTTACCATTTAACTCTATTAGTTCTTTTGCTATGCTTGCAGATTGCTTCGTAAAAGTACATGCTGGAGCCATAAAGGTCGAAATCAGAAAGTCAAACCTGTTCAAGGTAATACAAAAGGATAACGAGATGCTAAGGGAGTTCGTAGCTCGTTTTCAAATGGAACAAATGGATCTGCCACCAGTCACAGACGATTGGGCAGTTCAAACTTTCACTCAAGGTCTAAACGAGTGGAGCTCGATGGCTTCACGGCGGCTGAAGTAAAATCTAATCGAGTACCCAGCTATTACTTGGACCGATATGCACAATCGATATCAATCCAAAATAAGAGTTGAAGATGACTAGTTGATTTCTAGGTCCGTTACAAAAAAGCAAAAGTCGACCAGAGATCGATACCAGCCATATAGCGGAAATGATACTACTGCTGAGTATCCAAGGCCTCTTTAAAATCAACCTCGTATACAAGGGGGCTTTATCATTGAACGCATCTGTGATGATTATCAAGTTCGGTGCAAAGGAGGTTACTTCGTTATTTCATGACAAACAGTGTCTCAACAGGAAACGTTGTAAGAGCCAAATGGTCAAGGCGAACCATGCTTATGTAGTTGGCCCGAGCCCTGACGCAAAACATGAACCCATGTATAATGACTTGCAAAGAAAGCCCTCTTCTTTACCGATATTCTATGTTCAAAATTTATTATGCAAACAGGATCGAATTCGAGCAAGCGCTCACTCGACCATTACGCCTACGGGCTACATTATTTCGAGTTCGAATCATTCACTCGATTATTACGCCTACGGGCTACTTTTATTTCGAGTTCGAGCAAGCACTCACTCGACTATTACGCCTACGGGCTACATTATTTCGAGTTCGAATCATTCACTCGACTACTAAGGCTACGGGCTACGTTTATTTCGAGTTCGAGCAAGCACTCACTCGACTATTACACCTACAGGTTACGTTGCATCGAGTTCGAATCATTCACTCGACTGCTAAGCCTATGGGCTACTTTTATTTCGAGTTCGAGTAAGCACTCACTCGACTATTACGCCTACGGGCTACATTATTTCGAGTTCGAATCATTCACTCGACTACTAAGCCTACGGGCTAATTTTATTTCGAGTTCGAGCAAGCACTCACTCGACTATTACGCCTACGGGCTACATTATTTCGAGTTCGAATCATTCACTCGACTACTAAGCCTACGGGCTACTTTTATTTCGAGTTCGAGCAAGCACTCCCTCGACCATTACGCCTACGGGCTACATTGCATCGAGTTCGAATCATTCACTCGACTGTTAAGCCTACGGGCTACTTTTATTTCGAGTTCGAGCAAGCACTCACTCGACTATTATGCCTACGGGCTACATTATTTCGAGTTCGAATCATTCACTCGACTACTAAGCCTACGGGCTACTTTTATTTCGAGTTCGAGCAAGCGCTCACTCGACCATTATGCCTACGGGCTACATTATTTCGAGTTCGAATCATTCACTCGATTATTACGCCTACGGGCTACTTTTACTTTTGAATTCGAGCAAGCACTCACTCGACTATTACGCCTACGGGCTACATTATTTCGAGTTCGAATTATTCACTCGACTACTAAGCCTACGGGCTACTTTTATTTTGAGTTCGAGCAATCGCTCACTCGACCATTAAGCCTACGGGTTACTTTGACTATTACGCCTAAAGGCTACATTATTTCGAGTTCGAATCATTCACTCGACTGCTAAGCCTACGGGCTGCTTTTATTTCGAGTTCATGCGAGCACTCACTCGACTATTACGCCTACGGGCTACATTTCATCGAGTTTGAATCATTCACACGACTGCTAAGCCTACGGGCTGCTTTTATTTCGAGTTCGAGCAATCGCCCACTCGACCATTAAGCCTACGGGTTACTTTGACCATTACGCTTACGGGCTACGTTATTTCGAGTTCGAATCATTCACTCGACCACTAAGCCTACAGGCTACTTTTATTTCGAGTTCGAGCAAGCACTCACTCGACTATTACGCCTACGAGCTACATTGCATCGAGTTCGAATCATTCACTCGACTACTAAGCCTATGGGCCACTTTTATTTCTATTTCGAGCAAAACTACTCATAAGGCCCAAAGGCAACAGAGATTTAAATTCAAACTATCTATTTAGTTTGAAAGGCTATTTTTCTTCAAAAAGAAGAAAGATTTATATTTACAATTTTTTTGTACAGAGGAGGCTACTCTTCCAAAAGGAGGTTCTTTATACAAAAACCGAAAGCGGTATCAAAAGAACGCAGCGATCAACCTAAGGCCCTAAATGACTCAATCTTTATCGGAGGCCGTATTCTCGGCATCGCCCTCGTCTTCAGATTCCCCCGAGTTATCGGAGTGCTCCTCAGGAAAGGCCAACCTCCGAGCTTTGTTCTCCTCCGCCCTGGCGACTTCAATCTCGGCCCCAACATCGAAGCCCTGAGCTCTGACCTCCTCTATAGCCTCTTTTCGAGCCTGCCACTTTGCATGTTCGACCATGCTCACAGCTTTGGCTTGATTAACCTCGACATCGATCCTGAACTGAGCCACTTTGGCATCGGCTCTTTTGTTGGCTTCGACCACTTCAGATCTGGCCACTTTGAGTTCTTTGGTCAAATCTGCTTTATCTAAACTGGTCGAATCCAACCGATGCTGAAGCTCTTTCATCTTTTTGATCAGCCCCAAAGCATTTTCTTTCATTGATCGAAGTTGGGCATCTGACAGCTCCAACTGAGCTTCGACGGTTTCCTTTTTTGAGGCAAGGTTATCCATACACTTTTTAAATTCTTCTGCCTCGGCCAGTAGTGCATCTACCTGTGATTTAAGCCGTCCAATCTGCTCGATCCTCTGCCGAACCTGCAGAATCGGATCGCTAGAGGTTATCTCTTTTTCATCTTCACTATCATGGACCATTCAGGATACCTGCTCAGCCATCTCCTCATGCTCTTCCCGAGCCGCTGTCAAATCTGCTCGAAGTTTTTCACTAAAAAGCTTGTACGAGTCACTCTTCTTAGTGAGGCTCTGAACCTCGGCATCATGCTCCTCCCTGATTCGAAGAAAGGCCTCGTGATGTAACACCGAAGCCTGCAAACAAAAGGAGAAATATTAGAATTACCTGCAACTCTGTGTAAAAGAAGTGGCGAAAACGCCATCAGAGTTACCCGATTCAAAGCATGTTGGACCTCGTTGAAGAAACATGCGGGCCCTACCGCATTCATCACTGATTGATCTTCATCGGTCACCAAGGACCGAAGGTAACTGGCAATCCCCACAGGGGAAGAAACAATTCGGGTATCCGCAGGTACGGAGAGCACTATCTTCCGCCTTCGGTCGGGATCGATACACGGGACTGGAAATCGGTCCACCAGTTTATGGATCGATGAAAACGTCAGTATATATCTGATCGAGCTGTTGGAAAATCATATCGTTTCTCGCCACCTCCTTTTACGAGAAACAAGGGGACTATCTGTTACGGTCAAAATCGATTTGAATCAATCGTACGGACTGATCGAGATGATAATGTTTCGATCAAAGGATATCTGCATGACAAGCTCGGTCGAGATCCAAAGTAAGGGCGGCGAGCTTCGAGCTTCGAGTTCTAAGACCGATCAATGACAAGTTCGATATCATTATCGAGCCCATATCCAAATCGAGCTACGAGGCAAAGCGGAGATTATGGAAGATGCATGGACCGCCCAACACTCACCCTGAATACCGAGACCCCAAGTCGGAATCGATCTCGGGCCAAGGACGAGGGCTCGATCCAACACCAAGCTCGATCCGGTATCGAGCTCGTAGACTAGGGCCGTTGCAACCGCATTATGAGAGAGCATCTTGGCGGAAATCGTGGAAAAGACAATACATCATGGGCTCTCCACTAACGTATTTTTTATTGTATATAAAGTAGGATCCCTCTACTATAAAGTGGGACATGGATTGTAAGCAAGAGCTACACACTGTAACAAAAGATCACTTCTCATATTGAAAGATATCCCTTTGTGCTCGTTTTACTTTATCCTATTCATTTTTTTGCTCATTATTTGCATTCTCATAGTCAAGAATACATATATCTCTATTTCTCTACACGATTTATATTAAATTGTATCGCATATCCTTAGAACCATATATAAATCTAACATTATCCGATTTTTCCGGTAAACATATAGTTCTAGTATTCATTTTAAATAACGTGTGCTCGTTCAAACACATTTGAACACGTTGGCGGTAATAGTACCACTTTGGTTCAAAAACGTCCAAAAATTGATTTGGTTTCAACAACAAAAAAAAAAAAAGAATATAAAACAAAAGTCAAATTGATTGTAGTGATTACTGTTATTCTTGACAGTAACGAAGGATCTTGACAAAACCTTCAAGTGTCCCAAGAAATCACATTTGCCTAACAACTTAAATTACTGTGACTGTTAGCAAAAGGTTGACAAATGTTGGTGCACCGAAAAGTTTTTACTTTGCCAATGTCAAACCTCCATTGGGATTCTTTGTTGAGATTTAAGCACGTTGGCTTGAAGAGGAAATTCACGATTATAGTTTTTAAATCATATGACGATAATTGCATTATTTTTAGCTATCAAATTGTTTGTATCATAATCAAAGTTTGCTCAAAATTGTATTAAAAGGTCATTATTGAATCATTGATTTAATTTTGTTTCTTTTTTCTTTACTCTGAAAATACTAATGTTTATCCGTATATTTTTTTTGTATGTCAAACGATGGGAAGCAAATATGGATATCTCACAAAGCAAATTTGGATCAAAATTCAATTGTAAAAATATTTGCTTAATTGATTCATGTACGACATATACTATATTCAAAGAGAATTAATATTTCTCTCATTTAAGTATGTGTAAGGCAGATGTTACTAAAATATTTGATAGTAGTAATTTAATTGAAAGCTCTAGAAGAGCTACTATAACTCTTCCAAAGGGAACAATGCTTATCATAGATTATGCAATGTTCTCCTTCAAGTCCAAGAGGAACTTGTTGAGCTTTAAAGATATCCGCCGAAATGGATATCATATTGAGATAATAGGTGAGAATAACCTTGAATATCTCATCGTTACAAAGAATGTCTCTGGCCATAAAATGGTTATTGAGAAATTCCCATCTTTGTCCTGTGGCCTGTATTGGACAAGAATTAGTGTAATTGAGGCACATTCTATTGTAAACCAAAAGGTTACTGATTCTAATACTTTTGTACTTTGGCATGATTGATTGGGACACCCTTGATCAATTATGATAAGAGGAATTATAGAAAACTAAAATGGGCATCCATTAAAGAATTTAAAGATTCTTTTAAATAATAAATTTTCTTGCACTTCTTGTTATCAAGGCAAGTTAATTATTAGGGCATCACCAACAAAGGTTGGGATTGCGTCCCCTGCATTTTTGGAACATATACAATGGGATATTTATGGACCTATTCACCTACTTAGTAGGTCATTTAGATATTTTATGGTCTTAATAGATGCATCTTCTAGATGGACTCATGTATACCAATTGTCATCACGCAACCTGGCGTTTGCAAAATAAATGACACAAATAATTCGATTACGGGCACAATTCCATGATAATCTAATTAAGTCTATTAGACTTGATAATGCTGCCGAGAAAATCCCATGCATTTAATGATTATTGCTTATCAATTGGGATAAAAGTAGAACATCATGTAGCTCATGTTCACACTCAAAATGACTTTGTAGAGTCTTTGATTAAACGTATGCAATTGATAGCAAGACCGTTACTCATGAAAATAAGGTTGCCCACTTCTGTTTGGGGTCATGCCATTTTGCATACAACAATGCTAGTTCATCTCAGACCAAAAAATTATCATAAATATTCCCCGTTGCAATTAATTTTGGGTCATGAACATAATATATCCCATTTAAAAATTTTTGGATGCGCAGTATATGTGCCTGTAGCACAGCTATATCGCACCAAGATGGGTCCCCAAATAAGGTTAGGAATATATGTTGGGTTTGAATCGCCCTCCATTATTCGCTACCTTAAAACATTAACGGAAGATTTGTCCACTACTCGATTTGCAGATTGTCGATTTGATAAGGCATGTTCCCCAAAATTAGGGGGAGAAATTGGTGAAACCAAACGGAAAATGTTGTGAAAAAATCCATCATTGTCTCATCTTGATCTACATGCCTCTATTTGTGAAAAAGATGTGCAAAAGATTATTCATTTGCATAAAATAGCAAATCAAATACCATACGCATTTACGGATCTAAAAAGGATAATAAAATCACATATCCCTGCAGAGAATGTTCCATTCTGTATTAATGTCCCTATTGGAAAATTTTCTAGTGTCAGAGCTAATGAGTCAAAAGCACGCCTAAAACGTGGCAGACCATTGAGTTCTAAGGATCGAAATCCTAGAAAAATAAATAAATGATGAAGATGACACTACGAAAGAATCTCATAAAGAAACTCATAATTTAACCAATCTTGAGATTCATGTGGAAATCACTAAGCCTGAGACTCAAGAAAATAAGGAATTATCAATAAACCCAATCGATATTGAGACGAATATGAATCGATTGGATATAGTGGTGGATTATATCTTTGCATATAATGTTACATCTAGCATTGTGCAAGATAGTGAGGATCTTGAACCTCAATCTATTGGAGAATATCAACAAAGACGTGATTGGCCAAAATGGCAAGAAGCAATCCAATCTGAGTTGGATTCACTGCAAAACATAAAGTTTTTGGGCATGTAGTCCAAATACCTAATGGTGTTAAGCCTGTTAGCTATAAATGGGTATTCGTACGTGTTACACCCCATATTTTCGTACGTAAAAGTACGCCATAAATAAATTGACGAAAGCTCGAAAATGAGATATTACATCCCACATTTTTGTACGTTAAAGTTTCGTCGTAAGTTAATCGACGTAAGTTCGGGAGTGGGATTATTTTGAGATTATAAGCATTATGCTATTTCAAATAATTAATAAGTTAATTCTCGAAGGTGAGAGGATAAGAGAATCGAAGAAAATGAGTTCCGTCGAAGTTTGGCAATTTGGGGATAAAATACGATCCAAGTTATAATACCTCGTATTCATGGACTAGTGCCATACAAGGTACCGCATGACCATGATAGTAAGGTGTATAAATTATATAAAAAGTGAGTAGTATTTTAAGTAATTTGATATAATTCTTAATTATGTGGGTAATTGATTAATTATTGAATTAGTGGAGGATTAATAAGTTGATTAAGGAAATTGGGTGAATATTTGGATAAGTTTAAGGAGGCATTAACGTGGCAGCCAAGGGGATTTGTTTAAAGCACAACTATGTGACTCTTGAATCACTTTGCAAGGTGGCAACATTTAAAGAAATGAGCACCTTCATTTAGTTTGGTTAAAATAATGTTATCAAAAGGGCAAAAGATGGTACATCCCTATTGATTTCCTTTCTTGTATGATTGAAGTTATGTTTTCTTGATATTTAGAGAATGTGTAGATTAATAAAATGGAGCTTCTTTAATGAGTCTTTCTAGTGCAGCATTCCCTTCCTCCAGTTAAAAAAGTGAAAGATTAGCTTTTCATTTGGTATTTGAAAACAATCCGAATTGGAATCTTGCTAAGATTACAAAGTAATGATGGAGTTTAATCAATTTATTTGAAACTTCAAAGCGTGAGTTTTGAAATTTAAAGGAATACGGTGCAATCTTTCTCAATAATATCATACGAATATTTCCCTACTCCATGTATGTTAAGGCTATCCCTTATTTCTTTTTGGCATGATCCATACGATACAAATAAAACGAGCAAATGCACAATTTTCATAAGTGATTCTATTCATAGAAATACTAGGGGTGTCTATATTCTTGATTCCCCATGTGTCTTATTATTCTATCATCTGTTCATGGGTCTCAGAAAATACGTAAGTTGATAAAGTTTATTTCATGATATTAATTAGAGGCATAATGGTCTTATGATGTTCCGAGAGATTTTATTGACATACTTCTCATGCATTGCATTCATTTATACATGTACATTGACCCATGACCAGATGATGTTATATACGCGTATATTACATGTATATGGGGTATGGAAAAAGGTTACGGCGTTATATACGCACCACCACCTGATCAGCTGGTATACGTTAATGATTTGCCCACATTGGCCGAGATGATATGATGGGATGCCCTTAGAGGCTTGATGATGTTATGAATACATATACCTATGCATGGTATGCTATTTATATGTATATGCATGACATTATGAATATTAATGATTCACAGAGTTATTCAGACTTACATGTTGAGTATTTTACTCCATGTTTCTCTCATGTCTATTATTTACTGATTTTCATTCCTTACATACTTTGTACATTATTTGTACTGACGTCCCTTTTGCCTGGGGATGATGCATTTCATGCCCGCAGCTCCTGTTAGACAGGTTGAGAGTCCTCCAAGTAGTCTATCAACTCAGCGGAAGGTGTTGGTGCGCTCCATTTGCTCCGGAGTTGCTATTTGGTCACTATGATTAGGATATGTATTGATTGGTATGGCGGAGTTCTGTCCCGACCTTTATGAAAATTATGTTTTCTTAGAGGCTTGTAGACATATGTCATGTATATGAAAGAATTTATGGCCTTATCGGCCTATGTTCAGTGTACGAGTGATCATTTTGGTCTTATAGGCCGTATGTCTTATGTATAAGTTGGTATTACATGTTTTATTCTAGTTATCTCACGGCAGCTTTTCCGTCTCATTTTCTTATGATAGTATGATACGAAAAGATACGTTATGTTGGTACTCAGCTGAGTAAGGTATCGGGTGCCCGTCGCGACCCATCGATTTGGGTCGTGACAAAAGTGGTATCAGAGCAGTTCTGTCCTAGGGAGTTTACAAGTAGTGTCTAGTAGAGTCTTGTTTATGGGTGTGTTGTGCACCACACTTATAATCATGAGGCTACAGGGTATTTAGGACTGTCACTCTTTCTTCTTACTCTAGATCGTGTGGTAGAGCTCAGTTGTAAGAATTCAAACTCTTAAACTCTATTTTACACGTAATAAGATGATACCTACAACCAAAAGACAGTTGGTAAGAGATTGCATGTGTCTGTGGAAGAGTTGAGTTAGAGAAACTCGATTTTGTATGATGCTTATGATTAGTAAATATAAGGTTTTCAGTAGATCATGTGTGTACTAAGACGTGTAAGCCTTTCGATAAGGAGCCTTAAGGCAAGAATATCTATCCACCCCTATGGTGAAAGGCAATAAGAGATTCAGAAGGTAGGTAGAAGCTTCAACAAGTAAAAGGAGCAAGATGAGAAGGGTACGAGGTACCCAGTTAATGAAGATCATCGGTATTTTCAACTCAGGCAGAAAAATATAAGCATTGTGAGTTACCTTCAACAGTAATAGAGGTATGTATAATTGGCTACACCCATCTCAGTTATGCCCTATGGGAGCTAACAAATATGGTTTAAGAGAAGAACGAGATATCAGGACCCGACTGGGGTTAGAGTAACCCAAAATGATGGATGGATTGTTTGCGTTAGTTGACATTTTCGAAGGATATTGCAAATGTGCTAATAGATCTCCTTGTGAGACACCCAGATGGTGTACTCTAGAATAGTACAGCTAGATATGAGTACTACAAAGATAGGCACTGGAAGCATGGAAGGGATAAATATTTCCTTAGTATGGCTCCCGTCCCTAGTAGAGGGAGAATGTAGGGCAACCCAAAGAGCCAGTGGATAGAGCAAAGGGAGCTAAAAGTAAAAAAATGTCTTGTTGGAGTTTTCAGAATAAAGTGATAGACATAAATGTTAGCAGGGAAATAAGAAGAGAGTTAATGAAGCATTATGAGTAAGATGTGATACATGGATGACAATGATAGATCCAAAAAATGACAATGTTATAGAGTCTGTAGTCAAGTGAAGAAAAAGACGAGAGGTGACAGGCCTTGAGACAACAAAAGAGTATAGGCCATAAAATCATATCCTCATTTCGAGAAATAAGTTCGTGACACCAACGCGACTACCAGAAGGAAAAGTTAGACCCCAGAATAATAGAAATCGGTATGGGCTGGTGAACAAGATAAACTAAACATGAATTAAGGACTGAGTGATTTGATAATGGTCGACATCATGGGAATTTCAAATTTCATTCCGGCGATAATAGAATGGACGATAGAAGAATAACCTTTAAAGGTCATTCAGGAAGACGCTTCCCTAAAGCAAGCAATGTGAACAAAGTTAACCTTAAGGGACTGTGTGTGCCAGTTATACTAAGTGTCACCTTCGCGAGTAAGAAAATTTGTTATCCTTGGTACAGAAAGGTTACCGCGAGGCAAGTAAGGGTCATCGATGATGTGAAAAGACGCCAAAGATGAAGAGCTAAAACATCTATAGGTAGATCGTCGTAGCACTAAATCTTAGTACTCCCCTAAAGGGGGGAATATGAGGTGATATGGCATTTAAGTCAGAATTAAGTGGTTCTAGTAACTATGGAATGGTAAAGTAAGAATGCGATAAAAATGAGAAAGGGATGAGATTGCACTTACTCAAATCCTACCGATATGCTACGATTCCAGAACATTATGCAAACACGACGTCAATTAGAGAAAGTAAGGGTTCCTGCCCAGGATGTTATTGATAGATAAGGAGCCAGTGCGAGACGTAAGTTAGGACAAAGGAAATAACACAAGAAAGATTACGCGGAATATCTATATGAGAAGGGGCCAACGAGAAATTATTAGTTGATTCAGGAAGAGCCTAGTTATGTCTAGATAAGAGGTTACAGACAAATCAACAAATCGTGCAAAATAAACATAGTAAAACCCAATATAGTGAATTTAGCCTCGCAGTTATGACATTGTAGTACTTGATATATATTCAGATAAGAGTTGGGGTAGTTAAAAGTACCGTATGAGTATTACGGAAATAAAAGAGAGTGCCACTGGGAGGACAGTCAAAAATATTAGTTCAGAAGCAACCCTACAAGCATAAGAGCGTGGAAGTAAGTAACTAAGGATAATTATAGGTGAGTACAAACATCAAAAATTCTGTCAGGTAAACGATATAACCAGCTTGTAACTTTACAAGAGCCAGAAGGTCTCCCTAAGTACTACAATGAAAGACTAGCTGAGAAAATAAGGAAGAAGGCTTCAACCTAAACATGGTAACTTGAAGGAGAAATGGTTATGTAAAAGCAGTCTCCCTGCAAAATTGTATGCACTCCAAAAGAAAGTGGCACCTACCATGGCTAATGAATGAGGAGTAAAAATCAGAAGTATTATTCGAGACCATATGAGTTGTACAAAAATTCTGGCATGCGTGGGAACTAAGATAAGCCAAGTATTCATGCAACAAGTGGCAGAACAACTAGGAAAAGCAATTTCTTGCAATTAAAGAAAGTTGGGAAGGAACAAAAGGAATTATTCGATCAATGATCCATAGATAATTACGTTATGGACGCACTTAAGAGTTCGGAGTATTATCCATGCAGCATATATGTTGACAATCATATAGCCGTAGAAGATTCCGGTATAAGTTAAAAGAAAGAATTGAGCCCAAGTCATAGACAAAGGATTGGATTGTTAGAAGATAGTATCATGGATATTCCATAACGTCCATGAAGGGCTAAAGTAATATATAATAGCTTAAGCCTACATGAAGGCTGATCAAAAGGAAGAGGAAGCTAAAGAGTTACATCAACCAATAAATCAGGAGTCTAATTATTGGACCCGGAAAATTTCAGGAATCATTATTGAGAACATAGCAGAATCACTCTTAATATCAGAGGTACAAGAGAGATAGTACAACAGCCATATTCTATAATGGCTCTACGATAAAGTCAGTTAAAAGAGTACTAGCCTTATAAGAAGTCAATATGAAGCTCCCACCAGATTGTGTATGCAGCAGAGGTGCAAGTATTATAATAGATCTTCAAGTTGTGGATGTGAATTAAACCTGTGTTAAAACGAGGTCATGAATGAGATAGAAGACGTTATACGAGATTTTAAGGTAAGTAAGGTAAAGGTGAACAACATACGAGATACTCAAATGCAGAAGGTTGCGAATAATCCATACTACAGATAGAAGGTTAGAAGTGCTAGGATTCAGTACCCAGGAATGGTAGCAGCGTCGTCAGTAGCATATATTCCAACCTATGGTTTCTAGGTACCGAGAAGTCTAGTTAAGAGAGTAAATAAGAGAGTCTAGTTAAGAGAGTAAAGAAGAGTTAGAGATGATGTAATGTCTCCCTTGATGTTCCAGAATAACATAAGAAAATCTATGGTGCAAGAAAGTTGAAGGAAGATTGCGAGTAGTATAAATGGATATGTGTAAATCGCAAGGTAAAGTATGGTAGAGGACAAGGTTATAGGAAGATATGAGTAAGAATAAGAAAGGACAAGTGAGCAGGTGACGAGAATGGATAAGTCCTCGAGATTAAGCCCATGAAAACAAGAGATCTGATGGTTTCTCTAAGTTACAGGAAGCTCAGTACAGCCTAAATGAACTCAAAGGAATCTAAGACTAGTAGTATTTAGAAGAAATGGAATGCTGCCCTGGTAGTAGAATAAAGGTGTAATTGTGATAGATAAAGGATGACGTTTGGGCCTTCGATTGAGTAATAATTTGAAGAGGATTTCATGAATTCTACAGGATTAAAATACCCACATAATTTGAATCATATTGGGATGCTATGAAATACGGTTATGGAAGTATAGTATCGCCGCTAAGTGGATCAGGAGAATCACTTCAAATATTCCTCGATGCAATGTAAGCCCTAGTGGCAAGGTATTACATAAGAAGTTTCAAGTCATCAGTGGTATATTGTAGATCAATATTGAGGTGAATCAACAATGGATGGAAAAAAGTCACAAAGTATGAGATGAGATTAGGCCGTCATTCTTAAGATGAACAGTAATGAGGAAGCATTAAAGGACTTAGATTTATACATATGGGATAAGAAACAAAAGTAACCTGGAGTTCGATAGCAGACCTCAGTAAGGATAAATTAAAGTAAGAGTTATGGTATAGTATGACCTACCTAGATGCATTAAAGTCATACAAATGGATAACCAGGTCTATGAAATAAGATATAGCAATATTCGTAAGTTCAACAAAGTATCGAGCAAAGAACTTCAGTATACCTATAGATGCCCAGAGAGAAATCTTATCAAGCTCTGTATATGCTTACAAAGTGAGGCCTAGAGATTGGCTAAAAACTGGAGGAAAAAGGAGAGAAGAGTCGCATAGGCGCACATACAAGGAAAAAGTCGTACAGGCTGCATGACAGAAGGTAGCAAGAGTTACGAGATTGAAAGAATTCCGACCACAGACCATGGTGTGAGAAAGAGGCCTAAGGGGGGGGGGGATGCCCTGGCCTTTGGATTTATTCAAAGAACAGTTGCCTAAATGGTAAGAAAAGTATTAAAGTATTTGTAAGAGCTATGGGTTATGAGAATGATAAGTGCATCAGTCAACATTCGAGGACGAATGTTCCAAAGGGGGAATGATGTTATACCCCATATTTTCATACGTAAAAGTATGCCATAAATAAATTGATGAAAGCTTGGAAATGAGATATTACATCCCGTATTTTTGTACGTTAAAGTTTCGTCGTAAGTTAATCGACGTAAGTTCGGGAATGGGATTATTTTGAGATTATGAGCATTATGCTATTTCAAACAAGTGCTAAGTTAATTCGCGAAGGTGAGAGGATAAGAGAATCGAAGAAAATGAGTTCCGTCGAAGTTTGGCAATTTGGGGATAAAATACGGTCCAAGTTATAATACCTTGTATTCATAGACTAGTGCCATACAAGGTACCGCATGACCATAATAGTAAGGTGTATAAATTGTGTTAAAAGTGAGTAGTATTTTAAGTAATTTGATATAATTCTTAATTATATGGGTAATTGATTAATTATTAAATTAGTGGGGGATTAATAAGTTGATTAAGGAAATTGGGTGAATATTTGGATAAGTTTAAGGAGGCATTAACGTGGCAGCCAAGGGGATTTGTTTAAAGCACAACTATGTGACTCTTGAATCACTTTGCAAGGTGGCAACATTTAAAGAAATGAGCACCTTCATTTCGTTTGGTTAAAATAATGTTATCAAAAGGGCAAAAGATGGTACATCCCTATTGATTTCCTTTCTTGTATGATTGAAGTTAAGTTTTCTTGATATTTAGAGAATGTGTAGATTAACAAAACGGAGCTTCTTTAACAAGTCTTTCTAGTGCAACATTCCCTTCCTCTAGTTAAAAAAGGGAAAGATTAGCTTTTCATTTGGTATTTGAAAACAATCCGAATTGGAATCTTGCTAAGATTACAAAGTAACGATGGAGCTTAATTAATTTATTTGAAACTTCAAAGCGTGAGTTTTGAAATTTAAAGGAATACGGTGCAATCTTTCTCAATAATATCATACGAATATTTCCCTACTCCATGTATGTTAAGGCTATCCCTTTTTTTTTTGGCATGATCCATACGATACAAATGAAACGAGCAAATACACAATTTCCATAAGTGACTCTATTCATAGAAATACTAGGGGTGTCTATATTCTTGATTCCCCATGTGTCTTATTATTCTATCATCTGTTCATGGGTCTCAGAAAATACGTAAGTTGATAAAGTTTATTTCATGATATTAATTAGAGGCATAATGGTCTTATGATGTTCCGAGAGATTTTATTGACGTACTTCTCATGCATTGCTATTCATTTATATATGTACATTGACCCATGACCAGATGACGTTATATACACGTATATTACATGTATATGAGATATGGGAAAAGGTTATGGCATTATATACGCACCACCACCTGATCAGCTGGTATACGTTGATGATTTGCCCACAGTGGCCGAGATGATATATTGGGATGCTCTCAGAGGCTTGATGATGTTATGAATGCATATACCTATTCATAGTATGACATTTATACGTATATGTATGACATTATGAATATTAATGATTCACAGATTTATTCAGACTTTCATGTTGAGTATTTTACTCCATATTTCTCTCATGTCTATTATTTACTGATTTTCATTCCTTACATACTTGGTACATTATTTGTACTGATGTCCCTTTTACCTGGGGACGATGCATTTCATGCCCGCAGCTCCCGTTAGACAGGTTGAGAGTCCTCTAAGTAGTCTATCAGCTCAGCGGAAGGTGTTGGTGCGCTCCATTTGCTCCGGAGTTGCTATTTGGTCACTATGATTAGGACATGTATTGTTTGGTATGGCGGGGCTCTGTCCCGACCTTTATGACAATTATGTATTCTTAGAGGCTTGTAGACATATGCCATGTATATGAAAGAATTTATGGCCTTATCGGCCTATGTTCAGTGTACGAGTGATCATTTTGGTCTTATAGGCCGTATGTCTTATGTATAAGTAGGTATTACATATTATATTCTAGTTATCTCACGACAGCTTTTCCATCTCATTTTCCTATGATAGTATGATACGAAAAGATACATTATGTTGGTACTCGGTTGAGTAAGGTACCGGGTGCCCGTCGCGACTCATCGGTTTGGGTCGTGACAGTACGTAAGAGAAATGAGAAAAATGAGGTACAAAGATATAAGTTATGCCTTGTTGCACAATGATTTTCACAAAGGCTTGGTATTGATTATGAAGAGACATATTCACCTGTTATGGATGCAATAACATTTCGTTATCTCATTAGTTTTGCTGTCCATGAAAAGCTTTACATATATTTAATGGATGTGGTTACAATCTACCTCTATGGCTCACTTGAAAATGAGATATACATGAAATTTTTCGAGGGATTTAAAATGCTTGACGCACATAATTCAAAGTCTGGGGAAATATTTTCAATCAAATTGCAAAGATCTTTGTATAGTCTAAAGCAATCAGGAAGAATGTGGTATAATCGCCTTAGTGAGTATTTATTAAAGAAAGGTTATATAAATAATGTCATTTGTCCATGTGTTTTTATAAAGAAAATAACATCAAAATTTGTTGTAATTGCCGTATATGTTGATGACATAAAACTTATTAGGGCTCTTATAGAACTCCAAAAGAAAATTAATTATTTAAAGAAGGAGTTCGAGATGAAAGATCTCAGAAAGACAAAATTATGTCTCGGTTTTCAAATTGAACATTTGGCAAACGTGTTTTTTGTTCATAAATTTGCCTACATAAAAAAAGTATTGAAACGGTTTTATATGGATGGAGTACATCCATTAAGTACTCTGATGGTTTTTCGATCACTTGATATAAATAAGAATCCGTTCGGATCTCAAGAAAAGAATGAAGAGCTACTTGGTCATGAAGTACCATATCCTAGTCCAATTGGTGCACTAATGTATCTTGCTAATACAATAAGGCCTGACATAACTTTTTTTGTTAATGCCTTAGAAAGATATAGCTCTGCTCCTACAAGGAGACATTCGAATGGAATCAAACACATATTGCGGTATCTAAAGGGGACTACCGATATGGGCTTATTTTATGGCAATAATTGCAGCCCCGATCTTGTTGGTTATGCTGATGCTGGGTATTTATCTGACCCACACTAGGCTTGATCTCATACAGATTATGTGTTTGCATATGAAGGTACTGTCATATCTTGGCGATCGACTAAGCAATTAATCGTGGCTACTTCATCTAATCATGCTGAGATAATTGCTATTCATGAAGAAAGTCGAGAATATGTATGATTGAGGTCTATGATACATCTTATTCGAGACAAATGTAGTTTGAAGTGTGACAAACTACCCACAATTTTATATGAAGACAATGCAACATGCATAGCCCAATTAAAGGGAGGATTCATAAAAGCAGATAAGACAAAACACATTTCACCAAAGTTATTTTTCACATATGATCTTCAAAAGAATGGTGATATCAATGTGCAACAGATTCGTTCAAGTGATAATATGGCTGATTTGTTCACCAAATCTCTACCGACGTCAACCTTCAAGAAGCTAGTGTACAAGATTGGGATGCGAAGGCTCAAGGATGTGAATTGATGCTCTCATCAGGGGGAGTTAATACGCGTTATACTCTTTTTTCCTTACAAGGTTTTGTCCCACTAGGTTTTCCTTGCAAATTTTTCAACGAGCCAATCAAAAGGCGTATTTCTAAACATGTGTACTCTTTTTCCTTCTCTAGAATTTTTTTCCCATTGGGTTTCATTTTAGTTAAGGTTTTATCGCGGCACATTATCTGTTGAATAGACATTCAAGGGGGAGTGTTATAAATAGAATTTTATTTAAGGTGAATGTCTATATTTTAGAGAGATTCTAGGGTTTGTTACTTTGTGGCCAAGTTACTTTTTTCCTATAAATAGAGGGTTTCTATTCCATTATAATTTATCCCAAATCAATAAGAATTCTCTCTCTAGCTCTGCCTTTGTCGGATCTTTATTCGCCCACTCCTTCATAGAGCGATGACTAAGAGCCGGGAATTCTGAATTCTTTTAGTAGAGCCTGAAAGTATCCCTTTGATCGATTCCTACCACGGACGGGGTATACATTTCATCTATAGCGTCGGCCTCATATGGACGGAGATGCTTATGTTTATCATATTACGGCTTCCTAAGATGCTAACACAGGGGCTACTATTGCTACGGGAGCTTATTGGTGGATCAAGAAGATCGGAGATGGAGATGGAGATGGGAGGTATCTTCCTCATCCCGATCACAAGGAGAGGACTTTTCTCTGCAATACTCTTCTTCCTCTTTTACTGTT
The DNA here is from genome assembly GCF_000390325.3 of Nicotiana tomentosiformis. Classification (NCBI taxonomy): domain Eukaryota; kingdom Viridiplantae; phylum Streptophyta; class Magnoliopsida; order Solanales; family Solanaceae; genus Nicotiana; species Nicotiana tomentosiformis. The sequence continues at coordinate 121,780,732 of NC_090812.1, forward strand.
TTATAACAGAATCTGATTTTTTTTATTTATTTTTTTGTGGTTATTGAAGGTTACTAACTTATTTATTTGGGAAATGGAGAACTAAGGATATTATGTGAGCTACTGCAAGTCATTTGTAAAATAGTACTCTCTGTCTAAAAAAACAAGTAATGGCATTATTATTATTATTATTGTTGTTGTTGTTTATACAGAAATAAAAAATATTATAATCTTTTCAAATATTTTCACTATAAATATTGCTACTTTACTAATTATCAAATTAGTTGGAGTACAAGTTTAAATTCCCACAGAAAAAACCATTCTTATGCAGGGGCGGATCTACCAAGGAGGAAGGGGTGGCACGCCACCCGCACATCTCGGTCGAAATCTTGTTTGTGTACACACATATACATAGTGGCACCTAAAGTACCATGTTGATGCTTGGTGCCACTGGCCCAGGGCTTAATGTTTCTCCCTCCAGGCCTGGGATCACCCTAGGTTACTACATTTTTAAAACTACTTTGTTTCGCTAGGAGATTCGTTCTCCTTTTTCTTCTTTTCCTTTTCTTTTTTGCTTCTTCTTTTCTTTCTTTTCCTTATTTCTTCTTTCTTTCTTTTCTTCAATTGCTGCAGACTCATTTTTCCTTACGAGTTCCTATTGACTTTTTTAATTTTATAAATTCTTGCTTTTATTTCAAAGTTTATACTGTTCTAAAGGATATTTCTAGTGTTTATTAAGTACGTTTTGCTTTGAGTATCTAAATATGCATCTATAACGAGTTTTAGTCCTATTTGTCCATCTTTTAGTCCTCTTTTAATCCAATCATGACTCTAAAATATGAAAAGTCGTTGAAGACAATTGTAAATGAATAATATTACTAATTTTTTGTTGATATTAGTTATGTTATTAATGTTTTATGCTTTGCGTACCATAATTATTAAAATATTTTATTTGATCGATTTGTCTATATAAATCAAAAAGACGAATAACCCCAACCGTAGCTCAAAAGAGATCAAGTCAAAGTCCAAAGTAATATAACACGCAGAACCTTCAAATCCTGGATCCGCCTCTGTTCTTATAAAGTGTGACAGTCTGAGTAGACGTTGCTCTATTTCCTAATATTTTTGGGGTTCATAACCGGTGCTATTGAATCTGCAGTTAAGGGAATATCACTAGTTCAAAAACATAAGTTAACGTTCTCACTCCAAATTTCATGATTCACTTTGAGACGGAATGGATAATAATATTCAAGATAACAAACAAGTTTCTGTAAATGGGAAATCCTAATATTCCACCGATTAAGGACCCGTTTGTCTATAGATATTTATTTTCATTTTTTGATTTTTTTTAAAAACATGTTTGTCCATGAAATTTTGCAAGTTTTTAGAAATATTTTAAAAATGAGTTTTGCAAATACCAAAAAGTAGTTTTGACCAATTTTCAAAATTTTCAGAAATTTTTGTTTTCCCATTCACAAAACCACAATATTATTTCAAGTGAAATGCATGTCCAAATATAATTTCAGATTCCAAATATTATTTTTCAACTTAACTTCAAATACTATTTTTTTTTTTCAAAAATTACAATTTTTTTGTGCTAAATTTGCATAGAGATTCCAACTCCATATGTTCACTGACTTGCGATATTTTAGGATTTGTGGTTGTGATGACCCGATAGGTCATTTTGAGATTTAGCCTCTATTCTTTGCATTTCAAGGCCTCGAATAGCTCCGTTTAGCGTCTCTTGAATTGCGTGCGAAGTTCGTGTCTTATTGACTTGAGTTGACTACAATCAATATTTTATATAAACGGACCCAGATCGATGTTTGAACAGTACTTGTGATTTTGTATCGTGATTTGAAACTTGGGCGTATGTCCGAAATTGAATTCGAAAATCCCTAACTTGTTTTGACTAATTTTGCCGAAAATTAGCATTTTTGAAAGTTGGAAATTACTAAGTTTGCCCGTAAGTTGACTTCTTAGCTAACGAGTTTGGATTTTGATGTTAAAACTTAGAATAGTTCCGTATTGCTATTTGGAACTTGTCTGCAAAATTTGGTTCAATTCAGATTTGATTTGATATGATTCAGATGCTTGAACGTGATTCTAGTGTTCTTGAGTTTCACTTTGAAAGTTCATTCGTTTTGAGGATTGATTCATAGATTTAGATGTTATTTTGGTGATTTGATTGGGCGAGCAAGTTCGTATGATGTTATGACACTTGTGTGCATGTTTGGTTTGGAGCTCGAGGGGCTCGGTTGCATTTCGAACAAGCTACAGATTGATTTTGGACTTTGGAGATAGCTGATGCCTTCTCTATTGTTGGTGTGGTCTGCAGATTTCGCATTTGCAAGGTCTAGCTCGTAATTGCGAGCCTCGATTTTGCGAACAAGTGTTTGCATTTGCGAGCATGGGCTGGTTTGGGTGGTTTCGCATTTGCGAACTAGGCAGTGATCGCAATTGCGATCTTAGAGTCGCATTTGCGACTCAGCAGTCCTCGAGAAGTCTTCCCATTTGCGAAGAAATGGTGAGCAATTGCAAATATTGGGAGTTCGCAATTGCAAACCAAATGTCGCATTTGCGACCTCTATGAGTCTGAGACAATGTTTGCATTTGCGACCCCTTTCTCGCATTTGCGATGTTCGCAATTATGACATCCGCAACTGGGTAAAAGAGGAGGGAAAACGGGACTTAGCTCATTTCTCACATTTTCAACCCTAAACACCCTAGAGGCGATTTTTTAAGAGACTCTTCTTCCTAAATTCATTGGCAAATGACTTTAATCTATTTTTTTTCAATTACCCATTACATTTCAATGAGATTTTAACATCAAATTTAGGATTTTTATGGTAGAAATTAGGGATTTGGGTAGAATTGAGTTTTTTTTGTAAAATTGAGATTTAGACCTCGAATTGGGGTCGGATTTTGAAACAAATCATATAACCGAGCTCGAAAATGAATGCGTAATCGTGTTTTGGTCTGAATCTTAATTTTGACCAAGTGGGCCTGGGGTTGACCTTATCAATATGACTTAAATTGAACCTCTTTCATTTGTGGGTAGTTTCTAAAGCTTATATTGAATCATTTGGTCAATAATTTGCTAGATTTGGTTGGTTTGGGGGCTTGTTCAAAAGGCAAGGCCGTGGTTGATTGATTGCTTAAGTTACAAAGTGAGGTAAGTGTTGGGTCTAACATTGATTTTAGGGAATTAGGGACCCTTGAACTTCATGTTATGTGCATTATGTGTGAAACGACGTATATGCAAGGTGACGAGTGTATATTCGTCGTTGCGTTACTTGCTTCCATGCTTTCGTTACTTCATTGTATATCTTGTTACACGCCTAATTGCTACATGCTTATTTGACTTCCATGCCATAATTGTTACTTGTCATTCAACTATACTTGTATTAAATTATCCGTCCCTTCCATAATTCCATGCTTAATTGCTACTTGTCTCAAATTGCTTTTTCTTGCATATCTAAATTGTCCTATGTCTTGCTTGTCTTATAGTTTCGTAACAATTGTTGCCTTCAATTATGTAGTTTCATTTGTATGAGTCGTTAAAGGGATAGATATCGTGAAGTTGGTAAAGTTGAGACATCCGAGTTATTCGGGATTCTTTGATTCTCATGTCATTCTCCATTACTTCGTACATTTACCCTCTTGATGTAGAACTTCTTGTAAATTTTGGTTATTGGATTGCTATTGTTGATTGAAATTGTTTAGGGAGCGGGTTGCACGCTGCAACGGAAATTAAAAGGTAATGAGTTGAAATGGTGGAATACGGATAGATTATAATATTGACAAGTGATATATGGTGGGATCGGGTTGCGCGCCGCAACGGATTGTATAAAGTTATATTTGTTTGTGACTGTTGGATTTACCTTGGTAATTTAGATGAGTTTATATGACTTGTTATTTTGGGCTCTCTGGTAGTTGGATTTTGAGTTCGTTGTTATGAATTAATTGCTTTATTTCCATTCTTGTCTTTTCTGTTATATTGTTATTATTATTATTATTATTATTATTATTATTATTATTATTATTATTATTATTATTATTATTATTATTATTGCGTACAGGTTATTGTAAGTGACTTGCCTTAGCCTTGACACTACTTCATCGAGGTTAGGCTCGGCACTTACAGAGTACATGGGGTCGGTTGTACTCATACTACACTCTGCACTTCTTATGCAGATACTGGAGTTAGTCCTAGCTGCGTTGAGTGGGGTTTTGCTCGGATCTAGCTATTCAGAGGAGATTTGAGGTATAGCTCCACGGTGTTCGCAGCCCTGGAGTCCCCTTCTATATCCTTTTTAGCTATTTATTTTGTTTCGGACAATTATGCTTTGTTCAGACAGCTATCTGTAGTATTCTAGACGCTCATGTATTCGTGACACCAGTTCTGGGGTAATTGAATTTCGTCATTTATTAGTTTATTAGCTTATTTCAGAATGTTAAGTATTATTGTTGTCGTTTAATTTGAAAATTGTTTAAAATTGTTAATAAATATAGCTAACGTTGGTTTGCTTAGCAAATGAAATATCAGGCGCTATCACGATCCCGAGGGTGGAAATTTCGGACTGCGACAGCGGCAATGCCAGTGAGGGGAATTCTGTTAAGAAAAGACGTATTATTGAGACATGCAACATAGTGAAATACCATGTGACTTTTTAGGGGGCACGAGCGTGTATAATGTTGAAAGTGAGACCTATTTGTATACAAAATTACCTCTATTTCTCTCCGCTCAAAAAAACAACATAATCTCATATGTTCTTGTCAAGCCATTACTTTTCATGTTTGAAATCGTAAAAAGTGACTGGAAGATCAAATAACGACCTAAAAAAATTACTTCCTCATCGTGTCCTTTTTATCTGCCCTTTAGCAAAATTAATCCAAAATAGTTGTCATTTTAAAAAATCGAGTAAGCATTATTTTTTTAATTTATATTCTTATTACTTCAATAAAATGTATAATCATTGCTCCTCAATTACTCATTTAAGGAACAAAATAAAGATGATGTTAGTAAAATATTGTAATTAAGTACCCTTGTGATCAATGCTATGGTTCAAGTTTTTTAATGTGCGGAACAAAATCTTAAATCATGCATAAAATGGATCAGAGAGAGTATTATTATCGATATCTATATCTATATTTATTTATACTATATTAAAAGCACGAAAGCCTTTAACGAAATGTGATTCGTTTTTTTTTTATCCCTTTAAAATATAATTCACGTTGGACAAAATAGTCATTTGATTATCCTAATATTTAGGACCTAAAAATTCATTAAAATTTGGTTATTAAATCTTAACTTATTTAAACTAGGTACCTAAAATGTAGGACTTTAAAATTCATTAAAATTTTACCTTAAATAAATAATTAAGAAGTCAATATTTGGATCGTTAGTACAAAATTTATAGCCATTCTTTTGAAGTAATTTCTATATGAAAATTGGAAAATAACATCCTAATGGTACTTTATCATGACAAAATAGTTTTTAACATCAATGAGTAATATTTTAGAAGAAAATTTGTTACTTCACTTAGTATTTGCAACAAAGTATATTAATTTATAGTAATTACGTGGTAAATAATGTGAAACTAAAACTAAACTAAATATATAGAAAAATAACATTTCACTTAATCTTGTCTTCTTCAATCAATCCAGACAATTATAAAAGTACGAAACTTAAACGCAAAATTGGTCGACCTTTTTATCATATAGAATTAATTTTATATGGGATAAAATTAATTTTTATTTAATATTTTAATATTTAGGACGTTAAAATTAACTAAATTTTGATTATTAATTTTTTTCTTATTTAAACTTTATAAGAACTCCTAATATTTAGGAATGTAATCCTAATAAGATTACATATATAAGTTGATTAAGTTAATTTTCATAAGAATACATAATTTTAGGAATTGTTATTTCATCAATTTCACTTGGAATAACAATAATTAAGGTGACATTAGAAGTCTTCCACTTCAAGATACCAAGAGATGAAAACTTAAAGCAAAACCTCAGCACAATTATGTCACGACCCAAAATCCAACTAGCCATGATGGCACATAACCCAAGCCGCTAGGTAAGCCAATTAACAATAAACCAATTTCAATGAAATTTGATGAGACAATAAGGATGAAATAACTGAGCTTTTATACAAAATCCCAAGGAATAGTAGTACAAATCATGAGATTCTAAGATTTAGAGTTTAAAAGCTGGTATGAAATAAATACATCATCTGTCTGAAATATACATGAACAGATTAAACTTCTAGAGCTACCAAGATCAAGAGGCACCTATGACCGGAACGTAGGTACGTCTTCATTGCCAGCTCCCGCCATACACAGTGTAACGACCCGAGCAATCATTTTACTTTTTAGATCCCCGTTCCCCTAAATAAGACTCTTCGTATGTGCTTTTACTATTTTATGACTTGCGCGGACGGTTAGTTTGGGATTTGAAAGGGTTCAGGTTGAAATCGGGACACTTAGTTCCTTAATATTGCCTTTAAAGGGGTAAGTTTGACTTGGGTCAAAATTTCTAGTAGACGATCTCGGAACTAGGTTTAGACGGTCTCAATAGGTTTGTATGATAATTTTGGACTTGGGCGTGCGTCCGGATCAGGTTTTGGATGACCCGGGCACGTTTCGGTGCCTAAAGTTGAAAGTTGGTTTATTGAAGGTATGGGAGTTCTTTAAATTTGGTTTGGAGTAGGTTTTGGTATTTTTGAGGTCCGTTTGGGATTCCGAGCCTGTGAATAGCTATGTATGGTGATTTAAGACTTGCACGCAAAATTTGGTGCCATTCCGAGTAATTTAGGTATGATTCGGCGCGTTCAGAGCAAGTTGGAAGAACGTGAAGTTCATAAGTTGATTCGATTTAGTTTGGGGTGTGATTCTTAGTTTTGGTATTGTTTTCCACATTTTGAGGGTTCAAGCAAGTACGTCTCATGATTACAAACTTGTTGGTATATTTGAACGGGGCCTCGGGGGCCCCGAATGCCATTCAGGCGATGCGCGGAAGTCGTTTGGACTTGGATAAACAATTGAAGCATTAATCTTCATGTGCTATCGCACCTGCGGAGGGCCAGCCGCAGGTGCGAGCTCGTAGAAGCGAGCCAACAGCCACAGAAGCAGCCCATTGTGGGCAGCCCAAAAATCACAGATGCAGGACATGTTGTGCACCTGCGAACGTGCAGGTGCGATGGAAGCAACCGCAGAAGCAGCCAAAGCCGCAGGTGCGACACACACGTCACAGCAGCGGGCCTGTGGTCCGCAAATGCGGAAGAGGACAACTGAGGGAGAGCCACATCTGCGAGGCTTTCTCCGCAGAAGCGGAGCCGCAGATGCGGTCATGGAGCCGCAGATGCGGTCATGGAGCCGCAGAAGCGGAAGTCCTGGAGGCAGTGAGGTTCATTTAATACGGGACTTAGGCCATTTTTGACTCATTTCTTTCTCTTCTTGGGCGATTTTGGAGCCTGTTAGAGAGGGGTTTTCACTAGCTATTGGAGGTAAGTGATTTCTATCCAATTTAAGTTAATTACATAGATTATGGGTAGATTTTAACATGTAAAATTGTAGAAATTATGGGTTTCGATGAAAAACCTAAATTTTGATAAAAATGGGATTTAACCACGAAAATGGTTATGGGATTGAGTGAAAATTATATATTTGAGTTCGTGAGGTTATGGGTAACAAATTTCTTTGAACATTTCTGGAATCCGGGCACGTGGGCCCAGGGGTAAATTTTAGGAATCTTCCAATAGGGGTTGGGTAATTACTCTAATAGTTAGAATACGAACTTCCAAACATGTATTGATTAATTTATATAACATTTGACTAGTTTGGAATTGTTCAGCACTGATTTGAGGCTTTAGAGTGAATTTGAAGCCGGAAAGCGAGCTTTGAGACAAGGTAAGTACTCGGCATAATCGTGTGTGATAATACTTGGAGCTTAATTATATTTGATATTATTTTATGGCCTGAGAGGTTAAAATTTTATATGACAGAAATTGACTTGGGATTTACCATTTGTGAAAGAATTATTTATTTCCTGCTTGTTATTGAGAGATTATTATTGTTTACATAAACCATTCTGATTTAGAATTTTTGTATTTTTATTGTTAGCCCATAATAAGTGTCGATGTCGACCCCTCATCACTACTTCTTCAAGGTTAGACTAGATACTTACTGGGTATATGTTATTTATGTACTCACGCTACACTTCTGCACTAATCGTGCAGGATCTAAGGCAGGTGTATCTGGCTGTCATATCGACGCGCACCCCCAATATCCCGAGGCCTAGTGGTGAGCTGCTTCCTGAGCCGTTCTACAGCACCGAGAGTCTCTCTTTTGCATCTATTTTTCTGTCTACTTTATTTCAGACAGTAGTTAGGATTTTGTATATTCTACTAGTTGCTCATACAATTGTGACACCATGTCTTGGCACATACACACTAGTAGACATTATGGTTTTAGAGTACTTATATCACTATGTATTCAACTCAGTTGTCTTTGTTTTATTTATTGAATTTTCTACTCCTTAATTTCTTAATAAATAGAATTTAATTACTTGGAAACTTATTAAAAAGAGAAATGGCATAGATTAGTTCACAGTTGGCTTGCTTAGCGGCAGCGTTGGGCGCCATCACGGCCTATATGGGAAATTGGATCGTGACAACATGGTATCAGAGCACTAGGTTCACGTAGGTCTTACAAGTTATGAGCAGGCCTAATAGAGTCTTGTAGATCGGTACGGAGACATCTGTACTTATGTTCGAGAGGCTATAGGGTGTTAGGAAACTACTCTTTATTCATCTCCTATCGTGCAATTGATGTTATGATAAGTATCTTTCTCTTATTCTCTCACTGATGGTGAGAACACGCGTGGCAGACATACCTGATCAAGGAGGAGCTGCTCCCCCTGTTGCTATAGGCCAAGGCAGAGGCCGAGGGAGGGCTCCAGCTCGTGGTATAGGACAAAGGCATCCTAGAGTTATTCCAGTCATGCCACCAGAGGATCCAGTAGATGATCCTATTATTAAGGAGCAGGGCAAGGTGCCTGCAGCAGAGCCAGCCCCAGTGGATTTCATATCCGCACCGGGATTCCAGGAGGTCATGGGCCATATGCTGCGGTTCATGGATTCTATGACTCAGGCTGGTTTATTTCCAGCAGACCCAGCTACACCTCTGGCAGGAGGGGGAGCACAGACCCCTACCGCTAGGCTCCAGGGCATGCAGCTGTCGTATATCAGCCCCCGGGCGCACTACCCGTGGGAGGAGCTCAGCTAGTTGCAGCAACTATACTTGAGCCTAGACCAGCTGCAGCTGGCGATCCACAAAAGCTATTGGACAGATGGACCAGGCTTCATCCTCCTATCTTTGGGGGTGAGCGGCATGAGTACCCCAGCACTTTATTGATCGGTGCAGGGACAGTCTGCACAACATGAGGATATTAGAGTCCCACGGGGTGGACTTTTCTACCTTCCAGCTAGAGGGCAGGGCCCGTAGGTGGTGGTAGTCATATCTCATCGGCAGACCAGCAGATTCTCCTCCCATGACCTGGGACCGGTTCATCTGTATTTTTCTGGATAAGTATATTCTGCCCTCTCAGAGGGAATAGCTACGGTTTCAATTTGAGTAGCTCCAGAAGGGTCAAATGTCGGTGACCGACTATGAGGCGAGATTCTCTGAGTTCTCTCGCCATGCACTTATGATACTTCCTACCAATGTAGAGAGAGTGCAGAGGTTTGTTGCAGGTTTGCACTCTGGTATTTAAGGCACTATGGCTCGAGAGGTTGAGATGGGACTTCTTATGAGCTAATTGTGGAGATAGCTCGGAGGATCGAGGGTGTATGTCAGCGTAACTGAGAGCAGGCGACGAGGGATAAGCGGTTTCGATATTCTGGAGAGTTCAGAAGTTCCCCGGCTGGGGGCAGAGGTGCGTTTGTGAGTGGTCAGTCTAGCAGGCCCACATATCCAGCACCGCTTCCTCCTCGGGGTGCTCCGCTGTGACCTTATTTCAGCGCCATGCCAGAGAGCTCCTACTCCCCACCAGCTATTCAGGGTTCCTCTAGTGGGTATTCAGTCCATCAAGGTCACACTTCAGGTCAGCAGTCCACCATACCGAGAGGTTGTTTTGAGTGCAGGGATCTCAGTCATGTACGGAGGTTCTGCCCTAGGCTTCGGGGCAAGGTAGTGCAGCAGGGTCAGCAGCCTATGATTACAGCACCAGCTACCCCACTAGCCGTCCAGCCACCCAGAGGCAGAGGGTAGGTGGGTAGGGGCCGTCCTAGATGTGGAATCTATCCAGGTGGTGCTCCCTTCGGATTCTATGCCTTTCCAGCCGTACAGGATACAGTAGCCTCAGATGCCGTGATCAAATGTATTATTTCTGTCTATGGTAGGAATGCTTCGGTACTATTTGATCCAGGGTCTACATATTCATATGTTTCATCTCTATTTGCTCATTTGTTAGGAGTTCCTCGTGAGTCCTTGGGTACTCTTGTTTATGTGTCCACTCCAGTGGGTGATTCTGTTGTTGTGGATCGGGTCTACCGGTCCTATATCGTGACTTTCTGTGGTTATGAGACTAGAACGAATCTTTTGTTGCTTGATATGACCGACTTTGAGGTCATCCTAGGCTTGGACTGGTTGTCTCCATATCACGCCATCCTTAATTACCATGCCAAGACTGTTACCTTGGCAATGCCAGAGTTACCTAGATTGGAGTAGAAGGGATCGTCGGTCAGTGCATCTTATCGGGTTATCTCCTTTCGGAAGGCTCGAAAGATGGTCGAGAAGGGTTGTTTGGCTTATCTAGCCTATGTTCAGGATACTACCACAGAGACACTGACGATTGATTCAGTGCCCGTGTTCCGGGAGTTCTCCGATGTTTTTCCTTCTGATCTTCAAGGCATGCCACCTGATCATGGTATCGATTTTTGTATTGATTTGTCTCCAAGTACCTATCCTATATCTATCCCACCATACCGCATGGCTCCAAAAGAGTTGAAGGAGTTGAAGGAACAACTTGAGGAGTTGCTAGCAAAGGAGTTCGTCAGACCGAGTGTATCTCCTTGGGGTGCACCGGTGTTGTTTGTGAAGAAGAAAGATGGGACTATACAGATGTGCATTGATTACCGCCAATTGAACAAAGTTACCATTAAGAACAAGTACTCGTTGCCACGTATTGATGATTTGTTTGACCAGTTGTAGAGTGCCAGGGTGTTCTCTAAGATTGACTTGAGATCGGGGTACCATTAGTTGAAGATTCGGGATTCGGATGTTCCAATGACTGCTTTTCGGACTAGATATGGCCATTACGAATTTCTAGTGATGTCCTTCAGTTTGACCAACGCCCCGACGACGTTTATGGATTTGATGAACCGAGTGTTCAGGCCATATATTGATTCGTTTGTCATTGTCTTCTATTGATGACATTTTGATCTACTCACGTAGCATGGAGGAGCACGAGCATCATTTGAGAGTGGTGCTTCAGACCTTGCAGGAACAGAAGTTATATGCTAAATTCTCCAAGTGTGAGTTTTGGTTGGATTCTGTGGCATTCTTGGGGCATGTTGTATCAGGCGAGGATATTAAGGTAGATCCCAAGAAGATCAAGGCAGTTCAGAGTTGGCCTTGTCCTACCATGACGATTGAGATCAGGAGCTTCTTGGGGTTAGCATGTTATTATCACCGGTTTTTGGAAGGCTTCTCATCTATGACAGCACCTTTGACTAGATTGACCCAGAAGGGTGCTTCGTCCCGATGATCCGATGAGTGTGAGGTGAGATTTGAGAAGCTCAAGACCGCATTGACTTCATCACCGGTGTTAGTATTGCCTTCCGATTCAGGGATGTATACTGTGTATTGTGACGCTTCCCGCATTGGTTTGGGTTGTGTATTGATGCATGAGGGGAAAGTTATTACATATGCTTCACGTCAGCTGAAGCCCCACAAGAAGAATTGCTCTGTACACGATTTGGAGTTGGTCGCGATTGTTCATGCTCTCAAGATCTAGAGGCATTATCTTTATGGGGTGTCCTATGAGGTTTACACCGATCATCGTAGCTTGCAGCATTTGTTCAAGTAGAGGGATCTCGATTTGAGGTAGCGCAGATGGCTTGAGTTACTAAAATATTATGATATTACCATCCTTTATCATTCGGGCAAGGCAAATGTAGTTGCAGATGCCTTGAGCAGAAAGGCGGAGAGTATGGGTAGTTTGGCATTCATTTTAGCAGAGGAGAGGCCACCAGCTTTGGACATTCAATCCTTGGCTAACAAACATGTGACGTTGGATATTTCATAGCCCAGCCGAGTTCTTGCATGCATCGTCGCCCAGTCTTCACTATTCGAGTAGATCAAGGCTCGTTAGTTTGATGATCCGCACTTATTGGTTCTCACAGAGACTGTACTAAAAGGTGGTTCCAAAGAGGTTACTATCGGGGAGGATGGTGTTCTGCGACTCCAGGGTCGCCTATGTGTCCCTAATATTGATGGATTGAGGGAAAAGATTCAAGATGAGGTACACAGTTCTCAGTATGCTATTCACCCAGGTACTACGAAGATGTATCGCGACCCGAGGCAACATTATTAGTGGCGGAGGATGAAGAAGGACATAGTTGAGTATGTAGCGAGGTGCCTTAACTGCCAGCAGGTTAAGTACGAGCATCAGAGGCCAGGTGGCCTACTCTAGCATATGGTTATACCTAAGTGAAAATGGGAGCACATTACCATGGATTTCGTAGTTGGGTTACTGCGAACCTTGCGAAAGTTTGATGTAGTTTGGGTCATTGTCGATAGGTTGACCACGTCGGCACACTTCATCCCGGTTGTTACCATGTATTCTTCAGAGAGGTTGGCTCAGATTTAAATTCAGGAGATTGTTTTGTTGCATGGTGTGCCTGTTTCCATCCTATCAGATAGAGGCCCCTAGTTTACTTCGCATTTCTGGAGGGCCGTACAGAGTGAGTTGGGGACCCGGGTAGAGCTCAGCATATCCTTTCATTCGCAGACCGACGGACAGTCGGAGTGGACGGTTCAGATCCTGGAAGACATGCTCAGAGCATGTGTGATTGACTTCGGAGGGCAGTGGGATTGATTCTTGCCTTGGCCGAGTTTGCTTACAATAACAGTTATCACTCCAGCATCGAGATGGCTCTATTCGAGGCTTTATATGGTCGGTGATGCCGTTCATCCGTCGAATGGTTTGAGCCCGGCGAGGCTAAGTTATATGGTATTGATTTAGTGAAGGATGCCTTGGAAAAGGTAAAGTTGATTCAGAAGCAACTTCGCACAGCATAGTCCAGATAGAAGAGTTACACAGACCAGAAGGCGCGTGATTTATCATTTATGTCAGGTGAGAAGGTTCTCTTGAAAGTCTCGCCAATGAAGGGAATCATGAGGTTCGGGAAGAAGGACAAGTTGAGCCCAAGGTTCATAAGCCATTTGAGGTGTTGAGATGAGTTAGGGAGGTTGCTTATGAGCTTGCTTTGACTCCTAGTCTATCTGGAGTTCATCCAATTTTTCACGTGTCTATGCTCCGGAGGTATCATACCGACAGGTCGCATGTGTTAGACTTCAACACGATTCAGCTAGATGAGAGCCTGGGTTATGAGGAGGAGCCAGTTGCCATTGTTGACAGGCAGGTTCGCCAACCGAGGTCCAAGAAGGTTTCTGCAGCAATGGTTTAGTGGAGGGGCTAACCAGTCAAGGAGGTTACTTAGGAGGCCGAGGAAGACATGCCGAGTAGATATCCACACCTATTCAGCACTCCAGGTATGATTTTAGACCTGTTTGAGGATGAATGTTTGTTTAAGAGGTGGAGAATGTAATGACCCGACCGGTCGTTTTGCTTTCTAGATCCCCGTTCCCCTAAATAAGACTCCCCATATGTTCTTTTACTGTTTTATGACTAGCGGGGATGGTTAGTTCGGGATTTGGAAGGGTTCGGGTTGAAATCGGGATACTTAGTTCCTTAATATTAGCTTTAAAGGGGTATGTTTAACTTGGGTCAATATATCTAGTAGAAGATCTCGAAACCATGTCTAGACAGTCCCAATAGGTTCGTATGATAATTTTTGACTTGGACGTGCGTCCGGATCAGTTTCTGGATGACCCGGAAGCGTTTCAGTGCCTAAAGTTGAAAGTTGGTTTATTTAAGGTTTGAAAGTTCTTTAAATTTGGTTTTGAGTAGGTTTTGGTGTTATCGAGGTCCTTTTCGGATTCCGAGTCTGGGAATAGCTCCGTATGGTGATTTAAGACTTACACGCAAAATTTGGTGCCATTTTGAGTAATTTAGGTATGATTCGGCACGTTCGGAGCAAGTTGGAAGAACTTGAAGTTCATAAGTTTATTCGATTTGGTTTGGGGTGTGATTCTTAGTTTTGGTATTGTTTTCCAAGTTTTGAGGCTTTTCGCAAGTCCGTCTCATGATTAAAAACTTGTTGGTATGTTTGAACGGGGCTTCGGGGGCCCTGGATGCCATTCGGACAAATGCGCGGAAGCCATTTGGCTTTGGACGAACAGCTGAAGCATCAAGCTTCTAGTGCAATCGTACATGCAGAGGACCAGCCGCTGGTGCAAGCTCACAGAAGCAAGCCATCAGCCGCAGAAGCGGCCCAGCGTGGGCAGCCCAGAAATCGCAGATGCGGGACAAGGACATTTGTCAACCCAAATGGCATCACTAAGAACTCATAATGCCCATACCGAGTCCGAAAAGCCGTCTTAGGGGTATCGGATGCCCTAATCTTCAATTGATGGTAGCTAGACCTCAAATCAATCTTCGAAAAAATGTTGGCACCCTGAAGCTGATCAAATAAGTCATCAATCCTCAGCAACAGATACTTGTTCTTCATAGTGACCTTGTTCAACTGTTGATAATCTATACACATCCTCATCGACCCATCTTTCTTCTTCACGAACAACACGGGCGCACCCCAGAGCGAGACACTAGGTCTACTAAATCCCTTATCAAGTAAATCTTGCAAATACTCCTTCAATTTCTTCAACTCTGGCGGGGCCATACGGTATGGTGGAATAGAAATGGGCTGAGTGCCCGGAGCCAAGTCAATATCTCTATCAGGTGGCATCCCCAACAGATCTGCAGGAAACACCTCTACAACCTCATGCACAACTGGTACTGAATCCATGGAAGAAACCTCCACACTCGAATCACGAGCATAGGCCAAATATGCTAGACATCCTTTCTCGACCATACGTCGAGACTTCACATAGGAAATAACCCTACTGGTAGAATGGCCAGGAGTCCCTCTCCACTCTAATCGAGGTAACCCCGGCATGGCTAAGGTCACCGTATTGGCACGACAGTCCAATATAGCATGATAAGGTGACAACTAATCCATACCTAAGATAACATCGAAGTCTACCATATCAAGTAGGAGATCTACGCTAGTCTCATGACTCCCAATAGTAATCACACATGAGCGATAGATGCGATCTATAACAATAGAATCTCCCATAAGCGTGGACACATACACATGAGCACTCAAATAATTACAAGGCGCAACAAGATATGAAGCAAAATAAGATGACACGTAGGAATAAGTAGAGCCCAGATCAAATAGAACTAAAGCATCTCTATGGCAAACTGGAACAATACCTGTGATAACGGCGTAAGATGACTCGACCTCAGGCCTAGTTGGGAAAGCGTAACATCGAGGCTGAGCCCCACCACTCTGAACCGCGTCTCTAGGACGGCTTATAGCTGGCTGGCCTCCACCTCTAACGGTCTGACCTCTACCTCTAGCTGCTGACTAGCTGGCTAAGCAGGCGGTGGAGCAACCGGTGCCGAGACCATGACACGAGAACTCTGCTATGGTATGTCGCCCAACAATCTCGGACAGAACCTCCTGATGTGACTAGTACCTCCACACTCAAAACACCCATCCTGCTGTTGTGGCTGCTGAAACTGAAGCTGACCCAAACGGGTCGGATAACCACGGTGATAGCTCCAAATCGGAGGAACACTGATAGGAGCTGATGGTGCACTGTAGGCGGGCTGCCCAGAATGAGTCACATAAGGACCACGACTCCTTGAAGCATTGTGAGATGCCTATAGCGCTAACTGAAAATGCCTGGGAGGATGGCCCCTACCAAAAGTACCCCTACCTCTATATGAGGCACCACTGAAATTACAAGAATGACGAGGCCTCTTATTAGACACCGGCCCCCTCTCCTGAGAACGAACCATCTTGATCCGTCTGGCAATATCTACGTCCCTTTGAAAAGTAATATCATCTCCAGTCTCCTTGGCTATTTGTAGCCTAATAGGGAAAGTGGGCCCATCAATGAATCTCCTCATTCTCTCCCTCTCAATAGGGAAAGGGTAATGGTGATACTACCCTGCTGAAGACGCTCAAACTGCCTGCGGTAATCCTCTCTCAAAGTCAGGAATGAACTTCTCTAGAAATAGCTGTGAGAACTAATCCTAAGTAAGTGCAAGTAACCCAGCTGTTCTAGTCAATATATAATCTCTCCACCACCTCTTGGTGGAACTAGTCATCTGAAACACTGCAAAATCGACCCCATTGGTCTCAACTATGCCCATGTTCCGCACCACCTCATGATAGCGGTCTAGATAATCCTGTGGGTCCTTAGAAGGTGCACCACTAAAATGAACAGGAAAGAGCTTGGTCAACTTTTCCAACCTCAACAAAGCCTAAGAAGACATAGCAAGCCTATCACCGACCTATGCTACAACACCGGCTGAACCACCCCAATTAGCGGCGCTGCTGGAGTCTGATACTAGGGAGCCGCCTGCTCCGGGGTAAGAGTAGCGGGAGTCTGTGCTCCTCCCCCAACCTGAGAGATGGCTGGTGCCACCGGGAATGTATCGGTCTGGGCTACACTCTCCATAAGGCCCACCAAACGGACTAGAGCGTCCTAAAGCACTAGAGTGGCTATGAACCCCTCCGGGACCTGAGCTGGTCTGACGGGTACAGTTTGAGTTGGAACCTCCTCCTCGTGATCAATCTGAGGCTCCGCTGCGGGTGCTATTGCTCGAGATCTAGGCTATGCTCTGCCTCTTCTTTGGCCTCGGCCTCGACCTCTGCCACTGGTAGTAGCTACCAAAGGGGGCTCTGGCTCCTATTTGGCGGTAGATGTAGTGCGTGTTCTCTCTATCTGCGAGAGAACAAGAATAGAATAGTTCAATTATCAATGATGGAATAAAATCGCATGATAGAGAAAGAAAGAAGTGAAATTGTTCCTAAACTCCATAGCCCATGGAAGATAAGTACAGAGGTCTTCTTACCGATCCTTCAGACTCTACTAAGCTTGCTCGTGATTCGTGAGACCTAGGCAACCTAGTGATCTGATACCAACTTGTCACGACCCGAAATTCCCACCCTCGGGACCGTGATGATGCTTAATATTTCACTTGCTTGGAAAGCCAACATTAGAATAATTTTTAGCCATTTTAACAACTCAAATTAAATAATAACCAAGAAACTGATTAAATTGAAATAGAGCGAGAAACCATAACAACAGTGATAGCTAGATACAATCCCAGAACTGGTGTCACGAGTACACGAGCGACTAGAATAATACAAATAAAGGTCTGAAAGGAAGTATAACTGTCTGAAATGAAATAAACTGCTAGAATAAGGTAGAAAGGGACTTCAGGGTTGCGAACGCCGAGCAACTACACCTCAAGTCTCCGTCAGACAATCACTCCGAGCAATCTACTGGCTGCTGCAAGGACCGACTCCAAAATCTGCACAAAAAGTGCAGAGTGTAGTATGAGTACAACCGACCCCATGTACTTTGTAAGTATCAAGACTAACCTCGACAAAATAGTGACAAGGCTAAGGTGGGTCACTTACAATAACCTGTACACAATATAATAGTAATAACAGGAAAGGAACACAGGATAAGTAAACAATTAACTTACAAAAATAAACTCAATCTCGAAATCAGTAAATCCAGAAACATCAATCCTTAGAATCTCGTATGAAAATACTGAAAGCTAACACAATGTAACAATGAATACAAAACACAAATCCAAAATCCATTGCGACGCGCAACCCGATCCTACCATATAATCAGAATCAATATCATAATCCTTTCTTATTTCACCATATCAAAATCACATATAAAATCCGTTGCAGTATGCAACCCGATCCCACCATATCAATATCAATCCTCCTTTATTCCACCTATTGCAACGTGCAATCTGATTCATAAACAAAATCAATAAATGTAATCAATTCAACAACTCAATTCACAAGAATCTCTACGATTAAAGAATATGAAAGTAAAGCCATAAAGGAACCTCGTACCAAATCAAGGAATGCTACAATTAACACAAAGCAACAAGACAAGCCAAATATATGACAAGTAAAGTGTACAAGTAAGACAATCAAGGCAAGTAGCAAACAATCATGAAAGCATGGAAGAAACAAACATTTTAATACGAGAGTAATAAGTAGTAAGAAGCAAGTTAAGGCATAGGAAGCAATTAAAGCATGTAACATATAATACATAGAATAAAATAATTAATAAAATGCGGGCAAGCATGGAAATAATTATTTTGACAACTTATATGCACTTGTCACCTCGCATATACACTACTGCACATGTAATCCACATAACACATAGCTCAAGGGTTCCTAATTCCCTCAAATCAAGGTTAGATCCAACACTTACCTCGCTCCGCAAGAAAATCAAAGTTCAACCGGGGCCTTTTCTCTAAAATCCACCTCCAACCCAATCGAACTTAACTAAAATTGACTCAATAATATCAAACAGTGATAAGGAAATCAATTACAATACAAAAGTTAAGATCTTTACACTTTTCCTAAAAAGTCAACAAAAGTCAACCCCAAGCTCGCTTGATCAAAACCCGAGATTCGAACCAAAACCCAATTACTCATTCACCACTGAGCCCGATTATGTGATTAGTTTCAAAATTCGACTTCAATTTGAGGTCTAAATCTCAATTTTACAACCCCCCCCCCCCCAATTCTTCCTAAACCTCTAATTTTCTACCATGAAAGAGCATAGATTATAACAACAACAATATACCCAGTATTATCGCACACTGTGGGGTCTAGGGAGGGTAGTCTGTACGTAGATCTTACCCCTACCTTGTGAGGATAGAGAGGTTATTTCCAATAGACCCTCGGCTTAGGAAAACATAAGCACCACATTAATAAAAATATAGATAAGAAGGGACAGTACCTAAAATCCATATAAAAGCAAAATAAGTATAATAAGATAGTAAGACGATCAACATTGAAAGAAAACAACGGTTCGTCATAGAAACCTACTACCAATAGAATGCGAGACTGCGTGCCAATACTATTGTTATGAACACTCTAGACTACCTACTCTACTACCCTAATCCTCGATCTCCATATCTTCCTATCAAGGGCCATGTCTTCCGTCGGCTGAAGTTGCGCCATGTCTTGCCTAATCACCTCTCCCTACCTCTTCTTTGGCCTACCTCAATCTCTCCGTAGGCCCTCTATTATCAACCTCTCATACTTTCTCACCGGTTAAGGTTAAGGTTGGAAATTAATGGGTATTGATGAAAATGGAACAAAACGAGTTAAAGTACACTAACCTATGAAATGGTAATGAAATTTCTCTTCAAAATTGCCTCTCGGCCGAGCTCAAATGAGAAGATAGTGAAAATGGGTGAAATCCCGTCTTTGGGATATTTAGTTGACTGGGCATCAGGCCTGATGCTTTCACGAAGCACAACAGCTAGAATGGCCTATGAGGTCACAATGTTCCTCACACGTTCGCAAATGCTTCTCCCCCCAAGCCTTCACGTTCGCGAGCATGGGCCCGCGTTCGCTTAGAGTAACAATGATGCCCTCTTCCCAGGTCCCCTCAACCATACGCGTTCGAGAGAGGCTATCCGCCTTCGCGAAGGGCAAACCCCCAAAGCTTCGCGTTCGCAACCCATCCGTCATATTTGCGATGAAGGAATTCCACCGCTGTCCCAGTTCCTCTTCGCAATCGCAAAGCACAAAGCACCAGGCATCAGATATCAGCAAAAACCAACATTCTTCTAAGTCCGAAATGGTCCGTAGCCTATCCGAAACTCATCCGAGTCCCTCGGCCTCCAAACTAAACATGCACACAAGTGTAATAACATGATACGAATTTGCTCGCGCAATCAAACCCTCAAAATAACACCTAGAACTATGAATCGGACACCAAAACGAATGAAATTTTTAAAGAAACTTAAGAACTGTCAATTTAACAACCGGACGTCCGAATCACGTCAAATCAACTTTGTTTTAAACCAAATTTTGCAGACAAGTCATAAATACTAAAACGAACCAATACCGAGTTCTGAAACTAAAATCTAAACCCGATAGCAACAAAGTCAAACTACGGTCAAACTTAAGAATTTTTTAAACCTTTAAATTACTAGTTTTCAACAAATTACGTTAGATCAAGCTAGGGACTTCATAATTCAATCTCGGGCATACGTCCAAGACCCAAATCACGATACGAACCCATCGAGACCGTCAAAATACTGATTCGGGTACGTTTACATAAAATATTGACCGTAGTTAACTCAAATGAGTTTTAAGGCACGATTTTATATTTTTATTAATTTTTTCAAAAACAAAACACTGACTATGCATGCAAATCGAGAAAGGATAAATGGAGCTATTCGAGGTCTCAAAATATAAAAATAAAGGGTAAAACTATAAATGACCTATCGGGTCATCACGGACGGGGTAAATGCGCGAAGGGTGATGTCGTGCAATTTGATTTGATATCTTGAACACATTCCTCTTATTATGAAGATTCATGTGTTTACTATGTGTTTTGGTGATTATTGCTTTAACCTTGTGACTTGAGATGTTAGAAAAGGATTGGTTGTGATATTGAGGAACCTGATCGTTATTTCTTGTAGTTAATCATATACTACTTCTCATAATTGTTCTCCTAATCTACTAAGCTATTTTAGTGTTATTTCTATTGCAAATTTAACTGCACATGTTATAGTATTGAGTATCTTTTGACTTAAAAACCTCTTCACTAATTCACCGAGGTTAGTTAAAATACTTACTGACTACATGGGGTCGGTTGTACTCATACTACACTTTTGCACCTTGCGTGCAGATATTCAGGGATGTGCGGCTACAGAGTTCGAGGGACTAGCATTGAAGACATACCATCACTTCATTTACAAGCTATCATTTGTTCGTGGTAGTTTAGGTTTTATATTTCTGTTTATATAAATTTCAAATGTATCTTTTCTCAAACTGGAGTTGTACTCTTATTCATAGTCGCTTGTGACTTATACTATTAGTTTTTGGGATAGTTGTATTAAACTTTTTTGGCTATTTCATTCATTATCTCTGTTGGTTTCTTATCGTAGTAGTGACTTGTAATGTTGGGATTACCTAGGGAGTTAGGCAAGGTGCCATCACGACTTAGTGTGATTTTGGATGACATTATGCAAAGCAGATAATAGGGAGTGAAAAATAAAGGCAAATTTTATAAAACAAAATTCCTAAAAATTATCTCTTTATAGTTTACATGGATTTTATTACAATTTATAAAAAGAATCTATTATCGACGATCAAAACTCAAAAATCTATATACACATTGAAAAATACATTGAATAATCAAAATACATTGAATAATAAAAAAAATGAAAAAAATCACACACACACAAAAATACACACAGAGATTATATTATATGTATACTTAATACATCTAATATTAAAATATTAATAAATGGCAACAATAATTTTTGTATTAAATTCATAATATAATTATTATATTTATAATACCAATAAACTTAAACTAATTTATCTAATAAGATATAATATTATTTAAATTATGAATAAAACACCTACATAAGAAAATATCTAGATTATGTAAAAAGGTATTACATATATAGAGAGAATTGAAAATGTCTAGGGTAAAATAGATTTTGCATAGTATGGAAGGAGTAGAATGACAATTGCTCAAAGTTAGGATGATGAATTTGATTGTAAAGTAAATCTGGAGGATGTAAATAATTTTTCAGCCAACTGTATCTTTCTAAAATTCATAAAACGTAAAGGGGAATAACTCATTGTCCCTAAGTCTTTATCTTTTAGTTTAACTAGTCTTAAGATACGCGCATTGCGCATGTACCATATCTCAATAAGTATAATTTTTTTAAATTATATATATATATATATATATATATATATATATATATATATATATATATATATATATATATATATATTATATTAAAAAATTAAAATCTGAATTATAAAATGAAAGTGTGCAATAACACGATAAGATTCCATACAATCCAACATCTTCCCAAGTATTATGAAATGGAACTTTCAACTTCAATCTTCTAATTTGCGCAAAAAACAATAATATTATATTTAAAAGATTTTATGTTATATACGTTGACACTATCAAAACTATTAGGGCACTTTAACCGGTTACCGTAGGCTAATCTCTTATCTATATCAAAATATTTAGAACAATTTTGATCTTAACCTTCGCACTATAAAGGAAGAAATTTAAAGATTCCGAAATATAAATGCAGTTGAAGGTGAAATAAACTTTTCTAGTATGAATTGAAAGTGATTGAAATTCAGAACTGAAGGGAATTAAAAATATTACTATTATAAAATATTAAAATAATAAAATTATGACCATTTCTAGTAAGGAATAATTAAATAACTATTCTTAAACATTAGAAAATATAAAATGACTATTTTGTCTAGTGTGAACTCTACCTTATAGGGCTAAAAAAGACGAACGATATTTCGCTAAGGACCTTCGTGCTATTAATATAGTACTAGTTTTAGTGTACGCGTATTGCGCGTGTTCCCTATCTTAATAAGCACTAATTTTTGGTCAGAAATTTATATACATATCCTCAAGTTCATTCGAGATGTGATGACCCGATAGGTCATTTATAGTTTTACCTTTCATTTCTCTGTTCTGAGACCTCGAATAGTTCCGTTTAGCCTTTCTCGATTTGCGTGCACATTCTGTGTCTTTTTTTCTTAAGGTTTTTATGACAAAATTGATAAAAATGTGTAATCATACCTTAAAACTCATTTGAGTTGACTACGATCAATGCTTTGTATAAACGGACCCAGATCAGTATTTTGAGTGTCGTGATGGGCCTGTATCGTGACTTGGGACATGGGCGTATGTCCGGAATTGAATTCGGAAGTCCATAACTTGAATTAACGCAATTTGTTGAAAACTAGCAATTGAAAGGTTTAAAGAATTCATAAGTGTGACCGTAAGTTGACTTTATTGTTACCAGGTTCAGATATTGGTTCAGGAGCTTGGTATAAGTTTATTACACTATTTATGACTTGTTTGCAAAATTTGGTGCAAAATGGAGTTGATTTGACGTGATTCAGACGTCCAGTTGAGAATTTCATGTTCTTAAGTTTCATTGAAAATTTTATTAGTTTTGGTGTCTCATTCATAGTTTTATGTGTTATTTTAGTGTTTTGATCACGCGAGCAAGTTCGTATGATATTTTTGGACTTGTGTGCATGTTTGGTTTGGAGACCCGAGGGCTCGGGTGAGTTTCGGACGTGTGGCGGAGTGTTGAAAGAGTTAGGACTTTGCTAGTTCTGGTGCACAAGCCTCAGACCTCGCAATTTGCGAGGTCTGGGTTGCATTTGCGATAATATAGGGCCTCTGTCAGGTTCGCATTTGCAAGCAACTTCTTCGCAATTGCGAAGAGGGGGCTGGGACCACAAGGATCGCAATTCCAATCAATTGGTCGCTTTTGAGAAGCTCCGGTGTTCGCATTTGCGAATAGACCATCGCAATTGCGATGGTAGCAGAGAAGTGAATGCTTTGCATTTGCGAGGATTTTTTTGCATTTACGTTGCGCCTGGACAAACGAAGGGAAAATGAGATTTAGCTCATTTCTTTCAAACTCTCAACCCTAAACTTCCTAGAGGCGATTCTACCAAGAGAATTTCTTCCCAAATTCATTGGTAAGTGACTTTAATTGAGGTCGAATTTTAAAACTAATTATATACTTGGGCTTGGGGGTGAATGGGTAAATGAGTTTTGGTCTGAACCTCGGATTTTTACCAAGCGGGCCCGGGATTCCCTTTTGTTGACTTTTTGGAAAAAGTGTAAAGATCTTAACTTTATGTCTTGTAATCGATTTCCCTAGCATTATTTGATGTTATTGAGTCGAATTTTGTTAGATTCGATTGGTTTGGAGGTGGATTTTAGAGGAAAGACCCTGGTAGAGCTTTGATTTACTTGCGGAGCGAGGTAAGTACTAGGTCTAACCTTGATTTGAGGGAATTAGGAATCCTTGAGCTATGTGCTATGTGAAATTCGAGTGTAGCTGTAACGACCCAACCAGTTGTTTTGAGTATTTTAGCCCCAGTCCCGTATTTATTGCTTCCTCTAAGCTATATTGTGGTTATGTAACTTGTCGTGGTGTTTGGTTTTGGTTTCGGGTGAGTTTCTGAGTGAAATGGGACACAGAGTCCCTAAGTTAGAGGTTTAGGTTGTAAAAGTTGACCGTAGTTTGACTCGTATGAAGAGGACTCCGCAATGAAGTTTTGATGGTTCTAATAGCTCCGTATAGTGATTTTGGTCTTAGGAGCGTGTCCGGATGTTGATTTGGAGGTCCGTAGGTCGTTTCGACATGAATTGGCGAAAGTTGAAAAATGGAAGATTTTGAAAAGTTTGACCGGGAGTTGACTTTATTAATATCGGGGTCGGAACCCGATTTCAAAAGTGGGAATACATCCGTAAAGTCAATTATGACTTGTGTATGATTTTTGAAGTCAATCGGAGTTGGTTTAGTATGAATCAGCATCAGTTTCAGAATTTGGAAGTTCATAGTTCATAGGCTTGAATTTTGGTTGCGATTCGTAGAGTTTATTTTGTTTGATGTTATTTTTGGCCTTGAGTAGGTCCGTTATATGTTTTGGAACTTGTTGGTATATTCGGACAGGGTCCCAGGGGCCCTGGATGTGATTCGGATCGAATCCAGAACAAAAATTGGACTTGTTGGATTGCTGAAGATTTCCCGCTTCTGGTGTCATCTCACCTCTCCGCAGGTGTGACGCCACAGGTGTGTCATTAGGAGCGCATGTGCGAAAGTGAAGGAGGATGCTGGGATCGCGGAAGCGGGGGAATGATTCGTAGAAGCAGCTTCGCTTCTACGATGGAGAGGAGCACAGGAACGGTCAATGGTCGCAGATGCGACATTCATTCCTGTAGGAGCGGAGGGGCCTGGGTTGAGTGACTTGCACAGGTGAGCTTCTTTTCTGCAGGAGCGGATCTCCTAGTCGCGGAAGCGGATTACCTGGGCAGAAAAGGGGAAATTCGAGGGTTTTGATTCATAATTCATTTTTGGACTTAGATAGCTCGGTGGGAGGCGATTTTTCGAGGGTTTTTCAGAGATGTCATTGGGGTAAAGAATCCTAACTCAATTTTGGTTAATTCACAAGAATCTATTGCTAATTTCATCATTTAAATTAGTGTTTTGGAATTGGAAATTAGGGAAAAAACTTTTGAGTTTTGAAAAACGAATTGAGATCGAATTTGAATAATTATTGTATGGTTAGACTCGATATCGAATGGGTGTTAGGATTTTATAATTTTGGTCGTGTTCCGAGACATAAGCCCGGATTGTCTTTTTGGGTTGCCTTTTTAATTCTTTGCAAAGATCGTAATTTTCATTAATTGAATTAGTTTCCTATAGTTATATTTATAGAATGAAATTGTTTTGGCTAGATTCGAGCCGTTCGGAGTTGGATACTCGAGGGAAAGGCCTTCTAGTTGATTGAGTTAGCGTGGTTTGAGGTAAGTGGCTTGCCTAACCTTGTGTGGGGGAATTTTTCCTTAGGATTTAGTGTTGTTTGTAATAATTGTGAAGATGTGAAAGTTGTGTAAGCAAGGTGAGGAGTGTGCACACGGGCTAAATGTAGAAATTTCCGATTTTAGCTATGTAGATCCCTTCCATGCCTTAATTGTGGTGCTTTAACATGTTATAGTCAGCATTTTTAGTCTAATTTTATATTTCTACTTGTCTTATCTCTTACTTGCTAATTGCTCTACATGTCTAGTTGAAGTTCTTGTTTCCTTTATTCCGTATTCGTTATTTAACTTTCGAATTCTTTACTTGAAATTGCTATTCTTGGAATATCTTGTTGTTGAAATTGGTATTGAGTTACAAAGGCCGTGATTCCTATTGAGGCAAAGTGTTAAATTGTGAAACATCATTCTATTGAATTATTCTTCCGATTTTATTTTTGAGACTTTGTGTATATTATGGTTGAGCCGAGGGCTCCTTATTGTGAAATCTTGTTATTTGTTTGGTTTCTCTGGCAAGTTGTTATATTGGGCACTTGAGGTCCGATTTGTGATATGTTGTGATATTGATGCGCATGTGGTGGTATAAGGTCTGGGGGTTAAAACGCATATGGTGAGATAAGATGGGCTTGATTCGTGTGGCTAGTAGGGGAACTACTAGAGCCATGCGATGTGATAAGGTAGGCTAAAATGCGGGATGCTATTTTGGGAATGATTTTCCAAACTAAATGTAAAGGGTCCCGCGGTGATATAACTTTTGTGATTTGGGACTACGAGACGATACCTCGGTAGTGGCCCTTGTTGATCCTTCTCTATTTGTTGTATTTGTATTGGTTGTTTATTTCCTTAACATGTCAATCCTTGTTTCCTTCTGTGTTGAATTATTTGCCTTGATTCTGTGTAATTAACTTTTGGTAAATTCCTTATTTGTTTCATTTCCATTGTCATTACCATTGTATTGTTATATCTTTCGTCATGTTTCTTATTATTTCCAGTAGGGCCTTGACCGGATCTCGTCACTACTCTACCGAGATTAGGCTTGGAACATACTGGGTACCATTGTGGTGTACTCATGCTACGCTTCTGTATATCTTTTTATGCAGATCGAGGTACTTCCTATCAGTCCTGGCACTAGTAAGCTGAGTTTGCATTTGGAGACTTCAAGATACACATGCTCGCGTCCGCAGGTCTCAGAGTCCCCTTCTATCCCTTTTTTATATTTTGCCTTCTTTACTAGACACGGTTGTACAAGAATGATTTTGGTATTGTCATAGAGCTTGTGACTTGTATTGCACCGGGTTTTGGGCTATTGTATACATATTGAGCTGTAGAGATTTCCCTTTTTATATATGTTGTTGAGTTTTGAGATTTTTAAATTATTGTTTCATTCAATTTTGCATGTTTTTTAGGCTTACTTAGTCTTAGATACTAGGTGCCGTAATGACATCCTATGCAGGGAAATTGGGGTCGTGACAAGTTGGTATCAGAGCCTTAGGTTCATTGGTATTACGAGTCATAGCCAGGTTTAGTAGAGTCTCGCGGATCGGTACGGTGATGTCTGTACTTTTCTTCGGGAGTCTATGGAATTGTTAGGAAAAACTTCACTTCTTTGATTCCTTATCGTGCGTTGTTGACTTCGGGATTCTAAATTTCTATCTTTCTATTCTGTTACAGATGGTGAGGATACGTACAGCTGGATCGGATGACCAGACACCCGCGCCCCCTGTTAGAGCCGTGAGAAGCCGGGGCTGGGGTAGGGGCCGAGGACGTCCACGTGGTGCAGCCAAAGCACCTCCCCGAGCTGCTACAGAGGAGACACCAGTAGCTCCAGTTGGAGAGCAGGATCCTGAGACACTCGTTACTGCCCCAACACTTTAGGAGACCCTTGCCCAGATTTTTAGCATGTTTGGCACTCTGCCCCAGGCAGGGTTGATCTCACTTGCTCCTTCCACAACTCAGGCTGGGGGAGGAGCACAGACTCCCGCCGCCCGAACCCTAGAGCAGCGGGTCCAGGTTGACCAGGTCACAGAGGTCATACCAGTACAACCAGTCGCCCCAGTTCAGCCCGAGGTTAGGGAAGCAGCTTCTGAGGGGGAGAAACTCAGGCTCGAGAGGTACAAAAAGTACCACCCTCTTACTTTTAATGGTTTGGCGTCAGAGGATGCCCAAGGTTTTCTTGAGTAGTGCCACTGTATCCTTCATACTATAGGTATTTTGGAGTCTAGTGGAGTTGCTTTCACTATGTTCCAGCTTAAGGGAGCGGTTTATTAGTGGTGGCGAGTGTATGAGTTGGGTAGTCCGGCCGAGGCAGCTTCACTCACCTGGGCTCAGTTCTCATATATGTTCTTGAGGGAGTTTGTTCCCCATAGTCTCAAGGATGCATGGCACGCAGAGTTTGAGCAGTTGCGTCAGGGTTCTATGACCGTAACGGAGTATGCGGTCCCGTTTAGTAATTTGTCTAGGCAGGCACCAGCCTTAGTTGCTAGTGTTAGAGAGCGAGTTCATCGATTTATCGAGGGGCTCAACCCTGGTATCATATTCAGCATGGCCTGAGAGTTAGATATGGATATCCTATACCAGCAGGTAGTGAAGATCACTACGCAATTGGAGGGTATGTGGGCCTGGGAGAGAGAGGAGAGGGAGGCCAAGAGGCCTCGAGATTCTAGAACATATAGCGGTGCCCGTGCCCAAGTTGCAGCCCATTATGGTAAGGGCTATGTGAGCCACCCTGTTTATTCAGCACTTCCAGCTTCCAGGGGTATTCTAGCCACTCCTAGGCCCTAGGTTCCTCATTATTCACCGTCATTGTCTAGTGCACCTCTTGCACGGGGTGCTTTCAGCGGTCAGTCCAGCCTATCAGGCCTGAGCCATTCACAACAGCCACGTCCTTCGAGAGCTTGTTTTGAGTGTGGTGACACTTGTCATATGGTGAGGGATTGCCCCAGACTCAGGGGGTGCTCCTCCAAAGACTACTCAGGCTCCACGTATTCCACCGGGTCCTTAGGCCATGGTTATCACACCAATTGCCACTCCACCTACATAGCTAGCTAGAGATGGAGGTCGGGCAGGTAGAGATCACCCTAGAGGGGGAGGCCAGGCCAGATATTATGCTTTTCCTGCTAGGATAGAGGCCGGTTCTTCCGACTTAGTTATCACATGTATTGTTCCGATTTGTCATAGGAATGCATCATTCTTATTTGATCCAAGCTCCACTTATTCCTATGTATCATCTTACTTTGCTCCATATTTAGGTGAATCACGTGATTCTTTGAGTTCTCATATCTATGTTTTCACACCTATGGGAGATTCCCTTGTTGTTGACCGTGTGTATCGGTTGTGTTTAGTTGTTCTTAGTGGTTTTGAGCCAGGGCCGGTCTATTGTTGCTCAGTATGGTAGATTTTGATGTTATTTTGAGCATGGACTGGTTGTCGCCCTATCATACTATTCTTGACTGTCACGCCAAGACTATGACATTGTCTATGCCAGGTTTACCACGGATAGAGTGGAGGGGTGCTTTAGATTATGTTCCTATAAGGGTTATCTCATTTCTAAAGGCTCAGCGGATGGTTGAGAAAGGGTGTGATTTGTATCTAGCATATGTGAAAGATGTTAGTGTTGATACTTCTACCGTTGAGTCAGTTCCGGTAGTGAGGGATTATCTAGATGTATACCCGGCGGATCTTCTAGGCATGCCGCCCGATAGGGATATCGATTTTGGTATTGATTTGTTACCGGCACTCAGCCCATTTCTATTCCTCCATATCGTATGGCCCCACCAGAGTTGAAGGAGTTAAAGGAGCAGTTGCAGGAGTTGCTCGATAAGGGTTTCATTCGGCCTAGTATATCACCTTGGGGTGCTCTGGTCTTGTTTGTAAAGAAGAAGGATGGTCCTATGCGCATGTATATTGATTATCTCCAGTTGAACAAGGTTATAGTGAAGAACATGTATCCATTGCCATGCATTGATGACCTATTTGATCAGCTACAAGGTGCTAGAATGTTCTCCAAGATTAACTTGCATTCAAGCTATCATCAGTTGATGATTCGGGAGCCAGATATCCCAAAGACTACCTCCAGGACTCGGTATGGTCATTGCGAGTTCCTTGGGATGTCATTTGGGCTAGCCAACGCCCCAACATCATTCATGCACTTGATGAACAGTGTATTCTGGCCCTATCTTGACTCATTCATCATTGTGTTAATTGAAGACATTCTGGTGTACTCCCTGAGCTGGGAGGATCATGAGCAACACCTAAGGACCGTGCTTCAGACCTTGAGAGAAAAGAAGTTGTATGCAAAATTTTCAAAGTGTGTGTTCTGGCTTGATTCAGTGGTGTTTTTGGGTTATGTAGTGTCGAGTGAGGGGATCAAGGTAGATACGAAGAAGATTGAAGTAGTGCAGAGTTAGCCCAGACCCTCTTCAGCTACTGAGATCCGGAGTTTTCTTGGTTTGGCAAGGTATTATCGTCGATTCGTAGAGGGTTTCTCATCTATTGTTGCACCTATGACCAGATTGACCCAGAAGGGTGCTCTGTTCAGGTGGATCGAGGAGTGTGAGGAGAGCTTTCAAAAGCTCAAGACTACTTTGACTACAGCCCCAGTGTTGGTGCTGCCTACTATCTCAGGGCCTTATACTGTGTATTATGATGCACACGTATTGGTCTCGGCGCGGTATTGATGCACGATGGTAGGGTGATTGCCTACACGTCTAGACAGCTGAAGATGCATAAGAAGAACTATCTTGTGCACAACCTTGAGTTGGCAGCTATTGTTCATGCCTTGAAGATTTTGCGACAATATTTGTACGGTGTCCCTTGTGAGGTCTATACCGACCACCCGATTCTACAACATCTGTTCATACAGAAGGATCTTAACTTGTGGCAGCGGAGGTGGTTAGATTTGATTAAGGACTATGACATCACCATTCTATATCATCCCGGGAAGGCCAAAGTGGTGGATGATGCCTTGAGTCGCAAGGCAGAGAGCTTGGGTCGTTTAGCAAATCTACCGGCAGTGGAGAGGCCATTAGCATTGGATGTTTAGGCCTCGACAAACTAGTTTGTTAGATTGGATGTTTCGGAGCCGATTCGAGTTTTGGCAGGTGTGGTTTCTCATTCTTCTCTTTATGATCGTATCCAAGAGCGTTAGTATGAAAACTCTCATCTGCTTGTCCTTAAGGACGCAGTTCAGCACGGCGATGCCAAAGAGGTCACTATTGGGGATGACGGTATGTTACTGATGTAGGGAAGGCTATGTGTGCCCAATGTAGATGGCTTACATGAGTTGATTCTCCGGGAGGCTCACAGTGTATGGTACTCCATTCATCCAAGTGCCGCCAAGATGTATCAGGACTTGAGGCAGCACTATTGTTGGAGGCAGATGAAGAAGGACATAGTGGAATATGTAGCTCGATGCCTAAACTGTCAGCAGGTGAATTACGAGCATCAGCAGCCAGGTGGATTGCTCCAGAGTCTAGAGATTCCAGAATGGAAATGGGAGTGGGTTACTATGGATTTTATTGTTGGGCTCCTACGGACTCTGAGGAAGTTCAATGCAGTTTGGGTGATTCTGGATAGGTTGACCAAGTTGGCTCATTTCATTCAAGCGGTGACTACTTATTCCTCAGAGTAGTAGGCTCAGGTTTATATTCGCGAGATTGTCAGGCTTCATGGCGTGACGATATCAATCATCTCTGACCAGGGTATGCAGTTTACATCGCTGTTCTGGAGGGCCGTTCAGCATGAGTTAGGCACGCGGGTGGAGTTGAGTACAACATTTCACCCCAGATGGACGGACAATCTGAGCGCATTATTCAAATATTGGAGGATATGCTTCGTGCGTGTGTGATGGAGTTCGATGGTTCTTGGGATCAGTTCTTGCTGGTCGGAGAGTTTGCCTATAACAACAGTTACCAGTCGAGCATTCAAATGGCTATGTATGAGGCGTTGTATGGGAGACGATGTCGGTCTCCGATGGGTTGATTTGAGCCGGGTGATGCTAGGCTACTGGGCACAGATTTGGTTCAGGATGCTTTGGAGAAGGTTAAATTGATTCAGGACCGACTTCGTACAGCCCAATCTAAACATAAGCATTATATGGATCGGATAGTTTGCAACGTTGCATTCATGGTTGGGGAGCAGGTCTTGCTTCGGGTGTCGCCCATGAAGGGTGTTATGAGGTTCGGGAAGAAGGGCAAGTTGAGCCCTAGGTATATCGGACCTTTCGAGATTCTTGAAAGGTTTGGAGAGGTGGCCTGCAGGCTTGCGTTACCACCTAGTCTAGCTTCAGTTCATCTCGTGTTCCAGGTTTCTATGCTCCTAAAGTATCACCGTGATTCGTCGCATGTGTTGGATTTTAGCTCAGTCTAGTTGGTCAAGGATTTGTCTTATGTTGAGGAACCGGTGGCCATTTTGGACAGGCAGGTACGAAAGTTGAGGTTGACGAACACTGCTTGAGTGAAGGTTCATTGGAGGGGTCAACGAGTCAAGGAGGCGACTTGGGACATCGAGCATGATACGCGTAGCTGTTATCCTCATCTTTTCACCACTTCAGGTATGTCTCTATATTTGTTCGAGGACGAACGTTTGTTTTAAGAAGAGGGAGGATGTAACCACCCAGCCAGTCGTTTAGAGTATTTTAGCCCTGATCCCCTATTTATTGCTTTCTCTAAGCTATATTGTGGTTATGTAACTTGCTGGGGTGTTTGGTTTTGGTTTCGGGTGAGTTTCAGAGTGATATAGGACACATAGTCCCTAAGTTGGAGGTTTAGATTGTAAAAGTTGATCATAGTTTGACATGAGTTAGGCACGCGGGTGGAGTTGAGTACAACATTTTACCCTCAGACGGACGGACAGTCTGAGAGCACTATTCAGATATTGGAGGATATGCTTCGTGTGTGTGTGATGGAGTTCGAGTGTTCTTGGGATCAGTTCTTGCTACTCGCAGAGTTTTCCTACAATAACAGTTACCAGTCGAGAATTCAAATGGCTCCGTATGAGGCTTTGTATGGGAGATGATGTCGGTCTCCGATTGGTTGGTTTGAGCCGGGTGATGCTAGGCTGTTGGGTACATACATAGTTCAGGATGCTTTGGAGAAAGTTAAATTGATTCAGGATCGACTTCGTACAGCCCAATCTAGACATTTGATTTATGTGGATCGGAAGGTTCTCAATGTTGCATTCATGGTTGGGGAGCGGGTCTTTCTTCGGGTGTCACCCATGAAGGGTGTTATGAGGTTCGAGAAGAAGGGCAAGTTAAGCCCTAGGTATATCGGACCTTTTGAGATTTTTGAGAGGGTTGGAGAGGTGGCCTACAGGCTTGCGCTACCACCTAGTCTAGATGCAGTTCATCTCGTGTTCCATGTTTTTATGCTCCTAAAGTATCATGGTAATCCGTCGCATGTGTTGGATTTCAGCTCAGTCCAGTTGGGCAAGGATTTGTCTTATGTTGAGGAACCTATGGCCATTTTGGACAGGCAGGTCCGAAAGTTGAGGTTGACGAACACTGCTTCATTGAAGGTTCAGTGGAGGGGTCAACGAGTCGAGGAGGTGACTTGGGACACCGATCATGATATGCGTAGCCGTTATCCTCATCTTTTCACCAATTCATGTATATCTCTATACTTGTTCGAGGACGAATATTTGTTTTGAGTATTTTAGCCCCGATCCACTATTTATTACTTCCTCTAAGTTATATTGTGGTTATGTAACTTGTTGGGGTGTTTGGTTTTGGTTTCGGGTGAGTTTCTGAGTGAAATGGGACACATAGTCCCTAAGTTGGAGGTTTAGGTTATAAAAGTTGACCGTAGTTTTGACTTGTAGAAGACGACTCCAGAATGGAGTTTTGATGATTCCAATAGCTCCGTATAGTGATTTTGGTCTTAGGAGTGTGTCCGGATGTTGATTTAGAGGTCCGTAGGTGGCTTCAACATAAATTGGCGAAAGTTGGAAAATGGAAGATTTTGAAAAGTTTGACCGGGAGTTGAATTTATTGATATAGGGGTCGGATCCCGATTTAGGAAGTTGGAATAGGTCCTTAATGTCAATTATGACTTTTGTGCGAATTTTGAAGTCAATCGGAGTTGGTTTAGTATGAATCGGCATCGGTTTCAGAATTTGGATGTTCATAGTTCATAGACTTGAATTTGGGTTGCGATTCGTAGAACTTATGTTGTTTGATGTGATTTTTTTCCTCGCGTAGGTCCGTTACGTGTTTTGGAACTATTTGGTATATTCGGACAGGGTCATGGGGGCCCCGGGTGTGATTCAGATCGAATCTGAAACAAAATTTGGACTTGTTAGATTGCTGAAGATTTCAAGCTTCTTGTATCATCGCACCTGCGGAGGGCCTAGCCGCAGGTGCGATGCCACAAGTTCAGCATTAGGAGTGCAGGTGCAAAAGTGAAGGAGGGTGCTTGGATCGCGGAAGTGGGGAAAGGTTCCGCAGAAGCGGCTTCGCTTATGCAATGGAGAGGAGCGCATGAGCGTCCAATAGACGCAAGTGCGACATTCCATCCGAAGGCGCGCTTGCGCATGTGCGGGTGATTTTCCGCATAAGCGGAGGGGTCTGGGTTGAGTGACTTGCACAGGGGCACTTCTTTTCCGTAGGAGCGGACCTCCTGGTCGCAGAAGCGGATTACCTAGGCAGAAAAGGGGAAATTCGAGGGTTTTGATTCATAATTCATTTTTGGACTTAGAGAACTCGGCGGGATGCGATTTTCAAGGGTTTTTCAGAGAGATCATTGGGGTAAGGAATCCTAACTCATTTTTGGTTAATTCACATGAATCTATTGTTAATTTCATCATTTAAATTAGTGTTTTGGAGTTGGAAATTGGGAAAAATGGTAGAAACTTCTTAGACTAAGCTTTTGAGTTTTGAAAGGCGAATTGAGGTCGGATTTGAATAATTCTTGTATTGTTGGACTCGATATCGAATGGGTATTCGGATTTTATAATTGTGGTTGAGTTCCGATATGCGGGCCTAGGTTGACTTTTTGATTGGCTTTTTAATTCTTCGCAAAGATCATAATTTTCATTGTTTGAATTAGTTTCCTATAGTTCTATTTATAGAATGAAATTATTTTGGCTAGATTCGAGCCGTTCGGAGTTGGATAATCGAGGGAAAAGCCTTCTAGTTGATTGATTTAGCGTGGTTTGAAGTAAGTGGCTTGCCTAACCTTGTAGGGGGGGGGGGGGGAATTGCCCCTTAGGATTTGGTGTTGTTTGTAATAATTGTGATATGTGAAAGCCGTGTACGCAAGGTGATGAGTGTGCACAAGGGCTAAATGTGAAAATTTACGATTTTAGCTATGATGATCCTTTCTATGCCTTAACATGTTATAGTCAGCATTTTTAGTCTAATTTTACATGTTTACTTGTCTTATCTCTTACTTGCTAATTGATCTACATGTCTTGTTGAAGTTCTTGTTTCCTTTATTCCGTATTCGTTATTTAACTGTCGAATTCTTTAATTGAAATTGTTATTCTTGGAATATCTTGTTGTTGAAATTGCTGTTGAGTTGCAAAGGCCGTGATTCCTATTGAGGCAAAGTCTTAAGTTGCGAAACATCATTCTATTGAGTTATTCTTCCTATTGTTATTATTGAGACTTTGTATACATTGTGGTTGGGCCGAGGGCTCCTTATTGTGAAATCCTGTTATTTGTTTGGTTTCTCTCGCAAGTTGTGATATTGGGCACTTGAGGTGCGATTTGTTATACATTGTGATATTTATACGCATGCGGTGGTATAAGGTCTGGGGGTTGAAATGCATGAGGTGATATAAGGTGGGCTTGATACGCGTGGCTAGTAGGGGAACTACTTGAAGCCATGCGGTGTGATAAAGTGGGTTAAAACACGGGATGCTATTTTGGGAAAGATGATTTTCAAAACTAAATGTAAAGGCACCCGCAATGATATAAGGAAAGACTGTGAGTTACTTTTGTGATTTGGGACTATGAGGCAGTACCTCAATAGTGGACCTTGTTGATCCTTCTCTATTTGTTGTATTTATCTTGGTTGTTTGTTTCCTTAACATGTCAATCCTTGTTTCCTTCCGTGTTGAATTATCTGCCTTGATTTTGGGTAGTTAACTTTTGGTATATTCCTCATTTGTTTCATTTCCATTGTCATTACCATTGTATTGTTATATCTTTCGTCCTGTTTCTTATTATTTCCCGTAGGGCCTTTGTCACGACTCAAAACCCAACTTGTCGTGATGGCGCCTATCATTGTATTAGGCAAGCCGACTACTCAGACATTTCCAACACTTTCAACTTTGAAATATACTAAAACAGTTTAAATAAATAGAAATCTCATAAAACGGGATAGAATATCATAACTCAATACATAAGTTTTTTCAAAATCGGGGTGTCACTGAGTACATGAGCATCTACATAATGACATAGTCTGGTACACTGTCTGGAAAGTAGAACTGAATAAATAAAACTGAAAGATAGGGGAGGAGAGTCAAGGCCTATGGACGCCAAAGCAACTACCTTGATGATCTCCGAATGTCTGAACTCTGTGAATCAACAACCGCCATGACCGGAAACACCTGGATATGCACACGAGGTGCAGGGTGTAGTATGAGTACAACCAACTCAATAAGTAAACAATCTAACCTTTTGACTCAAAGTAGTGACAGACTCGAACATTACAACCTACATACAAAATTAACAGTATGAAACATCTACGGAAAATATGACAATGATATCTCAGAAATTCATAATCTACAGGTAATGGTACAAGAATTTAGACTTGCTTTCAGGTTTTGCAATAAAACTCAACACATAATAGGGCAGATCCAGCCCAAGGCAGATCTAGCCCAAATGCAAATAAACCAGAGCAGATCCAGCCCAAATGTAAATAATCGCTAGCAATTGCGCCCACTGTGGATGTGCAGACTCCAGTGGGGCAGATCCAGCCCAAGCACTATAATAAGCCAAATCCTATCATGAATCAACAAAGTTGTTGCGGTGTGCAGCCCGATCCCATGAATATCACTAACATTAGACCCTCAGCCTCACTCAGTCATTAATCTCTCCAGTCTCTCGGGCTCACAAGAATCATGATAATCAGCCCAAACAATGATGATATGATGTATCAATAAAGGATAACAGAGACTGAGATGTGATATGCAAATAATAGTTGTGAATGAGTATAAAATGGAAAGTTAAGCAAATAGTTCAACATGTAACACGACCTCTGTAGGTCCCAACAGTACTGTCATGTAGCCTAAGCAGGATTTCTAACATGACTGGCAGCTCAATTTCCCTAACACATGGTAAAAATATGATAACGACAAGATTAATTGACTATACAGTTCCATGGAATTGACCAAGTCACAATTCCTACGGTACACGTCCACATGCTTGTCATCTAGCATGTGTGTCACCTCAACACCAATCACATAACACGTAATTCGGGGTTTCATACCATCGGAACCAAGTTTAGAAGTGTTACTTACCTCAAACTGTGCAAAACTCTACTCCAACAAGCCCTTGCCTAGCGAAACGGCCTCTGAATGCCTCGAATCTATCCACAAACAATTTGATACGATCAATTCAAGCTATAGGAATCAATTCCATATAAAAATGCTAAGTTCTTAATCAAAAGTCAAAAAGTTAACTCAAAAGTCAACCCCAAGGGCCCACGTCTCGGAATCTGATTAAAGTCACAAAATCCGAACACCCATTCAAACACGAGTCCACCTATGCAAAAATTACTCAAATATGATACGAAAATCTCGGTCAAATCCCCAAAATTCGGCCTAAGGACTTTCCTCCATTTTTTCCCATTTTTTCAACCCAAATCACTAATTAAATGATGAAATCAAAGATATAAACATGGAATTTAACCAAAAGTAAGTAAGAATCACTTACCCCAATCACTCCCCTTGAAAACCTCACCAAGAATCGGCTCCAACCGAGCTCCCAAAATCAAATTTGTGAAATAGGCTCAAACACTAGTTTTTTAAAATATTTAAGTCTGCCTAGATATCCTTAATCGCAATCACGGAAATTGCTTCGCAATCGCGAAGGACAACTTAACTGCCCAGATATTCAAACCTACATGAACGCGTCAATCCTCACACGAATGAGAGGAACTTCTTTCTTCAACCTACGCGATCGCTTCCATCTACACGCGGTCGCAAAGAGAAAATGTGTGACCTTAGCTGCTGCCTCCTATACTCTACACGAACGCAACCTTAGCCACGCGTTCGCGATTCACTACAAACCATAACTACGCAATCGCAGTCCCTATCTTGCGAATGCATAGAAAAAAGACCTCCACTTCCCACTTAAGCCTACGCGAACGCGGATCTGTCCATGTGATCGCGTATAAGGAAACTAGAGCAGTGCACCAGAAACTTTCAGCAAATCTCCAAGTCCAAAATTTGATCCGCTAACCATCCCCGAGACCTCAACCAAACATACTAACAAGTCCTAAAACATCATTCGAACTCGCTCGAAGCGTCAAATCACATTAAACAATGCTAAAACCATGAATCGCGCATCGATTCAAGCCTAATGAACTTCTGAACTTCCAACTTCTACATTCAACGACGAAACCTATCAAATCAAGTCTGATTGACCTCAAATTTTGCACATAAGTCATAAATGACACCACAGACCTACTCCGACTCCCGAAACTAAAATCCGAGCCCGATAACCACAATGTCAACACTCGGTCATACTTCTAAATTTTTAACTTTCGCCATTTCAAGCCAAATTCAACTACGGACCTCCAAATCACTATCCGGACATACACCTAAGTCCAAAATCACCCAACAGAGCTAACAGAACCATCAAAGCTCTATTCCGGAGTCGTTTACACATAAGTCCATATCCAATCAACCTTTTCAACTGAAGCTCCCAACCTTGAGACTAAGTGTCTCAACTCATTCTTAAACATCCCTGTAACTGAACGTACTACCCCGGCAAGTAATATAGCAACTATTAATTATAAAATGAGCAGTAAATAGGGGAACAAGGCTATAACTCTCAAAACGATCGATCGGGTCACTACAGTCTTGACCTGACCTCGTCATTACTCTACCGAGATTCGGCATGGCGCTTATTGGGTACCATTGTGGTGTACTCATGCTACGCTTCTACACATCATTTTTTGCAGATCTAGGTACTTCCTATCGGTTCCGGCACTAGTGAGCTGAGTTTGCATTTCGAGACTTCAAGGTACACTTGCCCGCGTCCGCAGGCCTCAGAGTCCCCTTCTATACTTTTTTATATTTTTTCTTCTTTATTAGACACAATTGTATAGGAATGATTTTGGTATTGTCATAGAGCTTGTGACTTGCATTACGCCGGGTTTTGGGCTATTGTTTACACATTGTGCTGTAGAGATTTCTCTTTTTATATATGTTGTTGAGTTTTGAAAATTTTAAATTATTGTTTCATTCAATTCCACATGTTTGTGAGGCTCACATAGTCTTAGAGACTAGGTGCCGTCACGACATCCTACACAGAAAAATTGGGGTCGTGACAGTAGCGGCGTACATGCGAGGTGATGAGTGTATATACGCCGTCAAAATACTTGCTTTCATGCTTTCCCGTATTTCATTAAATATTTTATTCCATGTCTTAACTTTAACAAGCTTTAATTTCTTCCTATGCCTTAATTTGCTACTTGTCATCTATTATTCTCGTATTAAAATATTAGTTTCTCCCATTCTTCCATGATTAATTGCTATTTGCCTTAATTGTCCTACTTGTACACTTTAACTGTCATATATTCAGCTTGTCTTGTTGCTTAGTATAATTGTAGCATTTCTTGATTTGGTATGAGGTTCCTTTATGGCTTTGCTTTTATATGCTTTATTCGTAGAGATTCTTGTGAATTGAGTTGCGGAATTTATCACATGTATTGATTTTCTTTATGGATCGGGTTGCACGCCGCAACAGGTGAAATAAGAGAGGATTGATATTGATATTGTGGGATCGGGTTGCATGGCGCAACAAGTGAAATAAGGGAGGATTGATATGGTGAGACAAGGGAGGATTATGATATTGATTTTGATTATATGATGGGATCGGGTTCCGCGCCGCCGCGGATATTACTTGTTATTATTGATATTGATAGGTGAAATAAGGGAGGATCGTGTTTGTACGGTGGGATCGGGTTGCACGTCGCAACATATTGTGTGTTTTGTATTCCTTGTTGTATTGTATTGGTTTCGGTGTTTTCGTACGAGATTATGAGGATTGGTATTCTTGGTTTTACTGATTTTTGATGTTTGAGCCTATTTTCATAAGTTAATTGCCTTATTTTCCATATTCATTTCCTGTTATTATTACTATACTGCGTACAGGTTATTGTAAGTGACCCGCCGTAGCCTCGTCACTACTTCATCGAGGTTAGGCTCGACACTTATAGAGTACATGGGGTCGGCTATACTCATACTATACTCTGCACTTCATGTGCAGATTTTGGAGTCGGTCCTAGCGGCGGTCACTAGATTGCTTAGATTGACCATCAGACGAAGACTTAAGGTACAGCTGCTCGATGTTCGCAACCGTGAAGTCCCCTTCTATCTTATCCTAGCTGTTTATTTTATTTCAGACAATTTTACTTTCATTCAGACTATTATCTATATTATTCTAGTCGCTTGTGCACTTGTGACACCAGATCTGGGGTTGTATCTAGATATTGTGGTTGTTGTGACTTTTCACACTATATTTCAGTTCTATTTCAGTTACTTCAGTTTAATTGGTATTAGTTAATTTGATCTATTAAAAATAGCTAAAAACTATTCTAACATTGGCTTGCCTAACAAGTGAAATATTAGGCGCCATTACGATCCCGAGGGTGGGAATACCAGGTCGTGATATGAGAAGACACAAACATGGTTAATTAATTATACTTTTATTAAAAACTTTTAATAATTTTTCAAATAATATAAATTAAAAAATTAAATCTTATGTCTTCTCAATTTATTTCCCCTCAAAGGTTTTAATGTCATCAAGATAGTGATATTTTAGGTGCTGAGATTAAAGAAAAAGAATTTATGATTACATAACTTTGTCGAAAAATTATCGGCAAAAAAAAAAAGCATTACTAAAATATGAAAATTTAATAGGACGAAAAATTAGTATGAAAAGTTATTGATATATATATATATATATATATATATATATATATATATATATATATATATATATATATATATATATATATATATATATATATATATATATATAATTCCGTCTAATGTTTTAAATATTTGTAATTCCTACATAGTTCAATTATAGCTAATTTGAAAATAATTTGTAACGACCCAGCCGGTCGTTTTGAGCATATGCATTCCATTTAGGTATTTGAGGTCTTGAGCAGCATTGTACGATATATTATGACTTGTGTAAATCATCGATTTTGGTTTTCAGGTTATTCGGAATTGATTTGGAAGAATGAATTTTATGATTTAAGCTTTAGAGTGGGAAGAGTTGACCAAGTTTGACTTTTTAGTATTTGACCACGGATTAGAATTTTGATGGTTATGTTAGGTCCGGATGGTAATTTTGGACTCGGGCGTATGCCCGAATTCGCATTTGGATATTTCTAAAAGATTTCGGCGCTAATTGGCGAAAGTTAGAAATTTAAAAGTTTGGAAAGTCCATAAGTTTGACCAAGAGTTGACTTTGAGGATATCATATTCGAATTATTGTTCCGGGAATTTGGAATAGCTTCGTTATATCATTTGGGAGTTGTGTGTAAAATCTGAGCTCATTACGGGTTGATATGATATATTTAGGCACGGGTTTTGGATGTTGAAAGATTCAAAGTTCATTAAGTTCGATTTGAGGAGCGATTTTTGGTTTTGATGTTGTTATATGTGATTTGAGGCCTTGAGTAGGATCGTGTTATGTTATGGGACTTGTTGGAATGTTCGGGCGTGGTCCTGAGGGGCTCGGGCATGTTTCAGATCGATTTCGGACCATTTCTTCTTCATATTGCATTGCTGGTTTCTGCTGAAATCTGGTGCACTAAAGTGTTCTTCGCGATCGCGGATTAGGAGATGCGATCGCGTTGAGGAAAAATTTTAGCTGGGTTATTTCTTAATCGCGATCGCGATTTGCTGGATATGATCGCATAGCTTGGTGTGGATACTGTACGCGTTCGCAAAATGGAGGCTGCGTTCGCATAGTATTGAGACTGGGGAGTTGGGAACTGGAATTTCTTTAACGCATTCGCGTAAGAGGTTACGTGTTCGCGAAGTGCAGGAGCCTGTGTGCTTCGCGTTCACATGGTTTAATTCGCGATCGCGTAGAGTATTTGTTGGAGGCAGTGTTGTTTGTTCTTCGCGATAGAGAAGGTTTGTTCACGATCTCATAGTGTATTTCTGGGGCAGTGCATTTTCCTTCTTTGAAATCGTGATTGTATTTCTGCGATTGCGATTCATTAATTCGTCTAGTGAATATAAAGTACTCTATTTCGGAGATTTCGGCCATTTTATCAATATTGGAGCTATGGAACTCGGATTGAAGCGATTTTCAAGGCATTTTTCACCATATGGATTGGGGTAAGTGTTCTCTACTTGGTTTTGGTTATATTTCATGAATCTATGTTCTCTACTTGGTTTTGGTTATATTTCATGAATCTATCTTTATTTTTGGTAATTGGACTGTGAGTTGTAAAGAGAAAAATTGGGGATTTTGTCTAAAGTTTTATAAAGTGAATTTTCGAGTTTTGAACATCGATTCGGAGTCGGATTTGAATGAAATTTGTATGGTTGAACTTGTAATTGAATGGGTTATCATATTTTATGAGTTTTGTCGGGTTCCGAGGTGTGGGCCCGGGTTTGACTTTTTAGTTGACTTTGGGCTTTTGATTATAAATTCGTCCTTTATCGAATGGGTTTTATTTTTAGAGTATTGTGTGGCTTGCTCGGTATTGGATTTGGCTTGTTCGAGGTAAGTAACACTTCTAAACTTGGTGGTAAGGGTATGAACCCCTGAATCTACGTGATATATGTTTGGTGTTGAGGTGATGCACATGCTAGGTGACGGGCGTGTGGGTGAGCACCGTGTGAATTATGACTCGATTGATTCGATGGTACTGTGTAGTGACCTAATCTTATTTTTATTCATGAAATTTCTTCGTGATAGAGTAATTGAGTTTTGATCCATATTAGAAACCATGTCTAGGCTATATGGTTATCTTGTTGGGACCCACTAAGGTCATTTCTGCTGTTGAGTTATTTGCTTACATTGCAATTACATACTCAGTCATATTCATTCATTTGCATATCATATCTCAGTCTCTATTGCCATTTATTGATACATCATATCATCATTTTGGGCTAATTTTCATGACATTGTGAGTCCGAGAGACTGGAGAGATTGGTTACTGAGTTGAGTCTTGAGAGCCAAATTGTGAGGTATATTGATGGGATCGGGCTGCACAACGCAGCAAGCTTTATTGATTTATGCCATGACTGGCTTATTATAGCGCTTGGGCTGGATCTGCACCTCCGAAGTCTGCACACCCACACTGAGCGCAGTTACTATTGATTCATTTGGGTTGGATCTGCCTTGTACAGTGTTGAGTGACTGAGAGTGTTGATGGCTGGATATGCCCTGGGCTGGACCTACCCTGTTCAGTGATGAGTGACTGAGTGACTGAGTGTGTCGAGTGATTGAGCGTGATGAGTGGAAAGTGTGAGACAGTGAGATTGAGTACTCTGAGAGTGTAAGTACATGAGTTCATCACTGTGATGCATTACATTTGACATGCATACTAGACATACTGGCATAGAGATGTATTTCCACATGCTACGCAATTTTGGTGACATTCATGATTTCACGTGCACACTAATATGTAGGCATAGAGAAGTACCTTCCTCATGCTATCTGATAATGAAACATCCTATTTATTGTTGAAAGGTTTTGGGAAAAATTACAGTTTTTCTGACTCACTCATATTTTGGTTATTTCAGTAAAGGATTTTAGTTTTACAGTTATACCTAAAAAGCATGACTATTTTTCCGTAACTGTTAACGAGTTGAGCATCACATCTCTGAGTTATTTCTTTATCGCTTTTATTATATTGTTATGACCTATTGTTGGCTATTGGTGTTGGACTCCGACCTTTGTCCTAGCTCGTCACTACTTTCAACCTAAGATTAGGTTTGTTACTTATTGAGTACATAGGGTCGGTTGTACTCACACTACACTTTTGTACCTTGCGTGCAGATTTTTTATGCTGATGTTGTTGTGTGTCACGACCCAATTTCCCCTATAGGTCGTGATGGCGCCCAACGTCGCCGCTAGGCAAGCCAACGGTGAACTAATCCATGTCATTTCTCTTTTTAATAAATTTCCAAGTAATTAAAATCTATTTATTAAGAAATTAAGGAGTAGAAAATTCAATAAATAAAATGAAGACAACTGAGTGGCAAACATAGTGATATAAGTACTCCAAAATCATAAAGTCTACTAGTGTGTATGTGTGTGCCAAGACCTGGTGTCACAATTGTATGAGCAACTAGTAGAATATATAAAACTTTAACTACTATCTGAAATAAAGTAGGTAGAAAAATAGATATAAAAAAGAGACTTTAGGTGCTACAGAACAGCTCAGGAAGCAGCTCACCACTAGGTCTCGGGATAACGGTGGTGCGGGTCGATATGACTGCTAGATGCACCTTTCTCATATCCTACATGATTAGTGCAGAAGTGTAGCGTGAGTACATAAACAATATGTACCCAATAAGTATCTAGTCTAACCTTGAAGAAGTAGTGACGAGGGGTTGGCATCGACACTTACTATGGGCTAACAATAAAAATACAGAAATTCTAAATGAGAATAGTTTATCTAAATAATAATAATAATCTCTCAATAACAAGCAGGAAATAAATATTTCTTTC
Organism: Nicotiana tomentosiformis; assembly: GCF_000390325.3. Classification (NCBI taxonomy): domain Eukaryota; kingdom Viridiplantae; phylum Streptophyta; class Magnoliopsida; order Solanales; family Solanaceae; genus Nicotiana; species Nicotiana tomentosiformis. The sequence continues at coordinate 121,825,426 of NC_090812.1, forward strand.
ACAAATGATAAATCCCAAGTCAATTTCTATCATATAAAATTTTAACCTCTCAGGCCATAAAATAATATCAAATATAATTAAGCTCCGTGTATTATCATGCACGATTATGCCGAGGTCGTACGACCCGATCCAGAATAATGTGTAGACTGCCGAGGGTCGTGCGGCACGAACCATAGATGCATCTATCTACTGCCAAGGCGTTCGGTCTTTTACAATTCTTTTATCAAGTTCCAATAAAATTTAGGCACTTAAATTAACAAGTAAGGTGCAAACATTACAAATATTTCATGATTTAGGTCCTAAACAACCTGGACATAAGCATAATTTGTAGCTACGCACAGACTCTCATCACCTCATGCGTGCGTAGCCCTCACAATTAGAAGCAAATAGAAATATAAATCACCTATGGGGTAAACTCCCTCTTACAAGGTTAGACAAGAGACTTACCTTGTCTCAAAGCTAGATTTTCGGCCTCAAATTCACTCTAAATCCTCAACTCGATGCCGAACAATCCAAAACTAGTCAAATGTTATATAAATTAATCAATACATGTTCGAAAGTTCGTATTCTAACTATTAGAGTAATTACCCAACCCCTATTGGAAGATTCCTAAAATTTACCCCCGGGCCCACGTGCCCGGATTCTGAAAATGTTCGAAGAAATTTTTTACCCATAACCTCACAAACTCAAATATATAATTTTCACTCAATCCCATAACCATTTTCGTGGTCAAATCCCATTTTTATCAAAACCTAAGTTTTTCATCTAAACCCATAATTTTCAAAATTTTACATGTTAAAATCTACCCATAATCTATGTATTGAACTTAAATTGGATAGAAATCACTTACCTCCAATAGCTAGGTGAAAACCCCTCTCTAAGAAGCTCCAAAGTTGCCCAAAAAGTGAAAGAAATGAGTCAAAAATGGACTAAGTCCCATATTAAATGAATCTCACTGCCTCCAGGACTTCCGCTTATGCGGAGAAAGCCTCGCAGATACGGCTCTTCATCAGTTGGCCTCTTTTGCATCTACAAACCACAGGCCCGCTTCTACGGGACCACTGCTACGATGCGCGTGCCGTACCTGCGGCTTTGGCCGCTTCTGCGGTTGCTTCCATCGCATCATCATTTTTAGATTTGATGAACCGGGTGTTCAAGCCCTATTTGGATTCTTTTGTGATTGTATTCATTGATGATATCTTGATCTACTCCCGTAGTCGAGAGGAGCATGAGCAGCATCTTCGGATTGTACTTCAGACTTTAAGGGATAGTTAGTTATATGCCAAGTTTTCAAAGTGTGAGTTTTGGTAATACTTAGTCGCCTTTTTGGGGTAGGTTGTATCAACAAAGGGCATAAAGGTGGATCCTAAGAAGATTGAGGCAGTCCAGAACTGGCCTAGACCTACTTCAGTTATAGAGATCCGGAGTTTCCTTGGTTTGGCGGGTTATTATCGCTAGTTCGCGGAGGGGTTTTCATCCATAACAACCCTATTGACTAGATTGAGCCAGATGGGTGCCCCATTCAGATGGTCGAATGAGTGTGAGTTGATCTTTCAGAAGCTCAAGACAGCTTTGACTATGGCGCTAGTGTTGGTGTTGCCCACAGATTCAGGATCCTACACGCTGTATTGTGATGCATCCCATATTGGGCTCGGTGTAATATTGATGCAGGATGGCAGGGTTATTTCATACGCGTCACGGCAGTTGTAGGTTCATTAGAAGAATTACTATGTTCATGACTTGAGTTAGCAGCCATTGTTCACGGACTGAATATTTGGAGGCACTATCTTTACGGCGTGTCGTGTGAGGTATTCACTGATCATCGGAGTCTACAATATTTGTTCAAGAAAGAGGATCTCAACTTGAGGAAGAGGAGGTGGTTTGAGCTGTTGAAAGACTATGATATCACCATTTTGTATCATCCCGGAAAGGCCAATATGGTGACCGATGCCTTGAGTAGAAAGGTTATGAGTATCGGTAGCCTTGCATATATTCCAGTTGGTGAGAGGCTGCTTGCAGCAGATTTTCAAGATTTGGCCAATCAATTCGTGAGGTTAGATGTTCTGAAGCCTGTCGTGTCCTAGATTGCAGTCTCTCGGTCTTCCCTGTATGAGCGCATCAGAGAGTGTCAGTATGATGTCCCCCATTTGCTTGTCCTAAAGGACACGGTGTGGCACGGTGGTGCCAAGCAGGTTACTGTTGGAGATTATGGGGTTTTAAGGATGCAAGGTCATATTTGTGTGCCCAATGTCTTGAGAAGGCCCACAGTTCCAGGTATTCTATTCATCCAGGTGCCACCAAGATGTATCAGGACTTGCGGTAGCATTATTGGTGGAGGAGGATGAAGAAGGATATAGTGGCATATGTAGCTCGATGTCTGAATTGTCACCAAGTAAAGTATGAGCATCAGAGGATTGGTGATTTGCTTCAGAGGCTAGAGATTCCTGAGTGGAAGTGGGAGCATATCACTATAGATTTTGTTGTTGGACTTCCACGGACTCAAAAGAAGTTCGACACAGTATGGGTCATTGTGGAGAGGTTGACCAAGTCGGCACATTTCATTTCAGTGGCAGTTACCTATTCTTCGGAGCGGTTAGCTGAGATCTACATTCGCGAGATCATCCGTCTTCACGGTGTGTCCGTGTCTATCATTTCTGATCGATGTTCGCATTTTATCTCGCACTTCTGGAGGGCCGTACAATGTGAGTTAGGCACACGGGTTGAGTTGAGTATAGTACCCCCAGATGGACGGACAGTCCGAGCGCACTATTCAGATATTGGAGAATATGCATCGCACTTGTGTTTTGGATTTCGGGGGTTCTAAGGATCAGTTCTTGCCGCTTGTAGAGTTTGCTTACAACAACATCTACCAGTCAAGCATTCGAATGGCTCCCTATGAGGCATTATATGCGAGGCAGTGTCGTTCGCCAGTTGGATGGTTCGAGCCCGGATAGGCTCGGTTGTTGGATACCGATTTAGTTCAGGATGCCTTGGATAAGGTCAAGATTATTCAGGATCGATTTCGCACCGCTCAGTCCAGGTAGAATAGTTATGCCGACCGTAGAGTTCATGATGTTGCATTCATGGTTGGAGAGAGGGTATTGCTTCGGGTTTCACCCATGAAGGGTGTGATGATGTTCAAAAAGAAGGGAAAGTTGAGCCCTAGGTATATCGGACCCTTTGAGATTCTTGAGAGAGTGGGTGAGGTGGCCTATAGACTGGCATTGCCACCTAGATTATCAGCAGTCCATCCAGTGTTCCATGTCTCCATGCTCTAGAAGTATCACGGTGATCCGTCTCATGTGTTTAGATTTCAGCTCAGTCCAATTGGACAAGGATTTGACATATGAGGAGGAGTCGGTGGCTATTCTAGCCCCGTAGGTCCGTCAGTTGAGGTTTGTCACGATCCGAAATTCCCACCTTCGGACCATGATGGCGCCTAACATTTCACTTGCTAGGCAAGCCAACATTAGAATAATATTATCCATTTTTAAAATAATTTTTAAATTTATTAATAACAAAGGAACAAATGCGAAAGTAAGGTCTGAAATATAGTAAATAATCCATAAGAACAACGGTGTCTAAATACCATACCAGAATTGGTGTCACAAGTGCACGAGCTTCTAGAATAATACAAATAAAGGTCTGAATAAAATAAAGCTGTCTGGAAACAAACACACAGCTAAAGTAAAGTAGACGGGGACTTCAGAACTACGAACGCTGTGCAGTTATACCTCAAGTCTCCTCTGAGTAGCTGAAATCCGAGCAACTCTATGGTGCGCCGCTGAGACCAACTCCAAAATCTGCACAAGAAATGCAGAGTGTAGTATCAGTACAACCGACCCCATGTACTGGTAAGTGTTGAGCCTAACCTCGACGAAGTAGTGACGAGGCTAAGGCGGGTCACTTACATTAACCTGTACGCAATATTAGTAACAACAACAAATAATAAAAATAAATCGGGTAACTCATTTATAATAATTGAAACCAACTCAGCAGTCATAACCAATTATCATTTCCATCAAATTCTGTTGCAGCGTGTAACCCGCTCTCACAATATATTCACATCAATCCTCTCATATAATTATTTTTAATCCAGTATATATATTGACTTTTAAATAAGTCTATTGCGGCGTGCAATCCGATCCCCCAAATATTGACATTTTAATAAGTCTGTTGTGGCGTGCAACCCGATTCTCCAATATATCCATTTCAATCAATTCTATTGCGGCGTGCAACCCGATCCTCCAATATATCCATTTACCAATTCTTATAGAAGAAATTTCCCCAATAAATGAAACAATTAATATAAAATTATAAGACAACAAGCATATAATAATTATGATTTAATTATGAAACAAACAATGACAAATAGCAAATTATTATGGAAATCATGGAGAAAATAGGCAGTTTAATATTTAATATGCTAAATGTCAAATAACAATTAAGACACATAATTCAAATAGCATGTAACAATTAATGCATGAATTCAAGAATTAATATTTGACAAAGAATAGGAGATAAATAATTATTATAACAATTAATTCGTGTATTAAAATAATTTAGGATTTTCAAAATAATTATGCAAACTATTAATTTGACGACGTATAGACACTCGTTACCTCGCCTATACGCCGTTCACATGCATTTCACATAACAAATAATTTAAGGGATCTATTCCCTCAAGTCAAGGTTAACCACGACACTTATCTCGCTTTGCAAATTCCAATCAATTACTCGACCACAACCTTTCCTTTTAAATTTGTCTCCAAAAGCTTCAAATCTATTCACAAACAATTTCATATACTCAATACGAATAATAGGAATTAATTCCATATGAATTTACTAATTTTTCGGATAAAAATCCAAAATTAATTTAAATATTCGATAGTGGGACCCACATCTCAAATCCTGAAAAAACTCGTGAAATCCGAACACCCGTTCAGCTATGATTTCAACCATACAAAAATTATCCAATTCTGATATCAAATGGGCCTTCAAATCTTAAATTTTTGGAAGATTTTATAAAAATCTGATTTTTCTTCCTTAAATTCACGGATTCATGATATAAATGAGTATGAAATTATGAAATATAATCAATATAGGATAAGGAACACTTATCCCAATATTTTCCCGTAAACATCGCCCAAGAATCGCCTTACCCGAGCTCAAAAATTGAAAATGGTTGAAAATGGATCGAAACCCCATTTCCAGAACTTAAGTTCTGTTTCTAGGATTTTTACCCTTCGCGAACGCGGTCAGTGCCTCGCATTCGCGAAGCACAAAATTTGTGCTACCCAATTTTACTCTTCGCGAACACGAAGCTTGCCTGGCTTGGCCTTCGCGAACGCGAGATGCCCTTCGCGAACGCGAAGGCAATTTCTTGGTTAGCCTCTTTTCCTTCGCGAACGCGAGGCTTCGATCGCGAACGCGAAACTTTGCACCTCAAGCCTTCGCGAACGCGTTCACTTTGTCGCGAACGCGAAGCAAAAAATATGCCAGCTCCAATTTGCTCTTCGCGTTCGCGAGAGTACCTTCGTGAGCGCGAAGAAGAACACACTAGAAGCCTGAAGTCTGCCGAAAACCAGATTTCCTAAGTCCGAAATCATCCCGTAGTCCATCCGAAACTCACCCGAGCCCTCGAGGCTCCAAACCAAACATGCACACAAGTCCTAAAATATCATACATACTTGATCGCATGATCAAATCGCCAAACTAACACCTAGAACTACGAATCGGACACCAAATCAAAGAAAATTTTCAAGAGAACTTTAAAACTTATATTTTTACAACCGGACGTCCGAATCACGTCAAATCAACTCCGTTTCTCACCAAATTTGGCAGACAAGTCATAAATATTATAGTGGGCCTATACCAGACTCTGGAACCAAAATACGGACCCGGTGACAATAAATCCGACACCAGTAAATTCTTAAAAAATCATTAAGCTTTCAAGCTTTTAAGTTTTCATCAAAATTCCATATCTCTGGCTAGGGACCTCGAAATTGGATTCGGGGCATACGCCCAAGTCCCAAATTATGATACGGACCTACCGGAACTGTCAAAATACTGATCCGAGTCCATTTGATCAAAATGTTGGCCAAAGTCAACTCAGTTGAGTTTTAAAGCTCTATTTCACATTTTAATCCATTTTTCACATAAAAGCTTTTCAGAAAATTATACGGACTATGCACGCAAGTCGAGGAATGATAATTAGTGCTTTTCGAGGTCTTAGAACACAGAATTACTTATTCAATTTAAAGATTACATTTTGGGTCATCTCAAGGTCTAAGTGTTACCCTTCAATTCGAGTGCAGTGAAGAGGTTAGCCGATCGAGGCAGCCATGTGGGAGTCCGAGTCGAACATGCAGAGTAGATATCCATACCTTTTTACCAGGTCAAGTACCTTTCTATGTCCGTTCGAGGACGAACGTTTATTTTAGAGGTAGAGAATGTAATGACTCGATAGGTCATTTATAGTTTTACCCTTCATTTTTTCGTTCCGAGACCTCGAATAGCTCCGTTTAGCCTTCCACGATTTGTGTGTGCAATCCGCGTCTTTTTCTAAAAAATATTTATGTTAAAATTTGATAAAAATATGAAATCATGCCTTAAGACTCATTTGAGTTGACTACGTTCAATGTTTTGTGTAAACGGACCCAGATGAGTGTTTTGACGATCTCGATGGGTCCGTATCATAATTTGGGTTGACTAGCTTGACTAACATAATTTGTTGAAAACTAGTAATTTAAAGCTATAAAGAATTCCTAAGTTTGATCGTAGTTTGACTTTTTTGACACCGGGTCCGGATTTCAGTTCCGGAATTTGGTGTAGGTTTGTTTCAGTATTTATGACTTGTCTGCAAAATTTGGTGCAAAACGGAGTTGATTTGGCATGATTCGGACGCCCGGTTGTTAAATTGAAAGTTCTTAAGTTTCTTTGGAAATTTCATTCGTTTTGGTGTCTGAATCATAGTTCAAGTTGTTATTTTGAGGTTTTGATCATGCGAGCAAGTTCGTATGATATTATTACACTTGTGTGCATGTTTGGTTTGGAGCCCGAGGGGCTCGGGTGAGTTTCAGATAAGCTACGGACCATTTCGGACTTAGAAGAATGCTGGATTTTGTTGATATCTGATGTCTGGTGATTTGTGCTTCTCGATCGCGAACGTGAAGCTGGGGGGGGTTGCCCTTCGCGAACGCGGATAGCCCCTCTCGAACGTGTAGGGTTGAGGGGACTTGGGAAGGGTGCATCACTTTTACTCTACGTGAAAGCGAGCCCTGGCTTGCAAACGCGAAGGCCTGGGGAGGAGAAGCCTTCGCGAACGCGTGCCATTCTGGTTGTTGTGCTTCGCTAATGCGTCAGGCCCTTCGCGAACACGAAGAAGGCCTGACTCCTAGTCAATTAAATATCCCAAAGACGGGATTTCACCCATTTTTCACTATCTTCTTATTATAGCTCAGCCTAGAGGCGATTTTGAAGAGAAATTTCATCACCATTTCATAGGTTAGTGTACCTTAACTCGTTTTCTTCCATTTCCATCAACATCCATTAATTTCTAACCTTAATCTATGCCCTTTCATGATAGAAAATTAGGAATTTGGGAAGAATTGGGGATTTTCTTAAAATTGAGATTTAGACCTCAAATTGAGGTCGGATTTCGAAACTAATCACATAATCGGGCTCGGGAGTGAATGGGTAATTGGGTTTTGATCTGAATCTCAGGTTTTGACCAAGCGTGCCCGGGGTTAATTTTTGTTGACTTTTTAGAAAAAGTGTAAAGATCTTAACTTTATGTATTTTAATTAATTTTCCTAGCATTGTTTGATGTTATTGAGTCGATTGTAGTTAGATTCAATTGGTTTGGAGGTGGATTTTAAAGGAAAGGCCCCGGTTGAGCTTTGATTTGCATGCGGAGCAAGGTAAGTGTTGGGTCTAACCTTGATTTGAGGGAATTAGGAACCCTTGAGCTATATGTTATGTGAATTACATGTGTAGCAGCGTATATGGGAGGTGACGAGTGTATATACACCATCAAAATAATTATTTCCATGCTTGCCCACTTTTCATTAATTATTTTATTCCATGTCTTATATGTTATATGATTTAATTGCTTTCTATACCTTAATTTGCGTCTTGCCACTTATTACTCTCGTATTAAAATATTCGTTTCTTCCATGCTTCCATAATTAATTGCTACTTGCCTTAATTGTCTTACGTGTACACTATAATTGTCACATGTTTTCTTGTGTTGTTACTTTATATTAATTGTAGTATTCCTTGATTTTGTACGAGGTTCCTTTATGGATTTGCTTTCATATTCCTTAATCATAGAGATTCTTGTGAATTGAGTTGTTGAATTGATTACATTTATTGATTTTGTTTATCGATCGGGTTGCACGCCATAACGGGTGGAATAAGGAAGGATTTATTTTGATATGGTGGGATCGGGTTGCACGTAGCAACGGATTTTAATGTGATTTTGATATGGTGAAATAAAGGAGGCTAATGATATTGATTCTGATTCTATGGTAAAATCGGGTTGCGCGCCGCAACGGATTTTACATGTTATTCTTGATATTGATATGGTGAAATAAGGTAGGATTGTGTTTGTACGGTAGAATCGGATTGCGTGCCGCAACCGATTTGTATTTTGTATTCAGTGTTGCATTGTGTAAGCTTTCACTATTTTCATACGTGATTTTGAGGACTAATGTTTCTGGATTTATTGATTTCGAGGATTGAGTTTATTTTCATAAGTTAACTGCTTTACTTTTCTTGTGTTCCTTTCCTGTTATTATTATTATACTGCTTACAGGTTATTGTAAGTAACCCGCCTTAGCCTTGTAACTATTTCGTCGAGGTTAGAATCGGCTCTTAGAGAGTACATATGGTCGGTTGTACTCATACTACACTATGTACATCTTGTGCGGATTTTGAAATCGGTCCTAGCGGCGGTCAGTAGATTGCTCGTATTGATTGCCTGACGGAGACTTGAGGTACAGTTGCTTGGCGCTCACAACCCTGAAGTCCCCTTCTATCTTATTCTAGCTGTTTATTTTATTTCATACAGTTATAGTTTCATTCAGACCTTTATATGTATTATTCTAGTCGCTCGTGTACTTGTGACACCAGTTTTGGGATTGTATCTATATATCGCTATTGTTATGGTTTCTCACTCTATTTCAGTTTATTCAGTTTCTTGGTTATTATTTAATTTGAGTTATTAAAAATAGCTAAAAGCTATTCTACCGTTGGCTTGCCTTGTAAGTAAAATGTTATGTGTCATCACGGTCCCGAGGGTGGAAATTCCAGGCCGTGACACCGTCCTCACCAAACATGTGCATGTATGTCAAATCAAACGACACGGAAACACCCTTCGTACATTTATCTCATCCTCATCAAGCATATGTATAATAGTACCAACCAGATATAAGGAATGTCATAGTAGTCTCAACAAAGTAGAAAGTACACAGATAGCAATAACAAATAGGGCAGAAGCATATGGATAACTGGAACTGACAAGGTGGGAGGCACAGAAGTAATGATCGTAATTAAATTAGGAGAACATAGATTTCAATAACTAGCAAGGTAAAAGTTTATATAAAACCACAACAAATGAAAAAAAAATCATAGATTAAATATAAAAAACAAGAAGGAAAGCATGAATGTAACAATAATAATAAATAGAAGGCATGGATAGGAGAATAACAAATAAGGTAGAAGGCAAAGGCGTAACAACAACAAACAGCATAGAAAGTATATGTGCAATAATAATAACTTAGGATAAAGGCATGAATATATACGTAAGGGAAAGACAACATAACACAATGCAAATCTCTCATCCTCGCCTGCACGGAAACACAATTCGTGCCATGAACTCTCGTCCGTATATTTTAATATAAAATATTTGAACGGCATCACCCTTTGTATTTTTACTCTCATTCTCACATAATAATATAAAAATAATGGCACGATATCACCCTAGTGCTTTTTCTCTCATCCTCAAATAATAATGTAAAAATAATGGCACAACATCACCCTTCGTCCTTTTACCCTCATCCTCACATAATAATGTAAAAATAATGGCACGGTATCACCCTTCGTGTTTTTACTCTCTTACTTACCTAGCATATATACATCAACGACAAGCAAAATAGGAAGCGTGGATAACATCAAGAGGAGTGATTAAGCAAAATACACCACGTGAACGAGAATCACAGCTTTTGCACTAATAAACAAGTCAATAAAGTTTAAGAACCCCATTGTTCGAGTATCTCAACAAAGCTCAAACATACTCTTCAAAGTAAGTATAGAACCAAAGTATCTCAAGAATAACGGACATAGACATGTGTTTGTGATTTAGGTATAGTTATAACCGAATTTAGCACACTAACAGTCTCACAAAGAGTCCATCATATTTAATCATGTTGTAATAAATTGAAGCATTTTCTATAGCATTGATATTTGTACTCATATTATTATAGAAATCAAGTAAAATATGAGGCAAGAATATCACAAGTTTCAACCAGGCACAAAGAATCATATAATCTACCCCGAGCATGGATAACCCTGGCACATGCATATACTCTCGTCACCTTGCATAAACATCACTTCTGCATATAGTAAATAATATTATTTTATTAGAAATATTTCCTCAACAAATCTAGGCAAGACTCTTACCTTTTTCCGAAACACAGTCAACAATCCAACATGGCTTTTCCTTTACAACAAATTTCCCAACCAATCGAATCTAGTTAATATTATTCAAACAAGTCAAAACAAACTTCAGAAACTACTTTTGAATGATATATGTTCAATTTTTAATATAATTGAAAAAGTCAACCTGGGCCCACATAACCGAAATCCGAAATCAAGATCAATTTTCGATTACAGCCCTGAGTCCGTATATGTGGTTTGTTTCGAAATCTGACCTCAATTTGACGTCTAAATCTCAATTTTACAAAATCCATAAATTCTACCCGAAACCCTAAATGTTTGTACTTTGAAATCCACAGATTTGATGATAAAATCCATGAAAAAATAATGAAAATTGATTGAAAACAAGTTAAAGTTACTAATCTATGAATCTGAAAAGAAATTGCTCTTCAAAAATTGCCTCTATGGAGTCCAGGGTTCAACAATGGTTTAAAATGAGCTAAGCCTTGAAATCCCCATATTTTACTCAACTACAGATATCGCAATTGCGAACTCTTGTTCGCAATTATGATTTTCGCAAAAGTGAACAACTTCTATTCTCTCTGATATCGCAAAAGCGATGAAGTCATTGCAAATGCGAACTCTGGGAAGTCCGCAAATACGAATAGTGTTTCGCAAATGCGAAGCTGCCCCTTAATCATCAATGTCGCAAATGTGATATACCCATCGCAAATGCAAAGCCCTCCCTGTCTGCAAATGCGATGCAAATTTTGCAAATGTAAAGTGTCAGCCCCAGCCCATTTTCGCAAATGCGATACATAACTCGCAAAAGCGATACTCGTATTTGCGAGCAGAACCTCGCAAATATGAGATCTGCAGGTTCAAAGCACTAGTTGTTCTTCAGCAGTTCAAAACTTCCCACAACGCATCTGAACCCCTCAGACTCCAATCCGAACATTCACACAAGTGTAATAACATCATACAAATTCGCTCGCTAACTCAAATAATCTAAATAATATCAAATATCAAGAATGATCATTATAACTCAAGATTTTCAACTTCAAAACTCATTTTTTCAACTTTTCACATAATGCGCCGATACGGCCATGGGTCACCCGGGACCCCAACCAAATATGCGTACCATTTCAAATTATCATACGAACCTACCAGAATTATTTAAATACCGATCTGAGGACATTAAATAAAAAGTTGACCGTGGTCAACTCTAGTCTTTTTTAAAGCAAAAAAATCACATTTTCTTTAAAGTTTCACATATGAACTCGAAAAATAACACGGACCACGCACACAAGTCATAAATCATCAAATAAAGCTACATGTGGTCTCAGAACATAGAAAAGGGAGCTAGTGCTCAAAACGACTGGTCAGATCGTTGCACATAATTTACAAAATTCTAACTCTCTTTTATTCTCAATTTTATAAATAGATTGAATTTTGATTGCTATTAACAAAATTAATGATACGAGTAGATTATTTTTTTATTTTCTCAATTTTTTTCTTATTATTCGTCTTTAACTTATATGCTTGATTACTACTTCTCTCTTCTTCTTTTTTGTTTTGAAAATTATATTTATTTTTCTATAGGTAAGTCCATAAAATAGATTAATACAAAGAAAAAAAATATCATTATATTAAAGAAATAAAAAAAAGAGATAAAGATAAAAGTTGTAGAGGCTTAAATAGGGATTTTTAAAAGTCAACTTTGATATGAAAAGGAGAATGATAATTGTTCAAAGTTAAAGAGTGAGCTTGATTTTTAAAGTAAATTTGGGGAATGCAAATAATTTTCCCACTTAATATTTTCCTTGCTAATTTCGGCTCATATTATTTATCTTTTAAAGTACACACCCAAAGCAAGATACTTAATTGCTTTACTCATAATAAAATATACTTAAACTACTCTTTGCATCTCTTTAAATGGCTCACTTAGTTAAGACAGTTTTTTTTAACTAAGACCGCCCACTGAAACAATAAGGAAAAGTTAAAGAAGGGTAATAAGTAATTTTCTATTTTTTCAAAGAAAATGTTTCTAACGGAATTCAACGTGTCAAAACAGTTACGATTTCGTATCAAATGAAGTAGTCGTACCATTTTAAAAAAATGATACTATTTTCTTATTTGTCTGTTTCAGAAAGAAAATCATATTTTTAAATTTTAAAATAATTTAACCTGAGCTTCCTATATTATTTTTAATGAAGCGTTTATAGTTATATTTATTGTATATCATATGTAAAATCACAAATTTCAAAAATCTTATTGTATACAGTCAAAATCGTGCGTACCCGATTTTGTATGGTTAATCGAGACCGGGGTGGCCGACCGAGGTTCAATCTCAAGTTATATTGGATCGTTGCGTGAATAAATATTGCCTAGCTCGTGATTCAGGGATCGATCGAGATCGAGACCAGCTAAGGTTGAGACCGAATAGGATAGGGATCTAGCGAGATCGAAGGAGGCCTGCTAAGTCGAATAAGAGAAATTCGAGAAATCCGTGACCGGGCGAGGATTGTGGCGGAGATCTCGGCATATGTCAAATCACGACCGGTTGATGAACCAATCAGAAGATTTCCTTATGTATTTAGAATTGTACCATATGTAGAACTCTTCTACTATATAAAGTTGGGGGAGGGGAGGGGGGGGATTCCAATAATTTTGAAAGGGGAGATTCACGCATAACAAAGCAATATATTAAGTTTTCTCTCTTAAGCTCTCTTATTCAGGTTTTCGGTTTTTGCTTCTCAATAATATACTCAGTTGGTTCGAGGGCGACCTACGAGGGCCAAAGTTGGGCGTTACATTGGTTTGCTTTATTTTACAGTTAATTTCTAACTTTAATTCTTATATTTCCCAGTTTGTGCCAAGTGAAATCACATATCCTTAAAACCACTTATAAATTTAATTGTTATCCGATTTTAAGGGTAAACAGTTTGGCGCTTAACGTGGGGCTAAGGATAATAGTAATTGCCTGGTGCTAATTTTTATAACACACAGTGCTTTATACTTGTTCTTGTAAGCGTTTTTGATTCCAGGATTAGCATGTCGAACTCTCAAGCAGTACCCACACACATCGATAATGGTCTTGGTTTTCACGGCGAAAACGACAACGTAGCCGCCCTAGGAAACAAAGTGCCTCCAGTTGATCTCGAAGGAGTACTAGTTGCAGAACCCATCGACGTCAGTTCCCATGTTGCCCTGAATGCAAATCTGGGCGTCGACCCCGAAAATAGCATCTGCAGAGACGTTCGATCAGCCAGTCAGAACGTACAGGGCGGAGAAGAAGGCGAAATTAGCCTTCGAATAATATTCGAAATACTGTAGGCTCAACAAGTTACAATAGCACAACTATAAAATCAGAACCACGCACCGAGTAGGGTCGAACCCGAGCCATCACATGAAGTTTTTCATGGGGCCGAACCAGTGCCGGGGAGGTCAAATGTGAATGAGTCAGGTACCGAACCCGCTATCTTGAAAATGTTCGAGGAGCTGACAAAGCGAATTAAATAGGAGGAGAATAAGATTAAATCGAATGACAAAAAAGTGAAAATATATAACTCCCGAGTTGATCAAATTTCAAGGAACCACCGATTTTGAAGGGTTTGGAATCAAAGAAGTTCGTACAAAAGCCCTTCCCCCCGAACGCGGCTCCTAAGCCCATTTCGAAGAAATTCCGTATGCCAGAAATTTTCAAGTATAATGGAACTACTGACCCTAACTAGCACGTCACTTTTTACACATGCGCAATAAAGGGGAGCGATCTAGAGGACGATGAGATCAAGTTCGTACTGCTGAAGAAATTCGGAGAAACTTTATCAAAGGGGGCGATGATATGGTACCATAATATTCTACCTAACTTCATTGATTCTTTTGCCATGCTCGCAGATTCCTTCGTCAAAGCACACACCGGAGCAATAAAGGCCGAGATAGAAAGTTGGACCTTTTCAAAGTAAAACAGAAAGATAACAAGATGCTCAGAGAGTTTGTATCCCGGTTCCAAATGGAGCGAATGGATTTGCCCCCGGTCGCCGACTATTGGGCCGTTCAGGCTTTCACTCAAGTCCTAAACGTACGAAGTTCAGTAGGCTCACAACAGTTAAAGCAGAACTTGATCGAATATCCAGCTATTACCTGGGCCGATGTGCATAATCGGTACTAGTCAAAGATTAGGGTCGAGGATGACCAATTGGGGACTCCTTCCGGGTCCGTCTATCCAAACAGGACCATCGATAGAGGTAAAAGGGACATTGACCAGTAACCACGGTCAAACAGAGATCGATATCAGCCATACGGTAGAGATCAGAGAAACAACGGGCCTGGGCGTAACCCCGTTCGAATTGATAGAAGTAATGATCGAGGTCAGAGCTCTCGAGGGCTCATGAGTAAGAGCGGTTTTGACAGGAATGTCGAACCCAAAGAAGCACCACGACTATCGGAATACAACTTCAACATTGATGCATCAGCTATTATATCGGCCATTGGGTGTATCAAAGACACCAGGTGGCCCCGACCTCTGCAGACTGATCCGGCCCAGAGAAATCCTAATCAAATGTGCAAATATCATGGCACCCATGGTCATAGAACAGAAGATTGTAGACACCTAAGGGAGGAGGTACCTCGTTTGTTCAACTAAGGGCATCTTTGAGAATTCTTAAGTGATCGGGCTAAAAACCACTTCAAGAACAGAGATTCAAACAGACAGAATGAGCAATAAGAGCTGCAACACGTGATCCACATGATTGTTGGAGGGGTCGATATTCCTCAGGGGCCCGTATTCAAATGCACCAAGGTGTCGGTCACGAGGGAAAAGCGGACTCGAGATTACGTATCGGAAGGGACCTTGTCTTTCAATAACGAGGATACAGAGGGGATCTTACAACCCTACAACGATGAACTGGTAATATCTGTCCTTATGAATAATTTCAAGTTAAATGTGTTTTGATTGATCCAGGTAGCTCGGCCAATATTATTCGATCGAGGGTTGTAGAACAGCTCGGCCTACAAGATCAAATTGTGCCCGCAGCCCAACTACTTAATGGCTTCAACATGGCGAGCGAAACCACCAAAGATGAAATTACTCTGCCAGCGAACGTGGCCGAGACCATCCAAGAAACAAAGTTCCATGTGATCGAGGGTGACATGAGGTACAACACCCTGCTTGGAAGGCCTTCGATCCATAACAAGAGGGCAATACCCTCGACCCTTCACCAAGTTCTGATGTTCCCGACATCAGAGGGAGTCAAAACAGTGTACGGGGAACAACCCGCCGCCAAGGAAATATTTGCAGTCGATGAAGTGATACTGGTATCAATGCTCTCATAAATGAAGGGATCGGATTCGAAGGGAAAGCAGGAAGCCAAATAGCAACCATAGACACCGGCCTCGACCCAATTACAGAAGCAAGGGATCGACGAGGATGACGACTACTGGATCCCTCGATCTTTCATAATTTTCGATGACTCCGATGCCTCCACATCGACGGTCGAAGAGTTGGAACAAGTCACACCGGCCGAGCATCAGTCCGAACGAAAGGTATACCTGGGTACGGGGCTAACCCCCGAGCTTAGGAAAAAACTTATTCATTTCCTTAAAGCTAACATGGATTGCTTTTTTTGGTCCCACCTCGATATGACAAGGATCCCACCAGAAATTACCACTCGTAAAATAAGCCTGGACCCTAAATTCCGCCCGGTGAAGCAAAAAAGAAGGCCCTTATCCGATGTCAAACATGCCTTCATCAAGGACGAGGTAACCAAACTTCTCAAAATATGATCCATTCGGGAAGTAAACTATCCCGAATGGTTAGCAAACATAGTGGTAGTCCCTAAAAAGGAAAACAAACTTAGAATTGTGTAGATTATAAAGACCTGAATAAAGCATGCCCCAAGGATTCTTTTCCTTTGACTAATATCGATCGTATGATCGATGCCACGGCCGGCCACGAAACTCTCAGTTTTCTCGATGCCTACTCCAGTACAACCAGATACAGATGAACCCGGAGGATCAGGAAAAGACCTCGGTTATCACTATGTACGGTAGCTACTGTTATAATGTAATGCAATTCGGTCTAAAAAATGCTGGTGCAACTTATCAACACCTAGTAAACCGAATGTTCGAAGAACAAATAGGAAAATGAATGGAAGTTTATATTTATGACATGTTAGTTAAGTCCTTGCGAGCAGAGGACCATTTAAAGCATTTGCAGGAGTCTTTCAATTTACTGAGGAAGTACAATATGAAGCTAAACCCTGAAAATTGTGCATTCGGGGTTGGCTCGAGCAAGTTTCTTGGTTTCATGGTGTCCAATTGGGGAATCGAGATCAACCCCGATTAAATCAAAGTTATCGATGATATCACGGTAGTGGATAATGTAAAGACCGTACAGAGGCTGACGGGGCGGATAGCCGCCCTAAGACGATTCATTTTGAGATCCTCAGATAGGAGCCACTGATTCTTCTCGCTGCTTAAGAAGAAGAGCAATTTTGCATGGACTCCGGAATGCCAGCAGGCCTTGGAGGAACTAAAGCGGTATTTATCGAGCTCGTAGCTTTTTCACACCCCGAAAGTGGATGAACAACTTTACCTATACTTGGCAGTCTCGGAGATAGCGGTTAGTGGAGTCCTAGTCCGAGAAGAACAAGGTACACAATTCCCTGTCTATTATGTTAGTCGGACCTTAGGTGAGGCCGAAACTAGATATCCACACTTCGAAAAATTAGCGCTTGCTTTAATAAGTGCCTCTAGGAAACTAAACCAATATTTCCAATGTCATCCAATATGTGTTATAACGACTTATCCTCTTAGAAATATTTTGCACAAACCCGAACTTTCGAGTCGATTGGCCAAATGGGTCGTAGAAATCAGTGGGTACGATATTGAGTATCGGCCCCGAACCGCCATCAAGTCTCAAATCTTGGCGGACTTCGTGGCTAACTTTATGTTAGCTCTCATACCCGAGGTTGAAAAAGAACTACTGATAAAATCAGGTATATCTTCGGGAGTCTGGACCCTCTTTACGGACGGTTCTTCGAACGCGAAGGGGTCCGGATTAGGTATCCTACTAAAATCACCCACAAGTAATGTAGTTAGATAGTCTATCAGAACTACAAAATTGACTAACAATGAGGCCGAGTATGAGGCCATGATTGCAGGTCTCGAACTAGCTAGAAGCTTGGGGGCAGAGGTCATAGAGGCTAAGTGTGATTCCCTCCTCGTGGTAAACCAAGTTAACATTACCTTTGAAGTCCGAGAAGACCGAATGCAGAGGTACTTGGATAAACTACATGTAACTCTACATCGATTTAGGGAATGGACCTTGCAACATGTACCTCGAGAACAGAACAGTGAGGCCGACACTCTTGCAAACTTAGGTTCATCAGTCAAAGACGATGAACTCAACTAGAGGACTATCGTACAACTCATGATATCGGTAATCGAAGAAGGTCACGCCGAGATAAACTCCACAAGTTTAACCTGGAATTGGAGAAACAAATACATAGATTACTTAAAGAAGGGGAAGCTTCTATCAGATACATAGAGTACGGTTCACTTTGTCCGAAGATGGAACGTTGTTTAGAAAGACGTTCGATAGACCATTTGCAATATGTTTGGGACAAGGAGATACCGACTACATCCTACAGGAAGTTCATGAGGGCACTTATGGAAATCGTTCCGGTGCCGAATCACTGATCCACAAAGTAATTAGAGCAGGGTAATATTGGACCGATATGGGGAAGGACGCAAGGGAGTTTGTTCTAAAATGCAACAAATGCCAAAGGCATGCGCCCATGATTCATCAACCTGGGGAACTACTCCACATGATCATGTCCCCATGGCCCTTCATGAAATGGGGAATAAATATCGTTGTCCCTCACATGTCGGCCCCAGGTAAAGTTCAATTTATTTTGTTTATGACTGATTATTTCTCTAAATGGGTTGAAGCATAGGCTTTCGAGAAAGTCAGAGAAAAGGAAGTCATAGACTTCATTTGGGACCACATCATATGTCGATTCGGGATGCCCTCTGAAATTGTATGTGATAATAGAAAATAATTCATCGGCAGCAAAGTAACTAAATTTCTCGAGGATCACAAGATCAAAACAATTCTATCAATACCTTATCATCTCAGTACAAGACGAATCGACCAAAAAAACCATCATCTAAAATCTTAAGAAGAGATTGACCGACGCCAAAATAAAATGGAGAGAAATACTACCCGAGGTTCTATGGGCATACCGCACCGAAGCTCTGATCCCGGTCGAGGTCGGAGATCAGAGCATCAAGTTTCGATATGCAACAGAGGAGTCGAATAACAAGACCATGAACACGAGCCTAGAATTGTTGCACGAAAGACGCGAAGCCGCTCTCGTCCGATTAGCCAATCAATGGCGAACAACTGCCGAGCAATTGGAACGTATCGCACCTAAAATGATACTACTGCTAAGGTACGGCCCCTTCCATTTTTATTTATATTTTAAACTAACCCTTGCAGGTGTTCGACCAGAAACAACAATAGATTCTTCCACGCGAAGCCTTTAGGTCTGAAAGCACGTGTTGCACTCTTTTTTCCTTAGACCAGTTTTGTCCCAAATGGGTTTTCCGACGAGGTTTTTAATGAGGCAACCATTGATTGTGCTAACTTAGAACAATTCAATAATATCCGAGGTTTTTTTACAATCAACCTTCGAATACTGGGGGCATTGTCGTCGAATGTCAACTTTGATTCGAATAAATTACTCCATGGCAGCAGGGTCTCGATTGAAAAATATTTGTAAGGGTCAAACGAATAGTGCCCGCATAGTTTGCTCAAGCCCAGGCACAAAACATGAACTCATGTGTAATCATTTATAAAGAAAAGTATTTTTCTTTGCCGATATCTCATGCCTTAGAAACATTTTTCTACTTTACAATTTTATACTCTCGATCTATTATGTAAACAGGATTAAGGGCCGACCATAACCAGAATCCAGATAATTACCTCCACGCTCGGGGACTGCCGTCCGAAAAATAAACGAGATCGAATCATTATAACTTTGAGATCATAAGACCTTTTAGGTAACACTTGATTTTTATAGGCCACTGCCACCCACTCGGGGACTGACACTTCGGGCAAGCTCGAAGTAAAACGAGAAAATAAGCCCAAGGGGCAAATCCTGAACTAAAAAGGCGACAACCGAATTAACAGGGTTCAGAGATGTCCGAATTCCGTAACAAAATAGGCCTTCGAATTCCCTCATAAAACCGGTTAAAAAGGATACTGCCGTCAAAATCATAAAAGTCTTCGATAATATCAAGCCTCAAAAACTCTAATGAGTACAAAATTGTTCGAACTCCTGAACAGTTCCTTATTGCATGCTAAGGCATTACAAGTTTTGCAAATGCAAATGATAAAAAACTTTTTCAAGCCGAAAAGGGGAGAAAGTCATAAACAATCTTTTTACAAAGGCCATATCGGCCTAATGCAAAAGCCTAAAGGATGCTTTTGCTTTGAGTTGGAGAGACCATCCTCGCTCAAATTAAAAACCTAAGGGTTACCTTACTTCGAATTCGAGCAAGCACTCACTCGATTGTAAAGCCTAAGGGCTATACTAGTTCGGTTTAAATCAAATTGTCTAAACCTCGGATCCTAGAATACAACTTCATAATTTTATAAGGCAGAAAGGAAGAAAGTTATTATATATATACACGCCAAAAATGATTTACAAAGGAAACATGGCCCGATCAAATTTCTTTACAAAAAACCGAAACGGTCTTAAAAGAAATACAAAAAACACTAAAGGACTTAGTCTTCTCTGGGAACATGATCTTCGCTCTCGAGGCCTTTTCCACTTTCAGATCCGCTCATATACCCAGAATCATCATCATCAGGAAAGGCCAACACTCTAGCTTCAGCTTTGAGCTCCTTAGCATTCTCGATCTCGGCTGTAAGATCGAAGCCATGAGCATGGATCTCCTCGAGAGTCTCCCTTCGAGGCTGACATTTAGCATGCTCGGAAACCCAGTTTGCTCGAGCCTGAGCAACTTCGGCAACCTCCTTTGCTCGAACCTAAGCACCTTCAGCATCAGACAGGTAGATGGCCACCATTGCATCAGCATTAGCCATGGTTGTTTCGACCTCCAATTTGGCCGCTGCAAGTTCTGTGGCCTGCCTCTCTCGATCAAAAGTTGCTGAACCCAACCGAGACTGGAACTCCTCAATTTTCTTGGCTTGAACCAAGGCTTTCTCTTTCAAGCTTCGGAGTTGGGTCTCAGCCGAGGCCAATTGAGCTCGGGCGGCTTCCTTTTCTAAGGCAAGGCGGTCTATATTCTTCTTCCACGCCTCGGCCTCCGCTTTCACTGCGTCCACTTCCTCAAGAAGCCGCCCGATCACATCGAGTTTTCGATGGACCTGTAGGACCAAACAGTTAGCCACCACACCCGAGTCAGTATCATTAACTTCAAAGATTCTTTTCACCTGCTCGGCCAGATCAGCTTGTTCTTTCTGAGATGCTTCTAGCTCAGCCGAAGTCCTTTTGCTTCCCCTTCTCTGCTCACTGAGAAACTTGAAGGTATCTCTCTCCTCAGTAAGCCCTCATATTTCGGCTTCATACCGGCTCAGCTCCCCTCGAGATCAAAAGAAAGTCTCGTGATGAAGCACAGAAGCATACAAAAATAGAAAGAAGAAATTATACAACGGGAGAAAAATACAAGTATGAAAATTGACAAAGAAAATATGAAATTACCCGGTTCAGGGCCTGTTCGGTTTCGTTGAAAAAACAAAGCACTCCCACCTCGTCCATCTGGGCTTGGTCTTCTTCCGTGACCAAACATCGGAGGTAGCTAGACACCCCTACGGGTGCAACAAGAACCCGGGAATACTCTGGGACCGTGATAATGATTGTTCGCTTATGTCCGGGATAGACACTAGGGGCCGAAAATCGATTGGTCAGTCTAAAACTCGAGGAAGCCTCGCCCGAGCTCTTTTTCGGAGCCTCCAAGTCATTCAGACCGGTGACATCTTCTACCCTAACAAAATAACCACGGAAAGGATCTTCCTCTTCGTGGGCTCCCTCCCCATGACAAGTCTCCACGGCGTGAGCGTCGCATATCATCAACTCAGAAAATAAAGGAAACGAGGGGGAATCCCTGATCTCTATTACCCCAAGTGGGTCTTTTGGGGCACCGCCTTCATCTTGGGGGCCTCAAGCCCGGTTTCTGCACCGTCATCCACTACCTCTTCAACTTTTTCTTTGCCACGAGATAAAACATCTTCGATTTCTCTCGGCTCGGGGACTTGGGCCAAAGTCTCCTCCTCGACCTCATCACGCCTAGACGGAGCAGTATCAACTCCCACCGGTTCTGATGATCTCCGAACCTCGGTACTAGCTCGCACACGGGCCACCAGCCCGAAATCATCTTCTTTCTCTTCCTCTTCTTCTTCTTCTTCTTCTTCTTCTTCTTCTTCTTCTTCTTCTTCTTCTTATTTTTCTTCCCTTAGTCTTTGGACATACTCCATAGTCAGCGGGATTGTGTTCCCCTTGGGTTTACGGGTTGTTCTCTTCTTGGGTTTTTGGCCCTCAAAGTTCGAGGCCCTTTTCCTCTAATTCTCCTTCGCCGGTTTCGAAATAAGTGGTGAAACATCTTCATCACCGGGCGGGGGTCTCATAGTCGTATCCTGATCTGCAAAAGGAGAAAGTAAGTAAACTCATATTTGAGAAGATGCTTGAACGATAGACAAATCGGTAAGTCAGGAAGAAGGATTACCATGAGTACGAGCCTCCCACTGGCCCTTTGACAAATCACGCTATGCGCGCTCGGCGTATGTTGACGTCAAAACTAGGCTCCTAACCCAGTTCTTGAGGTGGGGAACCGCACCTGGCATCCAAGAAATGGCTGCATCGAGAAAAACACTAATAAGAAAGGATGAAAAAGTAAAAACAATGAACAGAAATTAAAGAAGGAATCATACTTTTGCTTCATATTCCACTTTTCAAGAAATGGCATGCTCTCAGTCAGGATTAGGTCTGCAGTCTTCACCCGAACGAACCGACCCATCCAGACCCGATCTTTGTCTTCATCTATACTCGCGTTGAGCGCCTTGATGGCCCGACATTGAAGCTTTATCAGCACACCTCGATAGAGTCGAGGGCTATATAATTTTAGGAGGTGGTCAAGGGTGAAAGCAAGCCCGTCGATTTTGCTCACGAAGAAACAGAGAAGTATCACGATCCTCCAGAAAGAGGGGTGAATTTGGCCGAGGGTCACCTGGTATTTCTTGCAGAAGTCTACGATGATCGGATCGAGGGGACCCAACATGAAAGGATAAGTGTAAACGCTCAGGAACCCTTCCACGCGGGTGGTGATTGCTTCTTCTGGTGCCAGTATCACATCCTCTTTGTTTCCCCAGTTACAATATTTCTTCACCTGGTTGAGGAGGCTTTTGGGTATTGAGCATATATATCTCGATATTGGCTCGCATCGACCAGGAACCGATGAGGTTTTCTCGACCATAAAGTCGGAATCTATGGCACAACCCTTAAATAAGTTCTTCAGGGCGTGGCTCCACCACTGGTTTCTCACCGGCCGGCCAAGATGAGGAAGCAGCCTCTTTCTATGGAACAATTTTAGATGTTTTGGCCATTTAGTTTTTGTGGGCAAAGAAGAATGGAGAGTGAAGTATTTGGTGTTTTAGTACAAAAAGCAAAGAAACTCAAAAATTTGAAGATAGGATTCTTTGAAGAAAGCAAAGAACTATGGAGAATGGAATGAAGAAGAATTGAAAGTAAAATTCTGAAATAATGAAGAAGGGGGCTATTTATCATTTTCACAATAACGATTCAAAACTGGTAGTGGCCGACCGTCGACTAACGCGCATTAAATACCTGGGAAACTGTACCAACGGGACGTTTATGTCACTTCTACTGCTTATGTTATGACGATTACATCATGATCGAAGGCTCAAATCGTTTCTTGTTATTACTCTCCAAAAAATGAGGGGACTATCTGTATACAGTCAAAATCGTGCTTACCGGATCTTGTATGGTTAATCGAGACCGGGGTGGTAGACCGAGTTTCAATCTCAAGTTATATTGGATCATTACGTGAATAAATATTGCCTAGCTCGTGATTCAGGGATCGATCGAGATCGAGACCAGCTAAGGTCGAGACCGAGAAGGATAGGGATCTAGCGAGATCGAAGGAGGCCTGCTAAATCAAATAACAGAAAGTCAAGCAATCTGTGACCGGGGTGAGGATTGTGGCGGAGATCTCGGCATATATCAAGTCAAGACTGGTTGATTAGCCAATCAGAAGATTTCCTTCTGTATTTAGAATTGTATAATATGTAGAACTCCTCTACTATATAAAGGGGAGTTTCAATCATTTTGAAAGGGGAGATTCACGCATAACAAAGCAATATATTTTATTTTCTCTTAAGCTCTCTTATTTAGTTGTTCGGTTCTTTCTTCTCAATAATATACTAAGTTGGTTCGAGGGAGATCTAGCTCAAGGGCCAAAGTTGCGCGTTACATTGGTTTGATTCATTTTATAGTTAATTTCTAACTTCAATTCTTATATTTTCCCAGTTTGTGCCAAGTGAAATCACATATCCTTAAAATCACTTACAAATTTAAATGTTATCCGATTTTAAGGGTAAACACTTATATCCACATAAATATTATGGTGTATAAATTTAATACCACAAGTTTGCAAATCTTCATTTGTTCTTAAACTTTGTGAACAATTAAAGTACATCATATAAATTAAAATATAAATGAGTGGGGTAATAGTTGTTGGGGTTTAAGCTTAAAATAGCTTAAAATGAAGTGAATAGGAAATGGATGGAAAAATAAAAATTTGAATTTTCCTCTTTTACAAAGAGACATTGTCTCGTATTGAAGGGGGAACAATTCCTCTAGCTCTTAAAGAGTTGAGAAGAAGGCAAGCCTCGTGTCGCCGTTGTCGTCGCTCGGCTTCGAATTTGATTGATAAATTAATTATTGGACCGAATTTATTTGTTAATATTAATATTTTTAATCCAAATCAGTCGTTTCCGTAACTGTAATTTAAGTTTTCTCCGTTTTGAATTTTTCCTAAAAATTTAAAATTGGCGGTTTGCGTAAATAGCTGCTTCATAAAACAACCACTTTGAGTGAGTTGCAACTCTTCGGTATTACCCAACCTTTTGGCTATAAATACATGATCATTCCCTCAGAACTTCCTTACAAAAATTCTGAAATCTCCTTTTTCCTTCTGCATCATTTTAAACAAAAAGAAAATAATAGTAAGTATGACTTGCTACCGATCTTTGAGTTCGTGGGTGTCACGATCCGGAATCTCAACCTCGGGGTCGTGATGACGCCTAACATCCACTTGCTAGGCAAGCCGACGTGAGATAGTTAATTATTCAAATTTTAACAGTTTAAAACAAGGTGATAACAAATAGCGAGAGATAGGAATTCAAACTAATACAACACCAGCATAATTCATATAATAACATCTACTCCCAAGGATCCGAAGTCACGAATACACGAGCTACTAGAAGTGCTACAAACAGAGTCTGAAATAAATACAACTGTATCGAATGAAATAAACAGTAAAAGAGGGAAGAGGAAAGGGACTCCAAGGTCTGCGGATGCCAGCAGATCTACCTCAAGTCTCCGTATACAAGGATCCAAGCTGACGCACCTCACGCACCACTGGGGCCAATACCAAAATCTACACAAGAAGTGCAAAAGTGTAGACTGAGTACAACCGACCCAATGTACTCCGTAAGTATCGAGCCTAACCTCGACGAGATATTGACGAGGCTATAACAGGACACTCACGTAATTAAACCTGGACGAACATGTATATATGTACAACAGCAACAAAACAGAGATTTAGCAATGTACAATTGGGAGGCGACATGCGAAAGGGGAAAAAGATACGATAGCTACAACAGGTATGACAACACAAGATAGCCAAATAAATCATCAACTAATGAGGACAGATAAACATATGGTAAGAAGATGGCACGACATCACCCTTCGTGCTTTTACTCTCATCCTAACCATGAAATGATGACATAAGTAAAAATGAAATGACACGGTACCACCCTTCATGCTTTATTCTCGACTTGCCCATGTAACAATGAATAATTGATATAGATAGCACGACATCACCCTTCGTGCTTTTACTCTCAATATCATTATGTAACAATGAATAAATGAGAGATGGCATGACATCACCCTTTGTTCTTTAATTCTCTTCCTCACTATGTATTAATCAATAATGAGATAATGAAATGGCACGGCATCACCCTTCATGCTTTAACACTCTCCCTTACCATGTAGTAAAGACAATATAAATTCGGGAGATAAATAGTGAGGAGAATGTGCTTTACGTCCAATATGATTCCAAGATACCAAATCTCAACTTCCACAAATACTTAACCATTACCAACTAAGCAATAATTACATAAGGAATAATCAAATAAGTAATAATCTAATCTAAGCATGGATATCATAAATAAAGAGGCAGCAAATAGCAAGAAAACAAGTTCTATCCACATGCTTTAACTCAACAATAACGCATAAGTACTCGTCACCCCATATATACATTGTACCCATACATTAAACACGTAGCAAATAGGCAAACAAATCCTAATCCCTTAAGTCAAGGTTAACCACGATACTTACCTCGCTCCGCAATCAACTCAAAGTTCAACCACGGCCTTGCCTTTCAAACAAGCCTCCAAACCAACCAAATCAAGCAAATTATTAACCAAACGATTCAAAATAAGCCTTAGATACTGCCCATGAATGAAAGATGTTCAATTTAGATCATTATTAAAAAAGTCAACCAAAGTCAACCCCCAGGCCTGCTTGGTCAAAATCAAACTTCAGACCAAAACTCGATCACCCATACACCCCCGAGCCTGATTATGTAATTCAAATTGAAATCCGACCTCAATTCGAGATCTAAATTCCAATTTTACAAAAATCTCTAATTCTACCCAAATCCCTAATTTCTACCATGAAAATCCTAGATTTGATGTTGAAATCTTATGAAATGTAATGAGTAATTGAAAGAAAGTAGGTTAGAGTCACTTACCAATGAATTTAGAAAAAAAAGCTCTTGAAATAATCGTCTCTAAGGTGTTAAGGGTTGAGAGGTTGAAAGAAATGAGCTAATTCCCGTTCCCCCCTCTTTTACCAAGATGCAGTTATCGCAAATGCGACACAAAGTTCGCAATTGCGATGATCGCAAAAGCGATCAATCACTCGCTAATGCGAAGAAGCCACTGAGCCTATTGTTATTGCAAATGCGACAATTTTGTCGCAAATACGAAGCAAGCCAGTCCGCAAATGCAAACAATACTTTGCAAATGCGAAGAAGCACCAAGTAGACAGTAGTCACAATTGCGACCAAAACCTTCACTATTGCGAAGATGTAGAGTTCACAAATGTGATGAATTCCCTACAAATGCGAACTCTCCCTAACCCTTCCCAGGCTCGCAAATTTGACACATTGTTCGCAAAAGCGAGGCTCGCATTTGCGAGCCAAACTTCGCAAATGCGAGATTTGCAGACAACACTAGAACACACATGCACCAGCTATTTCTCTAAGTCTAAAATCACTCAGTAGCCTATCAGAAACTCACCCGAGCTCCTCGGGCTCCAAACCAAATATGCACACAAGTGTAATAACATCATAAGAACTCATTCGCGCGCTCAAAGTACAAAAATAACACTTCGAACTATGACTCGGACACCAAAAAAATGAAATTTTCAAAGAAACTTAAGAACTTTTAATTTTCTCAACTGTACGTCTGAATCACGTCAAACCAACTCCATTTTACACTAAATTTTGTGGACAAGTCATGAATACTGTAATTAAATTATACCAAGTTCAGAAATCGAAATCTGAACCCGATACGGACCTACCAGGATCGTGAAAATACTGATCCGGGTCCGTTTTCTCAAAACGTTGAACGAAGTCAACTCAAATTAGTTTTAAAATACGATTTGACATTTTTATTAATCTTTCGCATAAAAACCTTCTGGAAAAAGACACTGACTGTGCACACAAATCGAGGAAGACTAAACGGAGCTATTTAGGGTTTCAAAACACAGAATTGAGGGTTAAAACTATAAATGACCTATCGGGTCATTGGAGTTTGAAATACTGCTATACCAGTGAGGGTAATACGTTCTACCCTGAAGAAAATAAATTCCTTAAGAAAACATTGTGAATTCAGTAAGTTCGGATAAATTTTCTGCTTTTTCTATATTTCTGTTTTTACTTAATTTATGTTTCCAGAATATATTGTCGAATACAGATTAATAACAATAGCTTTGATCAACTTTCCAAATTGAACCAAAAAGGGGAAGGAAGAACAGAAATGCACCTATCTTACTAAATACACTAGACAAGAAAAAAGGTAAAAGCCAATAGGCAACGACCTTGTGATTCCTGATTTAGTAAAAATGGGGTACATAATGATACAGGAAATGCATATAAAATAGCTGTCCACAACTATTAACAATGTTGTTTTCTTCCACTAAGATATGTAAAAGACGTTAGAACGATTTAATTGCGACAAAGCAATACACAGAGTAATGGCAACAAATGTCATAGTTTGCATAATAGTGGTTATTGCCCTGAACATGTGCTCATTACTATATGAGACCATGTTATTGCTACCTAATAAGTTGTTAGAACTTGTAATTAGTTCAAATCTCCAACAACAAAAAAAGGGAACATCTACTTAAGTTTTCTTGTTTCTTTTTGTTTTTCCGAAGTGCAATTATTTAATATTATTGCATAAAAGACATAAATTGTACACATGATCTTAAAACATTAGTTTTTGGTAATATGTGTTCGAAACCAAAAAATCGGAGAAGCAAAGAAACGTTAGTTCAATAAATAAAATAGAAAATAATTATAAGCCTACAAGTTGCTTGTGTATCCTTAAAGAATTTAATCATCTCACTGTTGTTCAAGGTTTTTGGATTAATTCCTCCCAAGATAGAACGAAATAACTATTTTGTGATAGCAGCACTACAAATCACAGAACATCGGCGAACTCAACAAATAGAGCAAATCACACTTGACACTTATATTTATTTAGAAAATAATGCAACAATATAGAAAAGAGGGGAGAAATTTTTAGATTTTTCATGTTTGAAAAATAAGGCCAAGCCTCTAA
Organism: Nicotiana tomentosiformis; assembly: GCF_000390325.3. NCBI lineage: Eukaryota > Viridiplantae > Streptophyta > Magnoliopsida > Solanales > Solanaceae > Nicotiana > Nicotiana tomentosiformis. Next base: position 121,854,266 of record NC_090812.1, read on the forward strand.
ATTTATAGACAATGAAAGGGTGAGACGAAGAGGTGCAATCTAAGAGGTGCCTCTTCCATTTCCCATTCACGCCCTTTAAATAAAAATCCAACAATCCCCCACATGATGGGGAATGGCTATATGATGAAAACATGCATATAAACATTGTGTGATTCGTAAGTAAGGATTAATCGCATATGGATAAATAGGTTTCCCTTTGAACTTTCCGTAGTGAACATATGTCGGATATACTCGGTCAATCAGTAGATTTAATATTTTTGAACCGTCGAGTTTTGGTGTATACCTAGACAACCATAAGTCACACAATCAACCCTTAACCGTCTTTGGTTCTCATTGTTGTATTCGTTTCAGCCATGAACACCGTCTGGTTTCATAAGTGCATAGAGAATTGGCCTTACAGAACTCTCATTGAAACGGCTTATACTTCACACTTACATAGGTGATTCCTAAACGTATTATCCCATAGATACACTATTTGATATACCCCGTATCAAACTTAGAAACCATTAAAAAGTCTTTACGCTTTATCCTTGTTACTGAACATTATCTTCATCATGAGAATGGACTAAAATTTTATTTGACAATATTGAACCGTGATTAATGACTTTGTTTGATCTCTTTGAACCTAGATCTTGGGATCTCCAGTCTTCTAGGTAGAGTTACTACCACAATGACTTATTCTCGCCCATAGCCTCATTCCCTTTGATGATCTTTCAACTACCTCTCTAGTTAGGCCTTTCATAAGTGGATATGATACATTATCGCTTGACTTCACGTAGTCAATTTTGATAATTCTCGTAGAGAATAGTTGTGTAACGGTTATATGTCTTCGTCGTATATGATGAGGTTTTCCGTTATACATATCACTCCCAGCCATTTCCATTATCGCTTCACTATCACAATATATGCATATAGATGTCAACGTTTTGGGCCAAAATGGAATATCTTTAAGGAATTCCGGAGCCATTTTGTTTATTCACCGGCCTAGTCTAAGGCTATAAATGCAGCCTGTATTGTAGAGTGGCAATGCACATTTGTTTGTACGTTTTCCAAGACACTGCTTCTCCACTGATTGCAAAATTATATCCACTCATGGATTTAGTTTATGTTGATCCGGTGATTCATTTTGTATCACTACACCCCTTAATAACCGCAGGATACTTATTATAGTGCAATGCATAGTTATGGATATATTTTAAATATCCCAAAACTCATTTTATTGTCACGACAGTTCAATGCGAACTCCCTTATGTCGTAGACTAATACGTCTCGTCTTTTTATTGCATATCAGATTATTGACTACACTTAATATGGCAATAGTATATTATAACAACACATGGAATGATTGGCATAGTTGTGGCCACAACCCTTTAATATGTAACACATTTCACAATCATTATGCCATTTTCAAGCATTTGTATGCTATTTATTCATACGTCTATATGATATGCAAAATATAGCACATTCATTCATGAAATAAATCCAACTTGCAATGGATTTTGGTTATGTTCATGAGTTGGTTCACCTCATTATAGACCAACATATTAATACATTCGTTCATGAACGGTCATGTATATACAAAATATACAAATGCACTTTTCATGAAAAGTCACATCCTTCCAGGTGACACCCTTTCCTAAAAGCGCTAAACATTATAAATGTTCAAGAAAGAAAAATTATTTCTGGAAAGGCGCGTAAACAACTTTCGAATTTGTAGTTTCATCACTTGTTATCACTAAAACTGAACAAGTAATAATTCATCAACTATCATATCAATATCCAGTAAGAATTGGTGGGGTTCAAAAATTATATCTTTTAGACATTACGTCTAACATTGGATTTTGTCATGTATAAACTAAAAGCCCCTACATTATAAATATTTCATCAACATATAATCAAATAATGACTATAAGATTTGAAGTATTCTTAACGTAAACATATTTGTTTACACTCATAAATTTTGAAACCATTTGACAATGTTATTTGGTAAAATCTCGCATGTCATTGTTTGGGTGCTTGTTTTAGTCTATAAAGTGACTTAACAAGTCGGCACACCTTTTTTTTCCTACAGGACCCATAAACCCTTCAGGTTATTGCATGTAAATTTCTTCCTTTAAATCTTAATTTAAGAAAATTGTCTTCACATCCATTTGATGGATTTCAAGACCATACACTGTAGCCAATGACACTAACATCCATATGTATGTAATACTCATAACCGACAAATATGTGTTAAAATAGTCAAGGCCTTCTCGTTGTCTATATCCTTTGACAATAAATCTTGCCTTAAATATGTCAATAATGCCATCATCTTTTATTTTCCTCTTGAAAATCCATTTGGAACCCAATGGTTTGTTCCCTAGAGTAAGATGAACTAACTCCCAAATATGATTATTTAATATGGATTCTTTCTCACTATTGACTGCTTCTTTCCGAGGAAGACATAACTTCTTTCAAAGTTTGAAGCTCATTTTCCAACAAAAATGTCAGAAAATCTGATCCAATGGAATTAGTTGTCCTTTGACGTTTACTACGTCTTGGATTTACTTCATTAGGTGCACTATCTTTTGCTTCTATCCCGAGATCACTTAGATATTTCACTAGACGACTCACATTTCTTTTTATACGGATAAATATTCTCAAAGAATTCAGCATTATCTGATTTGATTACCGTATTAATATGAATATCGGGATTTTCTGATTTATGAACCAGAAAATGATATGCCTTATAATTTATTGCATATCCTATGAAAGCGCAATCAATAATTTTTTATCCAATCTTAATCCTTTTGGTTTTAGGAACTTGCACTTTAGCTAAGCAACCCCACACTTTAAAATATTTAATTTGGGCTTAAAATAACTTCCCTCCACAAGTTCTAGGATAAACCAGAACTAATCAACAAGGCATTCATCATCTCCTTTAATGTTCTATTCTTTCATTCCGCAATTCCATTAGATTGCAGTAAGTAAGGGACAGTCGTTTGGTGAATAATGTCATATTTCAAACATAATTCTTCAAAAGGAGATTTACAGTCGCCGCCTCTAATTACATTGTAGAGCCAACCATAAGAACTGTTGTTTGCATCATGACAATGTCAGAATTAATAAACTGTGAAGTTTTTAATCTTCAAACCAAGTAATATCTGACACAACCAGATTTAATAAATGGTGAAGTTTTTAATATTTAAACCGAGTCATAAGTGGGAGTCGGAAATCACTTAGATTTTAATCTCCGAAGGGAGTAGAAAGTCACTCGGACTTTAATCTCCAAAAATAAATAGAACGTAACGATGATTTTAATCTCAAAGATTGAGTAGAAAATCGCGCATATTTTAATCTCGAAGCAGGAGTAGAAAATTACGAAGATTCTAGTCTCCATAACGGGAGTAGAAAATCACGAGGATTTTAATTTTCTCCAAAATTCGGGGTAGAAAATCGCAAGTATTTTGATTTTTCTTTCAAATGGCTTCTCGACTAAACCATTATAACCCCTAAGCATTTCAATAACAACAACAACAACAACAACAACAACAAAGTGAGATCCCACAAGTGGGGTTTGGGGAGGGTAGTGTGTACGCAGACCTTACCTCTACTCCGGAGGAATAGAGAGGCTGTTTCCGGTAGACCCTCAGCACATAACCCCTAAGCATTTCAATATTTGATATATTTTCTTATCAAACAAATATATGTAATATCTTACATATATTATATTCATGATCTCAAAAATACATTCAAGTATTAGTGAAGCCTAATTATGTCTTACAATCCTGAAAATAATCTTTCACATATTTTCATGCATACTACCAAATAATGTACCAATTAATAATATTAATTTTTGAGATCATCACATAATAAGTATCTTACCCGAATATTTGTAAAACACATAAGGTAGGAAATTAAAAATAAGCAGAGTAAGAAAACAAAACCCGGTTTTGTGCCAACTTATATATACGTTGCGGGCTACAATTGTTACTGCATTGACATAAGGGCTGCTAAGTTTATATAGAATCTACTGATCCATCAAAATAAACCTTGATGATCAGGCGCACCGTTTTGTCAAATTCAGAGAGAATAAATTTCTCGCATTTGAACATTGGCTAAATCTCTCTCTGTATAAATGGCATTTGGTGATCCTCGCCATATCGATAGCAACGACGGTGTCGAACACCAAAAAAAATCCACCACATTATTTTTAATTGATCCAACTTTGTCATTCTAGACAGAAAGTATAACAATTTGTTGCCTACCCAATGCCTTCATATAACAATTACTGGAATATTTACACCCAGTAATTCTTTCTTTAAAGCAACTATTTGGCATGCCTTCCTCCTAATTGCCATGCTTGATAAATAGATGTTGACAGTTGATTTTCAGTAATTTTTTATAAGTTTTCAATGGTACCATCACAATAACGGGCACTTGCACAATGGAAATAATTTATTTATGCAAATTTTGATGTCTTATTAGGAGCAATCAATTCATAAGCAGAAGATCGAATAGTTCCATGTTTCCGAGAATACACTCATAGTTACATGGGTTTCGTCATCTTTAGTGCCATATCCAGATTGTGACATCGTTTTTAGTATGGAGCCACCATGAACTATTCTGACATATGTCATAAGTTGATGGGATAATGTGTACAAAATAGAAGTTATAACTTTAGGCGGTTAATTAGTTACATGTATAAATAGGTAGATAATTTCGATACTCTCTATAAGAGATTCATTTTACTCTTTGTGCATCTTCTTCTCTCTGATAATGAAGAACAACACACTTGAGCTGAATCCTCTTCCTCTCATCTGATCCTTCTAGATTCTTCTAGAATTAGCAATTCATGCCTGTGCATCTGCTTAATATGGTATCAGAGCCTACAATTAGGCATCGGTGTTGATTTTGATCTTCGATTTCGTGTTCAATTCCATTGACGAGTTCAGTTCCAAAGTTAGGGTTTTCTGATTCTTATCCACTGTATTTGCGACCATCAGACTCGCCAGGGGAGCATGTGATCGATTTCAAGCTGGTATGGATTGAAAACTATAATTTGTGGTGTAGATCTATGAGAATTGGACTTTTCACGAAGAACAAAATCGGCTTTATTAACGGATCGTGTAAAAAGGAGAGCTTTAAGAGAGATCTTCATGAACAATGAAAGAGGTGTAATGCTTTTGTATTATGTTAGATCATGAACGCAGTGACAAATGAGCTTTATAGTAGCATGGTTTATGCTTTATCTGCACGAAATGTATGGAATGATTTGAAGGAGAGATTCGATATAAGGAACATCTCCAGAATCTACAATCTACTTTAGGAAATAGCTGCTTTGAAGCAAGGACTAGCTCCAGTTTCTTCTTACTACTCAAAACTAAAGGATATATGGGATGAATATGATGCCATGGACCCTACTCCATCTTGTCCCTGTCCAGAATCAAAGGTGTTCCTTGAGCACATTCAACAACAACGATTGGTTCTGTTTCAAAGTGGATTAAATGAATCATTTTCTCAAGCAAAAGGTCAGATTATGTTGATGATTCCAACACCAACTATCAATTAGGCATATAGAATGGTAATTGAATATGAGAGTTAGCGAGCAAAGGTGAGGAGCATCAATACCTTAGGGATGGGAGAGGCTGGTGTAGCTTACAACACAGGGCAAGGAGCTACCGGCAGCTTAAACAGAGAAATCGGGTATATTGTGACTATTGCAAAATGAGAGGTCACACTAAAGATATTTGTTACAAATTAGTAGGTTACCTTGGAATTTAAGTCAAAGAGGAAGCCTTTTGGAAGGAACACAGTAGCAGCACACAATGTACAACTTGATGAATCACAGAGCTCGGAGGACAGAAATGGTCACAAAACTGCAGTCCAAGGAAACTTCTTTACAGAGGAACAATATCAACAATTGCTACAGTTGCTTCCTAAACCTATTGCTCCTATTGAAACTGCAGCACATACAAAGGTCACATGTATACCTATATCTCTTATAAGTCAAGTAGAAGAGGATAGATCGATAATAGACTTATGGGCTACTAATTACATGATTTCTATTTTGGATGCATATACTGATTTTATGGAGTTGACTAACTCGGATGTGAGACAAGTGCAACTTCCCACTAGTAAAACTAGTAGAATTACTCACTTAGGGTCTTCCTCTATATTAGATGGTAAGGCTATCAAATGAGTGTTGTATGTGCCACCGTTTAGATATAATTTGCTATCTGTTTCTAAGCTTACAAAGGAAGCAAGCTTGTTCATTTCCTTCTTCTTTGACTGCTATGTGTTCCAGACATTTATAGTGGGTAGGTAAAGGGGATTGTTAGAGTGGAGCATATCCTTTATGTGTTAGATCTGAAAACAAGAATGTCACTCAAGGAGCAGATATCGGTTAGTGAGATTACTTCTGCATTAGATGTGAATAAAATCAATGGCCTTTTATGGCATATGAGGTTGGGCCATGTCCCTATGGATACAATAACAAGATTTCCTATTTTTCATAATACTAAGTTTATTGATTGTAGTGAACATTGTTCAGTATGCCCTGTAGCCAAGCAGACAAGACTGTCTTTTCCTACTAGTACTAATAGAAGTAAAGCATTTGGTGATCTTGTACATGTAGATGTTTGAAGCCCTTTTAAAATTCTTAATTTTGATGGCAAAAGGTATTTTCTAACAGGTTGATGACTATAGTAGATACACATGGATTTGTCTCATGAATTCCAAGGATGAATGAGTGGTAGTGATGAAACACTTCATTTCATTGTTATAAAACAAGTTCTCTGTTACTGTCAAAACACTAAGAATAGACAATGGGGTGAATTCTTTAACAACTAACTAAAAGATTGCCTCAGTTCATAAGGGATAACACATCAATGTTCCTGTCCCTATACTCCACAATAGAATAGAATTATGGAGAGGAGACACAAGTATATTTTGGATACTGCTAGGTCATTGAAATTTCAAGCCAATATGCCTTTGAAGTTCTGGGGTGAGTGTGTCATGATAGCAGTGTATCTCATCAATAGAATACCTTCTAGGACACTGGCAGGGAAATCTCCTTTTGAACTGGTATTCAAGAAACATCCCACACTTGATCATCTTAGAGTCTTTGGATATTTATGTTATGCAGCAAATCTCAAGAAACAACATAAGTTCTCTCCTAAGTTTGTCAGTAGAGATGTTATATTCAAGGAGAATGTCTTCCCCTTTCAACAACAGATGTCATCAAGTATAGAGTTTGCTAATTCTCTTATACTTCAGAAATATTTTATTGAAAACACACCCGATCAAGACCCTACTGATGAACCATGCACTCTGATTATTCAGTCTGATAATGGGCACTCAGATTCTGTGTATACTAGCTCAGAATTAGAGGATGTTCCTGTTGATTTTGCAGATATAGCTCCTCTTGCATCTACACAACATGTTCCATTTGACTTAACTATTGATCTATCTTCTAGTGTTGATATTGGTCAACCTATTCCTGCCTCCTCAATACCATCTGATGTTGCTGGCCCTTCACATGCTACTTCTACTCTCAAGAAGTCTACTAGGACTTCAAAGCCCCTAATATGAATGAGTAATTATGTAAGAGTCACAGCCCCCAGCAACAATTGTTAGTATCCTGTCTCCAACTTTGTGTGTTACCAAGCTTTAGCTTCTACCTATCAGAAATGCTTGGCAGCCTATTCAGCAGAAGTTGAGCCTAAATCCTTCTCTGAGGCTCCTAAAGATCCCAAGTGGGTGGAATCTATGCAACAAGAAATTCAGGCATTTGAGGACAACCAAACATGGAGAATTGTGTCTTTTCCTCCTGGGAAGCATCCAATTCGATGCAAATGGGTCTTCAAGATCAAATACAAGGCTTCAGGGGAGGTTGAAAGATACAAAACCCGATTGGTTGCAAAAGGGTACACTCAGAAGTAGGGCTTAGATTATACCGATACATTTTCTCCTTTAGCAAAAATGGTTATTGTCAGATCCATTATTGCAGTAGCAACTCACTTTGGATGGTCTCTATACCAGATGGATGTTCATAATGCCTTTCTACAATGGGATCTTGTAGAAGAGGTTTACATGATTGTAGTTCCTGGTTTCTCCAAGACTACTCCAAGGAAGAGGGAGTACCATGTATGAAAACTTCATAAGTCACTCTATGAACTCAAACAAGCTTCCCGACAATGGAATCTTAAGTTGACAGATGCATTGTAAAAGATGGCCTTTACTCAGAGTTATTATGATTATTCCTTGTTTACCAGAAGAGAAGGCAACAGTTTCGTACTTGTGCTTATATATGTTGATGACTTGATAGATACAAGAAGTGATTCAACATTGATCAGGAAGACAAGGGAAGATCTGCAGACATTCTTCAAAATGAAGGATCTAGGAGAACTTATGTTCTTCCTTGGAATTGAATTTGCAAGGTCCTCCAAAGGAATATACGTGAGCCAACGAAAGTATGCCTTGGAGCTGATTGTAGAACTTGGGTTGTCTGGTTCCAAACCTACAAGTAACCCATTAGAAGTTAATTAGAAGTTGACATATGTTGAGTTTGACAAATTGACATCTCCTACTATTGGAGATGACAGTCCATTGGAGAATGCTTGGATATATCAGAGATTGGTAGGAAGTTGTTGTACTTAACAATGACCAGACCTGACATCTCTTATGCAGTACAGTCTCTTAGCCAATTTATGCATTCTCCCAGGCAATCTCACTTGGATGCAGCTATACGAGTGGTAAGATACATAAGACAATACCTGGACAAGGTTTGCTACTGCCTGCAGAAGGGAATGGCCAGTTGACTGCTTATGGCCAGTTGACTGCTTATTGTGATGCTGATTGGGGGGCTTGTTTGCAAACCAGAAGGTCAGTGAGTGGTTATTTAGTCTTCTATGGTGAAGCCTTGATTTTCTGGAAGTTCAAGAAACATGAGATTGTTGCGAGAAGCTCAGCTGAGGCAGAATTCAAGAGTATGGCCTTTACAATAGCTAAATTAGTCTTGTTAACAGGTTTGTTTGGTGAATTAGGCATTGAGCTTCAAATGCCAGTGCATTTGATATGTGTGACAATAAAACTACAATTCAGATAGCAGCAAATCCTATATTCCATGAGCGCACCAAACACATCGACATAGATTGTCATTTCATTAGAGAGAAATTGAAAGTGGGGGCAATCAAAACTGTACATGTTCATACTAAGGAGCAACTAGCTGACATCTTGACCAAAGGATTGAGCAGAACACAATACGACTATTTTCTTGGCAAGCTAGGGATGAAGAATATTTTTCTCCCCTCCAGCTTGAGGGAGAGTATTGAGCCACCATGAACTATTCTAATATATGTCATAAGTTGAGGGGCTAATGTATACATAGTAGAAGTTATAACTTAAGGCGGTTAATTAGTTACATGTATAAATAGATAGATATTTTCGATACTCTCTATAAGAGATTCAATTTACTCTTTGTACATCTTCTCTCTGATATTGAAGAACAACACACTCGAGCTGGATCCTCTTCCTCTCGTCTGATCCTTCCTAGATTCTTCTAGAATTAGCAATTCATGCTTGTGTATTTGCTTAATATTTAGTGCCTTACTGCCTTATAATTGGTGGCATCTGATTCTTGTAATTGACTATTCCAATTGCAAGAAGCAATTTCTTCAACAAAACAGCCTCACGAAGAAAATGACTAATTAAGGCAGATTGCATCCAAGCACATCCATAACAATTTCGGCCATTTTTGTCCATAGCAAACAAATGACATACTGTTTCCAAAACCTTTTTCCTTTCGTCCATCCAACAAAATTTTCTTTTGAAACTAACAGACTCTATTCTGATTTTTAGAGACTCAAAGACAAACACAGAAAAAGAATTAAATTCCTTAAGATTTTTGGTAATTTGTGTTTGAAACCAAAAAGTCGGAGAAGCAAAGAAACGTTAGTTCTAAACAAAATAGAAAATAATTTCGAACCCACAAGTTTGCTTGTGTATCTTTAAGAAATTTAATCTCCTCACTATTGCCCAAGGTTTTTGGATTAATTCCTCTCAGGATAGAATGGAATAACTATTCTGTGATAGTGGCACTACAAATCACAAAACTTCGGCGAACTAAACAAACGGAGCAAATCACACTTGACACTTATATTTATTTGGAAAGTAATGCTACAATGTAGAAAAGAAGGGAGAAATTTTCAGATTTTCCATGTTTGAATAATGAGGCCAAGCCTTTAAATTTATAGACAATAAAAGGGTGAGATGAAGAGGTGCAATCCAAGAGGTGTCTCTTCCATTTCCCATTCACGCCCTTTAAATAAAAATCCAACATTAGTTTCAACTAGCTCGGGAATATATTCTCCTAAAACCTCCCTATAATCACGAGATCGAAAATATAGCTGAATTGTGGAAACAAAAGTTAAAGACTAGGAATTAGGACCACCATTTATAGTCTAATGATATAGGTAAAAAATTTAACGTAATAGGTGTAAGTTTAATTCATTACCCCCTTTTCGTTTAAGTTTTTCGTCTCGGATGCTCCAATCTAATCGAGATTATTTTTTAAAAAAATATTTAAATACTTAGTCTACAAAAAAAAAAAAAACGGTCACTTCCTTGCTTGTCATATCCACCATATTCTTCGCATCAGATAATACATTTTCTATTGTCTGCTCAAGTGCTTTCCGCATCGCCAAATGTAGCTTCCTGTCAAATTTACAAAGCACTAGCAATTTAAGCACATATTGTCTGAGTTTGTTTTCTTAAATATTAAGTTTTTTAATAAAGTATCATTTACTCTGTCGTATGTTATTCGATGTCCCTATAACGGCAGCTTAATGATCACAATATCACAATTTGACTAGTTACAAGCTCGATATCAATGGCTCCCTACTTATTACACTACTAAAACCGCCAAAAGTCGTCCACAACAAATCGATTGATGTCGGTTAGTCAAAAAATCGACGGGAAAATCAACTGATTCAACTGGAATATGCAAATATTGGATTATCCTTTTTTTTTAAATAGAAATCGAGAGACATTCAGCCTGTCGGTAAAAGCCGAAAAATATAATTTTCGACATATTCAGTAGGTAATTTTGATTGAAAAAAATTGTTAGGATCGGAAACCCGGGTAGTGCGGAATTTAGTCAAACAACGGTATAATGACAATAACAAAGACAATGAAAGTTGATAATAACGGCAATTAAAAAAGATAAAGATGACACAAATTTAACGTGGCTCGGTCAAGGTGACTTACGTCCACAAGCGGAGAGAAGCAATTTTATTATACCAACAAGAGTACAAAAGAGAGTACAAAATTAGAGTAAATACTCTAAAATCTCAAATACCCTAAGAGAATAACCTCACAAGATCACTCCAAAGAAAGGGTTCACACAAGTGTTTTCCAACACTCACTCTCTTACAAAATACTCTATAATGAAATAAATGAGGAGAAAGAAAGACAAGAGTGAAAAGCTCTTGAATTGGTGTGTTTGCAAATGAGGAGAAACTCCTCTATTTATAGCAAGAAATTCTTGGCCGAATAATGGATATTATATCATGGCGAATGTCATGATCCACAAATTTGTTATAATGGATATTATGTCATGGCAAATGTCATGAACTACAAATTTGTTATAATGGATATTATGTCATGGCAAATGTCATGAAAATTTGGCCATATTACAAATCTCCACTTTGGCCTAATTTCGGCTTATATATATATAGTAAATTTGCTCCACCTTCTTCACAAAAATCCCAATGGGCAAAATCATTCTTTACAAATGCCAATCAAGTTCAGGCAAAGCTTGAACTTGGATAGTGGAAGAGGTTTTGTGAACATGTCAGCAGGATTGTCTCTAGTGTTGATCTTCTGAACAGAGACTTTTCTTTCAGCAATGGTTTCTCGGATGAAATGATACTTTATATCAATGTGCTTCGTCCTCTCATGATACATTTGATCTTTAGTCAGGTGAATGGCACTTTGACTATCATAGAAAATGGTAATACCACCTTGGTGTAAACTGAGTTCCGCAAATAGACCCTTCAACCATAAAGCTTCTTTGATCGCCTCGGTCACTGCCATATATTCTGCTTCGGTAGTAGATAAAGCTACTACATGTTGTAATGTAGCTTTCCAACTAATAGCGCAACCACCGATGCAAAATACATAGCCTGTCAGTGATCTTCTTTTGTCAAGATCACCTGCATAATCTGAGTCTACAAAACCAACCAAAGTGTTAGTATTTCTCCCAAACTCCAAACATGTGTTTGAAGTACCTAGCAAGTATCTGAGAATCCATTTCAGAGTATGCCAATGTGCTTTACCAGGGCAAGCCATATACCTGCTTACCACGCTCATTGCTTGTGAAATGTCTGGACGTATACAAACCATTGCATACATAATACTGCCGACTGTACTGGAATAAGGAACCTGTGCCATGTACCTCTCTTCTTCCTCTGACTGCGGGAACTGAGCAGCTGATAACTTAAAATGAGCAGCAAGAGGGGTACTAACTGGTTTAGCATCTTTCATACCAAACCTCTCCAAGACTTTCTTCAAGTACTTCTTCTGGGTCAGAAATAGCCTGTTGGCTTTTCGATCTCTTTTGATCTCCATGCCAAGGATTTTCTTAGCTGCTCCCAAATCTTTCATCTCAAATTCATTTTTCAGCTGACTTTTCAAATTGTGAATTTCTGTTAAATCCTTAGCAGCAATGAGCATGTAATCAACGTATAATAATAGGTACACAAATGAACCATCATTTAACTTTCGAAAGTAAACACAACTATTATACATGCTCCTCGAATAACCATGACCCAACATAAAGGAATCAAACCTTTTATACCATTGTCTTGGAGACTGCTTTAATCCGTACAAGGATTTCTTCAACAAGCAAACATGATCTTCTTTTCCTTCAATTTCAAATCCTTCGGGTTGATGCATGTATATTTGTTCCTCAAGTTCGCTATGTAAGAAAGCTGTCTTAACATCAAGTTGTTCTAATTCCAAATCATACATGGCAACGAAGGCAAGCAAGACACGAATAGAGCTATGTTTAACAGCAGGTGAGAAAATATCAGTAAAATCAACTCCTTGTACCTGTTTTGTAACTAATCGTGCCTTATACCTCGCATTTTCAACCCCTGGAATGCCATCCTTTTTCTTGAAGACCCATTTGCAACCAACAATTCTTTTTCCTGATGGCGGCTTCACAAGAGACCAAATACCATTCTTGTGGAGAGACTCAATTTTTTCATTCATTGCAATCAGCCACTTGGTTGAGTCAGCACCAGAAACTGCTTCTGAATATTTTGATGGTTCTCCAATTTCTTCAGTTTCCTGTGCAACTGAAAAAGCAATTGCAACATAATCTCCAAACCTTAATGGTTGTTTACCTTCTCTTCTTGTTCTATGTTTGACTATAGAATACTCCTCTTCTTCTGGTTCAACTTCAGGAATTTCAGCTTCTGTCTTAACTTCAGGAGTTTCAACTGTATTTTGCTCCAAAGTTGATGAGCTTGGCTCAGAAGGAATGCCAATCTCAATTGGTTTCCTGTGCAACTGAAAAAGCAAATGCAACATAATCTTCAAACCTTAATGGTTGTTTACCTTCTCTTCTTGGTCTATGTTTGGCTATAGAATACTCCTCTTCTTCTGGTTCAACTTCAGGAGTCTCAACTTCAGGAATTCCAGCTTCTGTCTCAACTTCAAGAATTCCAGCTTCTGTCTCAACTTCAGGAGTTTCAACTGTATTTTGCTCCAAAGTTGATGAGCTTGGCTCAGAAGGAATGCCAATCTCAATCTCCACTTGGTTCTGTGTACTCTTTCCTTTATCTGTATTACAAGAACTAGAAGACTCTTTTCTAGAATATGACATAGAGGATTCATCAAAGGTTACATCTCTGTTAATTATAAATTTTGATGTCGTGGGATCAGGATACCATAGTCAATATCCTTTCACCCCAGATGCATACCCAAGAAAAATGCACTTTTTAGCCTTTGGCTCTAATTTTCCATCATTTACATGCATATATGTAGGGCAACCAAGTATCTTTAAATCAGAATAATTAGCAGGAGTACCTAACCACATTTCCTCTGGAGTCTTAAAGTTCAAAGGTGCAGAAGGAGCTCGGTTGACAATATAACAAGTTGTAGAGATAGCTTCTGCCCAAAAGGCATTTGTCAACCCAGCATTTGAAATCATGCAACGAGCCCTTTCCAAAAGAGTTCTATTCATCCTTTCTGCCACACCATTTTACTGAGGTGTCATTCTCATAGTACGACGTTGAGCAATTCCTACATTCTTGCAAAATTCGTTGAATTCATCATTACAAAATTCCAAGCCATTATCTGTTCTAAGCCACTTAACCTGTTTTTCTGTTTGCTTCTCAATCAAAACTTTTCATTGTTTGAAATTTAAGAAAACATCACTTTTATTTTTCAGGAAATAAACCCAAACTTTTCTTGAATAATCATCAAAGAAAGTTAACATATACCTGGCACCACCTTTTGATGGGGTACGTGAAGGACCCCAAAGATCTGAATGAATGCAATCCAAAGTACCTTTTGTTCTATGAATCGCTGGAGATTTGAAGCTGACTCTTTTCTGCTTCCCGAACACACAATGTTTACAGAACTCCATATTTCCGGTACTTTGGCCACATAAGAGACCTCTCTTACTGAGGATGGAAAGACCTTTTTTCACTCATATGCCCCAATCGCATATGCCATAATTTGGTGATGTCAGAATCTGATTTATCTGATATTGAAACGGTAGCAGCACCTGTAACAGTAGATCCCAAAAGAGTATACAATGTACCAGATCTGCGTGCTTTTATGATCACAAGAGCACCATGAGAAATTTTCAGAACTCCACCTTCACTTGTGTACTTGCACCAAGAGATTCTAGAGTGCCCAAAGAGATGAGATTTTTCTTCAAGTCAGGAACATGTCTAACATCGGTGAGAGTTCTCACCACACCATCGTGCATTTTGATTCGGACTGTACCTTTTTCAATAACTTTGCAGGCAACATTGTTGCCCATCAAGACAACTCCGCCTCCAATAGATTCATATGTGGTAAATAAATCTCGACTGGGACACATATGATAAGAACAACCCGAATCTAAAATCCACTCATTGTTAGATTTGAAACTATTATTAGTTACTAAAAAAATAGTTCCCTCAGTCTCATCAGCAGCTACACTTGCTTCGGCAGTGTCAGTATTTTTGTGCTCATTTTTCTTTTCTGTATGTTTTTTTTTGTTTTTCAATTTAAAGCATTCAGAAATAATGTGACCTTTCTTATGACAATATTTGCACATGATATTTCTGTATCTGAATTTTGACCTTGATTTAGATTTCTCACTACTTGAATCTTTTTTATTGGATCTACCTCTTATGAATAAGCTTTTCCCTTAGTTCCCACTAGTTTTCCCAGTAATATCTCTATCAACTTGTTCTTTTGATTTCAAAATAGATTTGATATATTTATAAGAGATATTATCCTTTCCATAAAGCATAGTATCTCTTATATGTTTAAACGACTGGGTAAGGAAACAAGCAATAATACAACTTAATCCTCATCTTTGATTTCAGCATCTATGTTACTTAAATCCATAAGAAGAGAATCAAAAGTATCAAGATGAGTAAGTATAGAGGTACCTTCAGCCATACGAAAAGTGTAGAGTTTTTGCTTTAGGTAAAGTCTGTTTTCTACTGTTCTTTTCATATATAGGGTTTAAAGCTTTTTCCATATGCCTTTGGCTGAACTTTCTGCTGCAACTTCACGTAAAACCTCATTTGAAAGATTTAAAATAATACTTACTTTTGCCTTTTTGTCTATGACGGCAAACTCCTCGTCCGTCATTTTATCCGGCATCTTCTCATTTCCTTGCAGTGCCAAATCTAAGCTATCCTGAATTAGGATAGCTTTCATCCTTAATTGTCACATTCGGAAGTTTGCACTTCGGTCAAATTTCTCAACATAAGACTTTGTTAGAATCATTTTGGTTATTTAAACTAACCCGGTTAGATGAAGCTCTGATACTAATTTGTTAGGATCGGGAAACTGGGTAGTGCGAAATTTAGCCAAACAACGGTATAATGACAATAAAAAAGACAATGGAAGTTGATAATAACGATAATTAAAGAAGATAAAGAAGACACAAATTTAACGTGGTTCGGTCAAGGTGACCTACGTCCACAAGCGGAGAGAAGCAATTTCACTATACCAACAAGAGTACAAAAGAGAGTACAAAATTAGAGTAAATACTCTAATTAATCTCAAATACCCCAAGAGAATAACCTCACAAGATCACTCCAAAGAAAGGGTTCACACAAGTGTTTTCCAACACTCACTCTCTTACAAAATACTCTATAATGAAATAAATGAGGAGAAAGAAAGACAAGAGTGAAAAACTCTTGAATTGGTGTGTTTGCAAATGAGGAGAAACTCCTCTATTTATAGCAAGAAATCCTTGGCCTAATAATGGATACTATGTCATGGCAAATGTCATGATCTACAAATTTGTTATAATGGATATTATGTCATGAAAAATGTTATGAACCACAAATTTGTTATAATGGATATTATGTCATGGCAAATGTCATGAAAATTTTGTCATATTACAAAAACCTTTTACAGGAAGCTGATCAATTTGATCCGTTGTTTGGTCAAACCTTTGGTCCAACACGGTCAAATCTTTATATTACATTAAAATTTTAAAAAATATTGAATAATCAGTCAGTCCCTAATTTAACAATAATATTTAATATATTCTCAGTATACTGACTAACAACGGTCGCTTTTTAGTTAATTAATAATATTTGTTCAAAAACGATCAATTTCATTATTTAGTCAAACATAGTCAAACCTATATTATATTTAATCTAATTAATATAATTAATATTTTAAAGAAAAAAATAACACTTTATTTTCCAATACAAATCATCAATGTGCTAAGATAATATTTTATCTGTACAAATAATTAATATGTGTTTTAGCATCTTGGAGATTGAGACTCAATTGCTTAGGTATTTGGAAATAAAATTTAAAGAATGATGCATGGCCTAATTTAAACAAAGTGATTGGATATTTTATTTAATGTTCGAGTAAAATTGGTTCACCAAAATCCACTCAAGTTCTCGAGCGGACTAGTGATCAAGCGAGAATAAGGCATACACGTGCCGACGTGCGTCATACGATAGGGCAAATTTTCAGAAGTAAAAGAAAATAATACGCAATAAGAATTTGTTCAAACATGCTACTCTCTAGCAATTACATCGACCAATCTCACGCAGCATATATAAATGGATTGGAAAAAGACGACGAAACGTCTTTGACCTATGTCACAAATTAAATAAATGAAAGATGTTAGCGTCATGGTAATTCTAAAAAATAGAATTCATACTAATAACCAGGTAAGCACACCACATGATTCAGAATCATCAAACTAAAGGATTGCAGAAACAATAACATATATAAAAGAGATTATATTATATTAAACAAGGGATAAATCACACACTTAATTTTTTGTTAAAACTCGATCAACGAACAAATCACTGAAGTTTATTCTGAGCTCACATTGAGATTACAAAGAGACGGAAGTTTCTCGATTGCTATTTTTTGCTCAAAGTCAGAGAGAAAATGAAAAAGTGTGTCTTTCAAATGTTTTTTCTTTTTTTTCACTATCAAATAATGGGCCAGCCCACTACAACTATAAATAAATACATTGTGGGCTTCGGGGCCCAATAGTAGAAGAAAGAAAAACATCTCAATTTGTTAAGTAATATCATTGTCTTGTATCTCAACACCCCCCCCCCCCGACAAGTTGGAGGGTGAGATAACCCCCAACTTGCGAAGATGCAGATGATGAATAGCTCCCCCCAACAGATTAGTGAACATATCAGCAAGCTGATTGGTACTGGAAGTGTAAAGCAGCTGAAGTAAACCTTCATTCAACTTGGTGCGAACGAAGTGACAATCCAATTCAATGTGCTTTGTGCGCTCATGGAAGACAGGGTTCTTAGCAATGTGGATGGCTGCTTGGTTATCACAAAACAGAGTAACAGGAGAAGAAAAAATAACACCAAAATCAGAAAAAAGCCTGCACACCCAAGTGATTTCAGCAGTGGCCTTACTCATAGACCTGTATTCGACTTCTGCAGATGACAAAGAGACTACAGATTGCTTCTTGGACTTCCAGCCGACTAGACAGCCCCCTAATAAAAGGCAAAACCCACTGATAGACTTTCTACTGTCCGGGCAAGAACCCCAATCACTATCACAATATACACTGAGAGAAAGATCAGGAGAATTATTGTAGAAAACCCCAAAATCAAGAGTACCCTTGAGATACCTGAGTAAACGTAAAGCAGCCTGCATGTGAGGAAGGCAAGGCTTCTGCATAAATTGACTTAAATGTTGCACTGCAAAGAAAATATCAGGTCTTGTATGGGTTAAGAAATTGAGTTTACCCACTAAACACCTATAAGTCTCAGGATTGGGCAGAGGATCACCATGATCAGCCTGCAGCTTGTCATGTATTTCAAGGGGGATATAACTGAAGAACAATCATAGGAGTGGAACTCTTTGAGAAGATCATGCATAAATTTTTTCTGATGCAGCAATACCCCACCCTCAGAATACAACACTTCAATACCCAAAAAGTAGTTAAGATGGCCCAAATCTTTAATCTTAAATTGATCATGGAGGAAGTTTTTCACACCAGCAATCTCACACACATTTGTTCCAGTAATGATGATATCATTAACATAGACCACCAAGAATACTAAAGCATCACCTGATGTCACGCCCCAAAACCGAGGAGCGTGACCGATGCTCAACCGAGTGAACCCGACCGAGCAAGCTTGTTAGATTTCATTCTACCCAACTCATCCACGAAGATAGATAATACATATTATCATTAATTAGACGAAAATGTGTTCATGTCTACAATACCACTATCGGGAACCCGGGTAGTGCGGAATTTAGCCAAACAACAGTATAATGACAATATAAAAGACAATGGAAGTTGATAATAACAGCAATTAAAGAAGATAAAGAAGACACAAATTTAACGTGATTCGGTCAAGGTGACCTACGTCCACAAGCGGAGAGAAGCAATTTCACTATACTAACAAGAGTACAAAATTAGAGTAAATACTCTAATTAATCTCAAATACCCCAAGAGAATAACCTCACAAGATCACTCCAAAGAAAGGGTTCACACAAGTATTTTTCAATACTCGCTCTAAATACTCTATAATGAAATAAATGAGGAGAAAGAAAGACAAGAGTAAAAAGCTCTTGAATTGGTGTGTTTGCAAATGAGGAGAAACTCCTCTATTTATAGCAAGAAATCCTTGGCCTAATAATGGATATTATGTCATGGCAAATGTCATGATCTACAAATTTGTTATAATGGATATTATGTCATAGAGAATGTCATGAACCACAAATTTGTTATAATGGATATTATGTCATGGCAAATGTCATGAAAATTTTGTCATATTACAAAAACCTTTTACAGGAAGCTGATCAAATTTGATCCGTTGTTTGGTCAAACCTTTGGTCCAACACGGTCAAATCTTTATATTACATTAAATTTTAAAATATATTGAATAATCAGTCAGTCCCTAATTTAATAATAATATTTAATATATTCTCAGTATACTGACTAACAACGGTCGCCTTTTAGTTAATTAATAATATTTGTTCAAAATCGATCGATTTCATTATTTAGTCAAACATAGTCAAACCAATATTATATTTAATCTAATTAATATAATTAATATTTTAAAGAAAAAAATAACACTTTATTTTCCAATACAAATGATCAATGTGCTAAGATAATACTTTATCTGTACAAATAATTAATATGTATTTTAGCATCTTGGAGATTGAGACTCGATCGCTTAGGTATTTGGAAACAAAAGTTAAAGAATGATGCATGGCCTAATTTAAACAAAGTGATTGGATATTTTATTTAATGTTCGAGTAAAATTGGTTTACCAAAATCCACTCAAGTTCTCGAGCGGACTAGTGGTCAAGCGAGAATAAGGCATACACGTGCCGACCTGCGTCATACGATAGGGCAAATTTTCAGAAGTGAAAGAAAATAATACGCAATAAGAATTTGTTCAAACATGCTACTCTCTAGCAATTACATCGACCAATCTCACGCAGCATATATAAATGGATTGGAAAAAGACGACGAAACGTCTTTGACCTACGTCACAAATTAAATAAATGAAAGATGTTAGCGTCATGGTAATTCTAAAAAATAGAATTCATACTAATAACCAGGTAAGCACACCACATGATTCAGAATCATCAAACTAAAGGATTGCACAAACAATAACATATATAAAAGAGATTATATTATATTAAACAAGGGATAAATCACACACTTAATTTTTTGTTAAAACTCGATCAATGAACAAATCACTGAAGTTTATTCTGAGCTCACATTGAGATTAGAAAGAGACGGAAGTTTCTCGATTTCTAGTTTTTGCTCAAAGTCAGAGAGAAAATGAAAAAGTGTGTCTTCCAAATGTTTTTGTCTTTTTTTCACTATCAAATAATGGGCCAACCCACTACAACTATAAATAAATACATTGTGGGCTTCGGGGCCCAATAGTAGAAGAAAGAAAAATATCCCAATTTGTTAAGTAATATCATTGTCTCGTATCTCAACACTCAACACCCCCCGACAAGTTGGAGGGTGAGATAACCCCCAACTTGCGAAGATGCAGATGATGAATAGCTCCCCCCAACAGTTTAGTGAACATATCAGCAAGCTGATTGGCACTGGAAGTGTGAAGCAGCTGAAGTAAACCTTCATTCAACTTGGTGCGAACGAAGTGGCAATCCAATTCAATATGCTTTGTGCGTTCATGGAATACAGGGTTCTTAGAAATGTGGATGGCTGCCTGGTTATCACAAAACAGAGTAACAGGAGAAGAAAAAATAACACCAAAATCAGAAAAAAGCCTGCGCACCCAAGTGATTTCAGCAGTAGCCTTACTCATAGACCTGTATTCGACTTCTGCAGATGACAAAGAGACTACAGATTGCTTCTTGCACTTCCAGCCGACTAGACAGCCCCCTAATAAAAGGCAAAACCCACTGATAGACTTCCTACTGTCCGGGCAAGAACCCCAATCACTATCACAATATACACTGAGAGAAAGATCAGGAGAATTATTGTAGAAAACCCCAGAATCAAGAGTACCCTTGAGATACCTGAGTAAACGTAAAGCAGCCTGCATGTGAGGAAGGCAAGGCTTCTGCATAAATTGACTTAAATGTTACACTGCAAAGAAAATATCAGGTCTTGTATGGGTTAAGAAATTGAGTTTACCCACTAAACACCTATAAGTCTCAGGATTGGGCAGAGGATCACCATGATCAGCCTGCAGCTTGTCATGCATTTCAAGGGGGATATAACTGAAGAACAATCATAGGAGTGGAACTCTTTGAGAAGATCATGCACAAATTTTTTCTGATGCAGCAACACCCCACCCTCAGAATACAACACTTCAATACCCAAAAAGTAGTTAAGATGGCCCAAATCTTTAATCTTAAATTGATCATGGAGGAAGTTTTTCACACTAGCAATCTCACACACATTTGTTCCAGTGATGATGATATCATTAATATAGACCACCAAGAATACTAAAGCATCACCTGATGTCACGCCCCAAAATCGAGGAGCGCGACCGGTGCTCAACCGAGTGAACCCGACCGAGCAAGCTTGTTAGATTTCATTCTACCCAAACTCATCCACGAAGATAGATAATACATATTATCATTAATTAGACGAAAATGTGTTCATGTCTACAATACCCCTATCGGAAACCCGGGTAGTGCGAAATTTAGCCAAACAACGGTATAATGACAATAAAAAAGACAATGGAAGTTGATAATAACGGCAATTAAAGAAGATAAAGAAGACACAAATTTAATGTGGTTCGGTCAAGGTGACCTACGTCCACAAGCGGAGAGAAGCAATTTCACTATACCAACAAGAGTACAAAAGAGAGTACAAAATTAGAGTAAATACTCTAATTAATCTCAAATACCCCAAGAGAATAACCTCACAAGATCACTCCAAAGAAAGGGTTCACACAAGTATTTTCCAATACTCGCTCTCTTACAAAATACTCTATAATGAAATAAATGAGGAGAAAGAAACACAAGAGTGAAAAGCTCTTGAATTGGTGTGTTTGCATATGAGGAGAAAGTCCTCTATTTATAGCAAGAAATCCTTGGCCTAATAATGGATATTATGTCATGGCAAATGTCATGATCTACAAATTTGTTATAATGGATATTATGTCATGAAAAATGTCATGAACCACAAATTTATTGTAATGGATATTATGTCATGGCAAATGTCATGAAAATTTTGTCATATTACAAAAACCTTTTACAGGAAGCTGATCAAATTTGATCCGTTGTTTGGTCAAACCTTTGGTCCAACACGGTCAAATCTTTATATTACATTAAAATTTTAAAAAATATTGAATAATCAGTCAGTCCCTAATTTAACAATAATATTTAATATATTCTCAGTATACTGACTAACAACGGTCGCTTTTTAGTTAATTAATAATCGATCGATTTCATTATTTAGTCAAACATAGTCAAACCTATATTATATTTAATCTAATTAATATAATTAATATTTTAAAGAAAAAAATAATACTTTATTTTCCAATACAAATCATCAATGTGCTAAGATAATATTTTATCTGTACAAATAATTAATATGTGTTTTAGCATCTTGGAGATTGAGACTCGATCGCTTAGGTATTTGGAAACAAAAGTTAAAGAATGATGCATGGCCTAATTTAAACAAAGTGATTGGATATTTTATTTAATGTTCGAGTAAAATTGGTTCACCAAAATCCTCTCAAGTTCTCGAGCGGACTAGTGATCAAGCGAGAATAAGGCATACACGTGCCGACGTGCGTCATACGTTAGGGCAAATTTTCAGAAGTGAAAGAAAATAATACGCAATAAGAATTTGTTCAAACATGCTACTCTCTAGCAATTACATCGACCAATCTCACGCAGCATATATAAATGGATTGGAAAAAGACGACGAAACGTTTTTGACCTATGTCACAAATTAAATAAATGAAAGATGTTAGCGTCATGGTAATTCTAAAAAATAGAATTCATACTAATAACCAGGTAAGCACACCACATGATTCAGAATCATCAAACTAAAGGATTGCACAAACAATAACATATATAAAAGAGATTATATTATATTAAACAAGGGATAAATCACAAACTTAATTTTTTGTTAAAACTCGATCAACGAACAAATCACTGAAGTTTATTCTGAGCTCACATTGAGATTAGAAAGAGACAGAAGTTTCTCGATTTCTATTTTTTGCTCAAAGTCAGAGAGAAAATAAAAAAGTGTGTCTTCCAAATATTTTTGTCTTTTTTTTCACTATCAAATAATGGGCCAGCCCACTACAACTATAATTAAATATATTGTGGGCTTCGGGGCCCAATAGTAGAAGAAAGAAAAACAACCCAATTTGTTAAGTAATATCATTGTCTTGTATCTCAACACCCCCCCGACAAGTTTGAGGGTGAGATAACCCCCAACTTGCGAAGATGCAGATGATGAATAGCTCCCCTCAATAGTTTAGTGAACATATCAGCAAGCTGATTGGCACTGGAAGTGTGAAGCAGCTGAAGTAAACCTTCATTCAACTTGGTGCGAACGAAGTGGCAATCCAATTCAATGTGCTTTGTGCGCTCATGGAAGACAGAGTTCTTAGCAATGTGGATGGCTGCCTGGTTATCACAAAACAGAGTAATAGAAGAAGAAAAAATAACACCAAAATCAGAAAAAAGCCTGCACACCCAAGTGATTTCAGCAGTGGCCTTACTCATAGACCTGTATTCGGCTTCTGCAGATGACAAAGAGACTACAGATTGCTTCTTGGACTTCCAGCCGACTAGACAGCCCCCTAATAAAAGGCAAAACCCACTGATAGACTTTCTACTGTCCGGGCAAGAACCCCAATCACTATCACAATATACACTGAGAGAAAGATCAGGAGAATTATTGTAGAAAACCCCAAAATCAAGAGTACCCTTGAGATACCTGAGTAAACGTAAAGCAGCCTGCATGTGAGGAAGGCAAGGCTTCTGCATAAATTGACTTAAATGTTGCACTGCAAAGAAAATATCAGGTCTTGTATGGGTTAAGAAATTGAGTTTACCCACTAAACACCTATAAGTCTCAGGATTGGGCAGAGGATCACCATGATCAGCCTGCAGCTTGTCATGTATTTCAAGGGGGATATAACTGAAGAACAATCATAGGAGTGGAACTCTTTGAGAAGATCATGCATAAATTTTTTCTGATGCAGCAACACCCCACCCTCAGAATACAACACTTCAATACCCAAAAAGTAGTTAAGATGGCCCAAATCTTTAATCTTAAATTGATCATGGAGGAAGTTTTTCACACCAACAATCTCACACACATTTGTTCCAGTGATGATGATATCATTAACATAGACCACCAAGAATACTAAAGCATCACCAGATGTCACGCCCCAAAACCGAGGAGCGCGACTGGCGCTCAACCGAGTGAGCAAGCTTGTTAGATTTCATTCTACCCAAACTCATCCACGAAGATAGATAATACATATTATCATTAATTAGACAAAAATGTGTTCATGTCTACAATACCAATTCATTTCCAATAGTTTCATCATTTTTAAAGTCTCAAATGGACGAGTAATACAACCACAACATAACATAATTTGTCTTTTCCCAGCACCAATACACAACCCACACTATGTCTACGGAGCCTCTATAGATAAAGAAGAGTACAATGATAATGCTGGCAACAAGGCCCCGGCTATACCTCAAACCAAATACACAAAGTACAAAAGATACATGAACCTGAAATAAAGTGGGGCTCACCAAATCAGCTGGGAAGAAGGTGTACTGCTATCACTGATCAATATCTCCTGCTGTGGAACCACCTGTATCCATTTAAAAATGCAGCGCCCCTAGCAAAAGGGACGTTAGTACCGTTGAATAGCACTAGTATGTATAACTAAACAGTCTCTCAATAGAATGACAAATAGTACAAACAAGATTATCATAATATCAATGAAAGCCTTAATTAACATCAAACCTTAATTTAGGATCAAGACAGTGTTCAAATTAATTCCCATATCTCACATTGGGAGATTTTTAGTATCGATATACCATTATCCACAATACCATTATTCACAAAAATAGTACCACCGTACTCTTAGCACGGAGTCCGATCACGACCCGATCGGCTAGGCCATCTCATTAGAGACATCAACCACAATTTCTCTCAATAATAATACAACCGTCTTTAATACGAAGTCCGATCACGACCCGGTCGGCTAGGCTATCCATTAGGGACATCAACCACAATTACCATTTCAATTACAATTTCCAGCACAATCACCATCATGTGTGCGGTCATGGTGTCCGATCATGACCCGATCGGCTAAGCTGTCTTATTTGAGACATCAACCTTTTTATATCAATCATTGCATTTCATAATACTTTCACATCTTTTCATTTCATTGGCAGTAGTTGCCATAATTATAAGATCATTCTTGCACGTTGGCCATATTCAGTATTTCATGCTTACCTTATCAATTTCAAATATCATTATCATCATCAACAATAAATACAATTCAAATCAAGGTGTGTAGTACACATGTGAGCAATTTAGAATCTAAGCACATAGAGATATTTCACAAAATTTAGCATAATAGTCTTCATTTAAACTTGACTTAAAGTCGAAACATTATTAATGCACAACCCATATTTTAACACATCCTCAATTGGTAACATAACATAAATAAAGCATTTGGGATGCTTGTTGAACATATTTCTTTCAACCCAATCTTACTCGGAATAGCCAATTTCATAATGAATCACTCGGGACTTACATAATTTACATGAATATCGTGGGATTCAATTCTAAGAGAAGAGTTTAGCCAACATACCTCACTTGAGCTTCCTTACACTCTAAATATTCCGAAATTCTTAGCAACCTCAATCTATTTTAGAAATATAACAAATTGCACCAAAATTAGGAAGATGATCATGGTTCTAGCTCACTTGAGCATTTTATCAAACACTAGGTGTACATAAGGTTTCAATGTCCTTTTTATGAAAGATTCCATCATCCCACAATCTAATCTTTACAATTTTTAGATCAACAATCTTCCTACACCCTTTGATAACACATGCATGTAAAATAAATAACTCTCATGCCCAAATATTATCTTGCTAGAAACCCATTTTCAGAAGATTTCGAAATTAGAGTTTAGCGTGTAGAATCTTACCTATAGGATGAAGACCTAGTGAGCTTCCCTTCTTAATCTTTCAAAACTTGAGCAAGAATTGAAGAACAATTATTGAAGAACACCTTCTCACTCTAGGGCACTCTCTCTCACTCTAAAATATCAGATTATGGCTCAAAAATAGCCCAAAGAGTGTATTTAACGAAATAGGATCGGATTTTAAAAATCCAAAAATGGAGCTCGGAAAAAGGTGTGCGATCGCATAACCAATATGCGGACTGCATATCGGTCGCATAATTGGTTACAAAATAGGGAAAAGAACTGTCTGTGTATGCGGTCACTATGCGGTCCGCATAACTATTATGCGGTCTCATAATGTACCGCATAACAGTTATGCGGTCGTATGGTCGACCGCATGTTGCTTCCAACTAACCCAATTAACTGCCTCACTCTGGGCCATTATGTGGTCTGCAGAGTGGTTTTGCGGTCGCATAATGGACCGCATAAATGCACTATTTCGCCAAAAAAATTCCTTTACATTCTGATGCATTGTTCAGCCCAAAACGTCCAAGCCGCAGCGAATTTTACCGGGCTTTACACTTAGGTTCTTCAAAATTTTTCGGGGTGTTACACCAGAACCCTTAGTAAAAAGTGAATAATCATTGAAAGAGTGTGCATAACCTCTAGAGGACAAAGACTGAGACAACTTTGCATACCATTGCCTTGAAGCTTGTCTCAAACCATACAAAGAGTTTTTCAGTTTACAGACCAAAGGAGTGGAAATAGAAGCAGCAGATTCAGTAGATACAGAAAGACCAGATGGGAGCTTCATAAAAAACTTCTTCATCTAAGTCCCCATGCAAGAAAGCATTATTAACATCTAGTTGGAATAGTGGCCAATTTCTTTTAACAGCTACAACAATTAAGGTTTTAGCAGTAGACAGTTTAACCACAGGTGAGATGGTTTCATGGAAATATATGCCTTCAACTTGTGTATCACCCCTAACTACAAGCCTAGCTTTATATCTTTCTATACTCCCATCAGCTTTGTACTTAGTTTTGTATACACATTTGCAGCCAATTGGCTTCTTGCCTTTGGGTAATTCAACCACGTACCATTAGTCTCTAATGGCTCAAACTCTTTTCTCATAGCAGTTTGCCACTAAGGGATAGCTGCTGCCCGAGAGTAAGTAGTAGGCTCAAATGCATGATGCTCACTATAAGTAGACATAACGGTTGAATTAGCAGACCTGGATCTAGGATTAAGTAAATTGCAGACATAATTCTGCAAATAAGAAGGAGGATTGTGAGGCCTAGATGATCTCCTTAAAGGAGGAAAATCGAATTCAGGGAAAGAAAGAGGGAGATTAGAGGAAACAGGAGAGTTGTTCACAGATAGTTCAGAATCATAAGGAGCAGGACTAAAGGGATGAGGATAAACAGGAGATGCAACTGATAGGGCAGGGTAAAATAGATCATGGGACAGTGAGGAATGTTGTTTAACAGTGTGACCAAAACAGGCAGAAAATGGTAAATTTGACATGGTAAGGGAAGAAGATCCAGATTTAACAAAAGGAAAGACATGTTCATGAAATATAACATCTCTCGAGATAAGATAGACTTTATTCTGTAAATCATACAACTTATAGCCTTTCTTCCCAAAGGGATAACCAATGAACACACAAGGAATGGCCCTAGGCTGTAGTTTGTCCCTTTGAGGTTTTGGAAGAGTAGAGTAACATAAGCATCCAAAAGCTCTAGGATTTGAGTATGTGGGGAGTTTGTTATATAAGATCTCATATGAACTCTTGTTCTTTAACACACTAGAAGGGAACCTATTTATCAAGTAGGTGGCTGTGAGTATGCAGTCACCCCAAAATCTAAGAGGAAGACCAAATTGGAATAGAAGAGCTCTAGTAGTTTCCAAAAGATGTCGGTGTTTCCTTTTCACAACTCCATTTTGTTATGGAGTGTGAGGACATGTTGTCTAATGCAATATCCCTTTCTCAGAAAAGAATTTTTATCCAATAGTGTTGGATCCCAACTCTAAGGCATTATCACTTATTACATATTGGACTTTCAATTGGAATTGAGTTTCAATCATGGCAATGAAAGCTTTTAAGAGGTCAAAAGCATTGCTTTTGGCTCCTATTAGGTGGGTCCAAGTGTCTCTTGAATAGTCATCAACAATGGTCATAAAGTATTTGGAGCCAGTATAGGTAAGAGAGTGATACGGACCCCAGGTGTCAATGTGGATTAGCTGAAAGGGCTTTGTGGATTATATACTACTATCATGAAATGGTAATCTTGTTTGTCTGGCTAGTGGACATATTGGACAAGAAATATACTGTTTGGAAGATAACTGTGAACCAAGCATAGAGATATGTTTAATTTTAGAAAAAGGAATATGCCCAAGCATATAATGCCAAAACCACATCCATTTTATTGATATTATTCAGAATTGCATCAGTATTTACATGTGTTTCATCAGTATCAGCAACATTTACATTCTTTGCATTGTCTTGTATCTTAGGGAAAACACAAACAGGAGAAATAAATAGGGGAACAATAGGTGAAATAACACTAGAAGAGTAACTGGATGCAGTACTGGGAGAAGCAATAGGAGGAAGTAGGTGCTTGTAGAGATTGTGGTCCAGTTTACCAAGAACCAGAGGCATCTTCAGAGAAGGGGCCTGTATAGCACAAAGAGTTCCGGTAAACAGAACAATCCCATTGTATTGTTCTAACACCTTATGAACTGAAATAAGATTGTGTTGAAAAGAAGTAACATAAAGAACATGATGAATTGTGAAATTTGGAAACAAAGTCAAAGATCCTACTAAATGAACTTTGACTTTGTAACCATTTGGTAGAGAAACTAGACAAAGTATAGGTAGTGTCTTCAGATTAAACAGTAAGTCCTTATGAGAGGTCATGTGGTTAGAAGCCCCAAAGTCTATTATCCAAACAAAACTATCTACTTGTGAAAGCATGCATGACTTGAGCAGAATACTTTCTGATAACATCTTACCAGCAAAGTTAGCAGAAGCCATAAGAGTGGGAGTAGAGGAGAAATTAGCAGATACATGAGACTGTTGCAGTAACATCATCAGTTGGGAGAATTGATCTTGTGTCAAACCAGGAACCATTGAAGCATTGTTAGACTCAGATGAATTGACATAATCAGGAACCACATTAGTAGGAGGAGAAGGAGAGTTCACTTCAACGTGAGCTGCAGTTTTCCTACTGCCAGGCCCTTTTGTGAACTTAAAATTTGAAGGATACCCATGTAGCTTGTAGCACTTCTCAATAGTGTGACCTAGTTTCTTACAATATTTGCATATGAGAGGTCTTTGAGCATCAAAATTGACTCTGGAAGGAAAACCTTGCTTAGACACCCCAGCATTGAAAGATGCAGATGTAGGGAGAAACTGAGAAGAGGTAGAAACCTGCCTCTGCTTCTCATCTGACAACAATATACTATAGATAGTGCTCACAGATGGAAAAGGCTTAATCATGAATATATTGCTTCTAGTTTGCACATATATATCATTGAGACCCATCAAAAATTGATACACCTTTTGAACACCATCATCTTTCTGATAATCAGATTTGAAACCATAATTGCTACAAGACCTGACTCTACTAATTGACAAGGCATCAATTTCATCCCACAATTTCTTGATTTTGTTGAAATATGAAGCAATATTAAGTGATCCTTGTAAGTTGTGAGCAAGTTCTTTCTTAAGCTCAAATACCCTTGCAGCATCTGCTTGACCATATCTTTCCTCTAACTCACTCCAAATATCTTTGGCAAGTTCAGAGTACTCAACACTACGAGCAATGTCTTTGGACAGGGAGTTGGTTAACCAAGAGACAACCAAATCATTACACCTCTGCCACTATCTCGCCAAGGGAGAACCGTCAGGACGCTTAACTGAAGATCCATTAATGAAATCCAATTTATTTCTAACAGACAAGGCCACAAGGATGGTTCGTCTCCAACTCCTATACCCAGTACCATCAAAAAGTACAGAAACTAAAGAAGATCCTAAAATATCAGACGGATGCACATAAAAAGGATGACATGGATGCGTATAATCATCCTTATGAAAGACAGAAAGAGAAGCAGGAGAAGGAACAGTTGGTAACGCAGATGTGGAATCATAATTATTCGGCATTTTGTACACAATTAATCAGGAAAAGATGCACACACAAACAAACACTGAGAAGAGATAACTAGGGTTAACAAATTTTCTTCGCGACCAGAAGGAACAACGGCCTTGTAAGAAAACAGTCAGAAGGACGAGCAAATCCTAGCTGAATGAGCAAAATGCAGAAACCACCAAACCCTAGGTTGAGGAAGACGCCTCAGATAATATCAAAAATAGGCTCGATCAATCACCAGGAACATTCAAGTGCTAGTAGAAAGGCACTGATTTCAGTCGTCAACACCGAAAAAGAAACTCAAAACACCGATGAAAAACTCGTCGGAAAAACTCAGAAACGCGAAGAGACAGCGGAACCTCAAAACTTCGATGAAAATGTGTGAGGGTAACATCAGACGGGAGATAATTACCCGATCTACCCAGATCTGGGCTCTGATACCATGTTAAAACTCGATCAATGAACAAATCACTGAAGTTTATTCTGAGCTCATAGTGAGATTAGAGAGAGAGAGAGAGAGAGAGAGAGAGAGAGACGGAAGTTTCTCGAGAGACGGAAGTTTCTCGATTTTTATTTTTTGCTCAAAGTCAGAGAGAAAATGAAAAAGTGTGTCTTCCGAATGTTTTTGTCTTTTTTTTCTCTATCAAATAATGGGCCAGCCCACTACAACTATAAATAAATATATTGTGGGCTTCGGGGCCCAATAGTAGAAGAAAGAAAAACAACCCAATTTGTTAGGTAATATTATTGTCTTGTATCTCAACATTTTTGGCAGGGAATACTTATAGCTTAGATTTCAAACGAAAAAAAACTATAAATTACAATTTTTTGTATGTTAATATGATTAAAAAATACATATCAAAGTATTCCTCAAATCGGCTCAACCGTCATATTAAATTCTATATTATATTAAATATAGTATTTAAGTTAATTATTTAACAAAAAGACTTATTTAACAAAAAAGCCTATCAAATCGTCCAATTTTTTTTGTCAAATCCGATCAAACTATAATATTTTTAATAATTGTTTTTAACAAAAAATTCGATAGATTTTGGCCGGTTTTGTTGGTCAAATCCGGTCAAATTCCATGCAATAAAATAAATTAATTTTATTAGATAATTCAATTGATTTCAGTTGGTTTTGTAGTCAAACTGGTCAAAAATAATGTAACTGTACCCGATTTCGGTCAGTATTATGATTTTATATTTTAGATCTGGAGCCTATTTTGTTTTGTCATTTTTCATTTTCTCCTTCTCTCACTACCCCCACCCTGTCCTCCATCGTCCGACAACCTCAAGAACTCTCCGACCACCTTTCCCAGCCCCCGTCTGCCGTCCCTAACTGCCCACCATCTGTTGCCGCGATGTTACAACTGTTCGGTCACCCAATAGCATACTAAGTTTTTGGTTATTTTTTTCTTTTCAATTTATTCTCTATTATTCCTTTATTGTGTTAATATTTATGTTATTAAGCTTGATTTTATTTATTCTGTTAAATTTATTAGTGTTTGAGGTTTGATTTTGCTGATTTGATTTTGGTATCTTGAGAAGTTGTTAAGGTTTAATTATATGTTAAATTTAACTAGTATTAATCGTTACCCATAAAATTATGACTTAATTTTGATAATATTGTTAGCTATATTTTGATTTATTTGTTAATTTTTGTAGATTTAAGATTTGAATGATAAATCTTTAATTATGATTTGTTTATGCTTCTTGTATTTGTTGATTAAGGTTTTAATTATTATTAAACTTGTTATTAGGATTTATACATTCATCGTAAATTTGCTAAGGTTTAGGGTTTATATTCATATAACTTAGGTCAGGTCCAATTTAATTCTTGTAATTTTGTTTGAACATTCTTGTTTAATATGGCAATTGGTAGGCTGTATAATGCCCCCTACGCAACTTAAGGTGAGTGTCCATTCGAGCTCAGGTAATAAATTTTCAATGAGTTTAGGTACAAATATATTCTTTTAGTTCAAGAGTTATATTTAATTATTTATCATATTTCTATCTGACGTTAGACATTTGATTTCCAGATGAAGCGTGCATAGAAAGACTGCTATAACAAGCGGTTGTTATAAATTTTGAGTGTAAAGTCCGTATGAACTTGTTTGACCTTTTCTCGGCTGCTCGCAAGATAAGCAAAAGGCCTATATGGTGTGTCTAGCATTTATGGGAGGATTATACAAGCAGTGGAAAACAGAAGAAGAAGAAGAGTGAACAAGGAATGAAATCCTGAGCATTAGATAAGGGTTGGTCCTTGCACTATGAGAGTGCTGTCAGCATAGAGACAATTCGAAGGCGACTGGTCATTTCTTGATGTCACGACCCGGAATCCCAACCTCGGGGTCGTGATGGCGCCTAACATCTACTTGCTAGGCAAGTCGATGTGAGATATATAGTTAATCTAACAACCCGGCCAGTCGTTTTGAGTATTTTAGCCCCGATCCCTTATTTATTGCCTCCTCTATATTATATTATGGTTATGTGACTTACCGAGGCATTTGATTTTGGTTTCGGGTAAGTTTCAGAGTAAAATGGGACACATAGTCCCTAAGTCGGAGCCTTAAGTTCAAAGAGTTGACCGTAGTTTGACTTTTGTGTAGACGACTTCGGAATGGAATTTTGACAGTTCCAATAGCTCCGTATGGTGATTTTGGACTTTGGAACGTGTCCGAATGTTGATTTGGAGGTCCGTAGGTCGTTTCGACTTGAATTGGCGAAAGTTAGAAAGTTGAAGTTTGGAAGGTTTGACCGGGAGTTGACTTTGTTGATATCGGGGCCGGTTTTCGATTCCGGAAGTTGGAATAGGTACGTTTTTGTCATTTATGACTTGTGTGCAAAATTTGAAGTCAATCAAAGTTGTTTTGATAAGAATCGACATTAATTTTGGAATTCGGAAGTTCATAGTTTCAATAGGCTTGAATTGGGTTGTGATTCATAGAATCAATATTGTTTGATGTGATTTTTGGCCTCGAGTAGGTCCGTTATGTATTTTGGAACTTGTTGGTATATTCGGACAGGGTCCTGGGGGCCCCGGATGTGATTCGGATTGAATCCGGATCAAACTAGACTTGATCTTTTTGTTGAAGCATCAGCCCTTCTGGTGTCATCACACCTGCAGAGGGATTGGCCGCAGGTGCGGACTCGCGAATGCAAGTAGTGAAGCGCGGAAGCAGAGTGGGCAGCCCAAGTCTGGGCTCGTAGGTGCGAACACCTGGGCGCAGGTGCTCCTCCGCAGGCGCGGACTTGTCTTCCGCAGAAACAAAATATGGGAAGGGCTTTGGGCAGGACCGCAAGTACGGTTGATATCTCCGCAGAAGCGCTTGTGCAGAAGTGCTAAAGGGTCCGTAGGTGCGAGTCTTTTGGGCTTAAGTTGGAACCGCACCTGCGATGTATTTTCCGCAGGTGCGGCGTCGCAGATGCGACTGAGTGACCGCTGATGCAGAATCACTAGGCAGGAAGGCCTAAGTTCGAGGGTTGATTTTGTTATCCATTTTTGGACCTAGAGAGCTCGGTTTGTGGCGATTGTTCGAACTATTTTCAAGAAATTCATTGGGATAGGTGATTCTAACTTAGTTTGGACTATATTACACGAATCCATTATTATTGTGAAAACACCATTATTGTTGAATGTTTTGGCAAGTTGTGATATTGGGCACTTGAGGTGCGATTTGTGATACATTGTGATATTGATACGAATGCAGTGGTATACAGTTTTGGGGTTGAAACACATGCAGTGAGATAAGGTGGGCTTGATACGCATATTGCTAGTAGGGGAACTACTTGAAGTCACACAGTGTGATAAGGTGGGATAAAATGCGGGAAACTATTTCGAAAACAATAATTTTCAAAACTAAATGCAAGGCTCCCGCGGTGATATAAGAAAAGACTGTGAATTGTTTTGTGATTTGAGACTACGAGACGGTACCTCGGCAGTGACTCTTGTTGATGCTTCTCTATTACTTCACTTGTGTTTGGTTGTTTCGTTTCCTTGGCATAACAATTCCTGCTTTCTTCCATGATGCATTATTTGTCTTAGTTCGATGTAGTTAATCTTGGTATATTTCTTACTTGTTTCATTTTCATTATTATTATTATTACACTGTTAATTACTCGTTCTGTTTCTCATTTATTCTAGTAGGGCCTTGACCTGACCTCGTCACTACTCTACCGAGGTTAGGCTTGACACTTACTGGGTACCGTTGTGGTGCACTCATGCTACGCTTTTGCACATATTTTTGTGTAGATCCAGGTACATCCTACCAGTCCAGGCACCAGTGAGACGAGACCAGTTCAGAGACTTCAAGGTATACATGTCAGCGTTCGCATGCCTCGGAGTCACCCTCTATCTAGTTTATTTAATTTCTTATCCTTTTATAGATGTTTAGTACCATCTTATAGAGCTTATGACTTGTATTCACTAGATTTAGGAGAGTTGTATATATTGAGTTGCGGAGTTTCCTTTATATTAGTTGTTGAGTTATTGAGACTTTAATCATTATTTGAATTATTTCTGCATGAATATTAGGCTTACCTAGTCTTAGAGACTAGATGCTATCACGATATTCTACGAAGTGAAATTGAGGTCGTGATAGTTAAATAGCCAATTTTTAACAATTTATACAAAATGATGATAAGCAACGAGAAATAGAAACCCAATCTGAGATAGTTCCAACATAAGTCATGTAATAATATCTACTCCCAAGGATCTGGAGTCACGAATACATGAGCAATTGGAAGTTCTACAAACAGAGTTTGAAATAAATACAATTGTTTCGAGGGAAATGAACAGTAAAAGAGGGAAGAGGAAAGGGACTTCAAGGTTTGTGAACGCCAGCAGATCTATCTCAAGTCTCCGTATATAATGATCAGAGCTGACGCACCTCACACATCGATGGGACCAATACTAGGATCTGCACAAGAAGTGCATAAGTGTAGTATGAGTACAACCGACCTAATGTACTCCGTAAGTGTCGAGCCTAACCTCGACGAGGTGGTGACGAGGCTATGACAGGACACTTATGTAAATAAACCTATACATATAAACTGGGAGGGCACATGCAAAAGGGGAAAAATATAATAACTATGACAGTTATGAAATCACGTAATGGCAAAATCAATCATCAACCAATGAAATCAGATAAACCAATGATATGAAAATGGCACGGCATCACCCTTCGTGCTTTTACTCTCATCCTTACTATGAAATGACGACATAAGTGAAATGAAATGGCACGACATCACCCTTCATGATTTTACTCTCGTCCTTAGCATGAAATGATGACGTAAGTAACAGGAAATGACACATCATCACCCTTCGTGCTTTTACTCTCAACCTCACCATGTAACAATGAATAAATGAGATGAATGGCACGGCATTACCCTTCGTGCTTTTACTCTCTTCCTCACCATATAATAATGAATAAATGAGATAAATGGTGCGACATCACCCTTCGTGATTTTACTCTCTTCTTCACTATGTATTAATCAAAAAATTAGATAAATGCAATGGCACGATATCACCCTTCGTGCTTTTACACTCTTCCTTACCATGTAATGAAGATAATACGAATCGGAAAGTAAATAATGCAGAGAATGTATTTAATGTCAAATATGATGCCAAGATACCAAACTTCAACTTCCAAAATACTCAACAATTACGAAATAAGCAATAATTGTGGAAGGAATAATCAAATAAGTATTAACCGAACCTAAGCATGGATATCATAATTAATAATGCGATAAAACACGAAGAAACAAGTTTCACCCCATGCTTTAACCCAACAACGCATAAGTTCTCGTCACCTCACATATACGTTGTTCCCATACATTAAAAATATAGCAAATAGACTAACAAGTCCTAATCCCTCAAGTCAAGGTTAATCACGATACTTACACTGCTTTGTAATCAAATCAAAGCTCAATCGGGGCCTTTCCTCTTAAATTCGCCTCCAAACCAATCGAATCTAACCAAGTATAGTTCAAACAATTCAAAATTTTCTTTAGAAACTACTCATGAGTGAAAAAGATTCAATCTTTAATAATTTTGGAAAAAGTCAACAAAAGTCAACCCTGAGCTCGCTTGGTGAAAACCTGAGATTCAGACTAAAATCCAATTATCCATTCACCCTCGAGCCGATTATGTGATTAGTTTTGAAATCCGACCTCAATTTTACAAAATCCCCTATTTCTACCCAAATGCCTAATTTTTACCATGAAAATCCTAGATTTAATGTTAAAATTACTTGGAAAGTAATGGGTAATTGAAAAGAAATGGATTAAAGTTGCTTACCAATATTATTGGGAAGAAAATCCTCTTGAAACATCGCTATTAGAGTGTTTAGGGTTGAGAGATGGTGTAAAATGAGCTAAGTCCCAATTTTTCCCGCTTTTACCCAGCTGCAGATATCGCAATTGTGAAACATAGTTCGCAATTGCGAAGATCGCAAAAGCGATCAACTCTTTGCAAAAGCAAAAAGGACTCTGAGCCTGCTATTATCGCAAATGCAGTGAAATTATCGCAAATGCGAACATAGGGCTGTCCACAAATGCGAACTATAAAATCGCAAATGCGAGTCTGCCCCATTTTCCTCAGAGTCATAAATACGACACAAAAATTCGCAAATGCGAACATACCCCCATCGTATCTGCGGACTTAACTTCGCAAAAGTGAAGCTGACCCAGTTCCCACTAAAACCGCATATGCAAGCCTGACCTCGCATTTGTGTGGCTCGCATTGGCGAACAAGTTCTCGCAAATGCGAGACCTGCAGACCTGGTGCACCAACATTCTCTCTAAGCCATAAATCAGTCCGCTAAGCATCCAAAACTCACCCGAACCCTTCGGGCTCCAAACCAAATATGCACACAAATGTAATAACATCATACGAACTCGCTCGCACGATCAAAACACGTATATAACACCTAAAACCACAAATCGAACATCAAAATGTATGAAATTTTTAAAGAAACTTAAGAACTTTTAAATTTACAACCGGACGTCCGAATTACGTCAAATCAACTCCGTTGTGCACCAAAATTTGTAGATAAGTCATAAATAGTGATATGAACCTATTCCAAGTTTCAAAACTAAACCCGGTAGAAACAAAGTCAAGCTACGGTCAAACTTAAGCATTCTTTAAACCTTCAAGTTACTAGTTTTCATTCAACAAATCACGTTAATTCAAGTTAGGGACTTCTAAATTTGATTCCGGGCATACGCCCAAGTCCCAAATTACGGTACAAACCCACCGAAACCGTCAGAAATACTGATCCGGGTCCGTTTACACAAAATATTGACCGTAGTCAATTCAAATTATTTTTAAGGTTAAAATTCACATTTTCTTGAATTTTACACATAAAACTTTTCCGGAAAAAGACAGG
Organism: Nicotiana tomentosiformis; assembly: GCF_000390325.3. Classification (NCBI taxonomy): domain Eukaryota; kingdom Viridiplantae; phylum Streptophyta; class Magnoliopsida; order Solanales; family Solanaceae; genus Nicotiana; species Nicotiana tomentosiformis. The sequence goes on from NC_090812.1 coordinate 121,892,156, forward strand.
ACAATGCACACAAATTGAGGAAGGCTAAACAGAGCTATTTGAGGTCTCAGAACGCAGAAATGAAGGCTTAAACTCAAATGACCTATCGGGTCATCACATTCTCCACCTCTAAAAAAACGTTCGTCCTCGAATGGACATAGAAAGGTACATGGATTGGTGAAAAGGTGTGGATATCTACTCCCCATGTCGGACTCGGACTCCCACGTGGTTTCCTCAATCGGCTGACCTCTCCACTGTACTCTAACTAAAGGATAACTCTTAGACCTCAACTTCCGAACCTGCCGGGCTAGAATAGCCACCAGCTCCTCCTCATATGTCAAATCCTTGTCCAACTGGGTTGAGCTTAAATCTAACACATGGGACGGATCACCGTGATACTTCCGGGGCATGGATTCATGGAACACTGGATGGACTGCTGATAAACTAGGTGGCAATGCCAGCCTGTAGGCCACCTCACCCACTCTCTCAAGAATCTCAAAAGGTCCGATATACCTAGGGCTCAACTTGCCTTTCTTTCCGAACCTCATCACACCCTTCATGGGTGATACTCAGAGCAACACCCTCTCTCCAACCATGAATGCAACATCACAAACTCTACGATCGGCATAACTCTTCTGCCTAGACTGAGTTGTGCAAAGTCGATCCTGAATCATCTTGACCTTTTCCAAGGCATCCTGAACTAAATCGGTATCCAAAACCCGAGCCTCTCCTGGCTCGAACCAACCAAGGGACTAACGACACCGCCTCACGTATAATGCCTCATAAGGAGCCATCTGAATACTTGACTGGTAGCTGTTATTATAGGCAAACTGCGCAAGCAGTATGAACTGATCCCAAGAACCCCCAAAATCTATAACGCAAGCGCGAAGCATATCCTCCAATATTTGAATGGTGCCCTCAGATTGTCCGTCTGTCTGAGGGTGAAATGTTGTAGTCAACTCAACCTGTATGCCTACCTCACGATGTACGGACCTCCAGAAGTGCAAGGTGAACTGCATACCTCGATAAGAAATGATAGACACGACACATCATGAAGACGGGCGATCTCGCAGATATAGATCTCAGCCAACCGCTCTGAAGAATAGGTAACAACTGCTGGAATGAAATGCGCCGACTTGGTCAACCTGTCCACAATGACTCATACTGCGTCAAACATCTTCTGAGTCTGTGGGAGCCCAACAACAAAATCCATGGTAATACGCTCCCACTTCCACTCAGGAATTTTATGCCTCTGAAGCAAACCACCAGGTCTCTGATGCTCGTACTTTACTTGTTGACAATTCAGACACCGATTTACATATGCAACTATATCCTTCTTCTTTCTTCTCCACCAGTAATGCTATTGGAAGTCCTGATACATCTTGGCGGTACCCGGATGAATGGAATACCGAGAACTGTGGGCTCGTCAAGAATTAACTCACGAAGCCCATCCTTATTGGGCACACAAATCCGATCCTGCATCCGCAAAACCCCATCATCTCCATTGGTAACCCGCTTGGCACCACCGTGCTGTACCGTTTCCTTAAGGACAAGCAAATTGTGGTCGTCATACTGACGCTCTCTGATGCACTCATACAAAGAAGACCGAGAGACCGTGCAAGCTAGAAGACTGGGCTCCGAAACATCTAACCTCACAAACTGATTGGCCAAAGCCTGAACATCTGATGCTAGCGGCCTCTCCCCAACTGGAATATACACTAGGCTACCCATACTCACAGCTTTTCTACTCAAGGCATCGGCTACCACATTGGCCTTCTCGGGATGATACAAAATAGTGATATCATAGTCTTTCAATAGCTCTAACGACCTCCTCTGCCTCAAGTTGAGATCCTTTTACTTGAATAAATACTGTAGACTCCGGTGATCCGTGAACACCTCACACGACACACCGTAGAGGTAATGCCTCTAAATCTTCAGTGCATGAACAATGGCTGAGAAGTCTAGGTCATGAACATGGTAATTCTTCTCATGAACCTTTAACTACCGCGACGCGTATGCAATCACTCTTCCATCCTGCATCAATACTGCACCAAGCCTAATACGAGATGCATTACAGTACACCGTGTAAGATCCTTAACTTGTGGGAAACACCAACACTAGCGTCGTAGTCAAAGCTGTCTTGAGCTTCTGAAAGCTCAACTCACGCTCATCGGACCACCTGAACGGAGAACCCTTCTGGGTCAATCTAGACAATGGGGCTGCTATGGATGAAAACCCCTCCACGAACCGACAATAATAACATGCCAAACCTAGGAAACTCCGAATCTCTGTAGTTGAAATAGGTCTAGGCCAGTTCAGAACTGCCTCAATCTTCTTAGGATCCACTTTTATGCCCTCGGCCGATACAACATGCCCCAAAAAGGCGACCAAGTCTAACCAAAACTCACACTTTGAAAATTTGGCATATAACCGACTATCTCTCAGAGTCTAATGTACAATCCGAAGATGCTGCTCATGCTCCTCTCGACTACGGTAATAGATCAAGATATCATCAATGAATACGATCACAAGAGAATCCAAATAGGGCTTGAATACCCAATTCATCAAATCTATAAATGTTGCTGGAGCATTTGTCAACCCAAATGATATCACTAGGAACTCATAATGCCCATACAGAGTCCAAAAAGCCGTATTAGGGACATCTGATGCCCTAATCTTCAACTGATGGTAGCTAGACCTCAAATCAATCTTCAAAAACACCTTGGCACCCTGAAGCTGATCAAATAAGTCATCAATCCTCGGCAACAGATTCTTGTTCTTGATAGTGACATTGTTCAACTGCCGATAGTCTTTACATATCCTCATCAAACCATCCTTCTTCTTCACGAACAACATGGGCACACCCCAAGGCGAGACACTAGGTCTAATGAATCCCTTATAAAGAAAATCTTGCAACTGCTCCTTCAATTCTTTCAACTCCGGCGGGGCCATACGGTATGGTGGAATAGAAATGGGCTGAGTGCCCGGAGCCAAATCAATATAGAAGTCAATATCTCTGTCGGGTGGCATCCCCGACAGATCCGTAGGAAACACCTCTGAAAACTCACGCACAATAGGTACTGAATCCGTGGAAGGAACTTTCGTACCCGAATTACAAACATAAGCCAAATATGCTTGACATCCCTTCTCGACCATACGCCGAGCCTTCATATAAGAAATAACCTTGCCGGTAGAATGTCCTGGAGTCCCTCTCCACTCTAATCGAGGAAACCCCGACATGGCTAAGGTCACCGTCTTGGCATGAAAATCCAATATAGCATGATAAGGTACATCCAATCCATGCCCAAAATAACATCAAAGTCTACCATATCAAGAAGTGAAAGATCTACACTAGTCTCAAGGCTCCCAATAGTAATCACACACGGGCGATAGACACGATCTACAACAATAGAATCTCCTACAGGCATGGACACATACATAGGATAACTCAAAGAATCACGAGGCACAACCAGATGTGAAGCAAAATAGGATGACACGCAGGAATAAGTAGAGCCCAGATCAAATAGAACTAAAGTATCTCTATGGAAAACTGGAACAATACTTGTGATGATGGCGTCAGATGACTCAGCCTCGGATCTAGTTGGGAATGCATAAAAATGGGGCTGGGCCACACCACTCTGACCTCTGTCCCTCGAACGACCTCTAGTTGGCGGGCCTCCACCTCTAACGGCCTAACCTCCACCTCTAATTCCCTGACCTCCACCTCTGGCAGCCTGACCCCTGCCTCTAGCGGGCGGTGGAGCAACCGGTGCCGGAATCATGGCAGGAGAACCCTACTGGTGCATGTCGCCCTGTGATTTGGGACAAAATCTAGCAAGGTGCCTCGACTCTCCACAAGTATAACAAGCCCTCGGCTGCTGGCCCTGGAGCTGGACCTATCGACCTGAGTAACCACTCTGATAACTCTGGATCGGAGGTACACTAATAGGAGATGGTGGTGCATTATAGGCTAGCTGCTCAGGATGAGACACATAAGAACCACGATTGCCCGAAACACTGTGGGATGCCTAAAGCGCTGACTGAAATGGCCTGGGAGGATGGCTTCTACCCAAAGTACCCCTACCTCCAGACGAGGCATTACTAAAACCATCGAATTGACGAGGCCTCTTATCAGACACCGGCCCCCTCTCTTAACCACGAACCATCTCGACCCGCATAGCAATATCTATGGCCCTCTAAAACAAATATTATCTCCGATCTCCTTGGCCATCTGTAGCTTGAGAGTGAAGGTGAGCCCATCAATGAATCTACTCACTCTCTCCCTCTGAGTAGGACGCAAGATAATGGCGTGGCGAGCTAGGTCCACATATTAAGTCTCATACTAGGTAACAGTCATACTACCCTGCTAAAGACGCTTAAACTGCCTGCGGTAATCCTCTCTTACAGTGATAGGAATAAACTTCTCTAGAACTAGCTGTGAAAACTAATCCCAGGTAAGTGCAGGCGAACTAGCCGATCTAGTCAACATAAAATTTCTCCACCATCTCTTGGCAGAACCGGTCATCTGGAACACTACAAAATCGACCCTATTGGTGTCAACTATACCCATGTTGCGCAACACCTCGTGGCAAAGGTCCAATAAATCTTGTGGGTCCTCAGAAGTTACACCACTGAACTGAACAAGGAAGATCTTGGTAAACTTATCCAACCTCAACAATGCACCGATCTGGGCCACACTGTCCATAAGGCCCACCAAGCGGACTAGAACGTCCTGAAGCACTAGAGTGGCTATGAACTCCTCAGGAACCTATGCTGGTCCGACGGGCACGGTCTGAGCTAGGACCTCCTCCTCATAATTAATTTGAGGCTCCACTACAGGTGCTGCTACTCGAGATCTAGGCTGAGCTCGACCTCAGCCTCGGCCAGTGGCTCGACCTCAGCCTCGGCCTCTGCCCCTGGTAGTATCTGCGAGAGAACAAGAATAGAATGGTTCAATCATCAATGATAGAAAAGAATCACACGATAGAGAAAGAAAGGAGTGGAATTTTTCCTAAACTCCATAGCCTCTGGAAGATAAATACAGACGTCTCTGTATTGATCCTCCAGACTCTACTAAACTTGATCATGACGACCTAGGCAACTTAGGGCTCTGATACCAACTTGTCACGACTTGGCATCCCAACCTCGGGGTCGTGATGGCGCCTAATATCCACTTGCTAGGCAAGCCGACGTGAGATAGTTAAATAGCCAATTTTTAACAATTTAAACAAAATGATGATATGCAACGAGAAATAGAAACCCGATCTGATACAGTTCCAACATAAGTCATGTGATAATATCTATTCCCAAGGATCCGGAGTCACGAGTACACGAGCAACTAGAAGTCCTACAAACAGAGTTTGAAATAAATACAACTGTTTCGAGGGAAATGAACAGTAAAAGAGAGAAGAGGAAGGGGACTTCAAGGTCTGCGGACGCTAGAAGATCTATCTCCAGTCTCCGTATGCAATGATTCGAGATGACGCACTTCACACACCGCTGGGACCAATACCAGGATTGCACAAGAAGTGTAGAAGTGTAGTATAAGTAAAACCGACCAAATGTACTCCGTAAATATGGAGCCAAACCTCAACGCGGTAGTGACGAGGCTACGACAGGACACCTACGTAAATAAACATGTACAAGTATATACGAAGCAGTAATAATAACAGAGAATAACTACTTACAAACTGGGAGGGGACATGCAAAAAGGGAAAAAATATAATAACTACACGTAATGGACGAATCAATCATCAACCAATGAAATCAGATAAACCAATGATATGAAAATGGCACGATATCACCCTTCATTCTTTTACTCTCGTCCTTACCAGGAAATGATGACGTAAGTGAAATAAAATGGTACGACATCACCCTTCGTGCTTCTACTCTCGTCCTTACTATGAAATGATGACGTAAGTGAAATGAAATGGCACGACATCACCCTTTATGATTTTATTCTCAACCTCACAATGTAACTATGAATAAATGAGATGAATAGCAGGGCATCACCCTTCGTGCTTTTACTCTCTTCCTCACCATATAATAATGAATAAATGAGATAAATGGCACGGCATCACCCTTCGTGCTTTTACTCTCTTCCTCACTATGTATTAATCAATAAATGAGATAGATACAATGGCACGGATCACCCTTCGTGCTTTTACACTCTTCCTTACCATTAATGAAGATAATATGAATTCGGGAAGTAAATAATGCGGAGAATGTATTTAACGTCAAATATGATGCCACGATACCAAAATTCAACTTCCAAAATACTTAACAATTACGAAATAAGCAATAATTACAGAAGGAATAATCAAAGAAGTAATAACCCAACATAAGCATGGATATCACAATTAATAATGCGATAAAATACGAAGAAGCAAGTTCCACCTTCATGCTTTAACCTAACAACAATGCATAAGTACTCGTTACCTCACATATACGTTGTTCCCACACATTAGAGTCGTATAAAATAGACTAACGAGTCCTAATCGCTCAAGTCAAGGTTAACCACGACACTTACTTCGCTCTGCAATCAAATCAAAGATCAACGGGGCCTTTCCTCTAAAATTTTCCTCTAAACCAATCAAATCTAACCAAGTATATTTCAAATAATTCAAAATAAGCTTTAGAAAATACTCATGAGTGAAAAAGATTCAATCTTTAATGATTTTTAAAAAAGTCAACAAAAGTCAACCTTGGGCGTGCTTGGTAAAAAATCGAGATTCGGACCAAAACCCAATTACCCATTCACCCCAAGCCCGACTATGTGATTAGTTTCGAAATCTTACCTCAATTTGAGATCTAAATCTCAATTTTATAAAATCTTCAATTTCTACCCAATCCCTAATTTCTACCATAAAAATCCTAGATTTAATGTTGATAACACTTGAAAAGTAATGAGTAATTGAAAAAAAAGGGATTAAAGTTGCTTACCAATGTTTTTGGAAAGAAAATCCTCTTTAAAAATCGCCACTACAGATTTTAGGGTTGAGAAATGGTATAAAATTAGTTAAGTCCCGATTTTCCCTTTTTTACCTAGTTGCAGATATAGCAATTGCGATTATCGCAAAAGCGATCGACTCTTTGCAAAAGTGAAAAACTCTCTGAGTTTGATATTATCGCAAATGCGATGAAATTATCTCAAATGCGAATATAGGGCTGTCCGCAAATGCGAACTATAAACTTGCAAATGCGAGTCTGTCCCATTTTCCTCTGAGTCGCAAATGCGACACAAAAACTCGCAAATGCAAACATACCCACCATCGCATATGCGAACTTAACTTCGCAAAAGTGAAGCTGACCCAGCCCCCACCAAAATCTCATATGCGAGCCTCACCTCGCATTTGCGAACAGGTTCTTGCAAATGCGAGACCTGCAGACCTGATACGCCAACATTCTGCCTAAGCCATAAATCAGTCTACTAAGCATCTAAAACTCACCCGAGCCTCTTGGGCTCCAAACCAAATATGTACACAAATTTAATAACATCATACGAACTAGCTCGGGTGATCAAAACTCCGAAATAATACGTAGAACCACGAATCAGACATCAAAATGTATGAAATTTTCAAAAAAACTTAATGAACTTTTAAATTTACAATCGGACGTACGAATCACGTCAAATCAACTTCGTTTTACACTAAATTTTGCAGACAAGTCATAAATAGTTACATGAACCTATTCTAAGTTCCGGAACCGAAATCCAAACTCGGTAGCAACAAAGTCAAACTACGGTCAAACTTAGGAATTCTTTAAACCTTCAAGTTACTAGTTTTCAACAAATCACATTAATTCAAGTTAGGGACTTCCAAATTCGATTTTGGGCATGTGCCAAAGTTTCAAATCACGGTACGGATCTATCGGGACCGTCAGAACACTGATCTGGGTCCAGTTACACAAAATATGTCAACTCAAATTATTTTTAAGGTTAGAATTCACATTATCTTTAATTTTTAACATAAATATTTTTCGGAAAAAGACACGGACTATGCATGCAAATTGAGAAAGGCTAAACAGAGCTATTCGAGATTTCAGAACACAAAAATAAAGGCTAAAACTCAAAATGACCTATCAGGTCATCTCACTTGAAGTCTTACAATATTATTTTTAATCATATTTAATTAATAAATTTCACTATTCAATTTAATTTATTTCTAATAAATTTTATTTTGTTTATAGAAAAAATATATGAAAAGAAAATAAATCAAAATGTGATATTCATAGGGACCTATATTCAGAAGAAGAACAACGACTCGGATCCAGATAAGTAGGCTGAGAATCGGACTGAAACTACCTATGTACGCTTCATAATTACTAAAGTTATAATTTGTGTTTATAAGATTATGAACTTACTAATTTTATCTTTTAAATTAAGGTTTACTATAAAAGTTCTCTAGAGGAGTTCATTCGGAGTCAGTCAACAAGTGATAGGGAAGCCATCAGAACCTTCAGACGGGGACTCTCACAGGATTTAATTTGATATTGTTGGTGGTCCAAGAAAGGGGTTAGCATAAGGTCTTTCCGAGCGAAGCTTTCACTACTACCAGTCTGAATCGCAATGTATAAGAACTTCAGTACAATTCAAGACACTTAATAGGGAGGCCATTTTGGCTCTAGAGAAGTAGATCATAGAGCTTCCTAGTGCCTTCCAAGTGGCAGAGGCCACCGATAGGCGTAAGGTTAAACATTTTGATGGGCTTCAGGATAAATTAAAAGCTTTCCTTGAGTCTAAAGCTTATCCATTGCTCCAGTCTCTTGAGTCATCATTTGAGAGTCCTCGTCCATCACGTGATCGTTCTGCCCATGTGAAAGATGAAGATGCTTTAAGTGATGGAGGATATACGATACAAAATACTCCTTGAATGATATTTTTATTGCTTACTATTTTTTAAACTATATTGTGCTACTATTGGTAATTTTATAAATTAGGTTGTACTTGTTTTAGTTCTTTTGAGTTAGTATATTCTTGTTGAATGTTATAGTTTGTATTTTGATTGGAAATTAAATATTGTGAATAATTATACTTGGTGTCATGTTTTGAGAATGTTGTGAAAATTGTTGCAGTGTTGATCGATTTGGAGATTATTTGATGTAGCTATTTTGGTTGATTGGCAGCAATCTAATGCTCAATTGAACTATTTGGTTTTATATTTTTCTTTTTTGTAGGTGTTGTAACTTTAAAACTATCATAATTTGGCACATTTTTCCCAAAAAAACTCATTGAGTCAATTGTGTTTAAAATAAAATCCAAAATAAATCGGCAGAGATTGGTCTGTTAATTCGATTATTTACCTAGACTATATCACATAAACCGAATGACATCAATCAATTTTGAATTTTTTTAATAAATCGATCGAAATCAGTCAGTTAATTTATTTTTTTGAATTTATCGATCAAAATCATTCGGTTAATTTATTTTTTAAAAGACTTAATTTCAATCTAGCCGATCAAAACTGATAGATTTTTTATTTTATCTTTAGGTCGCCTGTCAGAAAAAAATAAATTGATTTTTGGTGTAACGAGCGGTTTTCGGCACCGACATGATTTTTTTTACTTACCTATTTCGGGCGAGTTTTGGTCGATTTTTCTTAAATACTGACCACTGCCAGTCGATTATTTTGGACATATTTTAGCATATTTTTAGTGATATTAGCCAATTGATTTCCATATTTTTTTATTAATTATATATGTAATAATAGATTGTTGTTTGCTCAAAATTCAAGGTGGCATTAATCTTATGAAAGTATAATTTGTTCTTTTTTTTTTTTCAAAGAAAAAGAAAAATGAAGAAGAAAAGGAGGGGCACATAATGTTACTCTCTCAAGTATCATCCTCTCTCTTAAGTCTCAATAACACTGACTTGATACCAATTTAATGATATCAATGGTAGTAGTAGTAGTAATGGAACAATAACAATTTGAGATGAAGAGAAGAAAAAAGAGGGAAAAAGGGAAAAGGGAAAAGGGAAAAGAGTGTGAGAGAGAGACTACAGAGATGAGCTCAATTTTTTTTATTATAACAAGTCTATGACTTATAAGTTATAATACTCCTATTTATATGCGGAATACAAAATAAGGACAAAGGAAATAAAGAAAAAATGCAAAAAATGTGTTAAAAGAAACTAACTAATTTTCCCGCCAAAACAAAATTTAACCAACATTAGAATTAGCCCAGTCCGCAGCTAACTCTTCCACCAATATTTGTATCAATGCCCACTGGATGACCTGCACCCTTGTCCTCAAGGGTGAAGGAAGGAAAACGAGCCTTCAAAGTAGAGGCGAATTCCCAGGTAGAATATGAGACATCCATGTCTGAACATCTCATCAAGTATTGAGCAATAATAGTATTATCCCTTTTGATCAATCAACGAGCTAACACAACTTCAAGAGCATGAGATAATTGACTTGCCAAATTAATAACAGGTGAATGAATAATTTTGGGTGAAATTGCTTGATAGAACTTGAGTTGAGAAACATGAAAAGTAGGATGTAGCAGGATTTCAGGAGGCAGTAAAAGCTTATAATAAATAACACCTATCTTTTTCACAATAGGACTGTGACGATCCGATAGGTCGTTTTGAGCAGACATTATTTCCGTGTTCCAAGACCTCTATTAGCTTTATTTGATATTTTTTGATTTACGTGCGCAGTCCGTGTTATTTTTCGAAAAGTTTTACGTAAAAGTTTGAAAAAATATAATTTTTGGCTTTAAAAATAACTTGAGTTGACTACAATCAATATTTTTAGATAAACGATCCCGAATCGGTGTTTTGATGATTTCGGTAGATCCGTACTGTGATTTTGGACTTAGGCATATGCCCGAAATTGAATTTAAAGGTCCCTAGGTTGATTTGACTTGTTTTGAAGTTAGCAATTTGAATGTTTGGAAATTTCCTATGTTTGATCGTAGATTGACTTTATGGTTATCGGGTTTGGATTTTAGTTTTGGAACTTAGAATAGGTCCTTTTTGCTATTTGAAGTTTGTTTGCAAAATTTGGTGCAATTCGGAGTTGGTTTGATAAGATTCAGACGCTTGGTTGTGATTTTATAGGTTCTTGAGTATCCTTTTGAATTTAATGCATTTTGATGTCTGATTCGTGGTTCTAGATGTTATTTTGGTATTTTGATTACGCGATCGGGTTTGTATGATATTATTACACTTGTGTGCATGTTTGGTTTGGAGCCCGAGAGGCTCGGGTGAGTTTCAGATAGGTTTCCGATCATTTTGAACTTGCCGAACAGATGTTTCTGGTGTCTGGTGTATTATGCTTCGCGATCGCGAAGCTTCTCTCGCTATCGCGAAGGGGAAACTTGGGCTGGGGGCTGGTTGTTCTTCACGAACGCTAGTAGCCGGTCGCGAATGCGAGGAGCCGGTCGCGAACGCGAAGCAATGGGGGGCTTACCCTTCGTGAACGTGACAGGCTTCCCGCGAACGTGATGCTTCGGGAAGACCTGGAGGAGGGCTGATAGTTCCTCTTCACGAACGCGGACCTGAGTTCGCAAACGCAAAGGCTGGCGGAGAATTAAGCCTTCGCAAACGTGAAAAGGACCTCGCGAACGCGAAGGCCAATTGCCCAGCGCATCACGAACGCTCCAGGTTCTTCGCGAACAGGAAGAACACCTGACGCCCATATATTTATAGTGCTGAAAGTCGGGATTTGACCATTTTCACCATTTTGAAAGCTAGAGCTCGGCCTAGAGGCGATTTTGAAGAGAGTTTTCATCGCCTATTCATTGGTTAGTGATTTTCAACTAGTTTTGATGTATTCCATTATCACCCATTAAATTTTAACCTCTAATCTATGAATTTCATGGTAGAAATTAGGAATTTGGGTAGAATTATGAGATTTTGCAAAATTAAGGTTTGGACCTCAAATTGAGCCCAGATTTCGAAACAAATCACATAATCGGACTCGGAGGTGAATGGGTAATCGGGTTTTAGTCCAAATCTTTAGTTTTGACCAAGTGAGCCGGGGGTTGACTTTTTCTAATTTGATCAAAGATTGAATTTGTTTTACTTGTGTTAGTTTCTAAAGTATATTTTGAATTATTTGAACCATCTTTGACTGGATTGACTGGTTTTGAGGGTAATTCTAAAGGAAAGGCCGTGGTTAAGTGTTGATTTGATTGTGTAAAGTGATAAAGTATTATGCCTAACTTTGACTTGAGGGAAATTAAGACTTGATTGCTTTAATTGCTACTTGAATTATGTGTGGGGACGACGTATATGCAAGGTGACGAGTGTATATACGTAGTCACGGGTTAAGGATGTGAGTTGGGGTATTTATTTATTTATTGTTTTCAATTATTTCTTGCCTTGTTTAATCCATGTTATTAATTATTAATTGCAATTACTTGCTGAATTCATGCCTTTATCCGTTACATGCCTTTGTTAATTGATTTTTTTTGTATCAGTGTCTTTATTTATTAACTATCATTACTTGCTACTTTATTTTGTCTGCTATCATATAACTATTTTATCCGCTTTGTGACTTTCTTTTTTTAGTTCCTTTATTGCGTTTTATTTGTGATATGCTGTAGTTGGTTGTAGTTTGTTTAATTCATATTGTTTAGAATCGGGTTGCGCACCACAACGGTTATTTATATTATTATTTAGGATCGGGTTGTATGCTGCAACGGTAACTATTGTAATTATTGGGATCGGGTTGCACGTCGTAACGGTATTGAAATGATAAGTTATGATATGAAGAAATAAGGACGAAATATGATATGAACAAATGGTGATATGGCAGGATCGGGTTGCGCGTCACAACGAATTTGTAAGTTGTTTGTGACTGTAGAGATTGCTCTCTGTATTGTGATATGAGATTTGAGATTTTGTTATGCTGGGGCCCTATTGGTAGTTGACCTACTGGTCCGGTTATTTGACTTTACTGTTTTATTTCTAGTCCTGTATCTGTTATTATTGTTTCTTACAAGTTTATTGTGAGTGTCTTGGCGTAGCCTCGTCACTACTTCGTCGAGGTTAGGCTTGGCACTTACAGAGTACATAGGGTCGGTTGTACTCATGCTACACTTCTACACTTTTTTTGTACAGATACCGGAGTTGGTCTCAGCGGCATGTAAAAAAGATCTTGCCTGGACCGGCTATCAGCAGGATACTTGATGTAGAGCTGCTGGCGTTCACAGTCCCTTAAGTCCCCTTCCATTCTGTCTTTATTGTTTACCTTATTTCAAATAGTTGTACTTTTGTTCAAAATTTATCTATAGTACTCTAGATTCTCATGTAATCGTGACACCAGATTTCTAGAATATGTTTAGTTTACGCTACATGTTATTTATTGTTTCTATTTCAGGCTATCATAGTTTATTATTATTAATGTTTTGATTTAAATTGTTAAAGTTAGTTAAGTAATTAGCTAACATTGTCTTTCCTAGCAAGTGAAATGTTAGGCGCCATCACGACCCCGAGGTTGGGATTCCGGGTCATGACTAATTGCTATCAGAGCACTAGGTTGCCTAGGTCTCACAAGTCATGAGTAAGCTTAGTAGGTCCGGAGGATATGTACGGAAACGTATGTACTTATCTTCTAGAGGCTACCGAGCTTTAGGAAAATTTTACTTCTTTCATTCTCTATCGTGCAACTTTATTCTATTGTTGAAGTTTGAACAATTCTATTCTTGTTCTCTCACAGATGGTGAGAACACACACAACATCTACAGTCAGGCATGCCTCCAAGCCTCCTATTGCAGCCACTACCAGGTATAGGGGCCGAGGCAGAGGCAGAGCTTAGCCTAGAACTCGTGCAACAACACCCGTTGTAGAGCCTCAGATCAAGCATGGGGAGGAGATCCCTATTCAAACTGCACCAGTTAGACCCGCTCAGGTCTCGGAGGGATTCATTGCTACTCCCGTACTTCAAGATGCCCTAGTCCACTTAATGGGCCTTATGGAGAGTGTGGCCAAGGCTAGAGTATTTCCTATGGCACCAGCTGTCTCTTAGGTTAGGGGAGGGTTTCAGACTCTCGCCACTCTCACTCCGGAGCAGATGGCTCCCCTATATTAGACTCTGGCGATTCCAATAGTTAGGGAAGTTCAGCCTGTTATTGCTAGAAGATGATTGGAAAAATACAGACTTCTCTACAGAGATGCGATGTCTTTTGAAGGATTGATGAGGCTGGATAAGTTCACAAAGCACTTTCCTATTAATTTTGGTGGTACACATTTTGAAGACCCATAGGATTATTTGGACTGTTTCCACGAGGTGTTGAGTCGACTTTGCAATGTTTTAGATAACCGGTTCTTCCAAGAGGTGGTGGAAGGATTATGAGTGAGGCAGACCAGCAGGTTCACCGCCACTCATTTGGGATTAGTTTTCATAGCTATTTTTGGAGAAGTTCATTCCTTTCACTCTGAGAGAGGATTACCGCATGCAGTTTGAGCGCCTTCAGCAGGGCAGCATGACTGTTACCCAGTATGAGACCAGATTCGTTGATTTAGCTTGCCATGTAGTTGTCTTTCTTCCTACTGAAAGGGAGAGAGTGAGAAGATTCATTGATGGTCTTGCTTTTGGTATCAGTCTACAGATGGCCAAGGAGACTGGGGATGATATTTCTTTTTAGTAGGCAATTGATATTGCTCGATGGATCGAGATAATTCGTGGTCAGGGTAGCGAAGCAGTATCGGATAAGAGGCCTCTTCATTTTGGTGGTTTCAGTGATGCCTCATCTAGAGGCAAAGGTTCATTTGGTAGAGGCCATCCTCACAGGCTGATTCAGCCAACACTTCAGGTAGCACACGATGCTTCAGGCAGCTGTGATTTTTATGGGACACGTCCTGAGTAGCTAGCCTACGGTGCACCTTCAGCTCCCATCAGTGCACCACCGATTCATAACTATTACAATGGTTATCCAAACTGTCAGGGTCAGTCTCCGCTTCAGCAGCCACAACAGCCGAGAGAGTGCTTTGAGTGTGGACGTAGGGATCATATTAGGAGGTACTATCCCAAACTTCAGAGCAGTGTGCCTCAACAGGGTTCTCCTGCCATGATTCTAGCACTAGCTGCTCCACCGCACGCTTCACCAGCTAGAGGCAGGGGTCAGGCATCTAGAGGTGGTGGTCAGGCCATTAGAAGTGGAGGCCAGCCAGTTAGGGGCCGTCCGAGAGGCGCAGGTCAGAGTGGTGGGGCCCAACCCCATTTCTATGCATTTCCAGCTATACCTGAGGTTTAGTCATCTGATGCCGTCATCACATGTATTGTTTCGATTTTCCATAGAGATGACTTCATTTTATTTGATTCGGGCTCTACTTATTCATACATGTCATTCTCTTTTGCTTCATATCTGGTTATGCCTCATGATTCCTTGAGTGCTCCAATCTATGTGTCCATAGGTGTGGGAGATTTTGATGTGGTAAATCGTGTTTATCTCTCGTGTGTGCTTTTTATTGGGAGCCATGAGACTAGGGTAGTTCATCTACTTCTTGATATGACAGACTTTGATGTTATCTTGGGCATGGATTGGATGTCACGTTATCACGCTATTTTGGATTGTCACGCCAAGACTATGACATAAGCCATGGTGGGGTTGCCTCGATTAGAGTTAAGAGGGACTCATGGCCATTCCATTAGCAGGGTTATTTCTTATGTGAAGGCTCAGCGTATGGTTGAGAATGGGTGTTTGGCATATATGGCCTATATCCACAATTCTAGTGCGGAGGTTCCTTCCATGGATTCAGTACCATTTGTGTGCGAGTTTCCAGAGGTGTTTCCTATAGATTTGCTGGGGATTCCAGCGACAGAGATATCAACTTCTATATTGACTTGGCTCCGGGCTCTCAGCCTATTTTTATTCCACCATACCGTATGCCCTAGTTGAGTTGAAGGAATTGATGGAGCAGTTGCTGGATTTGCTTGATAAGGGAATCATTAGACCTAGTGTCTCGCCTTGTGGGTGCACCAGTATTGTTTGTGAAGAAGAAGGATGGAACAATGAGGATGTGTATAGACTACCGGTAGTTGAACAAAGTCACTATCAAAAGAAAGTATCCTTTGTCGAGGATTGATGACCTATTTGATCAGTTTCAGTGTGCCAAGGTGTTTTCCAATATTGACTTGAGATCTATCTACCATTAGTTGAAGATAAGGGCATCGGATGTCCCTAAGACAACTTTTAGGACTCGGTATTTTCACTATGAGTTCTTAGTGATGTCATTTGGCTTGACTAATGCACCAACAATATTTATAGATTTGATGAACCAGGAGTTCAAGCCATATCTAGATTCTTTCATGATTCTCTTCATTGATGATATTTTGGTCTACTCCCGAAGTCGAGAGGAGCATGAGTAGCATCTTCGGATCGTACTTCAGACTTTCAGGGATAGTCTGTTATATGCCAAGTTTTTAAAGTGTGAGTTCTGGTTGGACTCAGTTGCCTTTTTTGGCCATGTTGTATCTTCCGAGGGCATTAAAGTGGATCCGAAGAAGATTGAAGTAGTTCAGAACTGGCCTAGACCTACTTCACCTATAAAGATTCGGAGCTTCCAGGGTTTTGCGAGTTATTATTGCGGGTTCATGGAGGGGTTTTCATCTATCATATCCTAATTGACCAGGTTGAACCAAAATGGTGCTCTTTTCAGATGTCCGATGAGTGTGAGCTGAGCTTTCAAAAGCTCAAGACTGCTTTAACTACATCCCGAGTGTTGGTGTTTCCTACATGTTTGGGATCTTACACCGTGTATTGTGATGCATCGCATAATGGGCTTGGTGCGGTGTTTATGCAGGATAGTAGGGTGATTTCCTACGCGTCTCGAATGTAAAAGGTTCATGAGAAGAATTACCCTATTCATGTTTTAGAGTTGGCAGCCATTGTTCACGCGTTGAAGATATGGAGGCACTATCTGTACGTCGTTCATTGTGAGGTCTATACCGGCCATCGGAGTCTCTAGCACCTGTTCAAGCAGAAAGATCTTAGTTTTTGGTAGCGGAGATGGTTAGAGTTTTTGAAGGACTATGATATCACCATATTATATCATCCGAAAAGGGCCAATATAGTGGCTAATGCATTGAGTAGAAAGGTAGAGATCACGGACAATTTGGCATATTTACCAGTAGCAGAGAGGCCACTAGCCATGGATGTTCAGACTTTCGCTAATCAGTTTATGAGATTTGATGTTTCGGAGCCCAATCGGTTCTTACTTGTGTCATGGCACAGTATTCATTGTTGGAGCATATCAAGACTTTCCCATTTGATGATCCTCACTTGTTGGTGTTGAAGGATATGGTGCAGCGGGGTGGTGCTAAGGAGGTTGTTATTGGAGATGATGGTGTTATGCGGCTTCAAGGATGAATTTGTGTTTCAAATGTTGATGGGTTGAGAGATTTGATCCTTGAAGAGGCACAGAGTTCGCGCTACTCTATTCACCCAGGTGTCACGAAGATTTATCGAGACTTGAAATAACACTATTGGTGGCGAAGAATGAAGAAAGACATCATTGCTTATGTATCTCGGTGTTTGAATTGTCAATAGGTGAAGAATGAACATCAGAAATTGGGGAGTACCGAATCTTCAACTGGTGATACCCCAACGTCAAATCAATCTTAGAGAACGCTCTCGCTCGCTGAAGCTAGTCAAATAAGTCATCAATACACAACAAAGGATACTTGTTCTTAATTGTAACTTTATTCAGCTGTCTATAGTCAATGCACATCCGCATAGTACCATATTTCTTCTTCACAAACAGAACCACCGCACTCCAAGGCGACACACTAGGCCTAATGAACCCCTTATCAAAAATCTCCTGAAGTTGCTCTTTTAAGTCTTTCAAATCTACTGGTGACATATAGTACAGAGGAATAGAAATGGGCTGAGTGCCCGGCACAAAGTCAATACCAAAATCAATGTCCCTGTCGGGTGGCATGCCTGGCAGGTCTGCAGGAAACATATCCAAAAAGTCTTGCACTACGAGAACAGAATCAATAGTAGGAGTATAAGCACCAACATGCCTCACAAAAGACAAATATGACAAACACCTCTTCCCAACCATCAGTTGGGCCTTCAGATATGAAATCACCCTGCTGGGAACATAGTCTTGAGAACCTATCCATTCGATCCTAGGTAAACCCGGCATCGCCAACATCATGGTCTTAGTGTGACAATCTGGAATAGCATGACATGGGGAAAACTATTCCATGCCTAGAATTACGTCAAAATCAACCATACTAAGAAATAAAAGATCAACTCTCGTCTCTAATCCCCCAATGGTCAGCATACATGACCGATACACACGGTCCACAGCAATAGAATCGTCCACTGGCGTACATACATAAACAGGTGAAACTAAGGACTCATGGGGCATACCCAGATAACGAACAAAATATGATGATACATATGAATAAGTGGAACCAGAGTCAAATAATATAGAAGCATCCATGTGGCATACTGAGACAATATATGTGTTCACTACATCTAAAGAAACGACCTCTGGTATGGTAGGGAAAACATAGCATCGAGCCTGACCGCCACCTAATTGGCCTCCCCCTCTAGGGCGACCCCTAGCTACCTCAGCCCCACCCCGAGTTGGTCGGGAAGGTGGTGAAGTAACTGGTGCGAAAGTCCTAACCTGACCCCTCTACTGAACTGAACCTCCAAAATGACGGGGACACTGCCTCCACACATGTACGAACTCCCCGCACTCGAAGCAACTCCCCGATGGTGGTGGGGACTGAATCAAACACTGAGAACCTGAATAACTACCAGAAGAACCTGGCACAGATGAACCCTGAACAGATGGAGCACGGGATGAACTCTGAGCTGAGAGGGGGTAAAAATTAGGTGCTCACAGGGGGCACTGAGAGATGACTAACCCGGACGAGCACTGTATTAACCATGGCTAGCTGATGCACCATGATGAACCGGATGAGTAATTTGAGCGGGCCTATAAAGACGACCCCTACTATGGTGGAACTGACCCCTAGAAGAAACATCACTGAAAACACCCGAACCATGAGGCCTCTTGGCCTCTCTCTCCTCACGCTCCTGACTACAAACCTGCTCTAGCCGCATAGAAATGTTAACCACCTCGTCGAACCTAGCACATGATGCAATCTCCCGAGTCATGACAAAGCGCAGTCCATAGTTGAGGCCATCAATGGACCTCCAAATCCTCTCCCTCTTCGTGGGGACCAACCAGATCGCGTGATGAGCCAACTCTGAAAATCTCATCTCATATTGGGTCACGGACATACCCTCCTAGCATAGCTATTCAAACTGCCTACGCAACTCCTCCCTACGGATTTGTGGAACAAACTTCTCCAAGAAGAGAAAGGAGAACTCGTGCCACGCAAATGGTGCAGCGCCGATTGGCCAGCTCTGCTCTCAAACCTCCCACCATCTGAAGTCTACCCCCGACAGCTGGAAAGTAGTAAAGGAGACTCCACTAGTCTCCAGAATACCCGTCATGCGAAGAATCTGCTGGCATTTATCCAAGAAGTCCTGAGTATCCTCTGACTTAGCCTCGCTGAAGGATGGAGGCCTGAGGCTCCCAAACCTCTCTAGCCTCTTCTGCTCCTCATCACTCACAAGGGGACCCACCTGGGCTTGAGCAACTGCAACCGACTGGGCTGGTAGTACCCCCAATGTCTAAAGTCCCTGAACCACCTGCTCTAGAGTACGGGCGGCGGGAGTCTGAGAACCTCCCCCAGCCTTATAAGTGGCTGGCACAGCCAGAACTGAAACTGCCTGAGCAAGGCTAGTACATACAGTCAATATCTGGGCCAAAGACTCCTGAAGGCCTGTAATCACAATGGACACAACTGGTGCCTGAGCTGGTCCCACCGGCTCAACCATATCTGAGATCTGCTCCTAAGCTGGATTGACTGGTGGATCTACATGTGTTGTTGTACGAGCTACACCTCGGCCTCTACTGCGGCTTCGGCCTCTCGTGGACCTAGCTGGTGATACTGGTGGCCGTCCGCCCGACCCGATAGCATGTGTCCTCACCATCTATGAGAGAATAGAATAACAAAAGTTTAGTTTCCGAAATATACAAATCCGCATGAGATAAATACAAGAAAGTGATGTTTTCCTAATGGTTTGGTAGCCTCTCGAGGATAAGTACAAACGTCTCCGTACCGATCCGCAAGACTATTAAACATGCTCATGACTCGTGAGACCTATGTAACCTAGGCTCTGATACCAACTTGTCATGACCCAAAACTCAACATGTCGTGATGGCGCCTATCATGGTACTAGAAAAGCCGACATCCACAAATAACTATGTATTTTTAAATTAAAAACAAGATGAAATAGGTTTAACAGTAATAACTCTCATAAATAGTCGATAAGAAATACTGCGACTCAAATACAACATTCCCAAAGTCCGTGTTTCACTCAGTACATGAGCATCTAAATGACAATATAGCCTAACTTCTAGAACATCTATCTAGAAGGATAGAATAGTGCTAATCAACTGAACATAAGGAGAGTCGAGATCTGCGGACGCCAAGGCAGCTACCTCAATAGTCTCCAAAACGGATGAAGATCCAAATCTAGCAACCACCGTGCCCAGAAGTACCTGGATCTGCACACAAAGTGCAGAGTGTAGTATGAGTACAACCGACCTAATATACTCAATAAGTAACAAGACTAACCTTGGGCTGAAAGCAGTGACGAGCTCAGATAGGTACAGTCCAAATCCAGATAATAATAGTAATAACTCAGAGAGGAATCTAATAATCAGTTTTTAGATAGTACAAAAATGTAGACATGCTTTCTAGTTTAACAATTTAAGTTCAACATGAATAAAATATGTCAAGTGTGAATGATACGAGGAATATTACATCTATATATCTACATGTCAAATATGCATGTCAAGTGTAATGCAACACATTGATAAATTCATATACATACTCTCGGAGTATTCAATCTCACTCAACATGCTCAATCACTCAGCACTCCTAGTCACTCAGTACTCCCAGTCGCTCAGCACTCTCAATTATTCAGCACTCGCACTCAGTAGGTAATTGCGCTCACTATTGGTATGTCAGACTCCGGAGGGGCGGATCCTGCCAAAGCACTAATATAATTCAATCAGGCCCTCGACCTCACTCAGTCATCAATCTCCCCAATCTTTCGAGCCTATAAATCTCATGACAAACAATCCAAACAATGATAATATAATGTAACAATAAATGGCAACGAAGACTGAGATGTGATATGCAAATGATAGATGTGACTAAGTACATAATTTCAAATTAAACAAATAATTCAACAACAAAATGACCTCTGTGGGTCCCAACAGTACCAACGTATAACCTAAACATGATCTTTGACATGAACCACAGCTCAATTTCTCTAACACATGGAGAATACATGAATAATAACAAGTTTAGATAACTACACAGTTCGGCGAAATCAACCGAGTCACAATTATTATGGTGCATGCCCACACGCCCGTCACATAGCATGTGTGTCACCTCAACACCAGCCACATAACATGTATTTCAGGGATTCATACCCTCATAACCAAGTTCAGAAGTGTTATGTACCTCAAACCACGTAAATCTCTACTCGAACAAGCCCTTGCCTCGCAAATCGGACTCCAAACGACTCGAATCTATCCACAAACAACTTAATACAATCAACACAAGCTATAGGAATCATTTTCATTTGATAAAGCTAGGTTTTTAATGAAAGTCAAAAAGTCAACCCCAGGCCAATGTCTCGGAATCCTACAAAATTAGCAAAATCCGAACATCCATTCAACAACGAGTTCAAGCATATGAAAATTACCCAATTTTGACATCAAATCATCACTCAAATCCCCAAATCTTACTCTCCAATCCCTAGTCCGAAATTTCCCAAATTCCACCTTTAAAACACACAATCTAGGTGGGAAATTCAATGGGTATTCAATATCAATAGATAAAAATGACCAAACATTGCTTACCTCTTGAAATTTAGTGAAACCCCTCTAAAACTTTGCCTCCAACCGAGCTTGCAAAGTCCCAAAATGAGAAGAACCTCAAAACCATCGATTTTATATTTTGCGCAGGCATTTTCGCACCTGCGGACTCCCCAGCCACACCTGCGGCTCCGTTACTGCAAAAAAGGGTCCGTTTCTGCGGAATCTACTTATGGACCCGACCAGCCGCACCTGCGACCCAACCCTCGCTCCTACGAGACCACTTCTGCGGTCCATCCTGTGCTTCTATGCATCCGCGCGTGCTCATTCCTCTCCGTTTCTGCGATCGCCAGCCACCTCTACTAAACTCCGCATCTGCGGAGACTCGTCGCATCTGCGGGCTCGCTGATGCGGAAAACTTCCTCGCACCTGCAACCACTACCCAACTCCCACAAGACCCCTCCCGCGACCCTAGGCTTGCTTCTGCGATCACGCATCTGCGACCAATCCTCCACAGGTAAGATCGCACCAAACCACCAGCATTCAGCAACTCCTCTAAGTCTAATTTTAATCCGTTAGCCATCCGAAATCCACCTGAGGTTCTCGGGACCTCAACCAAACATACCAAAAAGTCCTAAAACATCATACAAACTCACTAGAAGCCTCAAATCGCATCAAACAACAGTAAAACCACGAATCGCACATCGATTCAAGCCTGATGAACTTATGAACTTCTAACTTCCAAAACTAATCCCGAAACATACCAAACTAACTGCGATTAACCTCAAATTTTGTACACAAGTCATAAATGACACAACGCACCTAGTCTAACTTCCAAAACCAAAATCCAAGCCCGGTAACTACAAAGGCAACCCTCGGTCAAACTTCTCAACTCTCCAAACTTCAACTTGTACAACTTTTGCCAATTCTAGTCAAAATCACCTACGAACCTCCAAATCAATATCGAACACACTCTTAAGGCCAAAATCACCCTACGGAGCTATCCGAATCATCAAAATTCTATTCCGGAGTCATTTATCCTTAAGTCAAAATCCGGTCAACTCTTTCAACTTAAGCTTCCAACCTTTGGATGAAGTGTCCCAACTTATTTCTAAACATCTCTGAAACCAAACCACCCACCCCGGCAAGTCACATAACAATATATGAGCACAGAATAAGCAATAAATGAGGGAAACGGGGCTATATTACTCAAAATGACCGGCCAGGTCGTCATAAAGAATTACAACAATGCAATGAAACGGAAGAATAAACTCAACAATGAAAGAGATAACATGTAATAACAACTTCAAATAATAATAGCTCAACAATGAAAGAGGTAACATGATATGTCAACTTCAATTAAATGCATATAAGAAACCTAAGAGTCGAAACCTATCAATTTCCACATACAAGGCCGTGTACACACTCGTCACCTCATGCACACTTCTTCCACGTAATTCAAATAGTGCAATTAAGCCAATCCCTACGCGTAGTTCCCCCATACAAAGTTAGGCAAGATACTTACCTCAACTAGGCTAAATCAACATTCAAATATAGCTTTTCCTTTAAAATTCACCTCCACTCGGCTCAAATCTAACCAAAATCGACTTAATAAAATCAAATAATACAATAGAAACCAATTCTAATAAATAAAGTTAAGATCTTTACACAATTCCCAAAAAATCAACAAAAGTCAACTCTGGGCCCGCCCGGTCAAAACTCGAATCCAAAGGTAGATATCGACTACTCACACGAGTCCATGTATGTATTTTTTTTAATCCGGGTCCAATTTGACTCTCAAATCTCTGATTTGCATTTTTTAAAACATAGATAAAAATCACCAAATTTTCCCTTCAAATCTCATGATTTAAATGTTAAATCTTATATATAATCATATAATATAATTAAAAATTGATCAAAATCACTTACCCAATAGTTTTATGTAAAAATTCCTCCTCAATATCGCCTCCTACCGAGTCTAGGGTTCCAAAATATGATAAAATGAAGCTAAGTCTCATTTCCAACCCTTTTGTTTAGGTGAAGAAGTCTCAAATACGACCTAGGGCTCGCAAATGCGGACAATCCATTGCAAATGTATCGCCTGATGAACCTTGAGAAAGTTGCAAATGCGACCCTGACTTCACAAATGCGAAGCCAGGCCCTTCGCAAAAGCGATCATTTGATCGCAATTGCAATCAAGCCCGCCTAGGCCCCCCATCACAAAAGCGAACAAAACGTTCACAAATACGAACTAGTCAGTCCCCGGCCAACCTCTCCAATCAGACCCCCTCCTCAAAAATGTGAGGTTCGCAAATGTGAACAGTTTCTCGCATGTGCAAGACCTGCAACATCTTCCCAGCACCAGCAAACATAAACATGGCCAAAATAATCCGAAACTCACCTAAGCCCTCGGGGATTCACACCAACACATCCACACAAGTCTAATAACATCATATGAACTCGCTCACGCGATCAAAACACCAAATTATCATCCAGAACCACGAATTGGACATCCAAACACATTAAAATCACAATGAACTTCAAGAACTTCTAAAAATACAACCACGCGTCTGATTCCTATCAAGCCAACTCCGAAATGACATCAAATTTTGCAGACAAGTTCCAAAAAGAAAATAGACCTATTCCAATTCTCAAAACTAAATTCCTAACCCAATATCCATAAAGTCAACATATGGTCAAACTTAAGGTAATCTCCTAACCTCAAATTGCCAACTTTCACAAGTGAAATCAACCTAGGGACCTACGAATTCTATTTCGGGCATATGCCCAAGTTCAAAATTAAAATACGAACCTGTCGAAGCCATCAAAATATCTTTCCGGAGTCATTTTTGCAAAAATCAATCCTCGGCCAATATTTCCAACTTAAGATTCTAAAATGAGAACCATTCAAAAGCCGAACCCGACCACACAATATGAAGCCACTAAAGGCCTCGAACCACTGAACGGAATGCTAAAGCTCAAAACAACCGGTTGAGTCATTACACTACACTTTTGCACCTTGCATGCAGATCTTGGAGCTAAGATACTGTGAATTATGGTAGCTGGCACTGAAAATGTACATGCTTTTTAGATATAGCTACCACTTGTCCTTGGTTGTTTTAGATTTGAATTTTGGTTATGTACATTCCAAACATATGTTATTTTTATTATCATACCAGCTTTGTACGTCTAAGTCTTAGTCGCTCGTGACTTGTACTATCAATACTTGGGTTATTGTATGAAAATTTAGTTATTTCCCTTATTGATTTCTTATTAGTTTCTTTAGATCTGTGTTGACTATTCTTTGAGCTTACCTAGCAAGTTGGATTAAGTGCCATCACGACTCGGTGAATTTTGGGTCGTGACACCAAACCTGTCTCCACAATTTAAATCCACAAGAACAAAATGATAACTGTGATACAACATAGCTGACTCACATAAACAAAAGAGAGAGTAAAAGACATCATATCAATAACATGAAAACACCCGCCGTGCATATATCACTCATGCTCACTGCACAAAAATATCTATCGTGCATATATCACGCATCCTCGATGCACATAAATACCTGTCGTGCTATATCTCTCAACTTCACACCAAAGAAGCACATGTCATTCATAATCACTCATCCTCACAGCATGGAAATACATGTCGTAAAAAATCACTCATCCTTACCAAGAATATGTACATCAGTAGAAAACAAGGTGAGAAACATAAATAATATCAAGGTGAGTGCTTAAGCATAATACACCACATAAGAGAAAAACCTATATTTCAAGAACCGAAATGCCCAAATATTTCAACAAAACCTAAATATAGTTACTAACATGTGTAAGCTTACACAAGTAACTTTACGAACAGTCTAAAGCACAAGAAAAGTAATACATGAAGCAAATAGACATGAACGATGCTAATTCTACGGGCATGCTCAAACCATGACAAACGCGTTACACTCGTCACAATGCATATACGTCGTCCCCCAACACATATGATATATAGCAAATAAATCCAAATACAACCTACGTCACTCAAATCAAGATTAGCCAAGACACTTACCTCTTTCGGAACAAATTCACTCTCAAATAATGCTTACCTCTAAACAAAAGCCTCCAAACAACTTAAATCTAGTCAATTGATACTCAAATAAGTCAAAACAATCTTTAGAAACTATCCTATTATCAAAAAGGTTTGATATTTATCATATTTGGAAAGGTCATCAAAAATTCAACCTTGATCCACATGGTTGAAATTCAAAATCAAGACCAATTATCAATTATCCCCGAGTCCAAGTATGTGATTTGTATCAAAATTGGACCTAAAATTAAGGTCCAAATTCCCAAAATTGGCTCTCATATGTTTTTCCCCAAAACCTCAATTTTTAAACATTAAAATACTACATTTAGGGATGAAAATCTATAGTAATTCTTAAGAATAAATCAAAAAACTAAGTTAAAACAACAACCTTAGAAGTTGGGAAGAAAATTCTCTCAAAAATCTCCTCAATCTGTGATCTAGGTCTCAAATATAGTGAAAAATGACTAAATCCAAATTTTTAACTCTCTTTATACTTGGGCGAACTTTCCCGTGTTCACCAAGACCAGTGGTCAGTGAGCACCGCATTCACAAATCCCAGCTTACGTTCGCATAAGGCAATCTCCCCTCGAAGCCTTCGTGTTCGCGACCCACCCTACGTGTTCGTGCGGGTAAATTCCCTTTGCCCCTAAGCTGCCTGGAAGCCTATGTGTTCGCCTCGGGGGCCCTGCATTTGTGAGGGTCAACTCCCTCCAAGCCTTCACATTCGCGGTTGCCCCTCCACATTCGCAAAAGGTAACCATCCCCCTTTCCCAAATCACCCTATGTGAACGTGAGGCAACCTCCGCATTTTTGATGCACTATGCACCAGCAGCAGATCAACTGCTACAAATTGTGCAAAAATAGCCAAAATCTACACCTAAACTCAAACGAGCCGCCGATACCCTGTCCAATCGTCCTAACAAGTATATTAATTGAGTATGAACTTTCTCGCAAGCTCAAAACATTAAAACAACTTCAAAATTTCAGAATCTCCCATCAAACCAAAGATTCAAAAATTCATAAGTTCAAAATTTTCAACTTTCAACTATGAGCGCCGAAATGGCCTCAGGTCCCCAAGACCCAAACATAACATATGTACAAGTTTAAAATCATCATACGAATCTACCAAAATTATTAAAATATGGATATGAGGTTGTTTACCAATAACGTTGACTGTGGTCAACTCTAACAACATATAAGCTCTAAAAGTGGAATTTATTTGTCAAACACATGTCTAAACTTCCAGGATAACGGACGAACTATGAACACAAGTCATAAATCATCAAATGAAGATACTTAAAGTCTTAAACTACGAAATTTAAAGTTAGAACTCAAAATGACCTATCGGGTCATTACATTCTTCGCCTCTTAAAAAATGTTCATCCTCGAACGTACATAGAAACTTACCTAAATCGGCAAAGAGATACGGATATCTACTCCTCATATCGAACTCGGAATCCCAAGTAGCCTCTTTGGTCTGCTCCCCTTTCCAAAGCACTTTCATAGAAGAAATATCCTTAGATCTCATTTTTCGGACTTGCCGATCTAAATAGCTACCGACTCTAGATCTCATTTTTCAAACCTGCTCATCAGAATAGCTACTGGCTCTTCTTCATAGTCAAATCCTGATCAAGTTACACCATGCTGAAGTCTAGAACATGTGACTTATCTTCATGATACTTCCGAAGCATAAAAACATAAAGTACCGGATGAACTCCCGAAAGATTAACAGGTAAAACAGGCCTATAAGAAACCTCCTGAACTCTTTCCAACACCTCAAACGGGCCAATAAACCTCGGGCTCAACTTGCCCTTCTTCCCACATCTTATCACGCCCTTCATAGGCAAAACATTCAAAAGAACCTTCTTGCCCTCCATTAAAGCCACATCACAGACCTTCTTGTCTACATAACTCTTCTACTTGTTCGACGCTGTCCGAAGGCGATCCTGAATCAACTTCACTTTCTCCAAAGCATCACCAACCAAATCCGTACCCAACATCCTAGCCTTACCTGGCTCAAATCAAGCAATAAGAGAACAACACCGCCTACCGTACAAAGCCTCATACGGTGCCATTTGAATGCTAGACTGATAGTTGTTGTTGTAGGCAAACTTTGTCAATGGTAGAAACTAGTCCCAATGGCCTCCAAAAATCTATAACACAGGCCCTTAACATATCTTCAAGGATCTGGATAGTCTACTAGGACTGGCCATCCGTTTGCAAGTAAAATGCAGTGCTGAGCTCTACCTACGTGCCCAACTCTCGCTAAATAGCTCTCCAAAAGTGTGATGTGAATTGCGTGCAACGATATGAAATAATAAAAATAGGCACACCGTGCAGACGAACAATCTCTCTGATGTAGAACTGATCAAACTTCTCTGACGTAAGAAATGGGCAGATTTGGTCAATCTATCCACAATGATCCAAACAAGATCAAACTTCCTAAAAGACCATGGTAATCCTACCACAAGTCCTTAGTAATGCGCTCCCACTTCCACTCTGGTATAGCCAACCTCTGTCAAACCACCTAGTTTCTGATGTTCAAACTTCACTTGATAGCAATTCAAATACCATGAAACATGCCCAACAATGTCTTTCTTCATCTTCCACCACCCGTAATATTGATTCAGGTCACGATATATCTTCGTGACACCTGGATGAATAAAACAGCTCGAACTGTGAGCTTCCTCAAGAATCAACTCCCTTAAACCATCAACATTCAAAATGCAAATCCGACCCTGAAGCCGCATAACGCCATCATCTCTATCATGATCGTAAATCCCATCGGAGTCGTGATGGCTCCTAACACCGCTTTCCAGGCAAGCCAATAATAAATATGCAAAAATAATTTTTAACAATGATAAGAAATAGTCTCAAATAGAGTAATAACATAAATAAATGAAGTCATAATGTTAATACACCTGAATCCACCCTAAAATGTGGTTTCAGTGAGTACATGAGCTCTGTAGATTAAATAATTAAAAGGTCTGAGTCAAATAATATATTGTTTGAAGGACAAAATAGTTTTAACTTAAAATAAGGAAAGGGACTTCAAGGCCTACGAACGAAACAACGGTGTTATCTCGAAATCTCCAAGTAGTCCAGATCTGGCATACTAGCAGCTATCGCGTTTAGCAACACCTAGATCTACAAATGAAGCGCAGAATGTAGTATGAGTACAACCGACCCCATCTACTCAATGAGTAGCAAGCATAACATCGGGCTGAAAATAATGACGAGTTTGTCAAGGTCCAGTACTCATTTTCAACAGCCAGTGACAACAATAACAACGTGATAACAGCAAAAGGAAAAGAAACTCAATAATATCAGGTTCAACTCTATCACATTGAGAGAGAAATAAACATGCTTTCCAATATATCAGTCAAGGCATCGAGTTTAAACACATCAAATATCAAATAGCATGAGAAAAACACCACTCTATGCCTGATGACAAGTATTCATTCCAACAACAACAACATCCTAGTTTAATCATCATGTAAACACAATCTCAACACATACATAGTGCCTGGCACAAATACTCCTCAAACTTACTCTCAGTATGCTCACGGTGCCAGGCTTAGATCCCCTGAATCATCATACACACTCATACTTAACATTGTACGGGTGCATGGCATAAGCCCCTCACTAAGCACATACCTGCACTCACATGATTATACCTGACTCTGGAGGGACAAATCTTAGCCCAAGCACTGATTGAATCAAAAATCAACGATCAATATCACTAATCCCAATATGGGGCCTGATGCAGCGTCCCCTCACACTCAGTACCAACACTCAACAATCACTGCCACTCAGTCCAATATGGGGTTTGGACGCATACATCACCTCATGTTACGACCCAAAATCTACCTAGTCGTGATGGTACCTAACCCAACCCGTCAAGTAAGCCAATTAACAACTATCCAATTTAATGAGATTTATTAAGATAAGAAATGATAATACACCGCTTTTATACGAAAGTTTCCCAAGACTGGTAGTACAAATCATGAGCTTCTAAGATTAGAATTTACAAAGTTGGTATTAAATTAAATACATCATCTGTTCGAAATGTACATAAACAGATTTTTATAAATCTAAGGCTACCATGAACAAGAGGTAGCTACAACCGAAACGTAGGTACGCCTTCAAATCTAGCTCCCGTTGATCACAGCAACATCAACATCCAACATCTTCACTTAAGGTGCAGAAGTGTAGTGTGAGTACAACTGACCCCATGTACTCAATAGGTAACAAACCTATTCTTAGGTTGAAAGTAGTGACGAGCTGGGACACAAGTCGGGGTCCAACACCAATAGCCAACAACAGTTCATAACCACATAATGGAAGTATTAAAGAAGTAGCTCAGAGATAAAATACTTAACTCGTTCACAGTTCCAGAAAAATAGGTCTGCTTTTCAAATATATCAGTGAAAACCCAAATCCTTTACCAAAATCACCAAATTCATGAGTAAGTTTGAAAACTGTTATTTTTTCCAAAAATGTTCAACAGGTAAATGTTTCATTTTCAAATGGCATGAGGAGAATACATCTCTATGCCTACATGTCAATATGTATGAGAAGTCATGAATGACGTGATACCGTACAACACGAGAAAAAAGCATCTCTATGCCTGTATGTAAAGTGTGCATGTCAATGCGATGCAACTCAGTGATAAAACCATATGCATACTCTCAAAGTATCAATTCACTATATCCTTCCAGTCATCCAGTTCTCACAGTCACTCAATCCTCCCAATCGCTCGGCACTCGCACTCAGTAGGTACTTGTGCTCACTCGGGGTGTGTGCAGACTCTGGAGGGGTTCCTTTAGCCCAAGCGCTATAACAAGACAATCATGGCATAACTCAATAAAACATGTTGTGGCGTGCAGCCCGATCCCATAAACATCCTCACCATCAGGCCCTCGGCCTCACTCGGTCATCAATCTCTCCAGTTTCTTGGGCGCACAATGTCATGAAAATCAGCCCAAAATGATGATGTGATGTATCAATAAATGGTGACAGAGACTCAGATATGATATGCAAATGAATGCGTATGACCTCGGTGGGTCCCAACAGGATAAGCATGTGGCCTAGACATGGTTTCTAACATGAATCACAACTCAAAAGCTCTAGTACGTAGAGATTTCATGGTTATAGATAAGATCAGGTAACTACACAGTACCACAGAAATAACGCAGTCACAATTCACACGGTGCACGCCCACACGCCCGTTACCTAGCATGTGCGTCACCTCAACACTAAACATATAACTTGAATAATCAGGGTCCATACCCTCAGCTCCAAGTTTAGAAGTGTTACTTACCTCGAACAAGCCAATTCCAATACTGAGCAAGCAAAACCATGCTCCAACAATGACATCACACACGTACCAATCTCTGAACGACACGAAACTAGCCAAAACCAACTAAAATACATCAAATAATGCCAAAGGAAACAAACCCAATCGATAAAGGCCGAATCTTTAATCAAAGCCCAAAATCAACCCAAAAGTCCAACCCGGGCCTGCACCTCGGAACCCGATAAAACTCATAAAACCCGGCAACCCATTCAATTACGAGTCCAACCATACTAGTTTTACTCAAATCTGACTCCGAATCGACATTCAATTGTCTGCATCTACAGACTCGCCTATGCGTCCATTCTTCTGCAGATGCGGAAGCACTAGAACCAGCATACCTTCAACAATGCAACATGCAACGAAAATGATACGAACCACGTCCGAAACTCACTCGGGTCACTCGGGACCCCGTACAAATATGCCAACAAGTCCCATGATGCAACACGGGCCTACTCGAGGCCTCAAATCACATATAATAATATCAAAATGACGAATCGCACCTCCAATTGACTTGAATGAACTTTGAACTTTCAACTTCCAAAACTTGCGCTGAAACATATCAAATCAACTCGGAATGGACTTAAATTTTGCATACAAGTTCCAAATGACATAATGAAGCTATTCCAATTCCCGGAACCACAATCCAAATCTGATATCAGCAAAGTCAACTCCCGGTCAAACTTATGAACTTTCCAAACCTTCAAATTTCCCACTTTCGCCAATTAGTGCCGAATCCTTCTAGAAATATCTAAATACAAATCCGGGCATACGCCCGAGTCCAAAATCACCATCCGGGCCTAACAGAACCATCAAAATTCCGGGGTTAAATGCACAAAAGTCAAACTTGGTCAACTCTTCCAACTTAAAGCTTAAACCATGAAATTCATTCTTCCAAATCGATTCCAAATAACCTGAAAACCAAAACCGTCGATTCGCATAAGTCATAATACATCATATGGAGCTACTCATGCCCTCAAACTATCGAGCGAATTGCAAATGCTCGAAACGACAGGTCGGGTCGTTACATCCTCCCCCACTTAAACATACGTTCATCCTCGAATGTGCCAAGAGTCATTCCAAGGCCATCAAATCGTCATGTAACCTTACCGCGCACATACCTGGGGGTGATCGCGAACAATGGAGCCTAGTAGCGAGAGAGGCAAGAGGTTTGTATGTCTATTTCAACTTGCTCGCCAGAGTTCCCACGTCACCTTATTCCATATAGGCCTGACAACACAACATAACTTAAGATCATTACTTCAACCTTAGCCCGTAAACCACATAATCCAATTCCGAACATCCGAAATTTTCATAAGATCTGAATCTCGCATCTACACACTGTATAAGTGTGAACAAGCTGTATTAAGCCATAACCATAACCCAAGATGCAATCACATGATATACCACATAATTCAAATACCCATAGAAATAATTCTGATCACAATAACCGCTCGAAGTAAACCCGGTACCGGTAATAAACCTCGTATTAACAAAACCGCGTTCTAAAACCTTCGTACACTGCCAATGATGGAAGAAACACGTAGAAACTCATAACCACTTATCAGATCAATAAGCCATGGAGCTCCCTCTCCTTCGACAAGAAGTATAGCCAATTTCTAAGCGGATCAGCAACATTATCCTTGCAAATATACCGCAATCAAATCTAATAGCACCTATTATAGGTCCAATAACCTCACCTTATCAAATACAAGCTACTCTACTGACATGCCACATCAATACTACTCATAGCCACAAATCGTGCAATCCGTGCACCAATACACAACAATTCAAATGTACTCAAACATAGAAAATGACTCCAATGAGAGAAACGTCCCGCAAGCTCAACAAGTACCACCACAGCCGTAATGTTACAAACCCATCTTACATAGTAGAACCAAGACACTCGAATCTAACACAAAGGATCATATGCCGACATAACCCAGCTGCAATGCGTGACCCCATCCAGACATGGGTCCATATGGAATACCTCAAGCCCCCATGCTCAAAATCAATAATTACACGCAATCCGATATCAAATACCCGAAGTGTATGACTATAACCATGGAGAAGCAAATAGCACAATATACCACAGTCCGAAGAGAATATAACCAAGGCGTAATCAACCATTCGACACCCCAATAACCATCTTACTCAAATCCCGCTACAAGACCCAAACAGAATCGCACCAGGTGTGCTTATAACCAACAAATCAAAACCCCTCGTGGCATAGAAGGGTAACTCATACAACATTTCAGAACATCAATACGCTTAACTCTGACCGAATGGCACATCCCTCAACAATAGCATTACAGAGTCAACCAATCCGACCTGGTGTAGAATACACATCCTCTTTGGGTCTACCAATGTACCCCAAATCAACTCTGGTCACCCACAAATAGATAAATAACCCTCCGAAAGTCTACAATGACTGAATCATAACACATACTATCATCTAGCTAGCTTTTCCACAACTTCACAGTCCACAACCACGAAACAATCTGCTTCTGAGAACTCCCAGTCTCCAAATTCATAGAACACACGAATCACCATATATGCTCCTAACTCCATCGCCCGAATGTCTAACACATCTCCTATACGCGATCATCCCACGAGGAATACTTCTATAATTCTTCCGTGCCACATAGCAAAATCTGAATATCAGTAGTCGATCAACCAGGCAAGTACGACAATACCAATGAAGCATCCGTAAATCAACACTCAGTGCGCCTTCTGAAAGGCGCACCCTTCTCAGGAATTACCAAGTAGTTATAACATTCATCTATATATCTGAAACTGTCCATGATATCTAAAATTCATGACCTTCCATCCAAATATGAACCGTGACCTCACACATGCAAAATTCAATCCTACACAACACACCGTATCTATCATGCCATCATATGAAACATACAACAATCTCATAATCAACTCTAAGTCACAAGCAGAATACATACCCGATCAGTCAGAAACCTTCCATTTGATCTCATACAAGAGAAAATCACAATACGCAATATGTTCTTCATGCCAGTAGGAAGTATCCATCCCAAGCCATGACAAAAACCATCGAGAACTCTTCGAAACCCATTTGCCCATAACCAAACCATCAGAACTGAGTCTCTCTAACTTAACCAAGCCACGCAGATTGCCAAATCCAAGAGTATTGAAACTGAAACACTTGTAGAGCATCACCACATCATAAGTACCCAAAGAACCGATCGTATCTATTACCGCACCGATCCAACCTACTACCAAGTTGTCCTATTTCTCCAAGTTCCTTCCGAATTTCCCTCAAGATGACACTTCTCCTTGTTAGAATACCACGATCCTTACCCAAAGAGATCCTAGCATAAAACCACATCGCCCTAAGGCCCATAAGCCACTGAATTCCCTCTTAAACATCCCAAAAGTACCACAACCGAGATACCTTCTCCGAAGAGACCTTCTGTGAATCTAAAGTCGTTCCATCCACCTTAATGATACTGAAATGTAAAATCCATAATGATATAGAATACCGCGAGGCTCGACACCATCCAATGTAAATCTCATATCCTAATCATATACAGATCTGGAAAAATTAACAATTGCTACATGAAAATCTTGAATCCATTAGAACTTTCTTGAGAGTCATCCACTCTGCTCAAATCTCGATTGCACCGACCAAATGGGCTGAACGACCTGTGCCCCATTCGCACAACAACACCCAAAGAAGTAATCCACGCATTTAAGCAACTGAGTAATTTCCTACTCCACACACACTACATCATTCACGAATAACAACTCAACCATCCCATGATTCCCATATACCCATAAAGTGTAACATAACCCATATCTAGAAATTTCTTTACTCGAGTCATCCTCGATCTCAACCTCTGCAAGTCATAACCGATCCATAAGTATGCCTCAAACCAAAACCAATGCAACACTTAACCATGCAATCAAATCATCGATAGCAGACTCCCCCACTTAGCTCAATGCCATAAAATAGAAAATCTGATAACTCACCATACCCATACTCTATTACTATGCATAATACCGCATGGAGATTCAACTAAATCCTTCATAAGCTCATATAACACAAACCATATAGTACCTCAAACCATTAACTAAGCCCGCATACACCCACATGATGCTCAGGTCAACTTTCTCAACCAAATTTAAATTTAAATCTCAACACATATACCCCGCTGGTAGAAAGGAAACTCTCCACACAATATTATAAGGATCAAACCTCCGTAGATTACCCCGCAGGTTATAACCCACCTGCTTAGCCTCAAACTGACATCTGTCTATACCCTTTCACAACCACAACTACTACGCAATCACTTAAGCTTCCTGAGTCTGAACTCATAACAAGACATGAAAATCTACTTCGTTCCACAATTAAACAACAAGAAATATCTTTCAACACACTTATAACTCAAGACTATGCGTCACATCAAGACGGAAATCAAGCACCCAATAGTCCTTCTCACGTCCCAAGAAAACTCTTCCCGTCACATGCAACCCATCTGAACACATCCCGCAGTCACATCATACTCACCATATGGTCATCCAATCACTCATCGAGCTAGAAATTCCACTCATGGGGACATTACCGGACATATAAGTCCAAAAGTACGTGCTCGCACAACCAAAATCCCCGTGCTCAAGCTGCAGTAAAAACCTGGCCTCAAGTCCTCCAGACTGGCCCATCATCAGCGCACCAAAATCACACCTCATACCTCATCCATGGAATCACAAGCCGGCGATGTACGGCTGATATCGAGTGCTCACATGCACATACGAATGCGTGGAGGGAATTCAAAGAGTTATGTTTCAAGCTGAATCAATATCGCACGATAAGGAAAGAAAGATGGAAAGTTTATCTAAAATGCCCTGTAGGCTCTCGAAGATAGGTATGGACGTCATTATACCGATCTGCAAGACTCTACTAGACACTTGCTCATGACTTGTAGAACCTATGAACCTAGAGCTCTGGTATCACCTTGTCATGACCCAAAATCTACCTAGTCGTTATGGAACCTAACCTAACCCGTCAGGTAAGCCAATTAACAACTATCCAATTTAATGAGATTTATTAAGATAAAAAATGATAATACATCGCTTTTATACAAAAATTTCCCAATACTAGTAGTACAAATCATGAGCTTCTAAGATTAAAATTTACAAAGCTGATATGAAATAAATACATCATCTATTCGAAATGTAGATAAACAGATTTTTATAAATCTAAGGCTACCATGAACAAGAGGCAGCTACAACCGGAACGCAGGTACGCCTTCAAATCCAGCTCCCATCGGTCACAGCAACATCAATATCCAACATCTGCACGCAAGGTGCAGAAGTGTAGTATGAGTACAACCGACCACATGTACTTAATAAGTAACAAACTTAACCTTAGGTTGAAAGTAGTGACGAGTTGGAACACAGGTCGGGGTCCAACACCAATAGCAAACAACAGTTCATAACCACATAATGGAAGTAATAAAAGAAGTAGCTCAGAGATAAAATGCTCAGCTCGTTCACAGTTCCAAAACAATAGGCCTTCTTTTCAAATATATCAGTGAAAACCCAAATCCTTTAGCAAAATCACCAAATTCATGAGTAAGTTTGAAAACTGGGATTTTTCCCAAAAACATTCAACATGTAAATGTTTCATTTTCAAATTGCAGGAGGAAAATAGATCTCTATGCCTACATGTAAATATGTATGAGAAGTCATGAATGACGTGATACTGTACAGCATGAGGAAAATGCATCTATATGCATGTATGTCAAGTATGCATGTCAAAGCGATGCAACTCAGTGATAAAACCATATGCATACTCTCATAGTATAAATTCACTCAGTCCTCCCGGTCACTCACTCCTCACAGTCACTCAATCTTCACAATCACTCAATCCTCCCAATCGCTCTGCACTCGCACTCAGTAGGTATCTACGCTCACTCCCAATCATTGCATAAATCAATAAAACATGCTGCGACGTGCAGCCCGATCCCATAAACATCCTCACCAACAAGCCCTCAGACTCACTCAGTCATCAATTTCTCCAGTCTCTGGGGCTCACAATGTCATGAAAATTAGCCGAAAATGATGATGTGATGTATCAATAAATGGTGACAGAGACTGAGATATGATATGCAAATAAATGCGTATGAATGAGTATGTAATTGCGGTGTAAGCGAATAATTCAATAGCAAAAATGACCTCGGTGGGTCCCAACAGGATAAGCATGTGGCCTATACATGGCTTCTAACATGAATCACAGCTCAAAAGCTCTAGTACGTAGAGATTTTATGGTTACAGATAAGATTGGGTAACTACACAGTACCATAGAAATAACGAAGTCATAACTCACACGGTGCACGCCCACACGCCCGTCACCTAGCATGTGCGTCACCTCAACACCAAACACATAACACGAATAATCAGGGTTCATACCCTCAGCTCCAAATTTAGAAGTGTTACTTACCTCGAACAAGCCAATTCCAATACCAACAAAGCCAAATAATGCTCCAAGAATTTCATCACGCATGTACCGATCTCTGAATGACTCAAAACTAGCCAAAAGAAACTCAAACTCATCAAATAATGCCAGAGGAAACAAACCAAATCGATAAAGGCCGAATCTTAAATCAATGCCCAAAATCAACACAAAAGTCGAACCCGGGCCTGCGCCTCGAAACTCGATGAAACTCATAAAATCCGGCAACCTATTCAATTACGAGTCCAACCATACTAGTTTCACTCAAATCTGACTTCGAATCGACATTTAAAACTCAAAAACTCACTCAATGAAACTTCAGGCGAAAATCCCCAATTTTCTCTTTAAAACTCCTAATCCAATTACCAAAAATGAAGATAAAATCATGAAATATGATTAAGACCGAGTGTAGAACACTTACCCCAAACCTTGTGATGAAATTTTCCTCCAAAATCGCCTTAATCCGAGTCCCACATCTCAAAATATGATAAAAGAACCCAACACCTCGATAATATAGTTTCTGCCTAGCGTTGTTCGCAAATGCGAACCAATAGTCGCATATGCGACCTTCGCTTCTGTGGTAAATGCCTCGTACCTGCGAGAATTCACTGAAGACCAGCCCATCGCACTTGTGGAATTTCTTCGCTTCTGTGCACAAGCAGGTGTGATGACCACGTGCGCTTCTGCGCCCCATGTCGCTTCTGCGGCTGAAACCTCTCATCTGCGCGCACCCAGGTGCGCTACAAAACTCCACTTCTTCGGTCTTCCTTACCAAGCTCTCCCTCGCTTCTACAACAAATTGTCCGCATCTACAGACTCGCATCTTCATCCATTCTTACATAGATGCGGAAGCACCAAAACCAGTATACCTTCAGCAATGCAACATGAAACGAAAATGATCCGAACCTCGTCCGAAACTCACTCGGGCCCCTCTAGACCCCGTCCAAATATGCCAACAAGTCCCATGATGCAACATGGACCTACTCGAGGCTTCAAATCACACATCACAATATCAAAACGATGAATCGCACCTCCAATCGACGTAAATGAATATTCAACTTCCAAAACTTGCGCCGAAACATATCAAATCAAACTACCGAGTGAAGTGAAAAATACTCGAAATGACCGTTCAGATCGTTACACCTCACAATCAATATCTACATGGCTCTACAGCCCAAGATAAGTCATTAATCTGCTCAAGTCTCAATATGATCACATCTCCCAATACCATAATCATAATACTGCATGGAATATACCAATGTGCAACAACTCAGCTCAAACCCGTATCAAACAAATAAGGACACTAGCAACATGTGAGATAACATAAAAATAGTTTACAGAGACAAAGATATAATACACGGTTATATATCATGATTGGAAATATGACCAAGGTTAAGGAAAATAGCTCTATCATGTCTCAAACATATAAGCACATAGCATAGACATGATTTCTAGCATAAATAATAGCTCACGTAGTCATACAAGTGGAGAAAACATGGTATTAAAGAGGCATGACAACAAAATAAGGCATATAGTAGACTAAAGTCTACCCGAATCATGAATAATCACGGTTCACGCATATACGCTCGTCACTTCGCACATGCATCATCCCTAACATATAAAAAATATCATAGCCAATGGGAAAAATACCCTCAAACCAAGCTTAGGCAAAATACTTACCTCAAACGCGCAAGAATCAATACTCAAAAAATCCCTTGCCTCTCAAATCAGCCACCGAACGGGTCAAATCTAGCAAAAAATAACTTAATAGCATCAAACAAGACTATAGGAACCGATTCCAAATAATAAATCTTTAATCTTTATTTAATTACACAAAGTCAACCCGGTCCCGCTTTTCGGAACCCGACAAAACACACAAATCTCGACTACCCATTCGAATATAAGACAAAATATACAAGTTTCATCCAATTTCGAGTCCAAATCGGGGCTCAAATCTCAATTATTCACTTTCCAAAATTATAGCCAAAATCTCAACATTTTCCTCAAAATTCCTTTTTTCATATGCTAATAATCCATATAGAATCTTGAAATAATACAAAAAATAAGTAGAAATCACTTACCTCAAAGTCATATGAAAATCTCCTTCACAAATCATCCCTCTCCAAGCCTAGGGTTCAAAATATGAGAGAATGGGCTAAAATCCCGAAATAGAAACTTAATATAGTCTGCCCAGCACTCCCCTTCACGGATGCAGCCCAAGCCTCGTGTTCACGAAGTACAACCTGATACTGGCTCAAAAGGACCCTACGCGAACGCGATAGACACCTCTGGAACGCGATGCACAGGCGACCCCAAACCTATGCGAGTACGATCCACTTCACGTGATCGCGAAGACCAACCTCCAGTCAACTTCCAACTTAACTTTCCTCTACGTGAATGTGACACCTCGAGCGCAAACACAAAAACTAACTACCACAAGCCATCGCAAATGTGACCTTCATACCGCGAACACAAAAAACAAAACACAACTACCTCAAAATAACTCTCCACGATTGCGAGAGCTGTTCTGTGATCGTGAAGCATACCAAACACCAGCAGAAAATCTGCAACCTCAATAAGCTCCGAGTGGTTCGAAACTCACCCGAACCACCCGAGACCCCGTCCAATCATACCAGAAAGGTCGTTTATACAGAAGTCAAACCTTAGTCAACTCTGACAAGTTAAGCTCCCAACAATGGAACTAACTTTTCCAATTAACTCCCAACCCTTCCCGAAACCAGACTAACCATTCTCATAATTCACAAAACAACAACAAACATACGGGAAGTATCGAATAAGGGAAACATGGTTCAATACACAAAAAAATTGGCTGGATCATTACAATCTCCAATCGTAACTTTCTTAGAACCACCCCGTTAAACCATGTCCTTCAACATCAACTAATGAGGATCATCAAACTAACGAGCCTTGATGCGCTCCAACAAAGAAGACTGTGCCACAACACAAGCAAGAACACTACTAGGCTCAGAAATATAAAATTTCACTAATCTTTTAGCCAACGCCTGAACATCTATCGCCAATGCCTCTCCATAGTTGTAATAATTTCCAAGCTACCCATACTCTCCCTCTTTATACTCAGGCATCTGCCACCATATTTTCCTTTCCCGAATGATAAAATATAGTGATATCATAGTCTTTCAACAACTCCAATCATCTCCGGTGGCTAAAATTTAAATCCTTCTGCTTGAACAAATGTTAGAGACTCCAATTATCAGTGTAAAGCTCACATGAAAACCATACAAGTAATACCTCTAAATCTTGAGCGCGTGCACAATAGCTGCCAACTCCAAATCATGAATGGGATAGTACTTCGTATGGGTCTTCAACTAACGAGATGCATACGCAATCACACTACCCATCCTGCATTAAAACTGCACCAAGCCCAATGCACGAAGCATCAGAATACACAGTATAAGGCTCTGAACCTATGGAGCCATAGTCAAAGCAACCTTGAACTTTCGATAGCTCTCTTCAAACTCAGCCAACCATCTAAAATGAGCACCTTTCTGAGTCAACTTGGTCAATGGAGCTGTAATAGATGAAAATCGCTCAACAAAGCGACGATAATAGCCTACCAAATCTAATAAACTCCAAATCTCTGTAGTTGAAATAGGTCTAAGCTAGCTTCGAACCGCCTCAATCTTTTCAGGATCCACTTTGATATAGTCACTAGACACAACATGACCCAAAATCAACTAAGTCCAATCAAAACTCACACCTCAAAACTTGGCATAAAGCTGACGATCCCTGAAGGTCCAAAGTAAAACCCGTAAGTTCTGCTAATGCCCTCTCTACTACGAGAGTAAACTAAGATATCATCAATGAACACAATCACAAAAGAATCTAAATAAGGCTTGAACACTCGGTTCATCAAATCCATGAATGTCTCTGGAGCATTGGTCAAAGCAAAAAACATCACCAAGAACTTATAATTAC
Source organism: Nicotiana tomentosiformis (assembly GCF_000390325.3). NCBI lineage: Eukaryota > Viridiplantae > Streptophyta > Magnoliopsida > Solanales > Solanaceae > Nicotiana > Nicotiana tomentosiformis. The sequence goes on from NC_090812.1 coordinate 121,933,880, forward strand.
CATATCGAGTCCTAAAAGTTGTCTTAGGGACATATGAAGCCCTAATCTTCACTTGATGATAGCCGGATCTAAAATCAATCTTGTCGAACACCTTGGCACCCTGAAGCTGGTCGAACAAATCATCAATACGAGGCAATGGGTACATGTTCTTGATTCTAACGTAGTTCAACTGCCAATAATCAATGCACATCCTCATAGAAATATCCTTCTTCTTCACAAAAAATACTGGTACATCCCAAGGAGAAATATTCAATCTAATAAATCCCTTATCAAGCTAATCCTACAACTGCTCCTTAAATTCCTTCAACTCAGCTGGAGCCATACGGTACAGTAGGATAAAAATGGGCTTAGTTCCAAGAACCAAATCAATACAAAAGTCAATATCCCTATTAGGTGGCATGCCCTGTACATCTGCAGGAGATACCTTTGGAAACTCCCTCACAACGGGTACTGAGTCCATATAAGCCAAATATGCTAAACATCCCTTCTCAACTATGCATTGAGCCTTCAAAAATAAAATCACCCGGCTCATGGAATGGCTAAGGGTCCCTCTCTACTCCAATCTAGGAAATCTTGGCATAGCTAAAATTACGGTCTTGGCGTGATAATCCAAGATAGAATGATACGGGGACAACCAATCCATACCAAGAATAACCTCAAAATCCACTATATTGAACAATAAGAGATCAACTACAGTGTCAAAACCATTGATAGTTACAATGCATGACCGGTACACTGAATCTACTAATATGGAATCGTCAACCGGTATGGACACAAAAACAAGAATATCAAGAGAATCATGAGGCGTACTCAAGTGCGATTCAAAAGATGAAGACAAATATGAATAAGTAGAACCCGAATCAAACAACAATGAAGCATCTTTATGACAGTCTGAGATGATACATGTGATTACTACATCAGATGACTCTCCCTCGACCTGCCAAGAAATGCACAAAGATAGGGTTGAGCCCCACCAAACTGTCCTCCTCCTTTAGGATAACCCCTAAATGTTGTCCTTCACATGTAACTAGATGGGCCTTACCCCTATCTGGCTGGGTAGGTAACGGGTGGTGGAATCATAGCACGAGTACCCTATTGTGGAATACTACTCTACAACTTCGGGAAAACCCTCTTGATGTGCCCCATATCAACACACTCATAACAAAATTCTTGTTGACACGACTATTGAGTCTGAAGCTGTCCCTGACCACCCGATTGACCATAATAAAACCTTTGTATCTATGGTGCACTGATAGGATTTATAGGCACACTAACTGATTAATTCCATGAGCGGTAACAATAAGTACCATGGTTGCATGAAGTAACATGAGAAACCTAGAGTGCTGATATATGCATTCAGATAACATGATCTATACCAAAAAGACCTCGGCCTCTAGGGCACCACTGAAACCACCAAAAAATAAGGCCTCTTATTAGGCATCGCCTCTCTCCCCTGACCATGAATGCACTCAATCCTCCTAGCAATCTCAACCACCTAAGTGAATGAAGTCTTAGTCTCGGCCTCTCAAGCCATCTGATGTGTAATACCATAAGCGATCCCCTTTATGAACCTCCACACCTTCTCCCTCTTAGTACTGATCAGGATAGTTGTGTGATGAGACAAATCAACAAACCTCGTCTCATACTAAGTGATTGCCATACCCCTTACTGAAGGTGCTCAAACTAACTACATAGCTCATCTCTCAAAGTGAGTGGAATGAACTTCCCCAAGAAAGGTTGTAAAACCTAAGCCAAGTAAGATGAAGTGATCTTGTTAATCTGCCCATCTCATAGGTTTGCCACCACCTCTTAGTCGAACCCTGCATCTGGAAGACAGTAAAATCAACTCCATTGGACTCAACTAGTCCCAAATTGAACAAGATCTCATGACATCGGTCCAAGAACTCCAGGGCATCCTCTGAAGGTGCATCGCTGAAGTGAGGAGGGTGCAACTTCTGGAACCTATCATCCTCTTCAGCTCATCAACTAACATTGCGACCCCAACCTCAAGTTGTGTTGCAATAATAGGCTGACCTGTACCAATTAGTAATACACCTAGAATCTGATATCCATGGGACATATACTCTATAGTATGAGTAGCAGAAGTCTAAGCTCCTACACAGGCTTGAGAAGTGGTTGGTATTGTAGGAAGCACACCGCCTCAACCATACTCTCCATGAGTACAACCATACAAACCATAGTGTCCTGAAGCGTTGGGTAGTAATAAACCCCTTTAGGACCTGAGCTAGCCCTACCGGCTTAACCTGAACTGGAATCTCACCATCTTGATCTAGTTAAGGCTCGATTGACACTGCTCTAGCATGAGTATGAGTAGCTATAGGCACTGCTGCAAATACCCTAAGCCGGGTGCTGCCTCTACCTCTGCCCCTAGTAGTGGCTGCAATTTGGGGCTCCAGCCCATGCTCTATTGTGGCTGAAGTTCATGTCCTCACTATCTGTGAGAGAATAAGAGAGTAAAGATTCAAACTTTAGGATAAAACAATGTCGTACGATAGAGAAAGAAAGAAAGTAAAGTTTCCTAAAGCCTTATTGTCTCTCGAAGATAAGTACAAACGTCTCTGCACCGATTCTCGAGACTCTACCAAGCTTGTTCATGACTCGTGAGACCTATGCAACCTAGGAATCTAATACCAACTTATCACGGCCCAAAATCTCAACCAAAGGGTCGTGATAGTGCTTAATACCACTTGCTAGGCAAGCCAACACTTAACGATAACAAAAGAAGAAGGACTAGCAACTAACAGCATATCAATATAGATAAAGAGTAAAAGCTCAAAAATACATAATAAATATAAAACCAAACACTATCTAACCAACTCCCAAAAATTTGGTGTCACAGAGTACATGAGCTCCTAAGAAGTACTGCAAACAAGGTCTCAAATGGAAATGCAGTACTGTCTTATATAATAAACAATAATAAACAAGGGAGAAGGGGACTCTAGGGTCTGAGAATGGAGGTGCAGCATTACCTAAAGTCTACTAATGGAATCCAAGCTAGCCACTCCTTGAAATGCTGCTAGGACTAGTGCCAAGATATGCTCAAGAAGTACAAAAGTGTAGTATGAGTACAATCGACCCAATATACTAAGTAAGTATCGAGTCTAACCCCGACGAGGCTACGACAATACACCTACTTAAAAAGAAGATAATAGATAAATAATAAGAGAGATAATAATAGAAATTTCGAGAAAATAGTAAAATGATCAACTAAAAGAATTAATCAACATGTTCCTCAAATTTCATAACCAAGCATATCTCCACAATTCAAATCCAAAGGAACAACATGATAACCATGATACATCATAGTTGAGTCCTCAAATCCGCATAAACAAAATATAGAGTAAACCATATCATATCAATAGCATGAAAATATCTGTCGTGCATATATCACTCATCTCACCGTACATAAACATCTTTATTACATATATCACTCATCCTCATCATACAAAAGTACCCGTCGTGCAATATCTCTTAACCTCACAGCACAGAAACATCCTTCGTGTAAAACCACTAATCCTCACCAAGCATATGTATATCAGTACCAACCAAGGTGAGAAGTATAAATAACATCAAAGTGAGCGATTAAGCATAACATAATGCATAAGAGATAATTATAACCTTGCAACAATAGATGAACCAATATTTCAAGAATCAAAATATCCAAATATCTTAACAAAACCTAAATATAGTTACTATTGTGTGTAAGAGTAAAAAAGTAATTTAACGAACTGTCTAAAGCATAGAAAAAGGTATATATGAAGCAAATAGACATGAACAAGGCTAAATCTACATGCATGCTCAAACCATGACAAACATATATACACTCCTCACCATGCATATACGTCATTCCCAACACATATAACACGTCCCAAATAAATCCAAATACAACCTAATTCCCACAAATCAAGGTTAGTCAAGACACTTACCTCTTTTCAAAACAAATCAACTCTCCAAAATCGCCTCTCTCTCTAAGCACAAGCCTCAAAACAACTCAAATTTAGTCAATTAATATTCAAATAAGTCAAAAGAAGCTTTAGAAATTATCCTAGTATAAAAAAGGTTCAATCTATCATATTTGGAAAGGTCAACAAAAAGTCAACCCGGACTCACATGGTCAAAATTTGAAAACAAGACCAATATACGATTCCTGTTCTTCATCGAGTCCAAATATGTTATTTGTATCAAAATTAGATCTAACATAGAGGTCCAAATTCCAAAAATTAGATCTCATAAGTTTTCCCCAAAATCCTAATTTCTACATTTTAATACAGTAGATTTATGGATGAAAATCTATGGGACTTTATGAAAATAAATCAAAACTAAGTGAAAACTGCTAACCTTAGAAGCTGGGATGAAAACCCTTTCAAGAATCTCCTCAATCCATGATATAGGTCTCAAAACTGGTGAAAAGTGGCTAAATCTCGAATCTCTGCGCTATTTATACCTGGGGGAACTTTATTCTTGGTGCTCGTGAAGGGACCCTCATATTCGCGAAGACCAGTGGTTAGTGAACATTGTGTTCGCGAAGCCAATCCCGACTTCGCGTAAGGCAAGGTCCCCCAAGCCTTCATGTTCGCGATCCACCCCACTCATTTTCTAACGGTAAATTCCCTCTGCCCTTAAGCTGCTTGAAAGCTTACGCATTCGCGTCAGGGACTTGGTGTTCGTGAGGACACATGCATCTGTATCTAGGGAGCAGGATCTAGTGCCTGAGATTTCACCAACTACCTAAATTAGAGGTAGGGGTAAAGAATGGGCTAGAGATCAAGCCAGGGATGGCATAGTTGCCCCTGCTAGAGGTGGAGGACCCATAGTTACTCATGGTCATATTAGGACTTCTTCAGTTGAGCCACCTATTGCTCCAGAGTTAGAGCATGCTCGAGTTCAGGATATTCAGCCGAGTTCAGCACATGTTCCCGAGAGTTATATCGTCGCTCTAATGCTTTAGGAAACTATGATCCGCATTTTGAGTTTCGTTAAGGGTATGGAATAGGCGGGGATAATTTTGGCGTCCCTAGCTACTTCTCAGGTTGGACGAGGAGCCTAGACCCCATATACTCATACCCCAATATAGGTTGCTGCTATATTTCATACTCCAGGAGTTTTAGCAGCTAGGACAATTCAACCTATTGTAGCGGCACAACCATCGGTTAGGCACACTATGACTGTGGAGTAGAATAAGATGATAGATCAAATCCAGAAGTAGTCTCCTCATCATTTTAATGGTGATTCACTAACTGATTCAAATGACTTTGTAGATTAGATATCACTAGATATTGTATATGTTTGGCATCCTGGAGTTCAATGTGATTCATTTCACTACTTTTCAGTTGAGGGGTCCAAACAAGAGGTGGTGGTAGACTTATGAGCATAGTAGGCAAGCAAGGCAACTTCCTTTAACCTAGCTTAATTTTAACTCTCTTCTTGGAGAAGTTCATTATGTTCACTGATCACGTCTCAGTCACACCCCAAATAAGGGAATATAAAACAGTCGTTATAATAATAATAACTCAATACAAATTGGGGTCGAATGTCAAGGAGTTTAGTATGGGCGTTATGGTAAACACATAAGTAAGAAACTTGAAATAACTCAATTTATCTTTTAAACAAAGGTGGGCATCATTCATTAATTAAACTAATAAGATTTGTGACTAAGCTAGCAAACAAGTAATAATCAAAATATTTTTGAAGTTTTATCAAATAGAGAAAAGCCTAGGGTTGTAATCTTAACCTAGGTGTAAACCTAATGCGTAAATTCAATTTATGCTTGCTTGGTAGATCGGGGTTTCTATGACTCTTAATACTCAAGTACTCACTCAATACCTCTCGATTAAGGAGTGATTATACCCAATTGGCTTTCTCAATTCTAAATGGGTAGCTATAAGTGCAATTGAAAATGAGCCCAAGTGAGATTATCCCTATCTCTAGTTAAACTTCGTTAATTAAACTAATCAATAACTCAACTAGTTCATTTTTTTGATAGCCAAGTGTTTCTAAACTATGTTCCTCTTTCTCAAGTAAGAACAAGGACAAAAGGTCGTATATCAATGTTTGCAACCATCAATTCTAACTTTAAAGCATAAACAAGGCTAAATAACTCTAACCCAATCAAGCAATCATAATATTAATAACCCATAAATTAAGACACTAGCGCTGGATCACAATCCTAGATAAGAGTCTAGCTAGTCATACTAAGAGACATGAAAAGATGAAAATAAGAAGAAATCAAAGACATAAAACCAAAATTAAATGAAAGAGTAGATGATCTTCTCCAATTGTAGCTCAAAATTGCTCCAAGAAGCTAAAAATAACTAACTCCTAGCTGCTACAATGAAAAGATTCCCTGAAAAAGTCAAAAAGTTCTATCTATAAGGCTCCCAAAATCTCCATCAGAGGGTTCTGCGGGCGTACATCAGCTTTTGCGGTCCCGACATTGCTGGATTGACATTGCTTGTGCTTTTAGTAAAAGAAGTTTGCGGTCTCACTTCATCTTTTGAGGCTGCACATAAGCTTTTGTGATCGCACTTTAATTTTTGCAAATCCGTATTTGAGGAGGCTTCAGACGAATTCAACTTCTCATTCTCTAATCTTTCAAGCTTGTCAGTGCGAACATGTCTTGTGGACTAAGTGCGATCGCACATTTTATTTTGCGGAGCACACTTCTGCGAAAAGTTCATGAAGCTTCAGTTCCTTCTCTACGGTTGCATTCCTTCTTTTGTGGATCACACTTGCTTTTGTTTCCACATGTGTAATTTTGCGGACCACACTTTTCTTAGCACTTCTCCTCTTTATTGAATTTGGCTAGAACATTTCCTTTTTGAGTCATTTTTGTTCATTGAACTTACATTTTCCAGCACACCTGCAATTCAACCATTTTTATTAGATTAGGAGACAAAAGTCAGTACTTTTGGATTAAAAACTTTAGCAAGAAGGTACTAATAAGTGGTTAAAATCCACACTTATCCAATCCACCAAACTTAAGTCTTTACTTGTCCTCAAATAACTAAATTAGCACCCTCCTTCACACATTCTATCGTAATTTCATGGTGTCACCCACAAGTCATTTATTCTCAGTTAGGACCAACAATTACCCACAACACTTATGCATTCTAAACAAGGTGTCAAATTTTTTAAAAAAAGGTGCAACTTGCTAATCTCATGTAATTCTAGTGTGACATTTGAGCCTCAAGAGTTACTTCATTCATCAAGGATTCTTGTTCTTTCATGCTAATCATGGTAGACTTCAAACTCTTTCTCTTCTACCTTCCATTTGCATTTCTCACTACAAAATTCAACACTCAATTTCTAGTGCATCAAAGGTTTCACTTTTCTCTTACAAAGGATGGTCACAAGTTAAGCTTAAGTACCATAGGCTTGCCTCTCATGTACATCTCTACTAATATAAGCATACTCGATTAGAAATCAAATAGGACTTTTTTGGGGTTGTAATGAAAGCTTTTTATTTGGGGTAGAATATTATATGGGATACAAATGGTTACACCCTTCCTTAAGTACTTCACTTATCATTTCTTGACTCACATTTGTCATAGAACATCATAGATACAACCCTTGGAGGTATTCCTTCTTCTTGGAGGCTAGAGAGACTTTCCGTCACTCTTTCTTGATAATTTCATTCATTTTCTTCCTTGATTTTTATGCTAGAGATACTTGGCTCACTCTATTTCATCAATCTCCCTTTTTGCCCCTTTTAGGATCCTTTTTGTTCACATTACATGCTTTTTTTCTTTCTCTTTAATGAAGATCATCTCTTTTCTCTCTTTTAATGCCTTGGTGTCTCTTTAAGAATTCTCAACTCTCCCCTCCAAACTTGGGCTTTGAGCCAAGAACTACATATGAGTGCTCAGGAGGGTTCGGGTGCCAAGAGGAGATCATGTTCAAAAGGTGAAAGGCTTATAGCAAGGTTACCAAAAGAGAAAGGCTAAAGGCTCAAAGGGGGTTGACTAGGGATAATGATCATAAGGTGGAAATTGAAAGCTCAAACAGTCCAAGAAAAGCCTACAATCGTCTTTCAAACCAAGCAAACTTAAAATTACACCTTGAAGTACATTCGGGGCAAGTTCTAGACTATTTACTCAAGCACTTGGACTAGCAGCAAAATGTTACCTCACTTCTCATGCAAATAGACCGTAAAAGAAGACACAGTCTAAAACCCACAATAACCACAATCGAGTCAAAAGATCTCTATAGTCTACTTAACCACCTAATAATTATCAAAGATAACTCAAGAGCCTCAAGGTAACTTTACTAGAGTTACTTTCTCAAAAATAATTCACAACAACCTTGTCTCAAACCATAAGCATCCAGTTAAGTATGTTGGTGCCACATGAAGCATAAATAGCCTGTTTATCATAGAAGAGCTTGATTATGGCTTTTATTCATTACCACTTACTACTACTACTACTACCTAAATATGCAATGGACTAATTCTTTTATGAAAGTTGTCACACTATCCATCCTCGGGAAAAGTCACTTGGTTAACACAAGAGACCACATTTGGAAAGAATCGTGGTATTAAGAAAACCAAAGACTTATTGTCAATAACAAGAAATAAAATAATAGTATTAACACTACCAAAACAAAACTATAGATTACTACTCAATGTATCAAGATACTAAAACCTAACAAAATGAATCATCCAGTTATTACATCCCAATGTCATCAAATTTATCCAATCAAATCAAATTCCCCACTCTCCCCCCTCCCCCCCCCACCAAATACAAGTAAGAATTGTCCCTAATTCTTAACAAGAAAACATCAAAGAGGAGAGAGGGGAGAAGAAACTCTCTAAGCATCCTCAGTCATCTAGGTATCACTAAGAGGGTCAGTTTGAGCCAGCTCGGCTAAATGGATAGTATCATCATCGTCTATGGGAGCTGCCTGAGATGTGAACATATCACGCACCACAACAGAAGCTTTGGATGCAAGGCAGAGCTCCTTAGCATGAGTGGTAGGGGAATCTAGAGAAGTCTGAGCTGGGTGTGGCTGGGTGGGGCGGGTTCAATCAGCATGTCAAAGGACAAGTTGTCTGCCTCAACTATCTGTTTCACTTCAGCCCGCAGTGACTCAACTGGCTTCTTGTTGGGCTGAGTGTTCCATATATTCTTTACCTGCTTGGTCAACCTCTCGATCATTGCAACATGCTGAACCAATGTGTCCATTATCACCTTCTGCTTGTCCAAGATCTGAGTAAGCTTCCCAGAAGTGTTAGAAGTGTCTGGATGTGTAGAGGGATGTCTAGAAACTGCACTAGATAGCTCAGACAACTTGGATGTAGCTGTCTGCATCAAGTTGTTGAGACTCACCATCGTTTGAGAAATTCGTAATGCAGATAATGAGACACTAGGCATAGGCACATGACTCAGAGTTGATATAGGTAGTGGAGCATGGGCTGATAGTAGCTTAGAAGCAGTGTCCCTGGCATGAGTAGAAGGCTCAGCTGAAGATGAGGGGATATCAGAAGGACCGAAAGCTGCTACAATAGGCTCGTCATACTGGCTAGTAGTACTGGAAGGCTGGATACTCTTCTTTGACTTTGGGTTCTTGAGGTCTTGCGAATTCTATAGATCAAAGGGGCCCATTTGGGTTAAACTTGGTGCCAAATGGTCTACACTCCACTTTTGCATCTGTCAAGTATTCTGTGATGGTACTGGGGTATGGGTAGGAAGTATTTTCTTGTTGTGATACAAGAGTAATATTGGCCGATAACAAGGCACCCACATTAGTTGGGTACCCGGCCATAATACAAGCCACAAGCACTGCCCTCTCTAAAGGTATGCTGCTTTCATTCAAGCACGGGTCAAGTCTTATACAAACAAATATCTTCCACTCCTTCACCTAAAAGTGCAAGGTCTTGTGGAAGAATGGCACCCTGACACCTATCAAAGGAGGGGTAGGTCCTGATGCAAGGATCATAGCAAGCCACGGTCGGACCTCCTCCTTCTCAGCTAGTTTAGCTAGGTACTCCTTTGGCTCGACATGCTCAAGTCCCAGGTCGGCCTTCAGAGTTCTTTGATCAAATTTCACCTTGAGATTGAACACTTTGGTAACTTTGGTTCCATTTGCAGTGTGTGCAGTATTGGCGTAGAACTCCCGGACAAGATGCTCTTCGACATCAACCAGCTCTTAAGTGGACTACATCTAGCCTTTTTTTATTGTAAATTGTTCAAAGACTGTCGGATTGTACTTGTCTAGGTCTTTTGTGAGGAGTCGCATTTCATGAGTATGTGACCTTTCTTGCCATTCCCACAAATGCATTGTAGCTCAAGAACCGGTCTTCCCAGACCACCTTCTTCTTGGTCCTTTCTTTCCAATCCCCTGCAACCTTTCCCCCCTTTTCGTCATCAAGGGCATTATCAAAATCAGAGTCTGGTGTAGCTTTATTGGACTCATGGCAAGTGTTGGGTGTGCCTTGGGTGGTTTCCTAAGATGTGGAAGGCTTAGCTCGGGGCTTAGACTGCCCCTGTGGTTGAGACTACTCCTCATTGCGCTCTTTAAGTTGAAACAATAAGTTGCCTTCAAAAGCCTCCCTAGATGGGACATATGAATCAGAGTCTGATAAGCCTATTCCTCTCCCCTGGCCGGCTGTTTGCTTTTGGGAAATCATCTTTTGTACACTAGGTGGCAATGCACCTCTACCTCTGCCTTTTCATTGGTTTCCCCGGCCCTTTGATGTCTCCACCTTTCCTCTTGATCATACCATTTTCTATTGACACACAAGGGGAGTTGTCAGTGATTATACAAGTCATTGACATGATGTACAAGGTAGTTATGAGTCACAATAGCAGTAGGGGAAAGCATAATAGCAGGGGGGAGTTCAATGTTAAACATGCAGAGGGTAGGATGGAAGTGCGGTCCACACAATTCCAATTGTGGTATGCAAAGTGAAAGTCCGATCCATAAAATTCCAAATGCGGCTACACTTCTGCACAGAGGCATTAGACTCTACGAGAGAAGTCTCTGAAAGACAGTGCAGAGATGCTTCTGTAGCCGCAAGAAATCCAACTACGGTCCGGACTTGAGTAAAAGTTCTTAGGTCCTAGAGAAGTTCTCTGAAGGACTGTGCTGACCTCTCTTTGCAGTTGAAAAATTTCTATTGCGATCCGCACAATAAAAGTGCAGCCGCAAAACTTACGTAATCAGCCAGGAAGCCAAAACCAACAATTACGGACCGCTAAATTTCAAAAGCGTTCTGCATAATCAAGAATATACGGGCGCAGTTAAGTACGAAGCTCGATGAATATTTAGGTTATGTAATATTTCTTCAATCTAACTGTAGCCATGATAGCAACACTCCTAACCCATGATAGCAACACTCCTAACCCATTTGAAGCATGATTTTACATATACCTCATTCTTAAGCTACCCTGCATGGAACAGATAAGGGATGTAACATAGATGACCTAAAAAGAAGTTAAAAATAAAAAATAATTCAAAAGAAAAGTAACAAAATCGAAGTGTTGCATACCAAATTGTGCTAGTTCAGTTAGGATGATTGGAATGTGAATGGTTGTGTGTGGGAACCTGTGCATGCAATGAGGTCCTTAGTAAAAGCTCTGATGATAAGTGAAATGGTGAAAAGTTTAAAAGGAGGACCTATTGTTCTATTTATACTTGTTCCTGAGTCGAGTCAGAGAGAGAACGAGTGCGGCCGCAAAATTTCAATTGCGGTCCGCACTCTGCTACCTGGGCGGTGGAGAGCATGTAGTTGTGCGATTCACACTTACAAGTGCAGTCGCACTTCTTCCAACCTTTTTTCAGTTAGCTCTCTGAAAGTGCTCTCTTGCGGCTACAATGTTGTGTCATAGGCCACAAAATTGGCTCCGCACTGTTGCGAGAAAAGTTCAGAGACTTCTTATTTTAGCACTTGGGCTTCCATTGCATTTGCAGTCTGGACTTAGAATCAACGACCGTAGTCAAACCTTTTGTGTATGAAGTTCAGTTTCGCGGCCATACAAATAAAAGTGCAATCCGCAGATTTCCATATCTTTAGCCATCTCTCAAAACTTAACACTGATTACTGCAACACACTTTAAATCTGATTAAAAACAATAAACAACATTTATATTAAAATAGAAAAAGGAAAAAAACTTGGAATTCCTCGCAAGAAGTGCCTTATTTAACGTCGTGGACGAACTCTCATATGCATGTTACTGGAATTCATCTAATTCATTCAAATGTGCAACTCGTAAGTTAGTGGCTACATCTCAACCAAGATATAGTTTTTTCAAGGCCCACTTTACCTTGTGCTCTAATTCCACTAGGAGATGACAAGATTTTCTGAACACCAATCGATATGGAGATATTCTGATATGTGTTTTGTAAGCCTTTCTATATGCCCATAGAGCATCATCAAGCTTCTTAGACCAATCTAACCGATTTGCATTCACTATCTATGACAAGATACTCTTTATCTATCGATTGGAAATTTCTACTTGACCATTTTCTTGTGGATGATAGGGGGTTGTCACTTTGTGAGTTACACCATATTTGCCGAGCAAAGTGTCAAAAGACTTGTTGCAAAAGTGCGATCCTCCATCACTTATAATTGCCCGCAGAGTCCCAAACCTTGTAAAAATGTTCTTTAAGAAATCCACCATACTTCTAGCCTCATTATTGGGTAAAACAACAACTTTAACCCATATTGACACATACTCCACCGCGACAAAAATGTAGGTGTTACCACAAGAACTCACTAAAGGGACCATGAAGTCAATGCCCCAAACATCAAAGATATCAATATCCAAGATGGTTGTAAGGGGAATCTCATATTTCTTTGAAATTCTACCGGCCCATTGACATTCATCACATCTTTTTACCAAATTATTTACATCTTTGTAAAGAATAGGTCAATAGAAACCACAACTTAGTACTTTAGGTACCATTCTCGATCCCCCATGATGACCACCATAAGTTGAAGAATGGCAAGCCCCAAGAATATCACTTTGTTCCTCATCCGACACATATCTCCTAATCACCCCATCCATGCGAATCCGAAAAATGTATGGTTCATCCCAATAGTAGTCTTTGCAATCCCTCTTGATCTTCTTTTTTTGGTTTGAAGTGAACTCTTCTTGAATGAAAGCGCTTACAAAGAAAATTTGCAAAATTCGCGAACCATGGTACTCTTTCATTGAAAGTGCCAAGAGTTGCTCATCTGAAAAAGAGACATTGATCTCAAGGCCATCATTTGGCCTCCCCTCCTCCTCCAAACAAGACGAGTAGTCTGCCATTTGATTTTCACTTCCCTTCTTGTATTGGATATCAATATCACACTCTTGTAACAAAAGCACCCATCTCATCAAATGAGATTTTGATTCCTTTTTGCTCATAAGATAGCGAAGTGTCGCATGATCCGTGTGCACTATAAATTTGGCACCCATCAAGTACGAGCGGAACTTCTCAAAAGGCAATTACAATAGCAAGTAGCTCCTTCTTCTTAATAGTATAATTGATTTGGGCACTATTCATGATCTTACTAGCATAGTAGACCGGGTGGAACATTTTGTCGATTTGTTTCCCCAAAGCAGCCCCAACTGCTACATCACTTGCATCAGACATGAGCTCAAATGGTAAACTCCAATTTAGAGATGTAATTATAAGAGTTGTTGTCAACTTGAGCTTCACTTGTTCAAAGGCTCTCATACAATCATCATTGAAATAGAACTTGGCATCCTTCTCGAAGAGTTTGCACAAAGGGTTCACCACTTTAGAAATTTTTTTGATAAATCTCCGGTAGAATCTTGTATGGCCCAAGAAACTCTGCACTCCTCTTACTGAGGTAGGAGGTGAAATCTTGGAAATAAATTTAATCTTCGCCTTATCCACTTCAATACCATACTTTAAAATTTTATGGCCAAGGACAATGCCTTCCTCAACCATAAAATGACATTTCTCCCAATTAAGTAAAAATGTGTTTCCTCATATCTATCCAACACCTTGTCCAAATTAGCAATACAATCATCAAATAAATCTCCAACAACTGAAAAATCATCCATGAAGACCTCAAGGTAGTCTTCCACCATTTCCGTAAAATAGCCACCATACACCGCTAAAAAGTCGGTAATACATTGCATAATCCAAAATACATCCGCTTGAAAGCAAAGGTACCATATGGGCATGTAAATATGGTTTTCTCTTGGTCTTCCGGTGCAATAAGAATTTGGTTGTATCCCAAATAACCATCTAGAAAGCACGGCTGGCCAACCTATCAAGCATTTGATCCATGAAAGGGATTGAAAAATGGTCCTTCCTTGTGACTTTGTTGAGCTTTCTGTAATCCATACAAATACTCCAATCGGTGGGCCGTTCTTGTAGGTATCAACTCATTCGTATCATTGGTAACAATATTCATGTACCCCTTCTTTGGGACACATTGAACTGGAGAAGTATATGAACTATCAAAAATAGGGTAGACAACCCTGACATCTAACCATTTGATAATTTCCTTTTTGACCACCTCTTGCATAGCCTCATTGAGTCTTTGTTGATATTCAATAGACGATTTAGCACCATCCTCCAACTTGTTCTTGTGCATGTAAAATATGTGTCTTATACCTCGAATGTCCACCAAAGTCCACCCAATAGCCTTATTTCTCTTTTGTAAGACCGCCATTGTGGAATCTACATGCACGTTAGTCAAACAAGAAGAAAGAATAACCGATAAAGTAGAACAAGCGCCCAGAAACTCATACCGAAGGGGGGGTGGCAATGGCTTCAACTCCAAGGTAGGTGGATCTTCAATTGATTGTAGGAGGAGTCTTCCTATTCTCAAAATCTAATGATAACTTTTGGGGTGCATAGTTGTAAGACCCCATTCCTTGCAAAGAATTCACACATTCCATGAAACCATCCATCTCATCATCATCAAAGTGGAGCTAAACGGCTTCCAACAAATCACCAACATTGATTGTGGCACTAGTATCATCAACAATGATATCGGTCACCAAATCCACAAAAGAGCACACCTCGTTACTATTTGGTTGACGCATAGACTTGCACACATGAAATATCACTTATTCATCACCAACCTGGAAAGTTAGTTCAACGACTTCAACATCACAAAGAGCCTTACCTGTAGCAAGGAAAGGACTTCCAAGACTAATAGGTACTTCATAATCAACCTCACAATAAAGAATGACAAAGTCCACCGGAAGAATAAATTTATCAACTCGGACCAATACTTCCTCAATCACATCCAACGGTCTTTTCATTATGCGATCGGCCTTTTGTAACATCATAGATGTCGATCTTGATTTCTCCAATCCCCAATGTTTTGAACACCTAATAGGGAATCAAATTGGTAGTCGCCCCAAGATCATATAAAGCTTTAGCAAAATCGGCACTTACAATAGTACAAGGAATTGTAAAGTGTCGAGATCCTCCAACTTAGGAGCCATGGAATGAACAATTTCACTAACTTGATGAGTGACCCTTGATTATCTCAAAGTTTATCGATCTTTTCCTAGTCACAAGATCTTTCATAAACTTGGCATATCCGGGTATTTGTTCCAAAGCTTCCGCCAATGGCACATTAATAGAGAGACCTTTCATCATTTGAATAAACTTCTTGAATTGATTCTCACCACGTTTCATAGCGAGCCTTTGAGGGTAACGACCTGGAGGCTTTGGCAAGGGTGCCTTAGCCTTTTGCACCACCGGATCCGGCATGTCAATGATATGTTCCCTAGACAAGTTCACCTCCTCTCGTTTATCTTTTACACTATAATCAATATCAATCCGAACTTCATCTTGTACTTGAATATAATTTTGTTGGAGTTCTTCCTCTGGGAACATTTGGTCACCATCTCCAATTTTCTTTTCATTTAAGGTAGGTTCATTCCCGACTCTTCCATTTCTTATGATAACCTCTATGGCATGTCGCTTATGGTTACCACCCTTTGGGTTCACCACCATATCACTTGGTAATGCACCCTTAGGATGAGTATTAAGAGTTTGATATTTTTGCCCCATTTGAACTTCAAGATTCCGCATCGATGTAGTATGTGAGGCAAGTTTGGCATCCAACTCCACATTCTTTTCCATCATTTGCTTGAACATGTTCTCAATATGACCCATTTCATTGCGTGAAGAACTTGAACCGTGGGAAGGATATGGAGGTGAGTTGTTTGGCTGTTGGTACATTGGAGGTCTTTGAAAACCCGAACTCTGATTTCCACGATTGTTATTATTCCCCCAATTTCCTTGGTTATTACCTCCCCAATTCCCTTGGTTGTTGTTATGTCAATTTCCTTGATTGTTAGAACCCTAATTGCCTCGGTTATTTTGAGATACCCATTAATTTTGATTGGATCCCTGGAAATTGCTCTGTTGCCCTTGGTAATTGTTCATAAATTGAACCTCCTCTTCTTGCTCTTGATATGATTCATCTTGATCATAACCACCATCATCTTGTGCATAAGTCTCTACTCAGGGTAGAAATTGGGGACCTTTAGTCCTTATCTTGTTGGCCAAAATACTCATCCCATCCATTGCATGAACTTGATTAGGAGATTGAGTTTGATTGAGTTGAGCCTTCACAAGTTGAGTCATGGTGGTGGTCAATTCCCCAATAAATTTCTCATGGTCTTGTAATTCTTTATGAAGGTGAATCATGTTGGGATCACCTTGAGGAACATTGGCTCGGGATTGCCAAGACGAAGAGGTCTCCACCATCTTATCAAGAATCTCACATGCCTCTGCATAAGGTGTTGTAATGAAATTGCCTCCGGCCAATTGATTGACCACACATTGATTTGTGGAATTAATACCACGGTAGAAAGTTTGTTGGATCATATTGTCGGTCATATAATTGTTCGGGCACTCCTTTACCATAGTACGGTATCGCTCCCAAATCACATGCAAAGGTTCATTGGGCTCTTACTTGAAGGCCAGTATTTCATTTCGTAGAGTTGTCATATGCCCGGGAGAGAAGAACTTAGAGATAAACTTCGTCGCCAATTCATCCCATATATGAATAGAATGATTAGGCAAGCGTTCCAACCATTCCAAATCCTTCTCCCTTTATGAGAAGGGAAAAAGCCTTAACCGCAATGCATCTACCGCAATATTTGTTTATTCGCTTCCCCTACACATCCATAAAACCTTTCAAGTACGTGTAAGCATTTTGATACGGCGCCCCGGTGAAATAAGCTTGTTGCTCAAATAAAGTGAGCATCACATTGGTGATTTGAAAGTTATCCGCCCTAATACGAGGGGGAGCTATGGCACTTGTATACTTTTCATTGGAAAATTTCGGTTTTGTGCCACTTGGGGTTGGGGTGGTGGTGGTAGGGGGGCTGAAAGCACATTGTCTTGTTTCTCACGACCTCAGCGGTTTTGTTGTAGAACTTGTGGTATTTTATCAAGTTGCTCCTATTCGCCATCCAGCTCTCCCAATGGTATGTTTCCAAGTTCGTTGTTCACAATAAGAAACCTAAAATCACTTCAACAAGTTAGAATCACGAAAGTAAAATAAGATACTCAAGAAACGAACTCAAGTATATAGCTAACACCGTAAACTCCCCGGCAATGGGGCCAAAAATTAATCATGTCCAAGTCACACCCCAAATAAGAGAATATGAAATGGTTGTTACGGTAATAATAATCCCAACGCGACTCGGGGTCGAACCTCAAGGAGTTTAGTATGAGTGTTATGGTAAACACTTAAGTGAGCAACTTGAATTAACTCAATATATCTTTCAAACAAAGGTGGGTATAAATTTCACTAATTAAACTAATGAGTTTTGTGACTTAGCTAGCAAACAAGTAATAATCAAAATATTTTTGATTTTTTATCAAATGGAGAAAAACCTAGTGTTGTAATCGTAACTTAGGTGTAAACCTAATGGATAAAATCAATTAATACTTACTTGATAGATCAGGGTTGTTATGACTCTTAATACTCAAGTACTCACTCAATACCTCTTGATTAAGGAGTATTTATACCCAATTTAGCTTTCTCAAGTCCAAATGGGTAGTTATAAGTGCAATTGAAAATGAGCCCAAGTGCGACTATTTCTATCTCTAGTTCAAATCTATTAATTAAACTAATCAATAACTCAACTAGTTTAATTTTTTACTAGCCAAGTTTTTCTAGACTAAGTTCTTCTTTCTCAAGTAAGAACTAGGTAAAAAAAAAAAAGGCATGAATCAATATTTACAACCATCAATTCTAACTTTAAAGCATAAACAAGGCTAAATAACACTAACCTAATCAATAGCAATCATAATATTAATTACTCGTAAGATATACATACTAGGGTTAGATCACAATACTAGAAAAGAGTCTAGCTACTCATACTAAGAGACGTGAAAAGATGGAATAAGAAGAAATCAAAGACAAAACAAAAATGAAATGAAAGAGTAGATGATCTTCTCCAATTGTAGTTCAAACTTACTTCAAATAGCTAAAAATTAACTAACTCCTAGTTGCTACAATGAAAAGATGCCCTAAAAAGTCATAACGTTCTATTTATAGGGCTCCCAAATACTCTAACAAAAATGCCCTTCAGAGGGTTCTGCGGTCGCACATCAGCTTGTGTGATCCGCACTTTGCTAGATTGATATTGCATGTGCTTTCAGTAGGATAAGTTCTGCGGTCGCACTTCAGATTTATCGGCCGCATATCAGCTTTTTGCGGCCGTACTTTAATTTTTGCGGACCGCATTTTAGGAGGCTTCACACTTGTTCGACTGTTCATTCTCTGATCTTTCAAGCTTGTTAGTGTGAACTTCTTTTGGAAGCGATCGCACTTCTTCCAAAAGTTCCTAAAGCTTCAGTTCTTCCTTTGCAGCAGCATTCCTTCTTTTGCGGACCGCACTTACTTTTGCGGCCGCAAATATAATTATGCGGACTGTACTTTTCTCAGCATTTTTCCTCTTTACTGTATTTGGCTAAAACATTTCCTTTTTGAGCCATTTTTCTTCATTGAACTTATATTTTCCAACATACATGTAATTCAACCATTTTCATTAGATTAAGATACAAAAATCAGTACTTTCGGACTAAAAACTATAGCAATAAGGTATTAATAAACGGTTAAAATCCACACTTATCATTCACGAGGAGGGATGCGTTGTATAGCAAAATTGAGCATTAACATAGGAGGGCTTGATTGTTACTCAGTATGAGATGAGGACTATCGAGTTATCTCGCTATACTACTTTCTTGGTCCCCACTGAGACCAAAAAGGTGAGGAGATTCATTGAGAGGCTTAATGTTGGCATTAAACTTAGTATGGCACGAGAGAATGACATATGGACTACTTTTGATGCGGTAAATTTGTTTTAGTTAGTTTTCTGCATTTTTCGCATTTCCTTTCAATTTTCGAAAGTATAAGAAGAACATTGTAATAGTGGAATCACACTTTTGATGCTATGAGAATACATATTTGATTTCCTCTCCCAACTCTTTTTCTCCTTTCCTTTCTTCTCTTCTCTCATCTGCTCTTTTCTTTCGTCGTTGTTACATTTTTGTCCAACCTTCTCGAAACCAAATCAACCTTCCCCACAAATAATCAAATATCAAATACACATATGAAAAATATCAAATAGCAGAACGGAGCTCTAATACACAAAATAATCGGCTGAGTCGTTATAAAAAATACGAGGATGAGGACATCCCTGCTAAACAAAGAATAGACAATTAAGAAGTAGCTTCCGTGATATGGAAGATAGAGCTCACCATAATCAATGAAGTAGGAGTGATAACAATCTAACTCGCCTTGCCATCACTAGGAATAATATTTGTTATATCATATATTATCCAAAAAATTAAAAACTAAGTATAATTTAAATAATCGTACCTGGTATGCATCATTGACTCCTTCCGATCAGGTTGGAGCAATACTTTAGGAGCACAGAAAATATATGATATACAATAAATATAACATTTCATAAAATCAATATGAAAAAGCCATTAGAAGCATTTCATGAACATTGTAAAGCATTTCAAGAAATTTAAATCATTTCTATAAGTTGTACAACTTTCGTTAACTATAAACTTTATCATTCATAGTCGTGCTCTCTTTCTCAATTTCATGTCTCTACTAGATTGTCAATGGTAGAAATTTGCTATTGTTTCCTATTTCTTTCATCGGTGAGACTTAGCTGCATGATTATCCTATGTCTTTCTTCAATGGGACTTAGCTTCATAACTATGAAGTTCTCAAGCAATGCTAGGCTTACGGAGT
Source organism: Nicotiana tomentosiformis (assembly GCF_000390325.3). NCBI lineage: Eukaryota > Viridiplantae > Streptophyta > Magnoliopsida > Solanales > Solanaceae > Nicotiana > Nicotiana tomentosiformis. Next base: position 121,954,110 of record NC_090812.1, read on the forward strand.
ACTACCTCCGTTTCAAATTAAATGAAATACTTTTATTTTTAGTCTGTTTCAAAATAAATGACACATTTTTAAATTAGGAAATAATTCAACTTTAAATTCTTCATTTTACCCTTAATGAGAAACTTTTATAACCACAAAAATATCATGGTCCCACAAAGCTTTTACCCCTTAAACTTTTAATACCACAAGTTTCAAAAGTTTTCTTTTTTTTTTCTTAAACTCCGTGCCGAGTCAAACTATCTCATATAAATTGAAACAACTCACGTAGCTATCTGGGAAACTGTGATGGCACATGGGTCACTTTTAAATTTTCCATGTATATACCTCTTAATTGACTTATTTCTCATGAATATCTAACCTTCACAATGAAATTAAATTAAATCATGCTTGCTTTGATATTCAATAAGAGTGGGTTTTTCCACCTAGTTTTGTTCCATCACATCATCGAGTAATTTGACTATGTAAATGTCAATAAATTCGTGATTGTAACACCCGAGGGTGACATCTTTCTATTTTCTCCATATTGACCTGTGTTGCTTAATGTACACAATCCAATGTATTCACCGTGACCGCTAATGGTTTCACCATAGATTCTTATAATAGTGATGCCATCGCTCTTACTCAAAATACGCTTTTGATTCTACACGAGATTTTAGGACACTCATGTCTTTCATATAAAGGTCGTCAATAACCTTTCTTTCCCTCGTTTCTATAACGAATAAGATACTCTTTGCTGAAGCAACATCCTAAGGTGATTTTACTTGCGCGATCTCTTTTCTTAATAGAAGTGAGTTTATTCCTGGATATTCTCTCATATTTATGTTTGTCGAGTCTCAAGTAACTTCACCAAGTTATAAATTTATTGGTGAACTTTCACTTGCCCATACTTTATAGATTATATTTGTTAGTGCACGTAATTAGTCTCTTTCTCGATCTATAGCTCCAACGATACAGTTTCTTCATAACACTTACAACTTCTGTTTCATTTTCACAATTTGCAATAATCTTCGGGTCTAAAAACATAGCAAGATGATCATACTCGTCAGATCCCTCTTGATCTCGTTCACTTTTGAACATTATTTCTTCTCAAACTACTATTCATGTTACACATCATCGTTTATCATCACAAGTAGTCAGACCCCTCCAATGTATCATTATGACTTTCAAATGTTGCGCTCTTTGCTCATGCTCAATCCGCCTTTAACAAGTGAGATATTTTGAGAAAGCATGTATATCACTCGAATACTTGACCCCCTAATTCACGTTAATTTATGGGAATGCCATATTCATGTGTTGGCTAACCAACCTTTGATATGAACAAGGACTTCTATATCATGTGCAATTCTTTTTACCGTTTAGCCATGTTTTCCCTAAATCATGTTACTTCTCCATAAGCCTTTCAAAGCATTTTTTTATACCATGAGTTCCATAAATCTTGTTGGGATCGAAAATAACAAGGCGTTATGCGGAAGCTAACAATACAAGTCTTGGCGACGATAGACGTGACAATAAAGAATATTATACTAAAAGATGTAAAATATATTTTATATGATTTAGTCAATTGACCTACATATGATAAACGAATATAAAAATATATAAAAACTATCGAGAGAATAATCCCCTCCTCAACAAAACTCTCTTAGGAGCTACATTATGGATGTTATTGTTTGTTGTTGTGTGTGAAGGAAGGATTCTTAATATATAGAGGCCACAATCTTTTTCTCCGAGAAAGGAATCTGTCAAATCTGGAAGAGATCTATATTTTTATTTAAGAAAAAGTAAAACAATTATGGTTAATATTCTACCATTATATTCCTTCAACAACAACAATAATAACAACAACAACAACAACAACAACAACCCAGTAAAATTCCACTAATGGGGTCTGGGGAGGGTAGTGTGTGATCTTACCCCTACCCCGAAAGAGTAGAAAGGTTGTTTTCGAAAGACCCTCGGCTAAAAAAAAAACAAAAAGACAAAAGGGCAAAAAGGGAGACAATAACAATCATATGATAAATAGGAACACCATGAAATCCAGAAGAGAGATGTAAAGCAAAGGGAAGATCCTCGTTCAAGTAAAAGAATAAATTCAAATAAGGTAAAAAAATCAGGATAAATGCCTAATTTCTCCCCATTGGCCTAAATTTTCTTAACAAAGCTTGATCCTCCTTCTTCACTTAATCTTCATCATTGCTGCTTGCCATGGTTAAATGTAAGGCCCCGTAAATTATTTTCTAAAAAAAACCAGATTCCGTGATGCGGTTCGGACTTTTTGGATTGAACAGTGTGCTGGGAAGTTGAAAAAAAAGTTGGGCAGAAGTAGGCATTTCTGTGGTCCGTTCTGCGATCGCAGAATGGCCGCAGAGTGGAGCAGTCTTTGGGGCCATTTTTTATGTCATTTTTGCGGCCCATTATGCAACAGCATAACCATTTCACAGGCCGCACTCTTGTCTGCATATCCCGCTTTGGGATTTTTTCGAGGGAGGTTCTGCGGTGCACTATGCGACCGCAGAACCATTCTGCGGTGCATTATGCGACCGCAGAACAGGTCTGCGGGCCGCATAGTGACCGCAGACCTGGTCAGTTCCTTTCCAGTTTTGGCACCCAAATTTCGCGGTCACTTCGCGGACCGCATAATCATTATGCGGTCGCATATGCGACCATAGAACCTGTTCCGGGACTTCATTTTTGGGATTTTTAAATCCGACCCTATTTTGTGGTTTTTAAACCCGACCCTATTTCGTTAAAACATGTACCATAGCTCATTTTGAGCACATTTCTGATATTCTAGAGTGAGAGAGAGAGTTATTAGAGTGAGGGAGCAACCTTCAACCTATTATCCATCAATTCTTTCTCAACCATTGAGGATTAACAAATGAAATCTTCACCCTAAAGGTAAGAATTTATGTCCTAGCTCTCAATTTCAAAATTTTACAAAAATGGGTTAAAAGATAGTTCAGTCCATATTCGGTGTGGGCTACGTTTTTCATATGATCTCCTCTTATAAATAGACTAAAAAATCAAACAAAATTTTTTAAAGAAGAATAAATGGGTTTATATAAAAAAGATGCTATAAATATTCCGAAATAAGTATAAATAAGACAAAGGAGTTTTCAGAATTTTATTTTTTTGATCATAAATAATCGCTTCCAAGCTCGAAGTACCATTTGTACAAATAAGAATCCCGATTTTGACCATTATTTTCATATCCGTAATAGTGCGAAAAGAAGGCCTGGCTTAGAAAGACAAATATTGGGTGTGGGGGTTGTTATCTTGCATGCATGTGTTATCAAAGAATGTGGGAAGGTTGTGAGCTAAAAATGGTAGAGAATGGGTTGGGGAATGATGGAATCCTCCATAAAATGACCTTGAAACCTTAATGCACACCTAGTGTTTGATAAAATGCTCAAATGAGCTAGAACCATGATTATCCTCCTAATTTTTAGTTCAATTTGTTATATTTCTAAAATAGATCGAAGTTGCTAAGAATTCTGAAATATTTTAGAGTTTAAGGAACCTAAATTGAGGTATGTTGGCTAAACTCTTCTTTAAGAATTGGAACCCCAATATCCTTGTAAGTTCCAAGATATTTATTATAAGTTGAGTATTCTGAATAAGTTTTGTGATAGAGATATATGTTTAATTCGTGTTTCAAATGCTCTCATGATATTGTATTATAAATTGAGGATGTGTTCCAAACTATGGATTGTGTATCTACGTGTTATGATTCCATGTCGTGATTTATGTCGAAAACTATTTTGCCAAATTGTGTAGAGATTGTGATTGGGGTTATACCTCCACCCGCATATATTGGGGTAAGGCGGCAGGGCAGCTTTGTGTATGATTTTGGTATTGCTGTTGCACCACCACCCACATATATATATTGGGGTGAGGCGACATGGCCACTTTGTGTAGGTATTGGTGTCATTGATGCAGTTCCACCCGCATATATTGGGGTGAGGCGGCGGAGCCGCTTTGTGTGAAAATGGATATTGTGTTTACACCTCCACCTGCATACATTGGGGTGAGGCGGCAGGGCAGCTTGAGTAGAGTTTTGGTATTGTGTTTACACCTCCACCCGTATATATTGGGGTGAGGCGGCGGGATCGCTTTGTGTGAAAATAGTTACAGAGGATCTCATCTTAAATTCTATAAATGTTAATGACTGCTTTTGATAAGCTTGCTTTGGTTTAAACGGCTATCTATGCTATTTTATTGTTGCCTTGATTTATCATATTCATACTGTATTTTCGAGTTCTTAAATTGATGTTTGATTTTCATACTAGTACTATTCGACATGTACTAACGTCCCATTTGTCGGGGGTGCTGCATCTTTAATGGATGTAGGTGGTTCCATAGCGGAGAATACTGACCAATGATAGCAGTGCTTATTCTTCCCAGCTGACTTGGTGAGCCCCATCTCATTCTGGGGTTGTGCATCTTTTGTTTCTTATGTATTTTTAGGTATAGCCAGAGCCTTGTTGTCGGCACCATCTTTACTCTCTTCTGTATCTTTAGAGGCTCCGTAGACACTATGTGGGTTGTATATGGGTGTTAGAAAGGTCAACGGATCATGTTGTGTTTTGGGCTCTTGTTCCGCTCAGTCATAAGGATGTATGTATTTTGAAACTTAACAATGATGTAACAAAATGAAATGACTTAGTAATGTATATATGTATGAACTTTCTACTGCCTAACTAATGAGAGCATGCCTTCTCTGGAGGTGAGTCGGGTAGATAGTGTCTAACAGGCTTGCTCGATCGGGTCCACTCGGTTAAGCGCCGGTCGCGCTCCCCGAGGTTGGGGCGTGACATTAAAAATATATATGGGTTAAAAATTGGAGCCTCATGCATTAAAGTGAGCACGGATTAAAAATATTGGAGTCCTGCGTCAAAATTGAACAGGGTTAAAAGTGGAGTCCATGCATTAAAAGTAAGCATGAGTTAAAAATAGTAGCCCATAAGTACGGGTTAAAAATGATTATTATTTTTGTATATGCAACAACATGATTCTCGAAAATGTGGTTGAACATTTATCTCCACATGTAGTACTCTGAGTATTTTTTTTTTTTTGGATAAAAAATCTTTAGTATCGTCAAATTGAGTTGCTTAATCTGAATTCGTCTTGAACATGTCTTCAACCTCGCATCGAACCACTAGCTCTGATACCACTTGTTGAGATCGAAAATAATAAGGCATCAAACGGAAGCTAACAATATAAACTTTGGTGATGATAAATCTGACAATAAAGAATATTATACTAAAAGATGTAAAATATACTTTATATGGTTTGGTCAATTGATCTACATATGAGAAGCTAATATAAAAATATAAAAAAAAAAAAGCTATCGAGAGAATAATCTCTCCATAAAAAAACTCTCTTAGGAACTACATTGTGGATGCTATTGTTTATTGTTGTGTGTGAAGGATAGATTCTCAATATATAGAGGCCACAACCTTTTCCTCCAAGAAAAGGATCCGTCAAATATGAAAGAGATTTATATATTTCTTTAAGAAAAAGTAAACAATAATGATTAATATTTTACCCTTCCTTCAAGTAAAATAATAAATCCAAATAATGTAAAGAAATCAGGACAAATTCCTAACAAATTATCGTACTGTAAATATTCTTTAATTATAGAATGGTAGTTTTGCAAATATCTTTTGGAACATAAATTTATGTTCCGTGACGTTTTAGAGATAATCATACCTTTTATATAATCAGCCCCAATGGCTAACGTTTAATATAGATATCTTGCCCTTTGTGGGCCCTTTCTTTCTCATATCATTGTCACGATGTGCCTTTTACTGGCTATAGCATATACGATACAGTACTTGTAGGCATCTAAATTTTATTGGATTTAAATCCATAAAATTATTTAGACTATATTTTTAAATTCAAGATATATTAAATCAAATAAATTTATTGGGCTAATATAATTGGATTACAAGTCCAATATATATGAATTAAATAAATAAGTTTTAATCCATTAGGCTAGCCCATTTAATTGGGCTAAAGTGATGAGCCCGCTTCATTAAGCCCAAGATGCCATCTTCCTAGAGGCCCAGTTCGGTGCCACGTGTCATATGACGTGGCACACCAAGTCAAGCGAAAGAGCCAATAGGATCATGCCACGTGTCAAAATGATAAAGTATGCCAAGTCACATTAAAAGACCAATGAAATCACGCCACATGTGCAAGTGACGTGTTTTGGACAATCAAATACGGCCTTGTCACACTTCAATTTGATTGGTCGGAAAGAGTTTGTTCTTATCATAAATCTTCCCTCCCACAACTATAAATAGGGGTCTTCATAACCCAGAAAAGACACCAGAAGTTATAACAAGAAGCAAGAAAGAGCTCGTGGATCAAACACTGCAAATTCCTCCGCAAGTTTCAAGTTCAAGGAATCAAGTTTCAAGTTCAAGCAATCAAGTTCAAGTTCAAGCAATCAAGTTCAAGCTCAAGAACGAAGAACAAATTAAGTTCAAGCTCAAGAACGAAGAACAAATCAAGGTCAAGTTCAAGCAACCAAGCTAAAGCTCAAGAACAAGACCATCATTCGTGGCGAGAACTACATATTTAAGATCAAGCTCAAGGGCTCTTGAATTTATTTACTATTAGAAAAAAGAGTCAGATGATTCATAGAGATTGTAACACTCAAATATTTGAAATAAAATACTATGATTATTGCAATATTTTTCGGTCTTGATTTTATTTCATGATGCAATTTATTGTCTATAAATTTTGGCACACCCGGTGGGACAATCTCTACCTCTCATCTCAACTTTTCAATCACCAAAGTTCAAGAACATTGAAATGACTTCAAAGAAAATCAACTCCGGTTCAACTTCCACCAAGGCTGTTAATTCCATGTTCTATGTTGATGTTACCTTTGGAAGCTTTGGACCAGTTACGAGGAGCAAAGCAAGCTCGTTAGGACAACAAGCACCCAAGTGTCGTCCACATCAACCCCTGTTTTCGGATCTTCATCCTCAAAAGGAGCAAGATCTTTCACAAATGCACCCAAAGGAGGAAGCGATGTTGCTAAAAAGATCAAGAAAACTCTTGCTCTACTTGACCTCTCCGGATCCAAGTACTCTGCTGTGAAGGAAGATGATGATGCTTCAAGTGCTGGATCCTCCCCACTTACACCACATAGCGTGATCCAATCAAGGATCAACCTGTGTGAAAATCCATGTTACTCTCCATCGTCCACGACAATCATGCAAGCCATGGTGACAAACACTTCATCTGTGGAGGAGCAGTTGGCAAACTTGACGGAAGCAATCGCTGGCTTGACCAAGTGCATGCAAAATCAAGATGCTAGAATCGACAAGCTAACAGATAGGGTGGGAATATTGATGGAAGAAGAATCCACCCATGCACCTGGCAAACTCTCAGAAGTTCAAGAGATTGATCCTCCCCCACGAGAAGTTGCATCCACTAAGGAAATTCCAGTCTCTTCGGAAGGGATGATTCCAATCAATCAACTAAAGGAGTTCATTGAAGGGACTATAAAAAACAAATATGAAGTCGCTTCCAGGTCCTCTTTTACCAACCCAAAGCCGTACACTTCAAGGATCAATATGTTGAAGATGTCTGCTGGCTATCAACCTCCAAAATTTCAATAGTTTGATGGCAAAGGCAATACAAAGCAACATGTGGTGCACTTCGTTGAGACATGCAATAATGCTGGGACTTATGGAGATTACCTCGTCAAGTAGTTTGTCCGCTCATTAAAAGGAAATGCTTTTGATTGGTATACGGACCTCGAGGCTAGATCTGTTGATAGTTGGGATCAACTAGAGCAAGAATTCCTCAATCGCTTTTATAGCACGAGACGTACTGTGAGTATGATAGAACTTACAAATACTCGTCAACGAAATGGTGAACCAGTTATCGACTCTATCAATCATTGGAGGAATGCAAGCCTCAACTGCAAAGACATGCTTAGTGAAGCTTCAGGCATAGAGATGTGCATCTATGGCATGCATTGAGGATTTTGCTACATCTTGCAAGGTATCAAGCCTAGCACATTTGAATAACTTGCAACTCGTTCCCATGACATGGAATTGAGCATGGCCTCTGCTGGAAATGAAAGGTTGCCCATCTATGAACCTCGCAAGGGAACGACAAGCAAGAAGTCAGGAAGTGGGGCAAGTTCGTACCCAAGCCTGAAAGCAAAGAAGCTATGAATGTCAACACATCACCTATAAAGTTCACGACAAAGGTGAGCAAGAAGCAGAGTATGAAATCCACTTCTTTTCAAGATAAGCCAAGCGAAAAGTTGACTCTAAAAGAAATGCAAGAGAAAGAGTACCCATTTCTAGATTCTGATGTGCCAGCTATTTTTGAAGAACTCCTCGAGTTAAATCTCATTGAGCTTCCGGAGATGAAGCGACCAAATGAAGCTGGGAAAACAAATGACCCAAATTGCTGCAAATACCATCGACTTGTAAGCCACCCTCTGGAGAAGTGCTTTGTCTTCAAGGACAAAGTTATGGACTTGGCTCGCGAAAAGAAGATCGTGCTTGAAGATGAGAAAGCAAGCGCAAACCAAGTATCTATCAACTTTGGCTCATTCAGTCCGGATGAATTATGTGGTTTAAAGAAAGTAAAGATGAAGAATTACCGGAGAACGACAAAGCTGAAGTCAATAAACCTGATGATGATGAAGGTTGGACGTTGGTGACTCGTCGTAGGTACCATAGAAGGAGCCCACGAAAATAATCAGTAGAAAACCCAACAAGGAAAATGATGGTAAAAAGACCAAGGAGATGGAATCTGGTTAAGCACTTAAAGAAAGCAAAAGTGGAGGTGCACCACTCCCAAAAGCCACAAAATCTAGTGACCTTGGAGGAGTGTTTACCAAGTTGGTTCTGCATGAAGATTTCCCATGGGGGTATCGATGACTCTTGTTGCCATGCTGACGAAGGGAAAGAAAAGAGTGATGACATACCGTTGGCAACATCTTCGGAAAAGCTCATCGAGTCCACTCCTCAAGAAGTTAATGCTTGTGAGGAAAAAGTCACATTCACAAATGATGATCTTCTGCTAGGTGACACTCTTCATAACCGCCCATTGTACCTGGTTGGCTATATGTGTGATGAAAGGGTAAATCAAATTTTGGTTGATAGAGGATCCTCAGTGAATATTTTTCCAATTCGCACTATGAAAGAACTTGGTATTCCCATGAACGAACTCTTAGAAAGTCGTGTAATGATCTAAGGATTCAACTAAGAGGGGCAAAGAGCCATAGGCACTATCAGGCTGGAAATCATCATTGAAGATATGCAATCAAGTGCATGGCTGCATGTGATCGATGCAAAGACTTCACACAACGTCTTGCTTGGAAAGCCTTGGATACATGAGAATAAAGTGGTTCTATCTACCTACCATCAATGGTTGAAATACTATGAAGGTGAAGTCGAGAAAAAGATAATTGCTGATGATGAGCCATTCACCGAGGCTAAGTCACACTTCGCGGATGCAAAGTTATACTTGAAGAACCGCATTGTGAAGGAGCTAAAAGTCGATGATGTCATGAATGACAAGGATGATGAGTTCACGGCTAAGAGAGCTGAGGTGGTTGCTGATAAAACCAAAGCTATTGCTGAGAAGGTACACCCCAACCCAAATAAGTTTCATAAAGGGAACATTTTGTCTCACGGCACGAAAGTAACTCCTTCGCTCCAATATGTCCCTAAAAAGAAGAAAGAAGAAGGTGAATCATCTAATATCCAAACTAACATGCTAAAGGGGTTAACTCTTCAGGTCAAACGAATTGAGGCAGTAAAGTCATCCTCAATGCCGCTTGTAAGGCTTGTTGCCCAAAATCGTTTGCAGAATATGGCACTCCTTACAAAGCGAATAGATGAAGGTTTGGATCCTAACACTTACAGGCTATTTGAAAAGGCTGGATACAATCCTAATGAGTCGTCAAAGTTAGCGAATCTACCATCAGAAGCTATGACGAGACAACCACGTGAAGGTTTAGGATACAAGCAACTGTCACCAGTGCGCATCTCCATAAGAAGGGCGAGCATCAATTATATCACTGTAGAAGATGAATCTGCCACTTCTAACAAGCCTTTTGTCTTTGATCGACTTGGAAAATCAACTGTGAGGACTTCCGTGTTTGAGAGATTGGGTCCATTAAAGAAGGAGAACAAGTTCCAGAGAAATTTTCAAAGCATAAGAACACCCGCTTTGCCCAAAATCCAGAAGATCTCTAAGGATTTCCAAAGTTTGGTTCCTTCTAGAATGAGGCGACAAACAAAACTTGTGGTTTCATATAAAGAAGTACTGAAAGTAAAGCCATATATTGTCGCCTACACTAAGGAACATGACAAAGATGAAGAAAGTGTGGGTTCTTCGTATCATGTTATTGTACTAGGCGAGAATGGTGTTCCATCTTCAATGGAGGATAATACAGAATTGGAGGATGTTTCACCATGTTATCACATATCCTTCAACGATGGGGACCCTCAAGAAGATGAAGATGCAAAATATGCTCCGCCAGAACTTGAAGCAAGGGTGAAGGTAACAATTGATGCCTTAAAAGAAGTTAACCTTGGCACTGATGAAGAACCAAGACCCACTTACCTAACTGCTTTACTAAAAGTTGATGAAGAAAGCACTTATATTGAGTTACTTAAGGAGTTTAGGGATGTCTTTTCTTGGAGTTACAAAGAAATGCCTGGCTTGCACCCTAAAGTAGCAGTCCATCACCTTGTGGTCAAGAATGATGCTCGTCCTATTAAGCAAGCTCAAAGGCGCTTTAGGCCGGACTTGGTTCCCCTGATTGAAACCGAAGTTAACAAACTCATTGAAGCTCGATTTACTCCGGAAGTTAAATACACAACGTAGGTTTCAAGTATTGTCCCTTTAAGGAAGAAGAATGGCCAGATTCGAGTGTGCATCGACTTCAGGGATCTCAACAATGTGTGTCCCAAAGATGAATTCCCGCTTCCTATTCCAGAGCTGATGATCGATGCAACTACTGGGTATAAGGCAATGTCATTTATGGATGTTTCGTCAAGCTATAACCAAATTCGCATGGCACCAAAAGATGAAGAGCTTACTGTATTTTGCACCCCCAAGGGTATTTATTGTTATCAGGTAATGCCTTTTGGCTTGAAGAACGCTAGTGCTACTTGTCAAAGGGCTATGCAGAATATTTTTGACGACCTTCTCCACAGAAATGTCGAATGCTATGTGGACGACTTGGTGGTAAAAACAAGAAAGAGGGGCGACCACTTGAAAGACTTAAGAATGGTGTTTGAGTTGCTCCGGAGGTACCAACTTAGGATCAATCCATTGAAATGCGCCTTTGGAGTTACTTTCGGAAAGTTCCTTGGTTTCATTGTTCGACATCGAGGGATTGAAATTGATCAAGCCAAAGTAGATGCAATCTTGAAAATGCCTGAGCCTCGAGATATTCACGAATTGGAAAGTCTGCAAGGAAAGTTAGCGTACCTTAGGAGATTCATCTCAAACCTAGCTGGGAGGTGCCAACCATTCAGTCGCCTTATGAATAAAGGTGTCCCTTTCAAATGGGACCAAGCGTGTAGCAATGCCTTTGAGAGCATTAAATCCTACTTGATGAAGCCTCCAGTTTTGGCAGCCACTATACTTGGAAAGCCGTTGATACTATACGTTTCACTACAAGAAAGGTCTGTTGGAGCGTTGTTGGCCCAAGAAAATAGTGAAGGGAAAGAAAACTCCCTTTACTACTTAAGAATGATGATGAAACCAAACGAGCTGAATTATTTGCCAATTGAAAAGTTGTGTTTGGCGCTAGTCTTCTCAATTTAAAATTTGAAGCACTACTTTCAAGCTCATGTTGTTCATCTTGTTTCTAAAGCAAATCCCATAAAGTTCGTGATATCAAAACCTATTCTTAGTGATCGACTAGCGAGATGGCATCTCCAATTTCAACAATTCGAGATTTTTTATATCCCTTAAAAGGCTATAAAAGGACAAGCATTGGCAGATTTCTTGGCAGATCACCCTATACTTGATGATTAGGAGCTAACTGACGAACTACCTGATGAGGATGCAATGGTCATTGAAGTTCAACCTTCATGGAAGATGTACTTTGATGGTGCTGCACATCGCGGAAGAGCTGGTGCTGGTGTAGTATTTGTCACTTCTCAAGGTGAAGTTCTGCCCTACTCTTTTACTTTGACGTAACTCTGCTCTAATAACATTGCTGAGTATCAAGCACTAATACTTGGGCTTGAAATGGTTGCCGAAATGAAGCGGTTGCAATTGCAAGTCTTTGGTGACTCACAGTTGGTGATCAACCAACTTTTAGGTAGTTACGAGGTCAAGAAACCTGAACTACGCCCATATCATGATTATGCTAAGAAATTAATGGGATGGGTCTGTGATGTGACTATTTGACATGTGCCAAGGAAAGAAAACAAGAATGGCAACAACCCATTATCGACTACTTACGCTAAGGGATACTTCCAGAAAATTCGAGGAGAAGGACTAAAATCCGTCATCGTGCACCTCGCTTCCTTTACTACAAAGATACTCTATACAGAAGGTCATTCGGGGGAGTACTCTTGCGATACTTAGGGGAAGAAAAAGCACTCCAAGCTTTGCAAGAGGCACATTCTGGGGTATGTGGGTCATACCAGTCTGGACCAAAGCTCCACTTTCATATAAAAAGGATTGGATATTATTGGCCAATGATGGTAAAAGATTGCTTGGACTACGCTCGAAAATGCAAGGCTTGTCAATTCCATGCGAATTTTATTCATCAACCTCCTGAAGTGTTGCACCCGACTGTGGCATCCTGGTCATTTGACGCTTGGGGATTAGATGTTGTTGGACCACTGCCAAAGTCCTCTGGTGGGCACCTATACATCTTGGCTGCAACTGACTACTTCTTAAAATGGGCTGAAGTTGTTGCTCTTAAGGAGGTAAAGAAGGAAAATGTTGCAAATTTTATCCAAGTAAACATAATCTATCGCTTTGGCATTCCTCGTTACATAATAATGTATAATGGAAAGACATTCGATAATAGGTTGATGAACAAGATTTGTGATCTCTTTGGCTTCAAGCAACGTAACTTTTCGATGTACAATGCTGCCGCCAATGGTCTAGCTGACGCATTCAACAAAACTCTATGCAACTTGTTAAAGAAAGTCATCTCCAAATCCAAACTAGATTGGAATGACTGTATGGAAGAAGCTCTATGGGCATAAAGGACTACTCACCGCACGCCAACACAAGCGACTCCTTATTCACTCGTTTATGGAGTCGAAGTCGTTTGCCACTCGAGCGTCAAATACCTTCATTACGACTAGCTATTCAAGAAGGGATCACTGATGAAGAAAATACTCGACTTCGATTAGCAGAGTTGGAGGCTCTTGATGAGAAGAGGTTGGAAGCCCAACAGAGTCTTGAATGTTATCAAGCTCGATTGTCTCGCGCCTTCAATAAAAGAGTTCGCCCGAGATCCTTTCAAGTAGGGGATCAAGTCCTTGCTGTATGAAGACCCGTAATTACTTTCCATAAATCTGTAGGGAAGTTCACTTCAAAATGGGATGGGCCATATGTCGTGCAAGAAGCTTATTCAAGTGGGGCTTACAAGCTGGTTGATGCAGATGGCATGAGAATCAGCCCTATCAATGGCAAGTTTTTGAAGAAGTATTATCCATGAAGTTGCAACGCTTCTTGAGGCATGAGTCTAAACTGCATGTTCCTACACTCCTAGCCCGCATGAGTCTAAACTGTGTACGGCCCACCACCAAAAAGAAGGATCTGCTAGGTTGAAAACCTCGAAAGAAGCGGCCTAGAAAAAAGTTAGGACATAAAAAATAAAGAGTCTACTAGGTTGAAAACCTCGAAAGAGGCGGCCTAGGCAAAACCTAGAACATAAGAAAAAATTCTGCTAGGTTGAAAACCTCGAAAGGGGCAGCCTAGGCAAAAGTTAGGACATAAAAAAATTTAAAATAAATGAGAAAACAAATCACCCATTCTAAACTACGGTATGACTTGATCCTTTTCACCGAGGTACGTAGGCAGCTTAGAGTATCATTCTGAGTTTAGTCGCATAAGTTCAAAAGATACATAGTGCCCTAGTCGTTGTCCAAATGAAGTATGATGGAAGTAATTCATTCAAACAACACTTGAAAATCAGGCTGAAATTTCGTTCTTCTTTTGAACTTTGGATCTCATATGACTTAGACGGGCCAAGCCTTCATGATAAATAAGTGTCTTCAATAGGGAGATTATAGTCTTTTAGGAGGCTACCAAGTATCTGCACTGAAGTTCAGGGATTTACTATGTCTTTATGTTCACCAAATCTTTAAGTCCTCCGGTCTTCAAGTTTGCTTCTCTTCAAGTTAAAATGTTTAAACCCTCCAAGTCTCCAAGTTGATGTCTCCAAGTTGAAATCTTTAAGTTTGTCGGTCTTCAAGTTGAAGTCTTCACGTTCGCCACTCTTCAAGTTGAAGTCTTCAAAGTCCGCCAAATCTTCAAAGTTTCCAAATATTCAACTCAATGTCGTCAAGTCCACGAAGTCTTCAAGTTGAAGCTTTATAACTTTCCAATCTTAAGGTGGACATATGAGTCCCTTTTGCACCTTAAGTTGGCCTCTTCGTGGGTTTGTCCTTAAAAGGACACTATAACTTTCCAATCTTAAGGTGCACATATAAGTCCCTTTGCACCTTAAGTTGGCCTCTTCGTGGGTTTGTCCTTAAAAGGAAACTATAACTTTCCAATCTTAAGGTGAACATATAAGTCCCTTTGTACCTTAAGTTGGCCTATTCGTGGGTTTGTCCTTAAAAGAAACTATATTTTCCAATCTTAAGGTGGACATGTAAGTCTCTTGAGAGTAATCTCTCCGATAGTCAAGGCATATTGAGAGTAATCTCTCCGATAGTCGAGGCATATTGAGAGTAATCTCTCCGATAGTCGGGTCATTTTGAGAGTAATCTCTCCGATAGTCGAGCCACATTGAGAGTAATCTCTCCGATAGTCGAGCCACATTGAGAGTAATCACTCTGATAGTCGGGGCATATTGAGAGTAATCTCCCCGATAGTCGGATCATTTTGATAGTAATCTCTCCGATAGCCGAGCCACATTGATAGTAATCTCTCCGATAGTCGAGCCACATTGAGAGTAATGTCTCCGATAGTCGGGTCACATTGAGAGTAATGTCTCCGATAGTCGGGTCATTTTGAGAGTAATCTATCTGATAGTCGGGTTGTTTTGAGAGTAATCTCTCCGATAGTCGAGCCACATTGAGAGTAATATCTCCGATAGTCGGGTCATCTTGAGAGTAATCTCTCCAATATTCGGGCCAAGATAAGTACTCATCCCTTCACACCCTAAACACCCTTCTTTATGCGTGGATCATCTCGTTAAACAAGAACATATATCTTTCTTATTTGACCTACAAAAAAAAAAAGAGAAAATACGCACAAGAAAATAAGAAGAAATTACCTTCGCGTCAATGCTTTCAAGTCGTCAAAAGTAGACTCGAAGTGGTGTGAAAATGATGAAAGTGATGCTAATATAATAAAGAGTATACTGTATTTATAGAGTTTTCAAAAGGCATTATAGAACATATGGATTCGATGTGGGATCGGGTGTAAGGCGGTCGAACGCTTTCTACTCCAAATAGAATTCGAATTGTGAGATACTGTGAAAAGTTACCTTAATTTGGAGTCTTTCTCCTTAAAAGTTCTAATGCAGTGTACTATTTGTTTGACTCACGTGTGCCACATCAAAGCAATACAAGGACTTTTCCTTGGCAATAATCACAAATGGGACAATTGAGCGTGCCGTTTTCTGATTTTCTCTTTATTTGAGATGTTACCCATTTCATAAATAAACTTTCCAAACAAAAATGGATTGGAAAGTTTAAATTGGAGTTAGCTAAAAATGGTACTTCAAGCCTCATCTTTTAAGTTGGACACATCTACGTCTCGATAAGTCTCGAAACAGGGAGCATTTGTAGGCATCTAAATTTTATTGGATTTAAATCTATAAAATTATTTAAATTATATTTTTAAATTCAAGATATATTAGTTTAAATAAATTTATTAGGCTAATATAATTGGATTACAAGTCCAATATATATGGATTAAATAAATAAGTCTTAATCCATTAGGCTAGCTCATTTAATTGGGCTAAAGTGATGAGCCCGCTTTATTAAGCCCAAGATGTCATCTTCCTAGAGACCCAGTTCAGTGTCACGTGTCATATGACGTGGCACGCCAAGTCAAGTGGAAGAGCCAATAGGAACATGCCACGTGTCAAAATGACAAGGCATGCCAAGTCACATTAAAAGGCCAATGAAATTGCGCCACATGTGCAAGTGACATGTTCTGGCCAATCAAATACGGCCTTGTCACACTTCAATTTGATTGGTCGGAAAGAGTTTGTTCTTATCATAAATCATCCCTCCCACAACTATCAATAGGGGTCTTCATAACCCAGAAAAGACACCAGAAGTTATAACAAGAAGCAAGAAAGAGTTCGTGGATCAAATACTGCAAATTCCTCCACAAGTTTCAAGTTCAAGCAATCAAGTTCAAGTTCAAGCAATCAAGTTCAAGCTCAAGAACGAAGAACAAATCAAGCTCAAGAACGAAGAACAAATCAAGGTCAAGTTCAAGTTCAAGCAACCAAGCTAAAGCTCAAGAACAAGACCATCGTTCGTGGCGATAACTACATATTCAAGATCAAGCCCAAGGGCCCTTGAATTTATTTACTATTGAAAAAAAGAATCAGAGGATTCATAGAGATTGTAACACTCAAATATTTGAAATACAATACTACGATTGTTGTAATATTTTTTGGTCTTGATTTTATTTTTCGACGCAATTTATTATCTACGGTACTAATATGTAAACAATACATAATCTGCATATACTGATCATGTGCTACCATTTATGAACCCATATTCGTACATATACGATTATTCACATGATCACTTTCTGTATTACATATGAGATAGTTTTGGCTTTAGATCGGACATGAGGCACTTAAGCTTTGATAACATCATGTATCCTTAAATAATATTGTCCCTTTTACGTTTGGGATAGTACGATTACAGTATCAAAATGCCTTAGCCTTGGGTCAAAAATATCACTCATAATTTGTTAGAATTCACAAATCTCCATCTATCATTCTGAGTTTATACAACTTCACTTGGCACACCTAAGTGCATTTTGGAGAGCACTCCTGGTGATCTTATTTAGTTCATTAGTGCCAAAATGAGGAAATTATAATATGAAAGCGTAACATTGTCGTTTCGTAGCGATTTGCGTCCCTGTTAATTCAAGTATATTACCTTTGTAATCTTAGAGGTTGTGCCTTTCGTGCATCTAATACCTTAGCAGCTACTTCACTTATCGGCCACTTTGGGTTTATTTACATTGTTCTCCCATCTACTCTTCCGTTTGCCGTTTAGTCTATTTGCGCCGCTTTCATCATTCAAAAGGTAATCAAGACCCAAATACATATTATCGGCATGCATCATACCTTTCAGAGTCATATTTCATTCTAGACTTAAGAGTTCTCATATAAATTGTCACTTAAATGTTTGTTAATTACTGTTTGAATTTAACTGAATATTACTATAGCATTTGGTATTTTCTCTTGCTCCCAAACGCAAATTCTTATGTATAATATTACTCTCGACTAATCACATCCACACTTCATGAGTCTGGATGTGAGATATATTCAATAGCAAAATAGTACAGTGGAGGGGGACCAAACCTTATCTCCATAAAACATTGTGGATTGGGTATCCTCAAGTAAGCTTATAATCTATTACATTCGGTTCTAACTTTATGACATTTTTATATTGGTTCAAAATAAGTGTTATTTTATATAATTGAGAAGGAATTAATTTTATTTTTTTAAAATTTGATCTTATTTACATATTTCAATGTGTTAAGTTAATAATATGCAAATTTTAATTAAGGTTAATTTTGTCAAAATATTTGTTTTTTCTAGGAGATAATATTTTCTTAAGGAGTGTGCCAAAGTGAAATGATTCGGCCAGTCGTTTTGAGTATTTCAGCCCCCTTTTCCCCATTTGATGCTTTACATATATTCATTTGTGGTTATGTGACTTGCCGGGGGGGTGGATTAGTTTCGGGAAGGTTTTGGACTAAATTAGGATACTTAGTCCCAAGGTTGGAAGCTTAAATTGTAAGAAAAGATCGGAGTTTGATATTTGTGCAGACGACTTCAGAACGGTGTTTTGATGATTCAATAGCTTCGTATGATGATTTTAGACTTAGGCGTGTATCCGGAATTGGATTTGGAGGTCTATAGGTTGGTTTGGTATTTTTTGCCAAAAGTTGAAAAGTTAAAGGTTTGGCAGGTAGATAGGTTTGACCGAGAGCTGACTTTGCTGATATCGGGTTCAGATTTTGGTTTCGGGAATTGAAATAGGTATGTTGTGTCATTTGGGACTTGCATTCAAAATTTGAGTTCAACCCGAGGTGTTTATGCATGTTCGGCATAAGTTTTGAATTTGGAAAGTTGGATTAGATCCTTAGGGTTGAATTGAGGTGTGATTCGTGATTTTGATGTTATTTTGTGTGATTTGAGACCTCGAGTAAGTCTGTATTATATTTTAAGATTGGTTGGTGTAATTGGATGGGGACCCGGAGGCATCGGGTGTGTTTCAGATGGGTTTCAGACCATTTTCTCCATATTATGGCATAACAGATTTCTAATGTTTTCTCCTTTGTGATCGCGAGAAGGCAGTCGCGGTCACGTAGCTTATTTCTGATGGCAGACGAATTGTTCTTCGCGTTCGTGAGTTGGTGATCGAGTTCGCAATTCTTTGGAAGGCAATAGCCTTCCGATCGCATTCACATAGTGTCAAGAGTGTGGTGCACTGCATTCGCGACTTTGGTCTCGCGTTCGCATAAGCCTTTTTCTGGGCCATATGTAAGTCCTGCGATCGTGATGAATACACCTAGGTAGACTATTTAACATATCATTTCGAGGATTTTGGTTATTAAATCACATTTTGAAATAGAGAGCTCGTTTTTGGGCGATTTTGGATGGAATTTTCACGATTTGGATTGGGGTAAGTATTTTTGACTTGGATTTATTTATATTTCATGTTTCAATCCTTGCTTTTAGCATTTAATTGGAGAAATTAAGTGAAGAAATTGGGGATTTTAGTAAAATTTCTCCAAATGAAATTTGATGATTTGAAGGTTGATTTGAGGTCAAAATTGGATGAAATTGGTATGGGTGGACTCATAATCAATTGGGTATTCAGAATATCTGAGTTTTATCGGGTTACGGGGAGCGAGCCCGGGGTTAATTTTTTGGGTTGACTTGATTTTAATAATTATCGAAGCTTTATTATTTAGGGCTGTTTCCTACGGCAATATTTGATGCTATTAAGTTGTTTGTGACTAGATTCGTGTCGTTCGAAGGCCGATTTGCATGGAAAGGGCTTTTTGGAGTATTGATTCACACGTTTTGAGGTAAGTAACATATCTAAACTTGGATTTGAGGGTAATTATCTATGGGAACTAAGTTATTTGGGATGTGTTGAGGTGACGCACGCGCGTGCGTGCACCGGGGTATTCATTATTCGGGTGGACTTTAGACTATTACTAGACATGTTTTGCTATCATGCCTCATTATATCCTTGTTTTCTCTACTTGTGCTTATTTGATCTATGATTCATGTTAAAATCATGGCTAGGCTATGTGCTTATTTTGCTGAAATATAATGGGCTATTCTTGCTATTTTGAGATATTTGACTTAATTGTAATCATATCCTCAGTCATAATTTTTTTATTTCATGCCATATCTCAGGCTCTGTACATTATTGTTGCTACATCACTTACTGTTGTTGTTTTCCATATGTGATACTGTTTGGGCTGCGTTCTATGAGATTGTGAGACCTAGACTTGAGAGATTGGTGACTAATATAGGCCATAGAGCCATGTTGTGAGCCATATTTCGATCAGGTTATATACCGCAACGAATTGTTATTTGAATCAGGTTGCACGCTGCAACAAAGTGTTATTTGGATCGGATTGCATGCCGCAACATGCCATATTGGCTTTTGATTAGTGCTTAGGTCAGAATCCGCCTCTCCGAAGTCTGATATTTACAGTGATTGCGGGCACAGTGATATATATATATATATATATATATATATATATATACACGTGCTTTGGTGAGAGGCATTTATGCCAGGCACCCGTACAATGCTGAGTGTTATTGTGTGTGTGATATTGAGGGGTTTTATTCTAGGCACCGTGAGTGTACTGAGTGCGGTCATATTTGATAGTTCCACTGTGATGATATTGGCTTCACATGTATATTTGACATGTAGGCACATAGATGTACTTTCCTCATGCTATCTGGTAATTGAAATATTTTATCCGTGTTTGGCTTTAACTGTTATACTTGGAAAGCATGTCTAAATTTCCAAAATGTGAACGAGTTGAACATGATATCATTGAGTTATTTACTTATATTGTTTCCTTTATATACTGAGCCGTTATTGGTTAATGATATTGGTCTCTGGCTATTTCTTTTGAGCTCGTCACTACTTTCAGCCCAAAGTTAGGTTTCTTAGCTATTGAATAATGGGGATCGGTTGTACTCATACTACACTATGCACTTCATGTGCAGATCCAGGTACTTCCGAACGTGGTGATTGCTATAGTTGCGTTGGTACCAGCTTTTGAAATATTACCAGGTATCTGCTATGTTGTCTGCAGACCTTGAATTTCTCTTTCATTTATTTTTGTTATTAGTGTTCTATTGTTCAAATAGTTGTATTGAGGACTTGGCTTTGTATTTTGATATTTAGTAGTGCTCATGTACTCGTAGACACCAGATTGAGATGATTGTAGTAGCATTATTGTTTTTTCGCAGTTATTTCATGATATTTCCTCTATTGAGTTTATTAAATTTTTATTTATTGAATTTGTTGTTATTGTAAAACTGTTGGCTTGCCTAGCAAGTAGTGTTAGGCATTGTCGCGGCTCCGGTGGGAGTTGGATCGTGACAAGTTGGTATCAGAGCACTAGATTGCTTAGGCCTCATGAGTCATGAGCAAGTTTAGTAGAGTCTTTCGGATCGGTACAGAGACATTTGTACTTATCTTCGAGAGGCTACCGAACTATTAGGAAACGTCACTTTTTTGCATTCTTGTTGTGAGGATTTACTAATTTCGAAGTCTGAACCTTTACTCTTCTATTCTCTCATAGATGGTGAGGTCACGCTCAGACAGATCAGGCGGACAGACACTAGTACCACCAGTTAGGGCCCTGAGAGGCCGGGCCAAGGTAGAGGCCGAGGTAGGGCTCGCACTACAGCTAGAGCAGCACCCGTGGAGCCACAGGAGCAGGTTCCAAAAACTATTGAGCCGGTGGGACCAACTCAGACACCGGCGGTACCTATTATTATACCTGGTCTTTAGGAGGCTTTGGCTCAGATCCTGAGTGTGTGCACGATTTTGGCCTAGGCGGTTATGGTACCATTTGCACCAACTACCTCACATGCTGGGGTCAAACCCAGACTCCCGCCGCCCGTACACCGGAGCAGCTAGCTTAGGGTTATCAGACACCAACGGTCTTACCAATTCAGCCAATGGTTATTGCTCAGGCCGAGGTTGGTCCACCTCTGACTGATGTGGATCATAGGAGGTTGGAGTGGTTTAGGAAGCTTGACCCGCCCTAGTTCAATGGAGGAGAGTCAGAGGATGCTCAAGATTTTCTAAATCGATGTCATCGGATTCTTCACACAACGGGTATTATGGATACCAGTGGGGTTGCTTTCACTACTTTTCAGCTAATAGGGGCATCCTACAGATGGTGGCGGACTTATGATTTGGGCAGGCCAGCGGGCACCGCACCGCTTACATTGCATGAGTTCTCAGTTCTCTTCTTAGAGAAGTTTGTTCCACATACTCGTAGAGAGGAGCTGTGTAGGGAGTTTGAACGGCTATGCCAGGGAGATATGACCATGACTCAATATGAGATGAGATTTGCGTATTTGGCACGACGTTCACTATGGTTGGTCCCCATTGAGACATAGAGGATTAAGAGGTTAATTGATGGCCTCAATTATGGCCTGCATTACAGTTTGGCTCGAGAGGCAGAGACGGATTCTAGGTTTGACAAAGTGGTCGAGATTGCTAGGCGCTTGGAGCAGGTTCGCAAACTTGAGCGTGAGGGGCAGGAGGGAAAGAGGCCTAGTAGTTTAGGTAGTTTTAGTGGTAACTCATTTGGAGGTCAGTCACATCATAGTAGAGGCCATCCTTATAGGCCCGCTCAGGCAACTCATCAGATTCCTCATGGTTCGTCGGCTAGACATAGTTCGTCCAGTGCCCGTCCACTTCAATCATCGTTCAGTGCACTCCTAGCTCAGAGCTCGTATCATGCTCCATCAATTCAGGGTTTGTCAGTACCGAGTTCTTCCAGTGGTTATTCTGGTTACCGGGGCCCGGTTCAGGCCCTACAGTCATCCCTAGGTCGAGGTTACTACGAGTGTGGGAAGTTAGGGCATGTGAGGAGGTATTTCGCCCATCTTATCAGAGGTCCTGTGCAGCCGGGAGTTCAGACTATGATTCCCGCACCAGTTGCTATGCAACCCGCTCAGCCAACTCGGGGTAGAGGTCGTACG
Organism: Nicotiana tomentosiformis; assembly: GCF_000390325.3. Taxonomy (NCBI): domain Eukaryota; kingdom Viridiplantae; phylum Streptophyta; class Magnoliopsida; order Solanales; family Solanaceae; genus Nicotiana; species Nicotiana tomentosiformis. The sequence goes on from NC_090812.1 coordinate 121,976,764, forward strand.
GGGCGAGATCTCCCTAGCGGGGGAGATCAGTCGGGTGGTGGTCAGGCCCATTTCTATGCATTTCCCACCATGCCAGAGGCAATTTCTTCTGACGCCGTGATCACATGTATTGTTTTAGTGCGCCACTGAGATGATTAAATGTTATTTGACCCTGGTTCCACTTATTTTTAAGTTTCATCATACTTTGCTCGATATCAGGATTCACCTTGTGATTCTTTAATCGTATATGTTCATGTATCTACAATGGTGGGTGATTCTATTGTGGTGGACCATGCATATCGGCTTTGTCTGGTGACCATTAGGGGTTACGAGAGTAGATTTGATCTTTTACTACTTAGCATGGTTGATTTTGACGTGATTTTGGGTATGGATTAGTTGTCACTATGTCACGCTATTCTTGATTGTCACACTAAGCCTATGACACTCGCACCGGAAAATTTCAAAGTATTTAAGTGTAAATCCCCGTAAAATTTCGTAAAGGAAAAATAATGTTTCGTGGTACTGAATTGGGATTACGTGTTTGAGGATTGTATAAATTCTTCGCGGCGAGCTTGCGAGCCACAGCTCGGAATTTTTGGGTTGAACAATGCACTGAAAAAGTAAAGGAAAAAATTGGACAGAAGAAATGCATTTCTGCGGCCCACTATGCGGCCGCAGAATCACTCTGCGGACCGCATAATGGCCGCAGAGTGAGGCAGTCTTTTGGGCCATATTTTATGTCAATTTGGCGGCCCATTATACGACCGCAAAACCATTTCACGGGCCACACTCTAATCGCATATTCAGCTTTGAGATTTTCGGAGGGAGGTTCTACGGCGCACTATGCGACCGTAGACCAGTTCTGCAGTGCATTATGCGACCGCAGCGCAGGCTGCAAGCGACATAATGACCGCAGACCGAGTCAGTTATGCCCAGGTTTGGAAGCAAATTATGCGGCCTATTCTGCGTACCGCATATCAATTATGCGATCGCAGATCCTGTTCCGGGGCTTCATTTTTGGGTTTTTATAACCCGACCCTACTTCATTAAATAGACGAATTGTACCATTTTTGACAAAAAATCTGATATTTTTAGAGTGACAGAGTGCCCTAGAGTGAGAAAGTGTTCTTCAACAATTTGTTCTTCAATTCTTGCTCGAATCTTGGAAGACTAATAAGGAAAACTCACTAGGTCTTCTTTCTTGAGGTAAGATTCTACACCCTAACCCTTAATCTCGAATTTTATCTAGAATTGGGTAATTAGTAAAATGATCCTTGAGTATGGGAGTTGGTTATTGTACATGCATGTGTTATCAAAGTGTGTAGGAATATTGTGAGCTAAAAATGGTAAAGAAAGGGGTTGTGGGATGATAGAATCCTCCATAAAAGGGACCTTGAAACCTTAATGCACACTTAGTGTTTGATAAAATGCTCAAATGAGCTAGAACCATGATCATCTTTCAAATTTTGGTTCAGTTTGTTATATTTCTAAAATAGATTGAAGTTGCTAAGAATTCCGGAACATTTTAGAGATTAAGGAAGCTCCATTGAGGTATGTTGGCTAAACCCTTCTCTTGGAATTGAATCCCACGATATTCATGTAATTTATGTAAGTCCTGAGTGGCTCACTATAAAATTGGCTATTCCGAGTAAGTTTGTGTTGAAAGATATATGTTCAATAAGTATTCCAAATGCTTTATTTTTGTTATTTTATCAATTGAGGGTGTGTTCAAAATATAGGGGTTGTGCATTAAAAATGTTCAACTTCCAGTCAAGTTCAAACGAAGGCTATTATGCCAAATTTTGTGAAGAATCTCTACATGCCTTAGATTCTTAATTGCTCACATATGTACTACATGCGTTGATTTGAATTGTTGTTGTTGTTGATGATGATGATGATGTTAGAAAGTGAAAAGGTGAGCATGAAATACTAAATACAGCCAACGTGCCAAAAATAATTTTATAATTATGGCCACTAGTGCCAATGAAATGAAAAGATGTGAAAGAAGTATAAAATGCGATGATTGATATAAAAAGGTTGATGTCTCGAATAAAACAGCCTAGCCGATCGGGTCATGATCGGACACCATGCCGCACACATGATGGTGATTGTGCTGGAAATTATAATTAAAATTGTGATTGTGGTCGATGTCTCTAATGAGAAAGCCTAGCCGATCGTGTCATGATCGGACTCCGTGTTAAAGGTACGGTGGTATTGATATTGAGAGTGATTGTGGTTGATGTCTCTAATGAGATAGCCTAGCCGATCGGGTTGTGATCGGACTCCGTGCTAAGAGTACGGTGGTATTGTTATTGTGAATAATGGTATTGTGAACGATGATATATCGGTACTAAGAATCTCCAACGTGAAAATATGGAAATTTACTTGAAATCTTATGTGGTTCTTAATTTGATGTTTTGGTATTGTCAAGGCTTCCATTGATTTTATAATTGTTCTTCCTTGTAATATTGTTCATTATATTGAGAAGGTCTTTAGTTATACATACTAGTGCTAATCGACGGTACTAACGTCCCTTTTGGCGGGGGCGCTACATCTTTAATGGATGCAGGTGGTTCCACAGCAGGAGGCATTGATCAGTGATAGCGGTACACCCTCTTCCCAGCTGACTTGGTGAGCCCCACTTCATTCCAAGGTCATGTATATTTTATTCCTTGTGTATTGTGTTTGAGGTATATCCGGAGCCCTATTGCCGACATTATCATATTACTCTTCTTTATCTATAGAGGCTCCGTAGACATAGTGAGGGTTTTATATTGGTGCTGGAAAAGTCAAACTATGTTGTGTTGTGGTTGTATTACTTGTTCCATTTGAGACTTTAAAAATGATGAAACTATTGGTATTGTAGACATGATCACCTTTTTGTCTAATTAATGAAAATATGTATTATCTCCATTCATGGATGAGTTTGGGTAGAAGGAAATATAACAGGCTTGCTCGGTCGGGTTCACTCGTTTGAGCGCAGGTCGCGCTCCTCGATTTTGGGGCGTCACAAACTTGGTATCAGAGCCTAAGGTTTTAAAGTATCCTTGGATTTCTCGGAGCTGTGTCTAGTATAGTCCTTCTTATCAGTGTGTTGTCGACCAAATCTATAAGTTGGAGGCTACATGGACATTTTAGGAATGTTACCCTTCCTCAACACTCCAGATCGTGCGATAGAGCTTGACTATGAGATTGTCTACTAACTCGTGCGTTGAGGTTCAAGGTAATTTTAAATGCCCTTTTGTTTATTCCAAGTAATGTTGTCATATGACATGACAAATGGGTAAAGGCCTGAATATTAAATAGATGGCACACGTATCATGTTGAATGAATGGTATGACCATATAAGATAAGTATATAGTACCATGAGCATACTTTATATGAGAAGAGTGCTAGAAGTGATTACCCACCTCCAAAGAGGCATTGACGTGATAAATGAGACCTAAGCTTAACTAGTACATGTGGATAGTGTGGGAACCATGTATATGATTCTAAGATGTAATTTGTTACATAGGAACGTGATATATGAAAGGCATGGCTTGGAGAATCAATTGAACCCACAATGAGAACAACCTAGCACTATGAATATTATAAAAATCCCAGGAATGTGCGAAATTGTGTTACACTCCAGAAAGGATATTGACACGAGGGATTTGGATCCCAAGCCTGTGTGGCTGAATAAGAGTAGAGAACTTATGAGGTTAATACCATGGGGACTTAAATCTCCCTAATAGTCAATCATATACAAGAGGACTAGAGATGTGAAACATGTGTCCCTCAAATTGCTAAACTCAAGACTTGTGTCTAAATGTGAAACATTCACCCCAAGTGGGGAGGGAAGGGCCATGGTGAGGCTACTTAAGTATAATAAAACGAGAGTAGGTCCATGTAGCTATGATGTTTGGATATTTTGTTGAAGACAT